>NC_133124.1:189176028-189776028 GCF_048418815.1 Hemitrygon akajei | reverse complement strand
TACTCGTTCATAACCGGGGACTGCCTGTACTTTTAAATCATCTCTAGATTACTTATAATACCTAATACAATGTAAATGCTATGTAAATAGTCGTTGTACTGTATTGTTTAGAGAATAATGACAAGAAAAAAAGTCTGTACATGCTCAAACAACGAGTGCTGGAGAGAGAACTTCCGGGTTTTCCCGATCTGCGGCTGGTTGAATCCGCACATGCAGAATAAGGAGGGCCGACTGTAGTCATATTGCTCTTGAAGCGATAACAGGGCATCAGTACAAGCTCTGTTGGTCATATTTTGCCAATTGCTCACTCAGGTAAGGAGGAATATTACAGCCACACACTCCCAGGGCTTGTGTACTTAGTGCAACAATGGAAAAGACTACCTACCTGCTGGTGCTTGTGGAGCAGGAGGCAGGCCACGAGGGTGGTGGACATGACCGCCGAGCAGCAAGTCGCAGCTTTCCAGAGAAAAGATTGGACGTTAGTTTCAGCAAATCACAGGGAGAACGTACGAACTTCTCACAGTCAGCGGTGGGAACTGAACCCCGACGGCTGACCATTTGCACGGTAAAGGCGTCATAACTGCTACACTAAGGTGCTGTCTCTTCATCACAGCTGAAGGAGAGAGCGCTGGTAGAAAAGAGTGAATGGCAGAGCAAGAGCAGGCAGGTCATAGGTGGATCTAGATGGGGTGGGTTTGACAGGTGAGGGAGGGAGCAGAGTGGGAAGCTGCAGGGTGACAGGTGGAAGTAGCAAATGGCTGAAGATGGAAGATGACAGAGGAGCGAGGAATGAACAGGAGGAGGAGAGCAGAATTACAGAGAGGAATGCAGGTGATGGGCAGACTGAAAGGCTGGAGAAAGTGGAAAGGGGCGGAGCGATGGGACGGGCCAGACAGGGGGCGGAGCGACGGGACGGGTCGAACAGGGGGCGGAGCGACGGGACGGATAGGGGGCGGAGCGACGGGCTGGGCCGGACAGGGGGCGGAGCGACGGGCTGGGCCGGACAGGGGGCAGAGCGACGGGACGGACAGGGGACAGGACGACGGGACGGGTAGGACAAGGGAAAGTCTATAATACATAGGAGCAGAATTAGACCATTCAGTTCATAGAAACTGCTCTGCCATTCCATAAAGGCTGATTTATTATCCCTCTCAATGCCATTCTCCTACCTTCTCACAACCTTTGACACCCTTACTAATCGGAAAGTGGGGCTGGGTGGAGATATGTCTCTACCAAAGGAGGTGTAAGGTGCCTCCTTCCCTCCTCTAGCCTGCAGGTCACCCCTGGGCAAGGTGTAGCACCTGCTTAGCTCCCCCTCCCCACCACCCTTGATCAGGGTCACATGAAGACACGGGAGCAGGCGTTGGATGGTCGCATGAGCAGATGGTGCACATCACAAACCCTGGTTATGCGACCACTGACGCCAAGCAGACTATTTCTGAAGAGTATTGATAATGGCTGAGGTCACCCGTCTTGTAAAGACACCGCCCAGAAGGCAATGGCAAACCACTTCTGGAGAAAAATCTGCTATGGACAATCATGGTCACCATGATCGCCTACATCATATGATACAGCAGATAATGGTGACGATGACTAATCAAGAACCTGTCTAACTCCGCTTTAAATACACCCAATGACTTTGCCTCCACTGCCATCCGTGGCGATGAGTTCTGCAGATTCACCACCTTCTGGCTGAATAAATTTCGCCTCATCGCTATTCTAAAAGGACATCTTTGTATTCTGAGGTTATGCCCTCTGGTCCCAGACACCCCTACCACAGGAAACCTTCCTCACCATGTCCACTATATCTAGGCTTTTCAATATTCAATAAGATCCCCTCTCATTCTTCTAAACTCGAGTGAGTACAGGCCTAGAGCTGTCAAATACACCTCATACATTAAGCCTTTCATTCCTGGCTCACTTTTGCAAATCTCCTCTGGACCTCCTCCAACCCCAGCACATCCTTCCAAAAGGGGCCCAAAGCTGCTCATAATACTCCAAGTGTGGTTTGACCAATGCCTCAGTATTATATCCTTGCTCTGAAATTAAAGTCCTCTCGAAACATTGCATTTGCCAGCCTTACCATCAACTCAACCTGCAAGTTAACCTTTAGGGAATCCTAGACAAGGACTCCCAAGTCCCTTTGCACCTCTGGATTTTGAATTTGCCCCCTGCTGATGCCTTTATTCCTTCTACCAAAGTGTACAACCATACACTTCCCTCCGATGTATTTCACGTTTACTCATTTTCCTAATCTGTCCAAGTCCTTCTGCAAACTCCCTGGTTCCTCAGCACGACCTGCCTCTCCATCAATCTTTGTATCTTCCACAAACTTGACCACAAAGCCCTCAATTCCATCACCCGGATCATTAACATATAACCTGAAAAGAAATGGCCCAAACAGCACACACGCCGAACACCACTTGTCACCGGCAGGCAACCGGAAAAGCCCCCTCTTTATTCCCACTCTTAGTTTCTTATGCATTAATGGACTTTTAGGTTTTCCCCTTTAACCTTCCACAACCAAGGGAAAACAACGTAATTTTATCACGCAGCTCCAACCCTGATCATCCCCTGCAAAGTTTTGGAACATTTTCTCGAAAGGCTCGTACCCGAGATGCTGCAGTAAACCCCAGTTCCCACCCAAGACATCGAGGAGGATTAATATGACCCACATGCTTCTGTCATCAGTGCTCCTATTTCCAACATATAGGCCACTGCCTTCCTCTGTTAAAGCTCTGGCAATAATTTTAACCACATTGCTTCCATGGAAGCACAAGCAGAGAATACAGGATTTTTCACCACAGCTGAGTTTCCCTACAGGATTTCCCGACCACCTAACAAATAATGAATCTCTCACACAAGTACACCATATAGATTTAATGCTGGCAACTGTGATTCACATAGATCCCATTTGGCATGGGCTGAATGGCTTGCTTGTGCTTCACACACAAATTACAGGCAGCTCTTCTAAGACTCTATGACTTCGACATTAAGTGAAGCTAGCAACAAATTCAGGGCAATAACTGGATAGATGAAAGAACATATGACAATGTTAGTGCCCTCAAATAACCATGCCAAGTGTCAGACTTACTGTGAAGCACGTGCTTTCCCAGATTAGCCACTAGAGTTTCGTGATGCTTGCTGAGACCACTCCAACCTTCATTATTCACAGACTTTTCTTGGTACACAGATTTCGAGCTGAAATGGAATGTCTTTTATGAAGACATTAAGGACTTTGTCCTGCACAACTCTAGTTTTCCCAAGTTTATTTTATAATCAACAAACAGGGAACTCATCTCCATTTAGCAAAATAGCACCAAAGTTCAAAGTAAATTTATTGTCAAAGCACATACATGCCACAATATATTACCCCGAGATTCATTTTCTTGTGGGCATTCATGGTAGGTATAGAAAAATACAACGAAATCAGTGAAAAAGACACAAAGACAGGCAACCAATCGATCAATGTGCAAAAGACAAACTATGCAACTTAAAAAAAAACAAATTAGAATAAACAATTATATAAATAAATAATACTGAGGACATGAGCTGCAGAGACTTGAAAGTCAGTCCATGGGTTGTGGGATCAGTTCTGTGTTGAGGTGAGTGACTTTATTCCCTTTGGTTGAGGGGCAATCTGAGTCCTGAGGCTCCTGTACCTCCTTCCCGATGGCAGCAGTGAGAAGAGAGCATGGCCTGGGTGGTGGGGGTCCTTGATGATGGATGCTGCTTTCTTGTGGCAACTGTCCTTGTAGGTGCGGTTAGTGGTGGGCACATCTACAACGTTAAACTAATCGGTTTCACTTGACATTTTTTTGAACCTCGATGTTCAGTTCCTTACCCATGTTAGCCTCACTGGGTTTCAGAAGAGTACACAACAAGCAGCCAGAGGCTGCTATCCTAACCGCCTTGTTCCTCAAGCTGGCACTGAGTCTCGCGATAACAGTACAGGAAACCACAAACAGATAGATCAGAGTGGGAGTGGGAATAGGATTGAGAGCACTGGTATTGCCAAGTCATCTGAAGGGAATTGCTCAAGTATTTCCAATGTCACAGGTTGAATAAAATCCCATCACATTAATGCTTATTCTGTAATGCACTTAATTAAAAATGTTTTTACATCAGATAATTCTTAGCAAATACTTTTCCTGTAGCTCCTTTGGCAAATGGAAATGTAAAAGAAGAACTGCTGGGGCCGATATAAAAACAAAGTGTTGGACACACTCGTGGGTCAGGTGGCAAGTAGACAGAGAAACAGGGAAAACATTTCAGGTCGAAGACCTTCCTTCAAAACTGGGGAAGAAAAATAACAAGTTGATTTTAAGTTGAAAAGGAGGTGGCAGAAGGATAGGACCTTATCTTCGATAAGGTGAGGCCAAGGCTGTCATGGGAAATCAGCCGTAAGCAAGGTCATCTCAACAGGGAATGAATGGAACAGATCCTGAGCAGATGGACACAAAGCTATTATAGTGAGAGGGCAAGATACAGAGCTGTAGAATGAGCATAGTTGAGAGTGAAAAGCTGAGAACATGAGAAATAGGAGCAGGAGTCGGCCATCTGGCCCGTCGAACCTGCTCCGCCATTCAATAAGATCATGGCTGATCTGGCCACAGACTCATCTCTGCCTACCTGCCTTTTCCCCACAATCCTCAATTCCCCTATCACAGCCAACATCACAGTTCCAACACAGGCAGAGAAAGGACGCTGTAGCACTCAACCTCAAGAGCAGTTCCAGTATAATAGCGCAGGAGACCAGATCAGAGTGAAAGTGGAATGAAGTAGAATTGGTGGGAGGCTACAAGAGTCACCTCGGCAGAGTGAGCACAGAACAGCACCTCATCTGCATTTGGCTTCTCCAACGCTGAGGATACAGCAGTTGAACACAGTGTTTCTCACTAGGTGAGAAGATGTGTAAGTGAATTGCTGCTTCACCAGGAAGGATTGTTCCCTGAAGTGGTGGGAAGGGAAGAGGTGAGAGGACAGGTACTGCATTTCCTATGGTAAAGAGCCATACGAAGGGGAAAGGGAGGAGCTGGGTGAAGCAGAACCTCGGGCTACAGAGCTGCAAAGCGGACAACCCATTCTAAATGCAGCAAGGGAAGGTGGGTTTGGTTATAGAATTTCACTGAAGGTGGCCATGGAGAACTTTGACTTGTGCAAGACAGGGGGTGTGTCTGTGAGAGCGAGACAGAGTGCGAGGGAGAACAAAGAAGTGTGGAAAATGGATGAAACGAGGTCAAGGCTTCGTCAACTATGGTTCAGTAAAAATGAAGATATCTCAGACGTACATGTGCGAATCCCTAGTCATCAGAGCAAGTACAATGAAGATGGTAGAACTGGGAGAACAGAATGGAGTCCATGGCAGGAAAGGTGAGAGCAGCCACAGTCAAGGCAGCTGTGGGAGACTGTGAGCACGCAATAGATGGCCAGAGCCAGCCTACCCTCAAGATGCCGATGGAGAGATTTAGAAATGGAAGATAAGTCTGAGATAGAGAACGTGAAGGTGGGAGTAGGGTGGAAATTGCCAGCGAAGGAGGATATATATTAAAGTTATGTATGAATACAAGAGAAAATCTGTAGATGCTGGAAATCAAAGTAATACACACAAAATGCTGGAGGCAGCGTCTATAGAAAAGAGTAAAGAGGCAATGTTTCAGGCCGAGACCCTTCATCGGGACTGGGAAAAAAACAGAGATGAGTAGTCAGAGTAAGAAGTTGAGGGGAGGGGAGGAAGAAGTGCAAGGTGATAGGTGAGAGGGGGAGGGGTGAAGTAAAGAGCTGGTAAGTTAATGGGTGAAAGAGATAAAGGGCTGGAGAAGAAGAAATGAGAATAGGAAATGGTGAAGGGATGGGGGAGGGCAATTATCAGAAGTTTGAGAAATCGGTGTTCATCCAGAAAGGATACGTGACTGTAGCAATGAAGTTATTGATGTATTGGATCAGCCCTTAAGGAGGTGATAGAGTACTCCACACATCTCACATTCGGCCAGGCATAGCTTGGACCCACATTTTCACACAGCCACACAGTCAATTTGGAAAAAGTGAGTGTAGCCAATTTCAATTTTAAATTCCAGTTTTCTTTAGTTTGGGGTCACTTAATGTTCTTTTATTTTGTTGTTAAAACACATTACATTATCTACTCAAAAATCTCTAGTGATTAAATTTTCTATCTTATCATATTTTATTGAAACATATTTCTAGTTTCCCTCTTTAGTTTTGCAACACTAATCCCCAAGACAATTCCCCCAGCTTAAAGATTAAGCAATCTTCTACAATCGACTCTGTTAAAGCTTTAATAGCGTTGAAAAACTTCACTCTTGTTCTTGTGCAGGGGAAACAAGTTTCAATTATCTCAGTACTCAATGTTCTCTTTCACATGAAATATAATCTTTCACAGTCTCTCAGTGAGCTGTTTCTGTGACCACAAGAAATACCTGAAACAGACCACGTTTCAGCAAGATACCTTTGGACATTTAATACCATATTTGGCTAATATGCGTCTCAAGTCATCTGGTGGTGTAGTGGCATCTGTACTGGACTTTGAGGCGAGTGGTCCCTGGTTCGAATCTGGCTGGCTCCTTGCACCTTTTCCATCTGTGCTGAGTTGAGCGTTGAGCTAACAACTCGGCTTCACAAAAAAAAACCAAAAATACTAAAAGAAATGGCAGGATTGCCACCCAATGTGGAATGGAATAATAAATAATGCATCACAAACAGGAAAAGTTTTAAAAAAAGTTGTGCTTTCATTTATTCCACAATTACCCAATTAAGCCGGTCGGTGGCATAGTGGCATCAGCGCTGGACTTCGGGACAAGAGGTCCCGAGTTCAAATCCAGCCGGCTCCCTTGCACACTCTCCATCCGTGCCTGGGTTGAGTGTCGAACTAGCAACTTGACCTCGTAAAAAAAAACCTGGAGTGGGATGGGCTCTGCCAGGTTTCAGATGCCCAAGACACGCTGTACAACGAAGAATTACCAAAAGGATTGGTGCAAAAAGCTTGTCGTGACTGTGCCCCAATGACTCCACCAGGAGTCAGGACCAGCACCAGGGCGCACACACACCACCCCCCCAATTACTTAACAGATTGCATAAACTCCAAGATATTGTTACTACGAAGATCCATTATAATCAACTCACTTACTTAATGGTTAACTCACTCACTATCTCTCACCTGTACTCAAGTATGCATGGTAGCAGGATTTTCTGCAGTGGCACTGCAGAAGTATAGAAATGGAGACCTTCATTTTCGAAGTAATCCTGGAGCACAGAAAAACAAAAAAACACAACATAATATGAACAGCCATCATACTGGGCCCCCTTCCCAAAAATAACTAATGAATCATTCAGAAGAAACTACCAATCTCTCCAGGTACCTCAAATAAGAAATAAACAGGCAATTTGATACTTTGGGATTGTTCTAATTGTTCATTGTCACTGACTTTCTATTGACATCAATTCAATTCAATTGACTTTATTACTTATATCCTTCATATACATGAGTAAAAATCTTTACGTTATGTCTCTATTCAAATGCGCAATTTATAGTAATTTATAATAAATAGTATGTACAACAATATAACATAGAAATACAGTTACATTAGCATGAGTTAAGCAGTCTGATGGCCTGGTGGAAGAAGCTGTCCCGGAGCTGGTTGATCCTGGCTTTTATACAGCGGTACCATTTCCCAGATGGTAGCAGCTGGAACAGTCTGTGGTTGCATCAACCCTAACGATCCTTCAGGCCTTTTTTTTTAAAACACACCTGTCTTTGTAAATGTCCTGAACAGTGGGAAGTTCACATCCACACCACTGTCCGTACCAGTCTCTGCAGAGTCCTACAATTGAGCGAGGTACAGTTCCCACAGCAGGCAGTGATGCAACCAGTCAGGTTGCTCTCAACTGTGCCCCTATAGAAAGTTCTTAGGATTTGGGGGCTCATCCCAAACTTCCTCAACTGTCTGAGGTGAAAGAGGTGCTGTTGTGTATTTTTCACCACACAGCCGGTACGTACAGACCACTAGAGATCTTTGGCGATGTTTTATGCCGAGGAACTTAAAGCTGTTCACCCTCTCAATCCCAAATCCATTCATGTCAATAGGGGCTAGCCTGTCTCCATTCTTCCTGTAGCTCACTATTTCTTATACTATCATAAGAGTTTGATTCCCTTCACATCTAGAAATCTGTTAGCCTGCTTTGACTGAACCCAATGACTAAGCCTCTAGAGGTTAGGGATTGCCAAAGCTCTGTATAAAGAAATTTCCCCTCATCTCAGTCACAAATGACCTATTGCTTATTGAGATTATTATTCCTCAGACAGGGAAAATAAACTCCTGGCAACCAGCCTGTCTGGCGTTATAAAAGTTTTGTGTCTGTGAGATCTCCTTGCAAGCGTTTCAACTCTAGAGATACAAGCCTAATCTACTCTATCACTCCTCATGTGCCAAACCAATACGGTGAATCTTTGCTGGGCCTCCATGGTGTGTGTCCTTATTCGAAGAAAAGGTGGCCAAAACACAGTGCTCTACGGGTGATCTCGTCAGTCCTACACAATTGAAGTCATCTTACTCCTGTACTCATTATAGGGACCAACATACCATTTGCTTTCCTTATCATTTGCCCCGCTCGTACGTGTCAGTGACTTGTGATCAAGAATAAAATATCCTCCCTTTCTGTTTGCCCACTGAAGTAACTTCACCTCGATATTATGTTACATCTCATCTCATGCCCATTTACTCAGCTGGCTCACCAAACCGCTGCAAAATACCTGTGTGCAAAATCATGAGGGTGTGAAATATTTACTTCCCTTAACAGAGAAGTTCAATAATCTCAGGCAATATGTATAGGCTGCTGAGGGAAGGTGCCTGCGCGTGTGATGGCCTAGCGCTCACTGGTGTGCCTCGTTTGAGTGGTCTCTCTCCGTCTCCCTCGATGCTGTTGGAGAAAGTTACCAAAGTTCTGAGCGTTATGGACTGGAGTGGACTCTTTCAGTTTACGTCTACATTCAGTGTTTTCACCTGTTCTTTCCTGTTGCTATTTGGTGCAATTTGCTAGATTTTTCTGCGTGGAGGGGATTGGGGGTTTCATGTTCTTGCCATTTGCACGATTTCCTTATCTGCGTGGAGAGGAGGCTTCATGTTCTTGTTGCCATTTGCGATATTTTTTCACGTGGGGGGGGGGGTGTTGATGATCACGTTCTGTTCCTTCCTGTCGCCACGAGGCACGATTTGGCGCTTTTTGTGTGGGTGGTTTGATGTTCTTGCTGTTTGCATGATTTGTTTTTCTGCGTGCAAAGGGGGGAGGGGTTAATGTTGCCTTTTCCTCAATTTGTTTTTTTCGTGCATGGGGGTGGGGGAGGAGTTGATGTTCTTGCTGTTTGCATTATTTGTTTTACTGCGTGCGGGGGGGGGGGGGTCGAATTTGCCATTTCATTGATCCAATTTTTTTCTCCGGGGGAGGGCAGGTTGAGGTTTCTCTTTGAACAATTTCCATAGTCTTCTTAGTTTTGTGGCTGCCTGGAGAAGATGAATCTCCAAGTTGGATACTGCACACATAGTTTGAAAATAAATGAACCAATCAACCTTTGAACTTGCACATTCCTTTCTAATGAGAGGAATCAAGGACAATTTCTTCACCCAGAGCAGGATTCCCATAGTCCCCTACCATTAACCAAGGAACTTGTGAACCTCAGGTTGGGAACCCCTGACCTAGAAGATGATGAGGTGAGGGGTCTGGAACCCATTGCTCGAAAGAAGGCAAGGGCAGAAATTATTTGCACAGTTTTACAAAGTACCTACAAGAACTACAGGTTTCAGGCAAGAACTTCAAAACAGGATCAAGCTAAATTGTAGCTTTTCAATTGGCCTGAAGAGCAATGGACTAAGTTGCAAATTTCAAAACTTCTACGATAGATTTTGCAAATACACATTGGTCAGCAGTATCGAAGGTTACTGTTTTTAGCTACACCACATAATGCATACGAGTCTGAAATCAGTCTATTTCACTGGATGATCAGCAAAACAAAGTAAAATTTGGAGCCCATTTTTAACACAGAGCAACACATACAGATATGGTTGAACAAGTTAGGTCTCTATTCATTGGAGCGTAGAAGGTTGAGGGGGGATTTGATCGAGGTATTTAAAATGTTGAGAGGGATAGATAGAGTTGACGTGAATAGGCTGTTTCCATTGAGAGTAGGGGAGATTCAAACGAGAGGACATGATTTGAGAGTTAGGGGGCAAAAGTTTAAGGGAAACACGAGGGGGTATTTCTTTACTCAGAGAGTGATAGCTGTGTGGAATGAGCTTCCTGTAGAAGTAGTAGAGGCCAGATCAGTTGTGTCATTTAAGGTAAAATTGGATAGGTATATGGATAGGAAAGGAGTGGAGGGTTATGGGCTGAGTGCGGGTAGGTGGGACTAGGTGAGATTAAGAGTTCGGCACGGACTAGGAGGGCCGGAATGGCCTGTTTCCGTGCTGTGATTGTTATATGGTTATATGGTTATATGAATTAACCTAGACCCTACCTTCAATGAAAATGGTTGTCCAAAATCCACCCGAATGCAGCCGTATCTCTTTTGTAGAAATCTGAACATCCAACAGATTACTGCAAAGACTGTAGTCCTTCTGTTACCCTGCACAGTGCAACAAATTTTAAGTTTTAATTGCCGCTAAAGACACTCCTGCATGTACACAGACCAAGAACCAGCATGTCAGTTAACGGACTGGGTTGAGATTCTGAATGTTGGAGAACACACATCCTCACTGACAGTTACATGCTTTTTCTTCCATCCTCTCACAGAGATTCCAGCTCCAAATTCCCTTCAAAACGTCACTGTAAACCATTAGGTCACTTACTTTGAGAGTATGAATGATTTTCACCTTAAAGCCCTGAGCAATTTAATAAAGGGTCTGGCTTTGGCTTGAAACGCAGACATAAAACTAAAAAGATACTGACACCAAACATCTCCAGGTCTCACAATGCAAAGGAACCCATGAGAACTTGTGCAGGCAGAATGTTAAAGTTACCAGAAGGATCTTGTTTCTGACAAGGTAATTGCAAAACAAAGTGGCATAACATATTAAAAGTAAGTTTGCTCCATGCTTTTATTTAAACTAATAGGGTGAAAATGCTTTTGATTATCAACCAACTTTTGCTTGGGAAATTGCTACAGAGTACCTCTCAGCCTTGGCCATTTTTCAAGTCAGTCTGGAGTGCAAATGATCAATGTTTTGTTGTAGGGAATGATCACACAAATTCCACAGGCAAAATATACCTTCCAAACGCCAGAATGCTGACCACAAGCAGAAAAGTCACTCCAAATGTTCCTCGCTTTATTTCAAAGAACACTTGAACTAAATATAGTGCATCTCAGTTGCCACTGGCCGGTTAAGCAAGTTATTAAAGCATTGACATGATCAAACTGATTCTGGCCATTGTCACACTGTCAGCTTGGTTTCGCTGATGCAGGACTGGAGCACGTAAAATTACTAAACACTTGAACATAATACTAAGGAGGAAAGGCACTATAAATTGAATGAAGATAAAGATGTGTGAGACTATATGGCTGGTTGGGTGAATAGAAAATGACCTAAGTGACTGTTTGAAGAGCAGGAAATTCACTAGGTTCCCTGGTTATTACTTTTCTCAAAGAGTTTATTTCTTTTTGTGTGGGGAAAGTGTAAAAGTCGGGCGAGCTGAGAAACACAGTTGCTCTTGTAGAGTGGTCCATTGAACCTACCATAGGAACCTCGTTGAATACCTTACTAAAATCCATATACAACATGTCTACCGCTCTACCTTCAATTTGTTTTGTTACTTGCTGCTCACAAAGCTATGCCGACGATCCCTGTGCTTCTCCAAATGCTTGTAAACCCTGCCTTTAAGAATCCTCTCCATAGCTTGCCCACCACTGGTGTAAGGCTCGCTGTCCCAGGATTATTTCCCATGATCATTCTCAAACAAAGAAATAACACTTTGCCACTCACTCACTACTCCTGTGGCCAGTGATGACAGCAAGACCATCACCAACGGCACAGCAATCTCTTCCCTCACATCCCATAGTAACCCGTGTTATACTCCAACTGGCCCCCGGGGACTTATAGAAACATAGAAAACCTACAGCACGATACAAGCCCTTCAGCCCACAAAGTTGTGCCGAACACGTCCCTACCTTAGAAATTACTAGGCTTACCTATAGCCCTCTATTTTACTAAGCTCCATGTAACTATCCAAAAGTCTCTTAAAAGATCCTATCGTATCCATAGAAACATTAACATTATCCATAGAAATATTATCTAAATTAATACTTTTCAAAAGTTCCAACATTGCCTCATTCTTAACTGCAACATGTTCCAGCATATTAGCATGCTCCACGCTGACCTCACTTGCATCCAGGTCCAGCAAAGTATCCCCCATCTTCGTCCTGACGAAGGGTCTCGGCCCGAAACGTCGACAGCGCTTCTCCCTACAGATGCTGCCTGGCCTGCTGCGTTCTACCAGCATTTTGTGTGTGTTGCTATACCCCATTTCCCCTGACTCCAAGCATTTTTCTTCCTTTATCCTTGGCCGGTCCTTTTTTCACTTTATTCATCCTCGTTCTTCATGTACACATAGAACTCCTTGGGGCTTTCCTTAATCCAATGCATCAAGGCCTTTTCATGCCCCCTTCTAGCTCTCCTAAGTCTCTTAAGCTCCTCACTAGTTACCTTGTAACTCTCTAGAGCCCTGTATGATCATTGTTTCCTAAACCTTCAGTATGCTTCCTCTTGACTAAATGTTCCATTTATCTATCTATCCCCTTGTCAACTAAAGTTCCTTCACCCTATCATCCCTTCCCTGCCTCAAACGGGGCAAACTTATCCAGCAGCCCATGCAATTGCACCACGAAACAACCTCCACGTTTCCGTTGTACATTTCTTTGAGAACATCTGCTCCCAATTTACACTCCCAAGATCCTGCTTAATCGTGTCACAATTAAGTTCCAGACGAGCCCTGCTGTGGTATGGCACAGTGGCTCAGCGGTTAAGGTAACGCTATTACAGTACCAGTCACCCGTGTTCAATTCTGCTGCTGTCTGTAAGGAGTTTGCACGTTCTCCCCATGACCGGGCAGGCTTCACCCAGGGGATCATCTCCCCTTCGCCAGCAGAGGCGTCCATTAAATTGCTGATTAAAGAGTCGAGGCAGATTGAAACATCCAGGCGAGGAAGAATCCAGTGCCGAATCCCTGCCTTTTTGATCGCTGCTGCGAACGGATCTCTTGCTGCTGAAGGAGTCTGCGTGATGACCCATCGCTGCTCCGGAGGGCAGCTTTCTCTCTCTTCCTTGCTGCCATCAGAGGGTGTTCCCGAAGATCTGCGTTTAGGGATTGGATTCTGGGCCCTGGTCTTTTTCAGTCTTGTGGTTTTTATATTCTGCGTTGTTGCCCGCTCTCCCTTGTTGCTGTGTTGTTAGTTTTTGTGCATGAGGGGAGGGGGTTAGGGTTGATGTTCTTGTTGCCACGGTGCATTTTTGTTAGGTCTCTGTGCGAAGGGGAGAGGGCTTGGGGGTTGCCCTGTGGTGCAGTCTGCTGGGGGGTTTTGTGCAAGGCAAAGGGAGTTTAGGGGTTGCCATTCTTGTTGCTGCTTGGCAGGTTTTGCTAATTTTTTTGTGCAGGGTTTGGGGGTTGTGTTGTCTTTTGTTTTGTCTGGAGGGTGGATTTGAACACTTTTCTGAACAACTTCCATGGCTTTCTTTGTTTTGTGGCTACCTGGAGAAGACGGATCGCACACGTACTTTGGTAATAAATTAACCTTTGAACCATTAGTAAGTTAGGTGTTATTGGGCAGTGAGGGCTCACTGGGCCAGAAGGGCCTGTTAGAGAATTTCCAAATAAACTTTTAAAATTACTTAATTCAACCCTCCCAACAGCTGCCACAGATTTGTTTGAGGTTTTTAGTATCAGCACATAAATAACAGGGAACAAAGGGATGTGGTTCATATGCAGCAGGAGAATTTGGTTTACCATGTTTGAAACAGACAATGCCTGTTTGTTCACTGTACTCCTATGCTTTATGCACAGTTTAGATGATTACAAAAGCTCACTTCTCCCAAAAATTGGATTCAAGGATGAGCAAGAAAGCAGGGTTTATAACATAAAACGCAAAAACCACTCTACTTATTCTAGTCGGAAGCTAAGAAATACTCTTACCATCTGTTCATAGTGGTTTTCCTTGACAATACGATCGTAAGAGACACCCACAGGTATCAGTACAGCATCTGATATCAACTGGTTATGAAAAGCATCGAACACCCGTGCTAGCCATTCCAATCCTGTGCAACAAGGACGCCCGCCAGACGGAACTGGGTCTTCCAGATACACCGCCAGACTCTGCTGCTCGCTCAGCAATTTCTCAACGTACTGCAATATTGGACACAGACAAGAAGATAGAATTCCCCACAGCCCAGCCATCAAATAGGTTAATATTCACAAAGTATTGTTCAATAATCAAAGCAGTAACACATAAAAGATGCTGGCAGAGCTCAGCAGGCCAGGCGGCCTCTATGGAAAGGAATGAACAGTTGACGTTTTGGGCTGAAACCCTTCATTAGAAGCTAGAATACAAAGGTTGCAGCAAGGCCAGTAATTACTGCCCAATCTTAAGTGCACCTTGAGAAAAAAAGGTGAAAACCACCTTCGTGAACTGCTGGTGAAAGTAATCCAGTGTTGGCTGTCTAGTGAGCCCCAGGATGTCGCTGATGCTGGAAGCGCAGATACACATTTCCATGTCAGTATGGAGAGGAACCTACATAGAGCTATAATCATCTAGGTGTGGACAGCATTCCGTTAGCTCCTGACTTATGCCTTGCAGTCAGCAAAGCTTTGCAGCGTCGGAACCTGCCACTCTTCACAGCCGAGGTTATTTCCTGCATTGTTGAAATCTACCTCTCTGGATGGGTTGACGGAGGGCAAAACAGTATCGAGGCTCGGAGAATAGTATTATGTAGTACAGAACGATTAGTTGGTTAAATGGGTGGAACACACAGGACTTACGTGGCCGGTCTTTTGCGTTTCCCATCAAGGACGAGCCATTAAGTTTTAATGATGGGGCATTAAGCAATGGCATTAGTGCAGATGAACATCAAGGATGGGGGGGGGGGGGGGGGGAAGGTGTTGATTAAACTCTCTCTAGTCCAGGATGGATTCAAAGGCTTAGCGTTCGATGGCTCCGAGCCTCTACTCACTAGAATTCAGAAGAATGGGGGGGGGGGGGGGGGGGGGGACCTCATTGAAACCTATTGAATGGTGAAAGGCTTTGATAGAGTGGATGTGGAGAGCACGTTTCCTATGGTGGGGGGAGTCTAAGACCTGAGGGCACAGCCTCAGATTAGAGGGACGTAGAACGGAAATGAGGAGGAACTTCTCCAGTCGGAGAGCGGTGAATGTGTGGAATTGGTTGCCGCAGGCGGCTGTGGAGGCCAAGTCATTGGGCATATTTAAGGCAGAGGCTGATAAATTCCTGATTTATTAGGGCATGAAGGGATATGGGGAGAAGGCAGGAGGCTGGGACTGAGAAGGAAAACAGATCATCCATGATGAAATGGTAGAGCAGACTCGATGGGCCAAATGGCCTAATTCTGCTCCTATACTTATGGTCATTCCCTGATAGTATTTATGGAATGAATGTTACTTGACACCTATCAGCCCATGCCTACCTGCGCGCAAGCATGGGCTACTTCAACTATGGACCAGGTACTGGCAAACAGCAATAGTATGGATAGGTAGCAATAGTGTAGTGGGCTGAGGTGACTTTTCTGGGTTGTATGACTCGATACCTCATTTGCTAAGGAGCTGCGATTCTAATGTTTATTTTGCATATGCTCGAATTTTTGGCACTCTTGCCTCATCCACTCAACTCCACTCCAAACAAGGGGGAAAAAATTACACAAATGATCAAAACTGGTATCAATTACAGTGATGAATAGATGATGCAGCTCAGCTAAAAATATTACCCTTTTCCTTAAGTTCACAAACCTTCCGAGGGTTCCCAGCAAACAGTATTTACGCGGCTGGTCTGGGTGAATTTCTGGCCGGAGGTTTTGATTCAACTGTGGATTTCGTTCAGTATTTCTCAGTTGCAAGACTAAGAAAACGTGGTAATGTCTGGTTTTTAAAGCATTTCAGGAATGGGTCAATAGATCCATCTGTGCCATGTGTGTTTCAACTTTAGAGGAAGGAAGTTTGTGCTTGTCTAGCTTCTGGACTTCAATAGCATAGTGTTCACAGTTAACAGGGTGTGCTTGTATTGTTAGCTGTGTGGGGGTGAGTGAACTAATTAAGTATGTTTGCATGTTAAGCTGAGAAGCCGTCAGAGGAATTTATCTCAACTAAATTCTTGAGGTTTCATCTGTTTAAGTCCAAATTCCTCTCCTCTTTAAACAAATTACAACCCCTTCCCGAACTTTTTTTGTGCAGCTCTAAGGCTCGACTCTTTTTGAAAACTAACAGAGAAACAAACTTAATAGAAACATTCTTGGCAACTATTCATAGGTTGGAAACTGCTATAAAACCACAGTACTTATTAAACACTTTCTGTAGACCAAAGTCATTCAAAACGCTGGAAAGTACTCCGGTAAGAAATCTCCATGTCACTTGAAGTAGAAAACGTTCATATGGCATTGACTAGCTGAAGTTACGTTATATATTAAAGGGGTGGGGCAGCGTGAAAGAGGGCAAAGCTATTTAATTCTCACAATGAGACTTTTTCCTGATCACTTGAATTTTAGAGTGTTTAGTTTTCTAGCTATTGAAAGTGCCAACTAAGTTCATATCTTGTGTTGCTTGAACTAAAGTTGGCTCTGATACAAGATGCAATACAGATTTTTCTTTATGAAGTGTGACAATACAAAAATCAAAACAGTACTTTGACTAACCAAATTTAAGACCGTCTTATACAAATTCTTCCCTGGAGTTAGCTTAGTTCCATGTGGTGCTGGTGGAGTGAAGATTCCTCCCAATCTCCGCAGCAGAGTCCTGGCCAATTGAAAAGAACCAAAACAAAAAACATCATATATCCACACAGGGTCACTTTCAAAAGGTATTTTGTCACAGTTCTCCCAGGGCTGTTGCTACATTCACAAACTTTGGACATTGCCCTACGACATTTACCAGAAAAATGTGGCGCCTTCTGGGGGGGCCACGAAGGAAGCGACTCGTGCGAGCAGCTGACTCTGATTCTGAAAACGTGACCTCCGCTCCTTGGCTGCTCACAATGAAATAAGACCGGACATGGTTGAAGTATGCTTCTGCATTGCTGAAACACAGCAAACACAATTCTTTGGGTACACACACAAAATGCCAGAGGAACTCAGCAGGCCAGGCAGCAACTATGGAAAAGAGTAAACAGTCAACGTTTTGGGCCGAGACCTGAAACATCGACTGTTTACTCCTTTTCCATAGATGCTGCCTGGCCTGCTGAGATCCTCAGGCATTTTGTGTGTGTTACTTTGATTTACAGCATCTGCAGATTTTCTCTGGTTTATAATTCTTTGAGTGGTAGGTTGCATAGGACCTGGGAAGAGGAAAGAAGTTCCAAAGAAGTCCAGCATTTATGCTAGTTGCATGGACTAGCTTTGTTCAGCTTTACAAATAATTTTTCAACCTTAACTCCTGTTTATACTGTGACCAGATTTTGATCTGATGAAGAAACGGGGTCAGGACGCAACTTTCTCCCTAGCATCAACTGTGCTGACTAGTTGACTGGATGATCTAAACCAAACAGCAACTAGCTAACTATTTCATACCAGCATAGCAGAAAAAATTAGAATCTAGAAGGGCCCATTCATCCCAGCACCAACAAACTGAGGATAAGTATTACTTTTAGATCACAGATACACATGTGACAAATATGTCCAAGTGGATGACATTCAAACAAAGAAATTCCTAGTTGTTTGTTTTGTCAATATAAGTAAATTCAATATAGAATGAAGCATAAAACAGTAGGCAGGACACAAAACAACACCTCTATTCTCATGTAATTACACAGGGAGCATGACCTCCATACATGTCACAATAATACACAAGATTCTCTAGTCCAAGAGCTAATTTTTTTTTTTTCGGTACAACGTATCCCATTCCTTATTAATGGCTTGAGGACTTAAGTGACATCACCTGAAAAATGGAAGCTGGACGTCTTCCCCACAAGTAATGTATGGGACTCTGATACTGTGGCAGAAAAGGACAAAGGTAACCAGTAGGTAATCCAGACGAGATTTGCGTACAGGGAAGAAGATGAATGGACCATCATACTGCCAAAAATACAAACATAGTCCATCGTATTACACAAATAATTCCACGCATTATCATTTGCTACATTTTAACCTCAATCTGAAAACACACACTAAAGTCACTGCAATAATATTCATACAGGGCCATAGCTAACAAGCACATTTGCTTTATTGTATGGACTAACATTTACAATCCTAAGACATTTCAATCAGTTCTGTTTGAAAGAACCAGTCTCATGAATCCAATGGGTTACTTTGCTCCAGAATATTTCCATTAACTGCAAATATTTAACAGTGCAGGGCTGTGTGGATCTGCAGGAGCTGACCGCAGGGTCAGGTAATCCACTGATGAATTATTTGCACACATCTACAAGGCAATCAAACTAAGCAACAGCCGGCAATGAAAATGCAGCAAAAGGAAATGGCGCCGTATGCACTTTTCAGGAGCGACACATCTTTTCAACCTTAAACAGAAAAAGTATTCTTCTACAGTTTTCCTAACAGACAGTCAACACCTTACCCGTTCTCTTGCTTTCCGGAGCATCTCAATTTGCCCTCGGTGAACTTGCAGATTGACAAAAACCCAATTAAATACTTTCAGCAACACCCAGCTGGTCATCCTGTGAAGAGCAAAGCACTCAAAATAAATCTCAAAATAAAGTGGCAGTTTATGGCTCTAGTCTCAACTGGACTCCAGTTTATTTGGAAATTGACCGTTTGGACCACTGATTGTCCTTTCAATTTACTCTGGCAGCAATTAAAACATGTAGATGACATGCAGACTTGTACCATGCATACAATGTGCTATAGTTACAAGATCAACAACACAGGGCTAACACTTTCACTGTAAGAACACCCCCAGCTTTTCACAAACAACGCCAATCCGTCACCACTTTTGATTCGACCAACTTAAATATGGCGCTGGATCTGTACCCAGCCTCTCAGTCATGGGTATAAAGCGAGTAGAGCAGGGGGCTAAGCTCACAGCACTGTAGTGCCCCTGTGCTGATGGAGATCGTGGAGGAGATGCTGTTGCCAAACCAAGCTGTCTAGGGTCTACAAGACAGAGGATTCAGTTACACAAGGAGGTACAGAGGTCTGGGACTTGGTGATTAGTTTCAAGGGGATGATAGGGTTGAATGCTAGCTGCAGTCAATGAAGATCATCCTGATGTACGCACCTTCACTCTCCAGATGTCCCAGAGTTGAGTGAAGAGCCAATGAAATGGCAACTGTTGTTCACCTGTTTTGGAGGTAGGCAGATTGCAGCAAATCCAGTCACTCCTCAGGCAGAAGTCGATAAGCTTCATGACCAATCTCAAAAAACTTCATCACAATGGATGCAAGTGCTACTGGACGATAAGTCATTGAAGCACGTTACCACATTCTTCTTGGACACCGGTACGATCCAAGCCCGCTTGAAGCAGGTGGGTACCTCGAGAATGCCAAAGCGAAAGGTTGAAGATGTCAAGTGGCTGACGACGTTCAGCCAGTTGATCAACACAGATCTTCAGTATTCAGCCAGATACACCGTCTGGGTCAGATGCTTTCTGTGGTTTACCTTCTTGAAGAATGCTCTGATGTCAGCTTCAGAGACTGGAAACACAGGGTCATCGGGGGCTGTTGGGGATTGTGAAGATATCTACATGTTCTATCGGTCACGGGCACTGAGCTCACCTGGGAGCGAAACCTTATTACTTATGTTGCTTGGCTATGCTTTGCCGGAGGCGATGGCATTCAAGTCCTGCCACAGGTGTCAAGCGTCCTTCTGTAATTCACCTTTGGTCCGGAATTGCCACTTCACATGCGAGGTGGCTTTCCAGAGGCCGTACCCGGACCTCTTGCATCGCCTGTCTTGAGCGCCACCAGTCTGACCTTCAGCAAACGACGGGTCGCTTGGTTCACCCCAGGCCTCTGGCTGGGGAAGGTTTTGAATGATTTTGAGAACACACACTCATTTGTGAGCGTCCAAGACAACTGTGGCATTTTTATTCAGTTCTTTAATGAGTCTTTGAGTATGGTCCCAGTTCACTGACTTGAAGTGATCCTGTAGGCACTCCTCCATCCTCCATGGCCACCTCTTTGATGTCCTTAACCCTCCTGCCTTGCTCTTTATTCTCTGCTTATATGCAGGTGGAGGAGGACAACTAGGTGAACAGAATCCCCAGAATATGGTCTATGGAACGGTAGGGATTCTCGAAGGTGGTGTCGCAGTCCTCTGGTGCTGTAGGTGATGTACTGATGGTAGCTGGGCAGACATTTCTTCAAGCTAGACTGAGTGCAGTCTCCAGCAAAGATGTGAAAGGTGTCAGAGCAGGATTACTCAGGGCACTCAGTGCATCAAGTGCTTGCTTAATATCTGCCTTCGGCAGTACGTAAACTGGAGTCAGGATCACAGCGGCAAACTCTCTCAGTAAGAAGAATGGCCAACACTTAACCATTAGATGCTCCAGGTCGGGGGAACAGGAGTGAGACGAGAGAAGTACGTCTGAGCACCACAATGAAGCAGATGCCAACGCCTCTTCCCTTTCTGGTGAATTGAGGACTCCTCGGACTGTGGCGCAATAGCGGGACCACGACTCAGTTCAACAGAACGCAGCAATCCTCTATTTTCCGCTGACACAGCAAACTACCTTGCTCTCTGATGACCGTAAATGGCAAGGAGCAGGGTAGGGAGTGGGGGTGGGGGGGGGGGGTTACGATCCCCGGCGCGAGCCACCACCCATCTGCTTCCAGCTGCCATATCTGAATTCCTGACAGTCAAGTTCACCAAGCCTTTCAGGAGATCGTAAAATCACTAGGGCGTTTAGACATTTCAGAAGTGCGTTCCTTTAAAGCAGGGGTGTCAAACTCATTTTAGGTCACGGGCCGGATTGAGCAAAATGCAGCTTCATGCGGGCCGGATCAGTCGGACGCGTGCGAACGCAGCTTTCGTTGCCTCCGTTTTTTCAGCCTGCTCTCATGTGTCTCAGTCTCTGCTATAACTACAAAGTGTTTCACTTTACAAATTCCGTTTCTTATGAAGAAGACTGCCGAGCAAGACTGCCGAATAAACACTAAAAACCCTGAAAACCTGGTACCTGAATAAACTCAGCATTAGCCATATCATACGCCATAGGCGCTTCGATTACTGGGGCCAGTTTTAATAGTAATTAGATATTATCTCACGGGCCAAAGATAATTCCACTGCGGGCCCTGAGTTTGACACATATGCTTTAAAGGAAATTGCAGCGATAACAGTTCAGAAGACATACAGCATATCTAGTAGTTTTATGAGCTGCCGCATATTGCCAAATGGTGCAAATTCAAGAGGCAAACTGGATCCAGTGTTGACATGACAATAAAAAGGGAGCAGGTGCAGGTGACACTGGCTCTGGGATACTGTGACCAGTGATGTATCACAGATACCAGTGTTGGGACCTTTCCTACTTGTTCTATAAATTGTAAAACCGGATATGAACGCAGAAGGCATGATTAGAAAGTTTGAAGAAGGCCTGAAAAGTTTCGTTGAAAGTGAGGTTAGTCAGGAGCTACAGGGTGATATTGATCAGATAATAACATGAGCAAAGCAATGGTAAATGGAATTTGAACCACAATTGCGAGGTGAAGCACTTTGGGGAGACAAATGAGGACAGGAATTAGACAACAAATGGAAGGGCCCAAGAAAGTGCTGAGGGATTTTGGTGTACAAGAACAGGGATCTCTAAAGATAGATACGGTGACATTGTAGTGTGGTGTAGATAGTGTTATGCGTCAGCAACCCAGGTTCAGGTTCCACCACTGTCCGTAAGAAGTTTGTACGTTCTCCCCACGGCCGCATAGGTTTCCTCTGGGTGCTCTGGTTTCCTTCCAAATTCCAAAGTACAGGTTAGTAGGTTAATTGGTCACATGGGTTTAATTGGGTGGTGCAGACCCACTGGGCTGGAAGGGCTACTCTCTAAATAAATAAAAATCAAACAGCAGCAGAGGTAAATAAGCTGCAGGCAGCGCATTGCACATCTGTCCTTGAGCTGGGGGAGAACACAGGAGCAAGGAAGTTTTAGTAGAACTTTATAAAGCACTAGTTGGAAAAATGTTCTAGTAGTGTATACAATTCTGATGGACCCACTATAGGAACAACATGCAATAGAGATGCAGAAGAGTATATTCACCTGAACATTGCCCAGGATGGAGAGTTGTCAAGAGTAGAGCTTACATGGAATGATTCTTGGCCAAGTGATTGAGGCGCTCGTCTAGTCATCTGAAGGTCACTAGTTTGAGCCTTGGCTGAGGCTTGCATGTGTGTCCTTGAGCAAGGCACTTAACCACACATTGCTCTGCGATGACATCGGTGCCAAGCTGTATGGGTCCTAATGCCCTTCCCTTGGACAACATCGGTGGTGTGGAGAGGGGAGAATTGCAGCTTGGGCAACTCCCGGTCTTCCATAAAAAAAAAACCTTGCCCAGGCTTGCGCCCTGGAAACTTTCCAAGGTGCAAATCCATGGTCGATCAAGACTAACGGAGGCCTACCTACATGGAATGAGTTTTTTCCCTTTAAAGCAAAGAAAGCTGAGGACTCAAAAGAAATCTCTAAAATTGATCTAGAACATTAAAAAAAACCGTTCCCATAGCCAAAGTACCCAAAACTCAAAAAGTTTAGGTTACAAGATACAATACTGAGAGGAGTTCTAAGGAAAAGCACTTGTATTCAGACGGTTGTTGGAATGCAGAACACACTCCGTGAGTGGGTGACGGAGACAGTTACCCGCACAATATTTCAGTATCTGGACAAGCACTTGAATTACCGATGCACAGAAGGCCGTGTGCTGGTACGTGGGGTTGGTACAGAAAAGAATCGATATACAATAGACACGGTTGTTGCAGAGTCTGCTCCTGTGCTGGATGATTCGATGACAAACCATATCTCGATTTTTTTTTTTGAGTCTCCACTTTCACTCTGGTTCACGTGGGTCCAAATGCGAGCACAGCGAGGAACACATAATCTCAGGCATGTTTCGAGCAGCAGTGTACCATGCCATTTCATCAAATGGTACACAGACAATATATCGTCAAAAACTCCTACCATACCTGAGTACCAGGGGCGAGATCGTAGCGTGGATTTGATGCAAGATTGTGGTCACTTTCTTCACATTGCAAGGTAATTTCTGATCAGATACAGGCGTGTCAGATACATTCTTCAGAGCCTCCTGCATTCTGGACAAAAAGTATGAACACAGAACATAGAATAAGTACAGCACAGTACAGGCCCTTCAGCCCACAATGTTGTGCCAACCCTTAAACCCCGCTTTACTTTGCTTTACTGTATTTATCAGATTCAAGATGCAGATCTGACACACTAGATCATAGATCAATATTCTGTGTACCATTAGCTCTCACCTGGCACTGTTAATTTTGTGTTCCAGAAGAGGTGCATCTGGATGAACCGTACACTCTGCAACAAACAGGATATGGCAGAGACGACGAGCTAGCCAACCTCGGTACCTGCAGAAACACTATTTTATAGCATCACTCAATGACCAAAGAACAAAAGAGCTGATCGTGGATTACAGGAGGAACGGAGACGGGTTTGCCCCATCAATGGGTCTGCAGTTGGGAGGCTGAGTAGCTTCAAGTTCCTCAGTATACACATCACCGAAGACCTACATACACCAGCTGTGTGGCAAGAAAAGCACAACAGCATCTCTTCCACCTCAGGCGACTATAGAAGTTCAGCATGAGCACCCAAATCCTCAAGCCCTTCTACAGGGGCACCATTGAGAGCATCCTGACTGGCTCTATCACTGCCTGGTATGGGAACTGCAGCAACCTGGATAGTGGTACAGACAGCCCTGCGCATCTGTGGATGTGCGCATTAACAGCAGCAGGTGTATAAAGGAGGCCTGGAAGATCATCGGGGACACCAGGTACCCCGACCATAAACTGCTTCAGCTGCTTCCGTCTGGCAAACGGTACCACAGCATTAAAGCCAGGACCAACAGGCTACGGGACAGCTTCTTTCATAAATTCACATGCCTGCACATTGTGACAGAGTCATAATGCAAAGGTTTTTACCCCCTCACGTCGTGGGACGGATGCAAGAGTTAAGTAAATTCAATTCACAGTGCCACGGCGGGCAGCCGAGAGAGCTGCAGAGACTGGCGTCCAATCTGACCTCGGGTGTCTGTCTGTGTGGGATATCTCCACTCGCTCCTAGTCCGTCTGACGTGCCAGAGGCCCGTGAGTTAGTAGGTTAACTGGCCACAATAAATTACCCCCCTTCCCCCAAGTATAAAGGTGAATATAGGCGGGAACCTGGAGGGAAGGGTTGAGGAGAATGTGGGGAAAATAAAAGACTAATTAGGATTAGTGTAAAATGGGCAGGTTCTGAGGGTAGGGGGAGAGCTACGGTGAATATGGAGGAAACTTTTGAAAAATTGGGATCAATGTATGATTAGTGTAACATGGGTAGAATCGGGGGGGGGGGGGGCAAAGAGAACATGGAGGATTTTTAAAATAAAATTGGATTAATACAACATGGGCAGTTGATGGTCGGGTGGGTCCTGACAGCTGAGAGGACTGCTTCCCTGCTCTCTCCCTATAATTCCTATCCATCTTCAGCTTAGTGTAAGATATGTGGGAAGGAAGAGCCTGGTGTACAACTTCGGGTGAAAACACACAGAGAATCATGCAATAATGTAAAATGTAACTAACAATATTGGCATGGTTAGTATTAGGATACAAATACCTCGAGCTAAAGATTCCAATTCATTCTGTTTGATTCACCATCGCAAGATAGCAAAGTTGTGTCGTCCACTCTACACAATCCTTCATTTTACAGAGAACAGTATTATTTGGTCACTACTCTTTCCCATCGTGCACCAAGTTAAGAAATCTATAGCACATTGACAAAGTGCCACATGCGTCCAATTCACAGTAAAATGTGAATGTAAAATAAGCACCAGTAAAATGTCAAAAACAAGTTTTAATTACCAACACTAGCTTCACTGCCCAGTTACTCAGCAGTAGCTCATGTAGTCTATTATTGAAATGAAATTATACTAACCTACCAAAAGAATTCCCCGAACACAGAGGAGTTGCATTATATTTTTGGACATCAGCAACAACATTTATCACCATCCTAGAGCTTAGCACTATGGAGAGGATGCCTCGTATTAGAGCAGTCTATTTGTGCAATGAAGATGGACCTCTCATGTTATACAATGCCAGCGTTATACATATGTGAGAACTACATATGTCGCGTAACCATGATTTTCACAGTCTAATCCTGGAACTGACCCTGGGTAAATTTCATGAGAGACACACTGCAAGCCACACAGATATCAATAGAAGCTCGGTGACGTGGCACCTTCAAAACTAAATTTCTCACCCATTTTCCTTTTGTTCCATATGTCACTGCTTTTATCGCTGCTAAAGTCAAAAACAGCAAATTGTCTGTGACATCATTTATCAACATACCGTGTTTCTTTCTCAGTGACAAGGATAGCATTTCGAAATCCCAACAAGGTTAAGTAATTATGGAACAGCATGCCCTGAAATAATAAGAGAACTTTACTATAGGATATGAAGGAAAAGCTGCAAGAGCTAGATGCTCCTATATGAAAACCATGTAAATGCCACAGCAGGAAGCTAGAGGGAATAAGGCAGAAATTAAAATTAGAAAAAGCCTTTAAGGGCAAAATCCAGAATGCAACAATGAAACTAGAATGCTGAATTCAAAGTTAAATATTCTACCATATTCTAGAAACTTACTTCATCAATAGTAAGTAACAGAGGATGAGAGATGACCTGATAGAGGTGTACAAGATAATGAGAGGCATTGATCGTGTGGATAGTCAGAGGCTTTTCCCCAGGGCTGAAATGGCTAGCATGAGGGGGCATAGTTTTAAGGTGCTTGGAAGTAGGTACAGAGAAGATGTCAGTGGTAAGTTTATTTTTACACAGAGAGTGGTGAGTGCGTGGAATGGACTGCCAGTGGCGGTGGTGGAGGCGGAAACGATAGGGTCTTTTAAGAGGCTCCTGGACAGATACATGGAGCTTAGAAAAATAGAGGGCTATGGGTAAGCCTAAGGTAAGGACATGTTCCGCACAGCTCTGTGGGCCAAAGGCCTGTATTGTGCTGTAGGTTTTCTATGTTTCTAATAGTGCAACTTTTATTAAGGGCATTTCATTATCTTTGATATTGGTCAGAATTAGTTGTTCTAGCCAATACCATGAACCCCAGCTCACTATCTGCTCTCACCCTGCTAGTCACAACCCTAATTCACCAACCACCCTCCAGCACTAAGCACACCCATCTTAAATCTCTCTGTGCCACACAATCTACTGAAGACCAATGAGCTCAAAATGCGATCGCTAGAATGAACTGCAGTATCCTGTGAGCATATACATTTCCATTACCCAGCTTTGGGGTGCACAGACGTAGCAACATCGGCCTACGAATGGTCGAGTGTTCCCCAAGAGGAGACTGACCCCTCCAGAGGACAACACACCTCTGTAATTCACCTGAGGAAAAGAAGAGAGCTTTAGTCTTTAAAGATCAACAGTTTATTTGTAGTATTACAAGATTAGAAAATGTCCTTTGTTAAGGGGATGTGTTATGCTTTCCTTGTGCGCACTCTGGTACCTTTGAGGAGTCCCTTCAAAAACGATGTAAAGAATCGTTTTAAAATATTAAAGGACATTTCCGAACAGCTTCATCCCAATTATTTCAGCTCCTTGAGAAAGCCTCAGTGAAGGCTGCTACTGAACTACAATACTTGAGCCATGTGGAAAAAAACCTGACAAAATACTATCTCCCAAATTGGCATGATCAATACTTACATAGAAAGAACACCTCAAATCAAATGTGTTATCCTTTGATCCAAATGGTTATGATTATGATATGGTATGGTCATGATATTGTGGCAATTACGGAAACATGGCTGCAGGGTGACCAGGACTGGGAATTAAACATACAAGGGTATTCGACAATTAGGAGAGACAGGCAAGAAGGAAAAGGAGGTGGGGTGGCTATGTTAATAAAGCAAGAAATCACTGCAATAAAGCGAAATGATATTGGCTCAAAGGATCAGGATAACAAAACAATTTGGGTAGAAATAAGAAATAGTAAAGGGAAAAAAGCAGTGGTGGGAGTAGTCTATAGGCCTCCAAACAGCTGTAACTCAGTTGGTCGGAGCATAAATCAGGAAATAGTTGGGGCTTGTAATAAGGGAACAGCTATAATTATGGGGGATTTTAACTTTCATATTGACTGGACTAATCAAGTCGGACACGGCAGCCTTGAAGAAGAGTTTATTGAGTGTATTCGGGATGGGTTCCTTGAACGTTACTGAGCCGACAAGGGGGCAAGCAGTCTTAGATCTGGTCCTGTGTAATGAGACAGGACTAATAAAAAATGTCCTAGTAAAGGATCCCCTTGGAATGAGTGACCATAACATGGTCGAATTCCATATTCAATTAGAGGATGAGAGGGTTGGATCTCAAACAAGCGTACTGAGCTTAAATAAAGGGGACTATGATGGTATGAGAGCGGAATTGCTTAAGATGGATTGGGAAAATAGATTAAAGGGTAGATCGGTACTTGATCAGTGGTGTATATTTAAGGAGTTATTTTACAACTATCAAGAAAAATATATTCCACTGAAGAAAAAAGGGTGTAAAAGAAAAAATAGTTATCCGTGGCTAAGTAAAGAAATAAAGCAAAGTATACGACTAAAAAGAAAGTTATATAAGGTAGCTAAATCTAGTGAGAAGATTGAAGATCGAGAAGCTTTTAAAGATCAGCAGCAAATAACAAAAAGATTGATTAAGAAGGGGAAGATAGATTATGAAAGTAAATTGGCGAAAAACATAAAAGCAGATAGTAAGAGTTTTTATAGTTACATAAAAAGAAAAAGGGTGGCTAAAGTAAATGTTGGTCCCCTAGAAGATGAGACCGGGAAATTAATGGTAGGGGACATGGAGATGGCGGAAATGCTGAACAAATATTTTGTATCAGTTTTTACGGTAGAGGACACTCAAAATATCCCAACACTGGATAAACGGGGGCTCTAGGGGGAGAGAAGCTAACTACGATTCAAATCACCAAGGAAATGGTACTTGATAAATTAATGGGACTGAAGGTGGATAAATCCCCTGGACCGGATGGCTTGCATCCTAGGGTCTTAAGGGAAGTGGCGGCCGGGATTGTGGATGCATTAGTGATAATTTTTCAAAACTCGCTGGACTCGGCAATGGTCCCGGCAGATTGGAAAAATGCTAATGTAACTCCTTTATTTAAAAAGGGCAATAGACAGAAGGCTGGGAATTATAGGCCAGTTAGCCTAACATCTGTGGTTGGCAAAATGTTGGAATCGATAATTAAGGAAACAGTAACAGGGCATTTGGATAAACATAGCTTAATAGGACAAAGTCAGCATGGCTTTACAAAAGGGAAGTCATGTTTGACAAATTTGTTGGAGTTCTTTGAGGACATAACATATAGGGTAGATAAAGGGAAACCAGTGGATGTGGAGTATTTGGACTTCCAAAAGGCATTTGACAAGGTGCCACACTAAAGATTATTACTTAAAGTAAAAAATCATGGGATTGGGGATAATATTCTGGCATGGGTGGAGGATTGGCTTTCTAACAGAAAACAGAGAGTTGGGATAAATGGTTTATTCTCAGACTGGCAGTTGGTGACTAGTGGTGTTCCGCAGGGGTCAGTGTTGGGACCCCAACTCTTTACAATCTATATTAATGATTTGGAGAAAGGGACTAAGTGCAACGTATCGAGGTTTGCTGATGACACAAAGATGGGACGGAGTGTAATGAGTGCGGAGGACACTGAAACCCTGCAGGGGTCATAGATAGGCTGAATGATTGGGCAAACATTTGGCAGATGAAATATAATACTGACAAATGTGAGGTCTTGCACTTTGGCAGGAAAAGTAATAGAGCAAGTTATTATCTAAATGAAGAGAAACTGGAAAGTGCTTCTGTGCAAAGGGATCTGGGGGTCCTGGTGCAGGAAACACAAAAAGTTAGTATGCAAGTGCAGCAGGTGGTCAAGAAGGCCAATGGAATGCTGGCTTTTATTACTAGGGGGATGGAGTATAAGAACAGGGAGGTCTTACTGCAGTTGTACCGGGTATTGGTGAGACCACACCTGGAGTACTGTGTGCAGTTCTGGTGTCCATATTTAAGAAAGGACATACTGGCTCTGGAGGCAGTACAGAGAAGGTTCACTAGGTTAATTCCGGGGATGGGTGGGTTGATGTATGATGAGAGGTTGAGTAGACTGGGACTCTACTCATTGGAGTTCCGAAGAATGAGAGGCAATCTTATTGAAACATATAAGATTGTGAAGGGGCTTGATCGGGTGGATGCGGGGAGAATGTTCCCAATGATGGGTGAAACTAGGACTAGGGGGCATAATCTTAAAATAAGGGGATGCCGTTCCAGGACTGAGATGCGGAGAAATTTCTTCACTCAGAGGGTAGTGGGGCTGTGGAATTTACTGCCCCAGAGTGCTATGGAAGCTACTACACTCAATAAATTCAAAACGGAGATAGACATTTTCCTGGATAAAAATGGCATTAGGGGATACGGTGAGCGAGCAGGTAAGTGGACATGAGGCTAAGTTTAGATCAGCCATGTGATCTCCTGGACCAGTTTTCGATAGCCTGGATGGGTCGGAGAGGAATTTTCCAGATTTTTTCTCCTCAATTGGCAACTCGGTTTCCCCCCCCCCCCGGCTGATCACATGGGTTTGGGCGGGATGAATAATAAAATAAAATGGGCGGCATGGTGCCCTGTTGGTTGGCACTGTTGCCTTGTGGGATTCGGTGAAAACTAGAGTTAAGATTGGATCAGCCATGATCTTGTTGAATGGCGGAGCAGGCTTGAGGGGCCGATTGGCCTACTCCTGCTCCTGCTCCTATCTCTTATGTTCTTATGTTATGTTCAAATTCAAAATGGGATAGTACTTGTAACTTCATCTCCCAACATACGTCATGTTGGTTAGTAAGAAGGAAAGCATTTTGAAATTCTAGTGAGGTTAGCAGTTAAACGGAAAGAAATGAAAAACAGCTCTGTGTAACTTGTCATCAGTATTTAACTGTCAAACCTTTGTACACTATCCTGTACGTCTTTTGAAGCTAATATTTCCTTCAAGGCAATTATCTGTGCAATTATGGAAAAAAGCACAGCAGTACCTCTACTTACGTATTTAAGAGTTTGCCAAGATTTGACATCTAAAACTTTGACAAACTTTTATAGATGTGTAGTGGAGAGTATACTGACTGGCTGTATCACAGCCTGATATGGGAACACCAATGCCCTTGAATGGAAAACCCTCAAAAAGTAGTGGATCTGGCCCAGCTCATCATGAGTAAAGCCCTCCCCACCACTGAGCACATCTACACGGAGTGTGTTGTCACAGGTAAGCAGCATCCATCATCAGAGGCCCCCACCACCCAGGTCAAGCTCTCTTCTCGTTGCTGCCATCAGGAAGGTGGCACAGAAGCCTCAGGACTCTCACCACCAGATTCAGGAAGGGCTTTTGGTTCAGGCTCTTGAACCAAAGGGGTAACTTCACTCGCCCCACCACTGAAACATTCCCACAACCTATGGACTCACTTTCAAAGACTCTTCATCTCACGTCCTCATTATTTATTTATTTATTTATTATTTCCTTTTGTATCTGTACAGTTTTTTGGCTGTTGAACGCCCAGTTGGTGCAGTCATTCATTTATTCTATTATGATTATCATTCTATTATAAAAATGAACCTCAGGGTTGTATATGGTGTATGTACTTTGATAACAAAGTTACTTAAAATTCTGGAAATAAACCTCACAGTAGTACATGGTAACATGTACAGCCTTTGATAATAATTTCACTTTGACTTTCTATAACTGAAGCACCACTTCCCCTCCTCCATCTTCTAATTGCCTTGTGATAAATGCTAATGGTCCTTATGATTTTTATATGTAGAGTTACATACATACACTCATCATCTCCACAGCACCTAGTCTCTATCCATTAGTAAAATATCAAACTTTCTTCCCCAAACTCAATTCCAACAGTCACAGATTTTCCCACTTTAGCCCTTTTGTAATTCTTGCTCATATGAAATATTTGATGACATGACATGTAATGCTGGAAAACAGCAACATGTTCTTTAGCACAAAGAAAAAGAGCGACTTACTTTCTCGAAGAATTCAGTGGATTTCATTGGAACATTTCCATCACCCTTATCGTGCTTCAAAGCCATGGTATCAGCTGAAACCTCAGGAAAATTTACTTAAGATAGTCGATTACGGTTATAAATCTGTATTATATAAATAATAACTCAAAACCTACTGCTATTTCCCTCGTATTCTTGGTGGGAATGAAAGCTGTGAGAAAAATACAGAATCTGGTAAGCGGATACAGAAAACCTTGAATAAACAGACAAGTAAACAATGGAATTATTTCATTTGCAGCAGAATATGTAAAGAGGGTATTTTAAACGGTAATAAACCAGTAAGTGTTGATAATAATAAGCGAAAAGATTCTAAACCTTTTGTAGGACTTCAGTAATACCTCTAAACTCCATTACAGGTGCTACAAAGATGGTGGACTGCCTGTCCTCTTCACCAGCTGGAGAAGGTGGAGAGAAGCACTGACACAACGGATGATCAGAAGCCTTTCCTCTAACCGTTGAGTCTGCAGTCATAGAATTGTATCTCACTGGCTTTTCAGTCCATGTCATCGACACTGACCAAGGTGCCTACCTAGTCCCATTAGCCTGCATTTGTCCCATATCCCTCTAAACCTTTCCAATCTACGTACATGTTCTAATGTCTTTTAAACTTTGCCAGTGTACCCGCCTCTACCATTTCCACTGGCAGTTCACCACCAAGCATCCTCAATATGAAAAACTTGCTCAAGTCCCTTCTAAATCATTCCCCTCTCACATTAAATCTACACCCTCTAGTTTTAGACTCCCCTACCCTGGGAAAAAGACTGACTATTCATAGTCTTATCCACAGCCCTCGTGATTTTCTAAAGATAATTCTGCAGCCTTTTCTTCTCCAGGGAAAACAACCCTAACCTCTCCAGTCCCTCCCTTCTTTAGCAATTCTTTACCAAAGAGGAAGAAAGATCCTAAGGGGAGTAAGGGGCAGCCGTGGCTGACAAGGGATATGGGGAGAGGGCAGGAACGGGGTACTGATTGTGTATGATCAGCCATGATCACAGTGAATGGCGGTGCTGGCTAGAAGGGCCGAATGGCCTACTCCTGCACCTACTGTCTATTGTCTATTGTCAATTCCCTTTATCTTCACTTCTCACACGAGGAGGATAAATGGTCATAAATTTAATGATTGGATGAGGAGACACAAGGGATGTAAATCTTTTCAATTTTCATCTCAGAAGATTGAGGCGGTATGTTATCTTGGCACTTAGCACAATCGCTTTACAGGGCCAGTATATGTGGCCTCCACTCCCTTCCATGGTCAACAATTCTACATCTTTATTACCCTCTAGATAAAGTCATTTCTCTGGATCTTGGGTACTGGAACTCCCAGCTACTGGCAATATTCTCCCTGCATCTATTCTATACTGTTCGAATTTCATAGATTGCTTCTCATTTTTCTGAACTCTCCTGAGTACAGACTTGGGTAATCTAATGCCTGTTCATGTATCAGCCGTGCCACCCCGACAATCAGTCAAATGAACTCAATGACATGACAATCTTCTCCAGATAAGGAGATTAAAATTGTGCTCAGAACTCCAAATAATCTCACACCAAGACACTGTACAACTGCAGCGAGGCATCCTCGCTCCTGTTCTTAAATTCTGGTTTCAATGACAGCCAACATACCATCTTACATCCAGCATCTGAACACTCAGCTTCAGTGATGGATTTGCAAGGACATAATAGAGCTCACTGTATTCCTCCCTGTTCCCAATCTCTCACTAGTCAGACAGCATAATACAATTCAAGCCAGAACAATTTTCATAAAGACTGCCTTTGCCACTGAATTCAATATCCACAACTTTCATTGCAGCACGGACAATATCCATTCAGCACCACCGCCCCCTCGAAACCTAATTCAATTCTCAAGATTTTGGTTTCTGCACTCCCTCTGTAATTGGACCTTTCGCTTCGTCCATAATCAATATGGATTGGAAAACTCATCTCCTCCTTCCAAACCATCAACACAGACTAACCTCAGGACTGAGTGCCTAGCCAATACTTCACTTTCCCTGTATCTACAACTGTTTTGACTAAAGTATAGCTGTAACACCATCTACAAATTCACTGATGACACCATTGCGGTTGGTGACAAGATGGCATACAGAAGTGAGGGGCTGAATAGTGGCGTAACAACAACCTTACCCTCAATGTCAATAAAACCAAGGAACTAATGGTGGACTTTTCAAAGAGAAGTCAGGTGAACATTTGCCCATCTTTACTGAAGGCTCTGCAGTGGGATCAGCTGAGGACCATTTATCTCATTCCTCAACCTAATCTTGATTGAAAACGAGATCAAAGCTGTCATGATGTCTTAAACTACAACGCTCCCGAGGTTGACGTCTTCTGGATAGATCACAAAACCATTTGTGTCACTTCTTTCATGTCTTTAACGACTGTTTTTCATCTTGAATGTGTGTCTGGAACTACTGGAGCCCGAGACTGGAGATTGCTTGGGTGCTCCGGCACTTTGCTGCCTCTCGAGGATTCCAGGAGGCAGCGCGTGTGAACCTTGTGGTGAGGAGGCTGCCTGGAGGGGGAAACCAATGTTCAAGATATTCGACTCCATTTCACCGAATAAAGCAACGAGGGAGATTTAAACATTGTGGCAAATGCACAAGGTGACGCAGGCTGCCTTGCTCTGATTGCTGGTGGGAACGCTCTGCTACGCTACCGGAGAGGGCAGACTGCGTGGTCTGCCTCTGTGCCCGAAGAATGTTACTGAGCTTTTCTGCACTTTGGATATGGATATGGACTTGCACTAAGGACTTGCTGTTCAGTCTTTTAGTTTACTATATTCTGTGTTCTTTGCCCAATCTTTTGCTTTTTCTTTTGGGCAGGCAAGGGGGATTTGGGGGCTGTGTTTCCTTGAGTCTGTGGCTATCTGGAGAAGATGAGTACCAGAGCTGTATACTTTGATAATAGAAGCATAGAAAACCTATAGCACAATACAGGTCCTTTGAACCTTTGAGTGATTTCAACCAAACTGAACATTGCAAAGCTGGTGAATGCAGTGGTGTCCTTGCCAGATGACAAAACTAATGACCGTTTCTACTGCTTTATGGATTATTGGGAAGCTGACTGTGCAGTAGTTGACCCTCAAAGCAGGAAAACTTAAAACAACCGTTTACAGTCTCATCGTGACCCGATAATAGCACCAACTCGATTATTCCACTTGAAAAGTGTTTACAGGTGAGCAAAGCAAGGAAGCAGAGCTGGGCAGAGAACTGGCAGATGGGAGTTCAACTTGGAAAAGTGTGAAGTGATTCATTTTGGAAATGTTCAAACTTGAAGGCAAGATACAGGGTTAACGGCAGTGTGAGGGAACAAAGAGGTCTTGGGGGTCCACGCCCACACCCCTCACAGTTGTCGCTCAAGTTGATAGAGTTGTTAAGAAGGCATATGGTGTGTTGGCCTTCATTAGTGAGGGATGGAGTTGAAGAGCCATGAGCTCTACAAAATCCTGGTTAGACCACACTTGGAATATTGCTCTCAGGATGACGTTTTCCATTCCACAACTAATGAGACATCTTCCTTCTTCAAAGAAAGGGGCCTTCCTTCCTCCACCATCAACGCTGCCCTCACCTGCATCTGTTCCATTTCTCACACGTCTGCCACCATTCCATCCACCCAACCCACTAGGGATGAGGTTCCTCTTGTCCTCACCGACTACCCCTTCGGCCTCTGCGTCTAGTTCATAATTCTCTGCAACTTCCACCATCTCCAACAGGATCCCACCACCAAACTTACCCTCCCTCTCCACAACTTTCCATTTTCAGCAGGAAATCACTCCCTACGCAACTCCCCTGCCCATTCATCGCCCCACATTGATCCCCCTCCTGGCAATTATCCTTGCAAGCAGAATAAGTGCCACACCCACCCCTACACCTCCTCCTTCGCTACCATTCAGGGCCCCACACGGTCCTTCCAGGTGTGACGACCCTTCACCTGTGAGATTTGTTGGGGTCACCTACTGTATCCGGTGCACCCAGTGTGGCCTCCTGTATATCGGTGAGACCGGATGCAGATTGGGAGACCGTTCTGCCGAACACAAACGGCCCATCCACCAGCAAAAGTGGGATCTCCTGGTGGCCACTTCCCATTTCAGCATGTCAGTCCATGGCCGCCTCTGTCACGATGAAGCCATACTCAAGGTGGGACAACAACACCTTACATTCCATCTCGGTAGCCTCCAAAATAATGGCATGAACATCAATGTCTCAAACCGGGTAACTGCCCCCTTTCCTTCACCATTCCTCATTCCTAGTTCTCACCTTTCCTCCTTGCCTGCTCCTCCTTCCCCTCTCTTCCATGGCCTTCTGTCCTCTCCTATCAGATTCCCCCTTCTCCAACCTTATATCTTTCACCAATTAACTTCCCAGCTTTTTATTTTACCCCTGCCCTTCTCCTGGTTCCACCTATCACCTACACCCGCACCTTTCCCTCTCCTCCTCCTACCTTCATACTCTGACTTCTAATCTCTTTTTCAGTCCTGATGAAGGGTCTCAGGCTGAAACGTTGACTGTTTACTCTTTTCCATGGATGCTGCCTACCCTGCTGAGTTCCTCCAGCGTTTTGTGTGTGTTACTTTGATTTCCAGCCTCAGCAGATTTTCTCCTGCTTGGAATATTGCGTTCAGTCCTGGTCTCCTTGTGGGAAGAATGTGAAAGCTTTAGAGATAGCCCAGAGGAGATTTAAAAGGATGCTACCAGGACTAGAGGGCATGCCTTATGAAAACAGGTGAGCAAGCTAGGGCTTTTCTCTTTGGGGCGACATGAAAAATAGAGGGCTACATAGGAGGAAAGGCAGTGACCTTAGACCAGGATGTAAGGTCAGCACAACATCCTTGGGCCGAACAGCCTACTACGTGTTATGTTTTCTGCTCTGTATCAAACTGTATCCAACCTCGGTACCTTACTGGGTTCAGATTTGTCTTCCACAATTCATCAGCACAGGTGCATCTCAAGGCTGTGTGCCTACACACACAGCAGGCGGCTAAGAACATTTCCAAAGCCACATACAAATTCACCAGTGACACCACTGTTGTAAGACAAATCGCATCTGGTGGTGAGTCAGCATAAAGGAGGGAGATAGCACACCGTTGAGCGGTGTGGGGCAACAACACATCTCTCTCAGGACCAGTAAAGCTAAAGGACTGATTGCTGACCTCAGGAAGGAGTGGGAAGCCAAACATGCACCGGTCTACTTGAAGGGAAAATCAGCTGTAGAGATGGTCTGCAGCTTTAACTTCCTGGAGGTTAATATATCAGATGGCCTGTCACGAGCCAAGCACATAGATGTAAAATCATAACGAGAACAACACACACAAAATGCTGGAGGAATTCAGCAGGTCAGGCAGCAGCTATGGAAATGAGTAGATTGTCCGAGACTGAGAAGTAAGGTGGGGGTAGATGCCAGAATAAAAAGGAGTGGAGAGGGGAAGGAGGCTAACTGGAAGGTGATCGGTGACACCAGTGGCTAGGAAAGGTCAAAGACTGGAGAAGGAGGAATCTGATAGGAGAGGGGAGTGGACCATTGGAGTCAGGGGAGGAGGAGGGGACGCAGGGGGAAGCAATAGGCAGGTGAGAAGAGGTAAAAGGTCAGAGTGGGGAATAGAGGAAAAGGGGGAGGGGTAAATTTGTTTACCGGATGGAGAAATCAATATTCATGCCATCAGGCTGAAGGCTATGCAGACGGAACATAAGGTGACCTCACCTTGACACAAGAGGCAGCCACGGACCAACCCATCGGAGCAGGAACGGGAATTGGAATTAAAGTTCTGGCCACCAGGAGGTGCCGCTTGTGCTGGATGGTGCTCAGTGAAGCGGTCACTCAATTTACAGCGGGTCTCATCAACGTAGAGGAGGCATAAAGAAGGCACCTCTACCTCCTTAGAAGGTTCATCACATTGCAGAACACTCTGACAAGCTTCTACAGATGATCTAGGTATCCTGATTGATAGCATTATGGCGTTTTAAAACAATTCAAACGTGCAGGAACACAAGAAGCTGAGTCTCGGACTCAGACCAATACATCTCAAGCACATCCCTGCCCACCATTGCTAGTATCTACTGGAGGCACTGCCACCCACCGTCACCAACTGGTCCACGCAAGAGGTGCAGGACACAGAAGTCCTATACCATCGGGTTAGGAACAGCTACTTCTCTTCAACCATTCGGCTCCAGAACTAACCTTCCAGCCTTAATGATTACCTCATAACAACACTATGAGCTCTTTGCACTACAACGGACTTAAAAAAAATTATAATTGTGTTTTTCTTGCAAAACTTGTGCGTAATTCACGTTTGTTTTTTCTCTCGTGCAAATTGTGTCTGTCGCCATGCGTCTGTGATGCAACTTCAGGTTAGTTTTTCACTGCACCCACATCAGGACATATACTCTTGCCTACGACAATAAACTTGGTTTCGACTTCATATCCTGCCATCTACTTCCATAGACTAAGGTTACCCTACAGTCCATTCACAGGATGGACCAAACTGCAGACAGGCAGGCATTAAAGAGCAAAGCTCCAGAGATTTGGACAACAGGGGGCAGTCGCAAAAGCAAGAGCAGCAGCAATGGGATTGCTTCAAATCAGTGTTCAAGACCTCCTGTGTGGATCTGAATGAATATACCATGGTTGTCAGAGACTTTATTAAAGCAGTTGTAGATGAGTGTGTCCCCACAAAATCAGTCAGACTGTTCCTCAGTCAGAAGCCCCGGATGAGCCATGAGATCCGAAACTTGCTGAGGGCCAGATCAGAGGCATTCAAGTCTGGAGACCAAGAAAGTTACAAGTGGTCCAAGTATGATTTCTGGAAAAGTCACAGGCAAAGAGGTAATTCCTGACTAAACTTGAATCAATGAAGGATACTTGACAGTTGTGGCAGGGCCTGACTAATATTGCTTCCAGATGAGCTCGTGACCATCAAAGCATGGAGAAGCCATCATGAACTTCCACACCTCCCAATGATCCTGTGATTTCGGTCCCTGAGGCCGACGTACGAGGGTGAACCCACAAAAAGCATCCAGCCCAGATGGGTACCTGGCCAAGTGCTAAAGACCCGTGCCAATCAGCTGGCTGGAGCGTTCAGTGAGATTTTTAACGTCACACTTTGGCAGTCTGAGGCACCCACCTGCTTCGAGTAGGCTTCAATTACACCGGTGCCAAGGAAGAATGTGATAACCTGCCTCAGTGACCATCATCCAGGAGCACTTACGTCCACAGTGATGAAGTGTTTTGAGAGGTTGGTGATGTCAGCGAGACCAAGGAGCTGATTATTGACTTCAGGAGAAGGAAACCAGAGATCCATGAGTCAGTCCTCATCGGAGGATCGAAGGTGGAGGTGGTCAGCAACTTTAAGTTCCTCTGTGTTATTATCTTGGAAGACCTGTCCTGGGCCCAGCACATAGGTGCAATTACAAAGTAAGCAAGGCCTTAGGAGTTGAAGATTCAGCATGACATCTAAAGCTTTGACAAACCTCTATGGATGTGTAGTGGAGAGTATATTGACTGGCTGTATCACAGCCTGCTATGGAAACACCAATGCCCTGAATGGAAAATCCTACAAAAAGCAGTGGATACCAGCCCAGTCCTTCATGACCAAAGCCCTCCCCACCATTGAGTGCACTGTCACAGGAAGGCAGCCTCCATCTTCAGGGACGCCCACCACCCATGCTCTCTTCTCACTGCTGCCATCAGGAACAAGGTACAGGAGCCAAAGGACTCTCACCACCAGGTTCAGGAACCAAAGGGGATAACTTCACTTGCCCCATTATTGAAATGTTCCCAAAGCCTATGGACTCACTTTCAAGCCTCTTCACCTCATGTTCTTGACATTTATTGCTTATTTATTTATTACTATCATTATTTCTTAGTTTTTGTATTTGCAGTTTGAGGTCCTTTGCACTCTGGTTAAACGCCCAAGTTGGTGTGGTTTTTCATTGATTTTATTATGGCTGTCATTCTGTTATGAATTTATTGAGTATGCCCACATATGTCATGGTGACATATGTGTGCTTTGATAAGAAATTTACTTTGAACTTTAATCCCTGCAGCTAAAACTCAACTATGCTTTTGTTACTTTAAGATTTATTATTTTACTTACTGACTTCTTTCAATCCAGCCTCCGTAGACTTGAAAACATCCAAAATTCAGCTGCCAGTGTCCTAAAATACATAAATTCATTCATCCAGCACCATATACTTCCTGGTCAACATTGATTCCTAGATGAGCAATATAATAATGATCAGATGATAATAAGGTTGGAGGCATTGTGGATAATGAAGTAGGTTTTCAAAGCTTGCAGAGAGATTTAGGCCAGTTAGAAGAGTGGGCTGAACAATGGCAGATGGAGTTTAATGCTGATAAGTGTGAGGTGCTACATTTTGGTAGGAATAATCCAAATAGGACATACATGGTAAATGGTAGGGCATTGAGGAATGCAGTAGAACAGAGAGATCTAGGAATAATGGTGCATAGTTCCCTGAAGGTGGAATTTCATGTGTATAGGGTGGTGAAGAAAGCTTTTGGTATGCTGGCCTTTATAAATCAGAGCATTGAGTATAGGAGTTGGGATGTAATGTTAAAATTGTACAAGGCATTGGTAAGGCCGAATTTGGATTATTGTGTACAGTTCTGGTCACCGAATTATAGGAAAGATATCAACAAAATAGAGAGTACAGAGAAGATTTACTAGAATGTTACCTAGGTTTCAGCACCTAAGTTACAGGGAAAGGTGGAACAAGTTAGGTCTTTATTCTTTGGAGCGTAGAAGGTTGAGGGGGGACTTGATAGAGGTATTTAAAATTATGAGGGGGATAGATCGAGTTGACGTGGATAGGCTTTTTCCATTGAGGGTAGGGGAGATTCAAACAAGAGGACATGATTTGAGATTTAGGGGGCAAAAGTTTAAAGGTACAATGAGGGGGAATTTCTTTACTCAGAGAGTGGTAGCTGTGTGGAATGAGCTTCCAGTAGAAGTGGTAGAGGCAGGTTCGGTATCATCATTTAAAGTAAAATTGGATAGGTATATGGACAGGAAAGGAATGGAGGGTTATGGGCTGAGTGCGGGCCAGTGGGACTAGGTGAGTGTAAGCGTCTGCACGGACTAGAAGGGCCGAGATGGCCTGTTTCCGTGCTGTAATTGTTATATGGTTATAATTTATAAAATTGTATCTTCTTTTCCAAATCCACCAACGGCCATGCACTTCCCTCTAGTCTTCTTCAGAGATCTAATCTTCAAAAAGATGCATTGCTCCTGTCCCTAAATTTAACTGTTCCACAATTAGGCAGTGTGTTACAGCATGAGCCCCAATCTTTGCAATGCAAGGAACTCCGTGCAGCCACAGGAAAAAAATGTGAAATCCAGAGTCAGGAATGGACCTCAGTCTCTGGCACCGAGGCAGCCTTGCCCTCAGAATGTCATCCCCACTGTTTTCAGATGCCAAAGTCCTAAGGTGCAGAATTCACACCCTAACTTTTCATTCTCTGCTTTTTAGTCACTCATTAAAACATCTCATTTTACCAAGCTTATGGAGTTAATCATAAATTGTTTTATTAGAGTTCTCCTGCGAAACATTTAGGAAGGTTTTGCTTAGTAAAATTGCTTTTCAATTGAATTATTTTGTTCAAAAAAGCACTACTCATAAGTAATGTCCTCATAGGATAGCACTGCATCCGCCAGAAGTTAAAACACCTCACTTCCACAAAACAAAATGACGAACCTGGGAAAACAGACAACTAATATCTCACCAAGGTTCTTCATTTACAGTGCCTCTCAGGCAAACAAGCGATTCGACTGCTATATTGTGGTTTAAATTAAGTAATATTTAAAATATGACTCTCAACTAAATTCTTAGCTTTTAATATTTTTTTGAAAATGTTTTGAATGTATCCACCCACCCACCCATTTCACTGCATCTTATCCCAGAATCACTCCGTCAGTCCCAGATTCTGGCTGCAGCCCCACCTCACAGCAAACACTGGACAGTCCCCCAACCCTTTCACATGTCGAATGGCGACCTCTCATTTCACCCCATGTCCAACCCTTCGCCGTTTAGAGCGAAGCCCCAAACCCGTTCTCCGCTCCAGCCCAAGCCCCTCGGCCCGAAGCGAGCCACTGGCCCCCACAGGCCAGGCCAGGCCAGGCCAGGCACATCTCACCGCCACCAAGCTAACTCATACCAGAGGGCAGGCGGCACCGTTCCCGGGCGCGAACCTCCGGCGCCTCCAGCCAACGCGGACTCCCACACCTGGCCGCGCTGCCCTCGCATTGGACAGGCCGCCTGCGATCCCCAACTTCTGATTGGCTAGTCTGCCAGACCCGCCCTCTGATTGGCCAGTGCGCCGGCCCCACCCTGACCCCCCCCCGATTCCGGGACGGGGTTCGTGATTAGTGTTACCGCCGTTGCGATGCCCGTTCCAGTGCCTCGCCATCACTTTCACACGTCTTGCCCCCAATGGGGGGGTTAGTTACGATCCAAAACACATGACCTATCACTTTGACAAACTTCTGCACGGCCTGGTATGGAAACACCAATGCCCTTGAACTAAACAAAACGATGAAAAGTAGTGGATACAGCCCAGTCCATCACAGGTAAGGCCCTCCCCACCATTGCGCACATTTATATGGAGCGTCATCGCGGGAAGGCAGCTTCCATCCTCAAGGCCCCCCACCTTCCAGGCCATGCTCCCTTCTCGTTGCTGCGATCAGGAAGAAGGTGCAGGAGCCTCAGGTCCCACAAGGAACAGTTATTACCCCTCAACCAGAGGGGATAAATTCACTCACTCCCAACACTGAACTGATTCCACAACCTTTTAAGGACTCGATATTTATTGCTTATTTATTATTGCAGCACACAAAACGCTGGGGGGAATAAACAGTCGACGTTTCCGACCGCGACCCTGCTTTACGACTGGAAAGGAAGGGGGGAGACGCCAGAATAAAAAAAAAGGTGGCGGGAGGGGTAAGAGGAAGGATCGGAGGGGAGGGAATCTGATAGGAGAGGAGAGTGGATCCACAAGAAGGTGATAGGTGAGAAGAGGTGAGTGGCCAGAGTGGGTAATAGAAGAAAGGGGAGGAACATTTTTTTACTGGAAGGAGAAAGCAATGTGTATACCCTCAGGTTGGAGGCTACCTAGGCCACATATTAGGTGTTGCTCTTCCACCCTGAGGATGGCCTCATCTTGGTACGAGGAAAGCCCATGATCCGACATGTCAGATGGAAATGGAAATTAAAATGTTTGGCGGGGGTGCTCAATGAAGTGGTCCCCCAATTTTATGATGGGTCCCACCAATGTAGACAAGGCCACATCAGGAACAGTGGACACAATGAGCGAATCCCCAGCAGATTCTCTGGTGAAGTGTCTCATCTGGGAAGACTGTTCGGGGCTCAGAATGGAAGTGAATGGGTGGGTGTAGCATTTTGGCTGCTTGCAGGGTTAAGAGCCAGTGATCAGGGACAAATGGACAAGAAAATCACTGGAAAGTGGAGGAGGGAGGTAAAGATATATTTGGTAGTAGGATCCCTATGGATTTGGTGAAAGGTGTGGAGGATGATGTGGCTCGTGGGGTGGTGGTTAAGGACAAAGAAGAACCACTGTTAAGGTGGCTGGGAGATGGGGTGAGCCCAGATGTTTGGGAAATGGATGAGATGCAGGGCAAGACAGCATTTATTTATTTTTTCTTTTCATTTTATATTTGCATATATATAAACGTGCTGTTTTGCACGTTGGTTGTTTATCCATCTCTGTCATGTCATTGATTCCATTGTGTTTCTTTCTGTTCACTGTAAATGCCCACTAGAGAATAAATCTCAGGTAGTACGTGGTGACTTGTAAGTACTTTGATATTAGTTTATTTTGAACTTCTTTCTCAGTGACACCAATGACTTCACATAGTACAAACTCATGGCTTAATTTCTGCTTGAGTGAGTTTTATTTGGAAAACATGAATTTATGCATATGTTTGGAAAAAAGTATTTCACCGTGACAAGTATAGCCAATTGCACGGAAATACTCAGTGAAAGAAATAGATATTAAAAGTTAAAGGATGGTGGTGATTATATCAGTTGTTAACAGAGGAGCTGAGAACTAATTCTCTATAGTCATTGCTGTGAGGGATTTCACAATTTTTGTTAGAGGCCATACACTGTAGACGGACGATTCCAAGGAAAAGCTCTAGCGGGACTGGGAGACTTGATGTTAAGGCCTTCTTTGGACAAAAGCTATAAGGAGGTCTAAAGCAGAGTCGTTCTGACTAACCTTAAACTGAACACTGGTGAAATGATTTTCGATAAGCAAGTGCCGCTCTTAACAAGCTAACATCATCTGCTTTACTGAGAAAAGAGTGATTGGACTGTAATTATACAGACGGTTTGATATTCATGAGGTTACAAGGTAGAAAATTTCCCAGATACGGTATATATAGCTAACTAGGTCTTCAGCAGCATAGACACAATGTCTTTTAATGTTGAACCCCTATGACCAATATCTGATGGTTAATTTCTTTGATATAATGTTGAGTGCATCAGATTGTTGAAGGCGTAAGATATTTTTAGCTGAAAATGATGACCAATATTTCAGCCTTAACTCTGCTTGTTGCAGATAGCGATGATGAATATGTTGGAACGTAGTACCAATGCTAGCTATTTACAGTGGACTTTATTAACAATATAGTCATATGGTAGAGTTTCTCCAGGGAGATCCAGGCTGCTTCCAGAAAGCCTTTGGACCTTCAATGGTTGGTCTTCTGGCTTGATAGTAATAGTAGTGATAAACAGAGCAGATTGCACTTTACCTATTGTGGGAGAATTCATTTCTGCTCCTACTGGTTAGCCAGGGTGCTTCCAGGGATTACCAGTTTTATACAACTGTTTCTGATTTGAATCGCATCAATTCAGTACGGTATCAATGCCATACAACACAATGGAGACCCTCCTTTATGCAAAGATAGATATTGATCTCCCAGTTGACTTTCGAATTGGTCATTCCTCCCATTCCTGTCGTGGACGAATGTTCTTGTTGTAGATAAATCAGTAGAGTCAGGTCAAGTGGACTCTTCAGTGCATCAGTATGGCAGCCATATTTTTGAAGAATCAGTCTAATTTATTTATAACAACTGAAGTCCCATCCAGAGTACATCTTTGCCTTTGATACTTTTTCCGATAGAGAAGGACAAACTCAGCAGCTGAAGGAGGTGGTTTCCTTCTCCCACTCTTTCTGTCTGCCCCACTGAAATCATGTCCCTGTACCTCAAACTCCATTTTATCATCCTTGGTTCAGTCCTTTCCCACCTCCGTCCACAACACGTTGCATGCTCTCGATCTCCTCAACAACTTTCAATTCCCTGGCCCTGATGGTCTCATTTTCACCATGGATGCTTCGTCCCTAAGCACTTAAAGCTCGCCACTTCTTTCTTGGCAACAGACTCAACCAGTTTCCCTCCACCACCAGCCTCCTCCATCTGCTGGAATTGGTTTCTTTTTCGGCTCTCCTCCCACTTCTCCAAACTCACGGTGAAGCCATGGGCACTAACATGGGCCTCAGCTATACTTGCCTTTTTGTTGGCTGTGGAACAGTCCAGATTCCAAGCTTTCCACAGTAATGTCCCCAACTCTTCCTGCACTTTCTGATACCTGCATTGCTGCTGCTTCATGCACCCATGCTGAGCTTGTCATTTTCATCAACTTCGCTTTCAACCTCCGCCCTGCCCTTAAATTCACTTGGTCCATTTATGACACTGCCCTTTCCTTTCTCGATCTCTCTGTCTCCATCACTGGAGACAAACTGTCCACCATTACTCTTTTATAAACCTACATACTCCCATGGCTATCTTGACTATACATCCTTCCACCCTGTTTCCTGTAAAAATGCCATTCCCTTTCCTCAGTTCCTTCGTCTCCTTCCCTGCACCTGTACCTGAGATGATGCTTTCCTTTCCAGGGCGTACTCCTTCAAAGAAACAGTTTCCCTTCCTCATCCATTTTTTGAACATGCCCCTGATCTATCTTCCCACTGCCTTAACAAGGATAGAGATCCTCTTGTCCTCTCCTACCACCTCATGAGTCTCCGCATTCAGCTCATCATTTTCCATGATTTTTGCCACCTTCAATGGGATTGTACCACATCTTTACCTCCACCACACTCTCTGCATTTTGCAGGGATCGTCCCCTCCATGATTCCCTTGTCCATTCATCCCTCCCCCACTAGTCTACCTCCTGGCACTTATCTCTCACCCTGCAAGTGGTAGAAGTGCTACACTGCCCATTCATCTCCTCCCTCAGCTTCATTCAGGGCCCCAAATTTCCAGATGAGGCAACACTTCACCTGTCAATCTGTTGGGGTTGCCCACTGTATCCACTGCTCTCGATGTGGCCTCCTCTATTTTGGTGAGATCTGGGGGGACTGCAGGATGTCCCAGTGGCCAAACATTTTAATTCCAATCCCCATTCCCATTCCAACAAGTTGGCCCATGGCTGCCTCTATTGCCACAATAAGGCCACCCTCACGTTGCACGAGCAACACCTCATACTCTATCCCCAGTCTGATGACATGAATATCGATTTCTCTAACTTCAGTACTTTCCCCCCCTCCCCTTTCCCTTTTCTTCAGAAAATAATTCTAACAAAAATAATTCTGTGATGTACTCTAGTCCCAGACCATTGAGAGATTTAAAGGCAAGTAAGAGAGCTTTAAAATCAGTTCTAAAAGATTCAATACAGGAAGCCAATGTAGCTAGCATGGGAATGATAAATTCCCTCATCCTGGTTTTGTTTAAAAGTCTAGCAGTGGTGTTCTGAATGAGTTGTTGTTTGTCAATATATTGCTTTGGAAGGCCAGTAAAAAGTAAATTGCAGTGATCTAGTCCATTCGATATAAAGGCATGATTTAGTTTCTCCCACTCTTACCTTTTCTCTTCTCCCCACCTGCCTATCACCTTCCCCTGGTGCCCTCCTCCTTCCCTGTCTCCCATGGTCCGCTCTCCTCTCAGACTGATTCTTTTCCAGCCCTTTACCTTTACTGCCTGCCATCTCCAAGCTTCTTACTCCTTCCCTCCCCCTACCTTCCTATTCTGCCTTCTTCCCCCTTTCTTTGCAATCCTGAAGAAGGGTCTCAGCCTGAAACATTGACTATTTGTTCATTTCCACAGATGCTGCCTGACCTGCTGAGTTCCTCCAGCATTTTGTGTGAGTCATGCTGGATTTTCAGCATCTGCAGAATCTCATTTATTCCTTATAGACCATAGAATATAGAAATTTGCAGCACATTATAGGCCCTTCAGCCCACAATGTTGTACCAACCATGTAACCTACTCTAGAAACTACCTATAAATTCCCTACCATGTGGCCCTCTATTTTTCTAAGCTCTGTGTACCTATCTAAGAGTCTCTTAAAATACCCTATTGTATCCACCCCCACCACCATTGCTGGCAGTGCATTCCACATATCCATCACTCTCTTGTGTGAAAAACCTACCTGACATCCCCTCTGTACCTACTTCTAAGCATCTTAAAACTATACCCTGTCGTGTTAGCCATTTCAGCCCTGGGAAAAAGCCTCTGGCTATCCACACAATCAATGCCTCTCATCATCTTATACACCTCTACCAGGTCACCTCTCATTCTCCATCATTCTAAGGAGTAAAAGTCAAGTTCACTGAACCTATTCTCATAAGGCATACTCTCCTATCCAGGCAACATCCTTGTAAATCTCCTCTGCACTCTCTCTATAGTATCCACATCCTTTTTGTAATGAGGTGACCAGAACTGAACACAGTACTCCAAGTGGGGTCTAACTAAGGTCATATATAGCTTTAACATTACCTCACAGCTCTGGAACTTAATATCCCCATCTTCCTATTGCCATCATATGATCTGGAGTACATGTTGAGGATTTTCAAGGCCATTCACTCCCACCTGTACCCCATTACACCAGCAGCTCTGGTGAATCTACCTTGCCTTGGAAAAGACATATGCAGATATAACACTGAGGGAATCTGGGACATTAATTTTTAAAAGTATAGCAGTGTTGTCCCGTTGGCTGATTAGTCCACAGGATAACTGTTCCAATTTAGACACCTGTCTTCAGATGTTATGTTTACAAGGGGAAACTTCCTAAATCTAAGTGAGCTGAAATCAACTTTGCTATTTGAAATCAATGTTAAAATAATACTGCCTTTTTTGTTTTGCCAAGGTGATTTTGATGAAACTAAATGCCTTGCTAGGCCACTTCAGTGGGTTTGAAAGAGGACTGTCCAGTATCACGTCCAAGCCAGATCAATATTACTGAGACTACCTGGTTATGAACAAATGATTTAATGAAATTTCAAAATACAAATTTGCTGAACACCATGGTGAGATTTGAACTTGTATTTCAGCATTGTTCAACCTTCTGTTCCCGTAACTTGATATTAAGAAAAACTTTTCATACAAATGCAGTTCACAGTGCTTTAACAATGGGATAAAAGTACAAACATGAATAAAAATAAACATGAAAATAAAAGATGTTAGTTAAAAGCAGGTTAAACAAATTGGTTTTGAGCTGGCATTTAAAAGTGTTAACTGAGTCTGTATCCCTTATAATTTTAGCAATTGAATTCCACAGTTTAGGAGCATAGTTCAAAAAAGCTGACCTGCCAATAATCTTTTTAGGGAGATTATTTAGATCTAAGAGACCAGGGAAGAAGAACTAAGAGCTTGAGCAGGATTATAGAACAAAAATAATTCTGTGATGTACTCTAGTCCCAGACCATTGAGAGATTTAAAGGCAAGTAAGAGAGCTTTAAAATCAGTTCTAAAAGATTCAATACAGGAAGCCAATGTAGCTAGCATGGGAATGATAAATTCTCTCATCCTGGTTTTGTTTAAAAGTCTAGCAGTGGTGTTCTGAATGAGTTGTTGTTTGTCAATATATTGCTTTGGAAGGCCAGTAAAAAGTAAATTGCAGTGATCTAGTCCATTCGATATAAAGGCATGATTTAGTTTCTCAGCATCATTACGTGATAGAAATTAACGTACCTTTGCAATATTTCTCAAGTGTAGAAATGCTACTCTGGTCACTTTCTTTATGAGGGATTTAAAATCCAAATCTGAATTAAGAAGAACACCCAGACTAGTTACTTCTGATTTTACAAGGTAAGTTGATCTCTTTTGGCTTTGGGACCAACCAGAAGTATTTCAGTTTTATCTTCTAATTGCTCATCCATTTGTCTGTTGCAGAAATAAGAGAAAATAAGGTGTTATCATCATCAGGCTTAACCAAGGTAGGCAATTGTGTGTCGTCAGCATAACTGTGGAAATCTTGTTTATGCTCTCTAATGACATCTCCTAGGGTGAGCGTGTATAAGGAGAAGCGTAAAGGACCAAGAGAGCTTCCCTGAGCAACCCCAAAAGGTACATTGTACATCGAACATGGACATTAGTGAGAAGTTCACTGAAGGATAACGGGGAAGCATGGCAGTTGCTGATGTTGGCAAGCAGAGCTTTTGTAAAGGGAAGCAGTAGAAGCTGGGTGGCGAGGAGTTTAGTGGGAAGGGGATCAAGGAAGCAGACATCAATGTTATCATCTTCACCCATGTTTTCAAATACCTCAAGGGCCGAAGGGAAGGTTGGGCCTGTTGAGAAAGATGGTCAGCACAGCAGCCGATTTTGAGATGAATGAGGTATTGAAGAATTCAACACCTGCAGTGTTACAGGAAGATGAGAATACTTGTATCTTGGTAGTGCTTTTTCCAGGACCGATAAAGAAGTACAAGTAGTGGGAGGGGATATAGTTACCAAGAAGTCAAATTTATGATTAGGGACTGGAACCGTGTAACTGTCGGAGTGTTAGTACAGTAAGTGGGAAAATCTCTTGAGAGGACAAGTTATATTTGTGTAACAATAAAAAATTTTCATGATCACTTTTTTTCCTGCTTCCAGCTTACAGGCTACTGGACTAAATCAATTTTCAGTGTCATGGTGCAATTTGAATGTGCATGGTTGGACTATTGTAAAAGAAGTTTGTCCATTGATAGCAGTTATTTATTTAGAAAATAAGCTGAACCATTTGCAGGAAACGCTCTATGGTGGTCTGCCACACTTGATCATTCTGGGAATCTCTGCAGTGACGGATCCAGATTTGTTGGAACAGAATCAAATCCATTTTTAAACCACTTTATTCTAGAGTATTGCAATACTGACAGAAGCCATCTTATCTCATGCTTCTGACAAGATATAATGATAGATAAACATAAAAGCACAGAAATAAAAACAGACCAAGAGAGCAAGTGTTGAACCATGTGTGGGAACAAAAGTCTCAGAGGACCTAATTTGGTTAACCACACTGTTGGAAGAAATTACTTAATTTTTTTTTGCAAAAGCTTTTTATGAAGTACACTGACGTTACTGAAAGTTGTGCTGGCATCTTCGAAACAAGGGGTAACTAGGGAAAGGGTAGATCCACTCATAGACAAAGGAGCCAGTACCTGGAGCCAAAGGAAATGGGCTAAGTCATTAATGAGAACTTCACACTGATGTTCATCATAGAGAAGGACAAGGAGAATAGGCAGGGAATGTTGATATCCTAGGGCATGGCTGCTGGGTATCTTGAAAAGCATTAAAGGGGATAATCTACCCAAGGCCTGTTGGGTGGTTCCAAAGGAGAAGATTCCTGGAGCCTTGACAGAATAATTTGTATCCTCTTTAGTCACTGGTGAAGTAATTGATTTTGAATAACCAGTGTTATTCCTTTGTATTACAGGGCAACAGGGACAAAGCAGGAAGTAATAGACCAGCGAGCCTTTCATCTGTGGTGGAGAAAATATCAGAGAAAATTCTTGGGGACAGAGGATACTGATATTTGAAAATGCATGATCTTATTAGGGCACATTGTGCGGGGGAGACCATGTGTCACAAATATCATGTTCTTTGAGGAAGTGATGAAGATGATTCATTAGGGTAGGAAAGATGTTGGCTCCATAGACTTTAATAAACCATTTGACAAAATCTCTTATGGCAGGCTGGTCCGGATTAAGCCGCACAGAATCCACAGAGAGTTCATTAGCCTGGTCACAGAAGACAGAGGGTAGTGGTAGAGGAATATTTTTTTCTGCCTGGAGGTCTGCGACCAGCGCTGTTCTGTGATTCATAAGTTTGCAGATCACAAACACTGGTGGAGTTGTCAATAGGAAACTTGTCAAAGGATACTATAGAACATAAATTAGTTGAGATTTAGAGCAGAGAAATGCCAAATGGAGTTTAATGGTGTGAGGTTTTGCATTTCTGTACGTCAAATGCAAGGGAAACAAATACAGTAAATGGCAGCACGCTCAGGATGTTCAGAGGGCCTAGGTGCAAGTTCATACCTCCCTGAAAGAGGCAACAGAACGGTCATAAAGAAGGTATACACTCTGGTGCCTTGATCCTTCAGGGCATGGAGTACAAACATCAGGAAGTTGTGTTGCAAACTTCAGTTAGACCAAATCTGAATAATTTTGTTCATTTATGGTCACCACACGATAGAAATGATATGTAGGTTTTGGGAGAGAGTACTGAAGAGATTCACTAGGATGTTGCCTGGATTGGAGTACATTAACCATAGGGAGAGTTGGTACACCTGAGCATTAGAAGCTGCAGGGTGGTCTCATAGAAGTTTATAAAATTAGAAGAGGCATTATTAGTTACATAGAATCCACCCCATGGATTTGGAAATTTCAAATACAACAGGGTACAGCTTGAAGGTGAGAGGGACAAAGTTTAAAGATTTGTGGGGCAGTGTTTTAAACAGAGTGAGTGGTCGGTGTTTGAAATTGTCTAATAGGGGAGGTGTTAGAAGCAGATACTGCAGCGAAAATGTATGAGGCATTCAGACAGACACACGCACATGTACGGAATGGGGGGGGGATATGAACCACATGAGAACAGATGGGATAAATTCAATTTGACACCATGGTAGCACAGCCATGGTGGGTAATGGGCCTGTTCCTCTGCTATACATTATATTGTATGATTTTTTTAAAATGACATGTATCCTTCATTTTGGCAAAGTCACAAAGAAGCATCCAAGAAACAAAGATAATTTTTTTTTGCAGATGCTGAAGTAAAATGTTTAAAGAAAACAGAAAATTCCAGGAACACCGAGAAGATCAGACAACACCTATGGAATGAGAAACAGAACTAATGTTTCATGTCATGAATCAGAACCAGAAAATGCTCGGGATGGAGCATACACAACTTGAGGTAAAGTGGACTGTGGGGAGCAAAGGAAAAGGGAGGTCTTCACGGGTGCAAGGCAGGAGTGTTTAAATGACAAAATGGATAATTATAAACATGAAATCTAGGTCCAGGCAAGCTGAAAATGGTGGCAAAATGCCCTTGAGAATGGGAGCAATTGTTAATATCGAGTTAAAATAATGCACTGTTGTAAGATTGTGAAGAATGCATGAAGCTATACTTTGTATAACCAAGATGAAACTGTCCATTCCAAGATAACCACTGAAGAACATTCCCAAAATTATTCTTTATTGTGATACAGTAATGCTACTGATTGTGAAACAGTTCATATAGATTTTTTATTTTAAAAACATAAAATTTAATGGATGCAAAAATAAAGATGTTTAGTGCTTATGTTCCATGACATCCCAAGTACAACCACAGTGCTAATATTACATCCTGAATACAGCCAGTCACAGTGTTCATTAGTGAAATCCTGTTTAAAGATAAAACATCAATTAACCTGCATTTGAACAAAGGAAAACTACAGGATAAATTAGACTTGCCAATAAAATATTAAACTTTGAAACAAAGATCACATTACTTGCAGTGACCTCAACAGCCCAAAGATCATTTAAAAAGAATTTCAGACATTTCACAGGTCCTCAGTATGCATCTCGTTTCTGCACAATTAATATAGAACATTTAATGTTGTAAAGGAGCAATAGGTCCATCTGCAAACTTGTTCAAATCCAGAACCCATTTCTGATACCAAAGTGCCAAGGGCTCAATTCCCAAACGATGAATTGCCCCAAGCTCACCACAAACCGGGGCCAGTGCGCAGAAGTGTGCAGTATGTAGGCAGACTGGATCTACAACTGAGCGGCACACTTCCAGGAAACCAGAGCCATTAGCATTCTAACATCTCTCAATCTCCTGTGCAGCTGTTTCCAGTGTTGTCACCAAATTTGATTAATATATGTTGGTAACAAAGGCCTTCACAAAATACCATGCCTTTTTTAATACACTATAATGTTATCTGTTAAGCATCTTGTATGTTTGTTTGTTCATTGTTCCCCTACCAACACCGCCAGTGAAAGCTTTATACTCTGTAGTGAGTTTTGTTCTCATTCTACCCTTCAGACCCATGTTATAGAACTTAAATATCCATACTAGAGAGAGCCGACATTCGTAAAAATAATGAGCTTTAACTGTAATTTAAATGTTTCTGAACACATCATACGCCCACTTTACTGCAGTTCTCAATCATTCTCTTACCCAGGTGGATGCCTTATATTGCACAATATCTTACAGTCTCCCACTCATTTTAAATTTCACACAGCTAAAGCTTTTGATTACCTGCCCATTTTATAGGGAAACTTCCCATTTAAACAAATTCAAAAATGCATTTTTGAGAACTGCTGTAATATTGCTGTATTAATGAAGAAACCTAATTGCGGAGTTTACAACATTTTTACTGAAGCTACACTGCTGGCCTTCTCTACTCCAAGAGAAACAATGCAAGCAGCACATGCGTGTTACCATTTCAAAACCTCTCCTCTGCCTCCTCTCCAAAGCCCGATGAGGAAAAATTAATGGAATTAATAGCCATCAAAGCTCCTTGATGTAATGTGCCACAGGCAAGGGCTTAAAAAGAGATGGGTACACAGCTAGTGGTTTCAGCAAGAAAACAGTATTGGGTAGTTTTTGGCTTGGCTTGCTAAAGTTGGTGGGATATCACAGTGTTCAGTGCTTGAGTACTTACAACTTGAGTAAGATCCTAAACGGAGACATTTGTATATCCACAAAATTGTGTGGGAAAGTATACTGTGTGGAGAATGCAACGAAGCTCTAAGGATGGATACGCGAGTATGTGTTATTCAATTGTCATTTACTGAAATAAAACAGAAGTAATTTATTATACTTTATGTATAGGATGGTTCTGAATCACTTCATAACATTTGAAAGTACAACTTAACCCCAATTAGTTACAGCCAACGATATCAAAGAATCCAAAATGTTTCAGGATTGCAATTGGATGTTTGTAATCCAGATTGGATACGTTTAATTCAACTGCCACTAACTAAAATAAAACAATGCAGTAAAAAGTCCAGATGAAATAGAATGAAGAGAAATGAAAAGTTAGGATAAGACAAAAGAAACTTTGTATAGAGCATAACTAGGGCAGCAGAGAGACAGAGCCCCACCGCACTAGAGTCCCTGACCCTGGGCATTACACAAGTGAAATTTGCATGTTTTCCCTGTGATCACATCGGTTTCCCCCACGTTCTGGATTCTGCTTGGTGTAGGTAAGTTGGCAGCTGGACATTGCTCCTAGTGTGTGGGTGAATGATAGAATCTGGGGTGGGGGGCGGGGGTTAATGAGAATGTGGGGACAACAAAACAGGTATAGTGTAGAATCAGTGCAAGTGGGTGACTGATGGTCAGGACGGTATTGGTGAGCTGAAGAGACGTTTCCCTGCTGTATCACTATACATCTAAAACATCCCTAAACTTGCACCTACTTATTATAAGTGAACGATATACACTGACAGCAATAGTGAATTTCTATCGCACGTTGGTTTTATTTTAGATTTTCACATCCCTCAGTTTTCCTTTGATCTTGGGCCTTTTAGAAAAATTTATGAAATAGCATATTTCTGGTGAAAAAAAAATCTCTTGATCGACTGGGAAAACATTAGATTCATTACCAAGCCACAATATTGTGACATAACAATACATTAGGTGGTTCAGAATGCATTAAGTCAACAACTCAGAGGTCTGCAAGCAAACATGAAACTTGTGTCTTACAATGCAATAAGTCACAAAGGTACTTGCATGTGTACAGTACTGCTGGTATTAGAGGACAAGTTTTACTTGCGCTGACCTGTAAAGATGTTATCAGCACCACGGTCTACCCACCCTTTCTCACATGCTAGAGGGTCTTAAAATTTTCATTACCTTGTTTAAAAAATACTTGCGTTAATCAAGATTTGCATATTAGTCCAATACATCTAAGACACCAAATATCTTTTTGTCACAATATTGAAGCTTCCACAAAATTTCATATGACTGTCCAATTTGAATGAAACTTGTTAACCTAAAGGTACCATTTGATTCCAAGATCACTGCTGGTGAGGAAGGCCATTGGATCCATCTTGGGCCATTCATCCAGAGTCACCCTCAAATGTTTAATGCAGCATATACCAGTTTCTTAAACACCTGGACAATTGTCACCTCTCACTGCTATTTTCATTCTGTTCTTCTATATGTCACTCTCTTTCTGTGATCCAGGCTAGTTCCAAATCTGCCTTTTACCAGCTTCATGCTGTTCCCTTATTCAATGTTCACAAGCTTAGGACTGATCATTTACATACAGTGATTTTTTTTCCCCTCTACATGACTGTTTCTTCAGCCTTTCTTCATCGTTTAGATCTCCAATATCAGTTTTGATTAAAAGTTATCAATCTTTTAACACTCTCCACTGCCTGACAACACTTGCAGCATTTCAACACACCTAGTCTCTGCAGAATCTTGTGTTTATGATTTCTAGCATTTTCTCTGTTTGACTGCAGCAATAAGTTCAGATTCATTGCTCTTTCCCTCACTACCTCCAACACCAAAATATCTTGGAGATGATTGGAAAAACAACTCCTGAGCTATAGGGGCACAGTAGTCCCTCTGGTTATATTGTTTGTCCTTCTACATTGATCAGCCATGTTCAATGACAACTAATTTTAAGTACCTTACTATGATGTCATTCTCCTGAATGAAAATGAAGAAAACTGCATATCCAGGTCTTAAGCACAGTTAAAAGATATCCAAGCTGACCACTAGCTATACATGTTCACATTAGTCAACTGCAACTCATGCACCTTGTGGTACAATATTAAACTGCAACTATAATGTCGGACAAGAGCACTTATGATCACAAACACAGCAATTTTCCAATGCTCAAACTATTATAAAGGGAATGAATGCACTGTAGGCCTATTGAGAATCAGCAACTACAAATGGTTATTCACTTTGTATATCCAACCAGGGGAACAGCAATTTGACCTGCTCTCTTGACTAATATCCAGAACAGAGGGATCCCACAGTCTCACTCCATTTCCCCAGTTTGTGATGCCTACTTTTCCTTCAGCTTACTCCTGATGATCCTTGCTGATGATCCTCAATTTGCAGCCTAAGACTGAGAATCGGTAATGTGCAGAATTTGCCTGGCTTTACCAAGTTTTAGCAACACAAATCTTTGCGGTGGTAAATTTTACACAGCAGTCTGCTACCTTGTAATTTCCTGTGAATGACTTCATGTTGGAAACAACAGACTCTGATATGTTTAAAAACCTTGCAGTGTTTAAGGACAAATACTCCACAAACTTTGAATCTAAATTCTAAAAAATTAGACAAGAATTCTTTTTTCCTCAAAACATCAAATATTTCACAAAAATTTCAACAAAATATTGCATACCTCTAATCTGTATTGAGGGGCCATGCTTACTGCTAATCAAGGAAAGTACTGCAACTTGCCAAATGCTGAAGAAATGAAATGAGCTACAGCTGAAATTCAACATCAACCACTCCAGAGGTACAAAGTCATTGAAGGTTCCTCAGTTAACAATTTTTAATAAGCAACAATTATATGTTTCTGATAGCCTAACAGTCCAGTTTAAGAATACATTTAAAACATATTAAAATACATACACAATAAAAATGAGGCTAACATGAAATTTCTTGGAAGTTCCAACATTACCGGTACCATAAACTGATCAATAATGACACAGAATAGTGGAGTTACCATAAGTCTGATCTAGCACTCACAAGTGTTGGAGGAGGGGAACACTATACCGAAAAACAAATTGATAAATGCTACAACAAGGATCAACACTGCACAGCTGAATAGCTTACTTTTAAATAAATGTGAAGTTATGAAATATAAAGATGCAAAATTACTCAAAGATTGGATCATTGCTGAATTTTCTAAATGCAACTAGCCTGTCACTTGCAACTATGAAATGGACTTCATATGAAATTCTGAAACATTCATGGGTTTGAACAAGTTTTCAGCTCATTCAGAATCAGTCTTCTGTTTGGTGCCTGGCCCAAGACTTGCTGTCTGAACAAGTGCTACAGAATGAGGAAACTGGAGAACCATGTAGGGCTGTCAGGTATCACATGTCCTTACATTACATCAAATACTTCAGTCAACTAGTTTGTGTGGTTAAGATAAAAAATCAAGATAAGAGAGAGAGAGCGCCACCTTGAAATAAGAATCCTCTCATTCAACTGAATATGAACCACAATCATTTTGCCCAGCCAGAATACAGATACAATATTATTGCATCCTTCAGCTTTCTGTTTCATTACTGACAGCACTAATTCAGAATTAAAGCTAATTAGTGTCACTTTAAAAAGTAGAGTTCAAACTATGCCCAGCACAGACCGCATCACTGTTAAAAGGAACATATATGTTCTCCTCTCCTGAGTAGGGTAAAGTTCCAATGGAGGAACAGTTTTGAAAGATGGCAGAAAGCTTCTTTGTGCTAGCATTATCTGGAAACAGCACTTGAGTGTTCAAGCTACAGTAGCACTGAATATATGAGCTAATACAGCAAGCCTACAACAATTACACATTTGCAAGCCACTGTTATTTGGGGAAGCCAAGATTCTACTGCACTGATGTTGTTATGTATGGTTAATGCCAGCCTACATAATGTCCAGTACTTTAGTGCATGCTGTAATAGTGAAACTTTCAGATGTCACATCCCTGCCACATGGTGATGTCGATGATCTTTCTCAATTTTCATCACTCACGCTTAGTTTCAGATTAGCCGCACCTCAGCCTCAGGCTCTGGCTCCAGCTCACACACGCCCATAAAGTTCATCTCTTTGGTGTTTGCAGCTGATGATGATTTTGGCCTCACCCCAGCGTGATTGGTAGCTAGGGACACCTTGTCCGTGGACAGGACCATCCCGTTCTGTCGCTCCATCAAGTAGATTTCCAACTTTTTCAGCAGTTGCTTTGGATTCTTTTTAGCAAATGTTTCAACCTCTGCAGAGAAAGAGGAAAGATATTTTGTATTCTTAAAATTGTGCAAGTCAACATGGAATGTCAGAGAGATACCAATGCATTTTAATTGAAGTTAGTTCTGATGCACTAGTGTATATTGGACAAAATATTTTACATATTTTTTAAAGACAGTTTTTCATCTGTGCCATAGTTTCTCACACCTCTTATGGGCAGCTGACTGTTTTACAATCTTATGCTTCTGAAACCATTTTATGTATAAATATGATTCGGAGAGATGTAACAAAAATGTATAAAATTTCTCACCTTTAAGAACGAATCCTGAATCAGAGATGGTTTTGTGCTGTGTTTTCCAAATCTGATAAAGATGCAGGAAGGCTGCCACATAGAAATCATTAAGGACTCCAATCACTTGCTGTCTTCGATTACATTCTCTGCCACAAAAAAAACACTGGATAGAGCACACCCAAAACTTTACAGTGTTATAATGATCCTCTTTCAGAATATGGTATAGCTGAATCTTCCACATATTTTGCCTTTTGCCTCCAGTTCTTACCATTGTATCACTCCCAATGTCAAGCACCCAGCCACCCTTACTACTAGGGCGGAAACTACTCTGAAATTTGCCCACCTCATCATCTGGTTTTTGAAGAGAGCCATTCTACAGCCAGAATGCCCAGAGGGTGGGAAATGCAAGATATATTCCTCACTGGTTAAAGAAAGTTCATAAACGATGGACAAATGAAGAGTTAATGGTTGATTTTGTAGTGGTTAGATAACACTATTACGGTGCCAATTCCACCACTGTCTGTAAGGAACTTATGTTCTCCCCACGAACATGTGGTTTGCCTCTGGGTGCTCTGGTTTCCTCCCACATTCCAAAGATGTACAGTTTGCAGGTAGGTTGGGTACTTTGATGTAATTGGGCTGCGTGGACCAGAATAGCCCGTTACCACGCCCTCTCTCCAAGTAAAATAAACAAAAATAATCAATCTTAAGAAATGGCTAACACAATTATCAAATTATAAATCTTAATGATTATGTTCTTGGTGGTTTAGGATAATGTGGAGGACAAGAAAAGTTAATTTACTCCCTGAAGAAATATCTCTCTCCCTTCTGAAGTTTGACTTCTGAACCACCTATCAATGGCCAGGTTAAATTAGCATGTTATTCTAATCACTTACTTGGATAGACATTCTTCCCTCAGAGCCTGGATAGCGATTCTGGTGATATTAATGGACATTAGACAGAAAGGGAAATTCTGTAATAAAAAATAAAACTGTCAGACCAACATGTTTGTACACATTGACTGAGCAAGCAATATGATCAATATAAAGATCAAAATAAGTCTGAATGACATTCAAAATGTTATAATTTTATTTAGCTAATAGAAGTATGTAATTTTTTTAAAAGTCCTAATGTTAAGTAAAAATTCAAGACACTCACCATCTAAAAGAAATCCCAAAATGACTCAAATGTAGACTCATTGTAGGAGAACTTCCATTGTACTTAACTACTATTTTGTTTTTTTTACTATAGTTTTCCAGTTCTGAGTGTGTGTACGGTTGTGGAAAGTGAAAATTCATGGTGTTGGAGGTAACATATCGGCATGGACAGAATATTAGTTGGCTAATAGGAGAGAGAGTAGGCATAAATGGATTTTTGCACTGGATTTCCAGCATCCATAGAATCGCTTGTGATTATAAATGGGTTTTTATCTGGTTGGCAAATGTAATATGCAATATGCCATAGAATTGGATGCTGGGCCCTCAGCATTTTATAATTCATTTGATTTGGATGCTGGTACCAAAAGTAGTGAAACGCGCTGTTTCCCCTAGACGAACACAACTGGGTGAGCGCAAGGGTTACAATATGATTGCTAAGATTGCCAATGACACACAATGAGGCATAATTCAGAAAAGGCTAGGTTGCTGATATGCAAATAATTAGGAAAGCTAACAGAATATTATTGTTTAATACTAGGGAAATTGAATACAAAAGCAGGAAGGTTATGCTTCAGTTACAAAGGGCATCAGTGAGACTACATCTTAAGTACTGTGAGCAGAGGTGATCTCCTTACTACAGGAAGAATACAATGCAGTAGCAGTTCAAAGGTCGCTTACTAGATTAGTACCCAGAAGTCAGACCACCTTTTCAGGAATGACAGGAAGAATTAGAAGAATGAGAGAGAATTCAATTGAAACATAGAATACCCGGGGAAGTACAGAACAGGTGTGTATAGAAATGTTTCTACTTCAAAGAGAATCTAGAACTAAGTGGCAATTATTTTAAAACAAAGGATTTCCCACGAGACAAAATCTTTTCCCTTAGAAGGTCGCGGAGTCTTTACAATTTTTCCACAAAAGGTGGTGCAAGTAGAGTGAGTATTTTCAAGGCAGAGGTAGATAGATTATTGATGAGCAAGGGGTTAAAATGTCACTATGGGTAAATGAGATACAAGGTTGAGGATTAAAATCAGGTCAGCCATGATTTTACTGAATGCAGTGCGGGCTTGATGAACCAGATGGTATACTCATGCTCCTACACATTACATTTGGAATTGTTTTAATACTCTACCACTGACCACGTCTACAACAAACATGTCACTCCAACTAAATATAAATAGTTTGAAAGTATGGAATTCAAAACTTTTCTCACTCTCTCATTTCCTAAAGTTGCTCTGTTTGTTCTGTGGCTTTAATCCCACAGGCATTGAGCACCCTCCAGCACCTCACCATAACAATTTGTCTTTCTTCACGGATACTGAGGAGCTGGGCTCTGCTTAACAGCCTTGCCTCAGGAGGAAACTGCAAGTGGCATTGACACATTGTAAATAAATCTATTGAATTGATAGAATAACATATGTTTATTTACCAAACAATTTCTGTGCATATATTATGAATAACATATTTTTGAAATGAGAAACACCTCACCCTACCTGCTAACTGCTTATAGAACTATCTGTATAGCTCCACGGCAAATCTCAGTCTTCCCACCTGATAGCCACAGTTACAATCCAGCAGAAATCATTTAATGGGAGCAAACATTTTGAGCAAAATGTTCCTACCCTGATCTTGAGCACTAACCATATGCAGCAACTTTTACAATTACGCTCCTGATATTAGCCAACTCTCCACAAGCCAGGATTGGAAATATTGGCCAGCTGGAATGTCACAGCAGAGCCACACAACTCTGTAAAACTGTTTGCTAAAACTTCCAGTTCTAATACAACATTAACAAAAGAATAATGGAGGTACATTTGGCGAGTAACAGATCATTCACACCGAGTTGAAATTAAAATCAATGGTTCATTTGCTAATGTATTTGTGCATTAAGTTTAGTGTACAGATCTGTTACAAATATACTTGCAAAAATTTATTTGAAAGTAATATAGAAGTTGTTACTTTTAAATAAAACTGCCACACCTTATCCATGAATGATGAATGGCCTGTACCAACTAGATTATTCATCAAACTAATTAGAACACCCAGACAAAAGTCCACAGATACATACCTCAGCAACCAACATCATAAAGCAAATGTTGTGGCTGGAGGTGAACAGCCCAGATTTCTCTCAGTATGTATAAGCAACAGATCACTGCACAGCAGCATTACAGAGATTCAGAACATCACAGGGCAAGAGCCCAAATCCAAGTCCCAGTTTCAGTTAATACAGTAACAGAATCTAACCCTTCTATACTCTTCAACTTCTTTTATTTCTGACTTTTTAAACCGTGCTGACAGAGCTCTAACACATTCCATTTATTAAGCTTGCTTATGTATGTTGAGGCAAACTGCAAGACCTTGCAGGCCCTGCTGTAGGATTTGTATCATGTACCAATGCCCAATGCCATTAGGCTTTACAATTCTACCTCCAGGACTTAAGAACTTTTTAAAAGCTATTAATGCTTTTTGAGACGGTGATTTAGATGCATATCATATTTTTTACTGAGTTAAGTATTGTATGTAATTAGTTTTGCTACAGCAAGTGTATGGGATATTGGAAAAAAGTTGAATTTCCCCATGGGGATGAATAAAGTATCTATCTATCTATCTATCTATCTTTCTAGCCCAACAATATTATGGGCTTTGCAATAGAATATTTTAAGATTTTAAGCAAATTGTGTTCAGTTGGTGCACTGAATACAATCCAGGCTTATTTTGATGACTCACACAAAATTCTATAGTACATACAAATTTCTCAAACAGCACGGGCCTTTAAACACAATAAAGGGTCATAAATGGAGAAGAGGGATTTGCTGAACTAGTCTTGGTAAACTAGGGTCCATTGATACTGGACAACGAGCCCCTTCATCCACCAAGACCTGCTCCTCTGCTACCACATTCCTACACCAAGGTCCTTCCGCCATGCTCTCTCCTACTCCCAATCATCTGATCTTCCCGATGCAGTTTCTCTCCAATCCAGCATCCAAAACACAATCTCCAATCTCCACAGTGCTGAGAGGGCAAAGGAAATGTTTTTGTGTGTATTTAAGCATACAAACAGCCTGCTCTGTTTTGTTTGGGTATCGTATCACACCAATGAGCAACTTGTGCAACTTTGACATGCATTTCTTACGAGCACTGCAATTCTAATTCATTATCCGCGAGTTTTAAGCTGTTAAAATGTGTGAATGTTAACTAACTTGTGTCGGATGGTGTGACAGTTTGTAAATGTCCCGAGCCAAAGGTAGAGTCTTCAGGTCCATCACCATATATAATGTGTGCATCAGGCCAAGGAACCCTGTCCCACGTAGGTCTGTCCCTGGATCTCGACCTAGTTACAGCAAAGAAAAAAAAATCACGGACATCAACTTCTTCACCATTCTACTTTGCATGTGTAAGCGTTTTCCACAATTTAGTTAGGCATAGTTTGAAATGAATCGAATTTCTGAAGCAGCAGCACACCTACTTTCATAAGACAGCTGGTTTTACACAGTCACACACCCAACTTCAATACAAATTCCAAGCACATTGCACGTCCACACCTAAAGCTGCTGTTTACAATACTCTCATTGTTATACTGCTCAGTTCCAGTACTGCAGTCTCTCCTATCACGTACTTTATCACACACACTACTGCCAAACAAAATGCACAGCTGCACATCTTTGCCGAGTATAGAACAAAGAAGCAGAATTTAGGCCATTCATCCCATCAAGTCTGCTCCACCATTCAGTCATGGTTGATTTACGTTCCCTCTCAATCCCATTCTCCTGCCTTCTCCTTATAACATTTGACATCCTTACTAATCAAGAACCTATCAATTCTCCGCTTTAAATATACCCAGTGACAGCCTCCACAGCTATTCATAGATTTACCATCATGTGTCATCTCATCTCTGTTGTAATGGACATCCCTCTATTCCGACACGGTGTCCTCTGGTCCTAGATTACTGCACTATTAGAAACATCCTTTCCATGTCCACTCTCGGCCTTTCAATATTCAATAGATTTCCATGAAACAGACCCCTCATTCTTCTAAGCTCCAGTGAGTACAGGGTCAGAGCCATTAAACACTCCTCATTCTTTAATCCTTTCGTTCTTGGGATCATTCTCAAACTTCCTAAAGACCCTCTCCAATGCCAGCACATCCTTTCTTGAATAGGGAGCCTAAAACTGCTCATGATAATCCAAATGTTGTCTGACCAAATATTACTGGAGTTTAAACTGCTATATACCCAAACCGCAGGTTAATACATAGTGATGTGTATTACACACCAGCCCAAATCTCATTGGAAACAATGTAATTTACACCATTTAAAGCAGTTGTTTCTTCCATTTACCTTGAAATCCCAATTGCTCCCAGTGTGTGCCATATCGTGCACAGTCAAATTTTGCCCCTGTCAGTTTTTTGTAAATTGTCTGCAAAACCCGAATGTGAACTTTCTGATTGTTGTCCAGGGAGCCTGCACAGTAAAAACACATCAGTACCTTGTACAGTTTAACAATGTTAATAGTCATTAAAAATACACAATATGTATGTAATATTTAGTACCGTAGATTCCGGATTTTAAGCCGCTACTTTTTTCCCACATTTTGAACAGCTTTGAACTTTGCGGCCTTTAATACGGAGCGGCTAATACATGATTTTTTTCATGCCGCCTCGTAAACATTTTGCCTCGTAACAGTAGACCAATAAAATTGATGAGTAGTTCACAGAGGTCCAATGAAATTGTACGATAAATCAAGCGCACTTTCACAATTAAATTATTGTAAATCAGTCATTTGTACTCACCCTCATCAACATGGAAAACACTCGAAGCATTGTGCTGCCTTATGGCAGTTATTTAGTTTATAATATTTTCGCTTAGTAATTCATTTTCTAGTTAAAGTTAGAAGAGTTTTAACTATATTTGTTTTCTGTACTACATCGCGGGATGCTATGACGTCACACCCGGTTTCGCGGTGTCTTGTGGGAAAAATGCCGTTTGCGATAAACGGAAAGGAGGGGGTCGAGCGGCGGAGCGAACGCTACTTTTAAGTTAAAGGCGAACAATAACTTTTCCTGGTAGGCTGCAGTATATATATTTTTTACCAGTCGTTAGGAGATATTGGAATGTTGTTCAGTAAAGAAGTATACGCAACGTATATTTAAAAGTAGCCGCGTTACGGGCACGGTTCGAAAAAAAGCATTTGCAATATGTATTTGTTTTTGTTACCATATGGATTTAATTAAAAGTTAAAAAATCCTCACGTGTAATATCTTTCTGTGTAAATATCTCATATTACAACGTGGGACACCTGCGGCCGAAAATCCGGTGCGGCCTAAAATCCGGTGCGGCCTTTACAATTAAAAAATTGATTTTATTTCTAAAATTAGAGCCAGCGGCTTTTAATCAGGTGCGCTCTGTAGTCCGGAATCTACGGTACTTATCACTTAAAGTTCAGTAAATTTTTTAAATCTCTGGATGGTTACATTGTGAAGCAAATGATCCCATGAACAGGTCTGAGTTTCTTAATCATCCAGTTATGCAAGATACATCGAGAGCTTGATACCCACTGACACTTGCTAATCCAGCACTGGTTACCCACAAGCCAGTTCTTAAAAGAGGCTCATAAGATATTGTATATATTGTGGGCATGCTATGTCGGCACCAGAATGCGTGGCAACACTTGCAGGCTGCCCCAGCACATCCCTAGGTTTCTTGGTTATTAACGCAAACAACTCATTTCAGTGTATGTTTCGAGGAGTACACGTGATAAATAAATCCGAATGATCATATTAACGTGTTCAATGAAACAGAGGAAAGTCCATCTTGCTTTGTATTAAATATACTGCTGGCTGTACTCACACTGGCCAATTGCAAATACCAGATCCCGCTCTTCCTGCAACTCCTTGTGCAAACGTGGTGGGCCAAAGAGAAAATGGGTGATGGCAGAAAATCCTGTCCTGCGTACAGTTGGCTGGATGTTCTTCTGTAAATTACAGATAAAATGGTCAGGTAGTCCCCCGTACAACTTACAGATCCTGCCAGTTTTGCAAAGTATTACAAGTATTAAAGTCTAATAATCCAAACTCTACGAACCCCATAAACACGTGGCACATCTCTGCTGAATCTTACCCTGAACAATGATAACTGAAATCGGAAACAAACTCCCTCAAGACTAAATGCATTTAAATGTTTCTTTATTGACTTATGTTTGAGTATTCTTCCTCAGAGGGGAGGGAGATCCTAAGGGCATCCATATACTGAATACTGAAGATGACCCCCAGATTCATTTCATCCTCTTTGCCTGATCAGCCTTAGTCAGTTCAGACCCTTTACAAACAGATAAAGAAATTGGTGATAATTCCAGACATGCACATCAGTATGAAGTTCAGTGCCTGCAATTTCCCAATTTAAAACTGATTAAATGGATGTTGTGTAGAGTGAGCTTAGTTAGAGGCAAGCTCTGCTTGAATCTACATGTCCTTAGCCATAATTCTTGTTTTTTAAATCCCCCTTTCCTTACATTCTACATTTCTCAGTAATGAACTATCTGTCAGATATCTGGGCAGATCCTGCCACAGCCTCCTGCATTCCTTCTCATAACACTAATGATCTTATTTAGTGTTATTCCTCAATCTGGGAAGGGTAGCACACTTCCATACCATAGGCCAATGGCCAATATTCATAAAAGGGTGGGGAAGAAAGACCCACAGACCCAATGAACTACAGTTGCAAGAAAAAGTTCGTGAACACTTTGCAATTGCCTGGTTTTCTGCATTAATCAATCATTAAATGCGGTCTAATCTTCAGCTAAGTCACAATAATAGACAAACACAATCTGCCTAAACTAATAACAAACAAGCAACTGTACCTATCATGTTTGTATTAAACACGTTGTTTAATCATTCACAGTCCAGGCTGGAAAAAGTATGTGAACCCTTGTATTTAATAACCTCATTTGGCTGCAATAACCTCCACCAAATGTTTCCTGTAGCTGCTAATCAGACTTGCACAATGGCAAGGAGGAATTTTAGACTATTCCTCCATATAAAACAATTTTTTTTGGAGAGCAGTGGTTTCCTCCATGGTATCCTTACATGAATACCATTCTTGTTCAGTGTTTTTCTGATAGTGGACACATGAACTTTAGCAAGTTCTAGAGATTTCTGCAGGTCTTTTGCTGTTACCCTTCAGCATTGCACGTTGTGCTCTTGGTGTGATCGTTCCAGGATGCCCACTCCTAGTGAGAGTAACAACAGTACTGAATTTCCTCCATTTGTAGACAATTTTCCTTCCTGTGTCCTGTGGTCTGATTAATACTCAGGTCTTTAGAAATGCTTTTGTAGCTTTTTCCAGCTACACACATCTCTACAATTCTTCTAAGGTCCTCTGAAAGTTGTTTTGATTGAGGCATGGTGTGTATAAACAGATCTTTCTTGAGAAGACCAATTTGTCAGTAACCTGACTTTGTATGCCTGCCCTTTTTTATAGGGCAGGGCACCTCTACAACGCACACTTCCAATCTCATCTCATTGTATGGAACACCTGACTCCAAATAACTTTTGTAGAAGGCATTACCCCAAAGTTCACATACTTTTTTGCACCTAGACTGTGATTGTTTAAATGGAGTACTCAGTATGACAAGAAGTAGTACAATTGTTTGTGTGTTATTCATTTAGGCACATAGTGTTTGTCTATTATTGTGACCCAGATAAAGATCAGGCCACATTTTAATAGTAAATAATGCAGAAAACCAGGGTTCACAAACTTTTTCCTGCAATGGCACAATTAAAAGATTTTTCAAAGATGTTTAACAAATTATAATTCAAGTCTGTACCTTCTGCCAAGTCTTCTGCATTCATGATCTGTGTCTAGTGATTTTTCTGCTTTTAATCTTAAAATAAAAGCTTCTTAAATTACATGTACTTTCTGTCTAACAATTAGTTTATCTGCCAACCTGTTTGTATTGTACATTAAATTCTATAAGCACCCTTTCTATAATGTCTCTTCAACATGTCAACACAACTTTGCACTTTATTTGAATTCTATCCTAATTATATATATTAATGTACCTTGAAACCAACCCGTTTGTCTTGTGAACATTAACAAATAAAGGACACGATAATCTAGCCAGTGTGCTTCTCTGTCAGAGTACTGTCTTTTTGATGAGGCATTCAACTGAAGCCCTCTTTACCCCCAGGAAGAAAGATGAAACAGAACAGTACAGGCCTACATTTCCAGCATCTGCAGATTTCCTTGTGTTTGTGAGTACAGGCCTATAAATCTGTTTCCAAAGAAAAACCTCCAACATCTTCACTGTACTCGTCCAAACACCTTAAAATTTCTTTAGCCGCACGGTGATGAATCTGCGGAAGGCACTGCCACAGACACGTAGATCAGTGATGAGACAAGTAAAGTTGAATGAACCAGTGAGAATAACTTCATTCAACTTCTCTCACCCCAACCACTGAACTGTTCCCACAACCTATGGACTCACTTTCAAGGACTCTTCATCTCATGTTCTCAATATTGTGTTTTTCAATAGGTACATTTAATGTCAGAGAAACATATACAATATACATCCTGAAATTCTTTCTCTTTGCAAACATCCACGAAAACAGAGGTGTGCCCCAAAGAATGAATGACAGTTAAATGTTATAACATCAAAGCCCCCTCCCGCTCCCCCTCCCACACATAAGCAGCAAAGCAACGACCCCTCCACCACCAGTAAAAAAGCATCGGCACCCTCCACTGGGCACTCGAGCATGCAGCAAGGCATCAATAAAGATACAGACTTGCAGTTCCCCAAAGACTACTCGTTCACCCAGTAATTCAACATACCACAGGCCCTCTGTTTCCCTAATAAGGGAAAAAGAGGTGTCCTCATTTCACAGCAAGAGGGGAGACATAACAAAACAACTTGCTGATTTTTCCTCTTCTGTATTTGTACAGTTTGTTGTCTTTTGGCTGCTTGTCCACCTTGTTGGATGTGGTCTTTTACTGATTCTATTATGGTTCTTGGATTTACTGAGTATGCCCACACAAAATTAATTGCAGGGTTGTATATGGTGATGTGTATGTACGTTGACACTTACTTTGAACTTTACTCAACTTTGAACATATCCTCATAAGACATGCTCTCTAATCGAGGCAACTCTCCTTTGCACCATCTCTAAAGCTTCCACATCCTTCCTATGAGGCCACCAGAATTGAACACACTACTCCCAAGTACAGGCTAATCAGAGTTTTATACAGCTCTTGTACTCAGTTCCCCCAACTAATGAAGGCCAACACACCAGAGAACCACTGGAAAATAAATAAGATACATTCTAAAATCTGTGTCATATCAGCATAGATTATTTGGTTGTCATACTGTACTTGCTGTGCACTAACTGAACAGCACATTTTCTCTCATTTTAGCAATAACTACTATGCTTCAGGCATGAATGGCCATGAAGCACATCAGGACAGGTCAATGTCAATAGAGAGAGTACAGAGAAGATTTACTAGAATGTTACCTGGGTTTCAGCACCTAAGTTACAGGGAAAGGCTGAATAAGTTAGGTCTTTATTCTTTGGAGCGTAGAAGGTTGAGGGGGGACTTGATAGAGGTATTTAAAATTATGAGGGGGATAGACAGAGTTGACGTGGATAGGCTTTTTCCATTGAGAGTAGAGGAGATTCAAACAAGAGGACACGAGTTGAGAGTTAGGGGGCAAAAGTTTAAGGGTAACACGAGGGGGAATTTCTTTACTCAGAGAGTGGTAGCTGTGTGGAATGAGCTTCCAGTAGAAGTGGTAGAGGCAGGTTCGGTATTGTAATTTAAATTAAAATTGGATGGGTAAATGGACAGGAAAGGAATGGAGGGTTATGGGCTGAGTGCGGGCCAGTGGGACTAGGTGAGAGTAAGCGTTCGGCATGGACTAGAAGGGCTGAGATGGCCTGTTTCCGTGCTGTAATTGTTATATGGTTATATGTCTTAACATGGGTATGAAAATACAACTTTGTTTACACATAGCTTGGCTTCAGCGACTGTCATTAGACTAGAACAACCATTCTCGGTAACGTTTATGACCTGCAGCAGCAAAAACCTCGCAACAGATGCTTCCACAATTTCATGGATTTCTATGTCCTAAAAACAGCCTTGCTCCTGTCAGTACAGAATAGTTGATAAGAGGTATGTTGGCCACATCATGTATTCTATCAAAGCTTTATTATAATAAAGAAAACTCAGCATAAAAGTAAAAAGTAACTTTCTTAACTAAATGAAACATCAAGATCAAGGAATAAGTATTGTGCACTCAGTTTCCCTTTTTCTCTTTCTGCTTACCCTGTACTCATAGAGATCTGCTGTTTGGAAATGCTGAAGTGCTTCATTAAAGGAGATGAGCAGGGTGGATCCTGTGATGTCAGTTGGACCTACAGGACAAAGAAGACAGACTACATTTGCAACAAACCTACTGATGTTTCACACAAATCCAAATTCAAGTTAGCCTTAATACTGAATAAAAACAGCACGAATCTATGCAGGGAAATTCTTACCTTCCCGTTCCTCCAGTGGTAATTCTGAAATTAAAGTAAAAATTACTCAGCCAGTAAAAGTGTACTGTTGCATGCATACTGCAAAGGCGCAATCATTCCTGAGTTGATGTATTTTCCCCCGCATTCTACTGATGTGTGCAATACGAGCTTTCTATTGTAAAAGTTTTTAAAACAGGGAATTGAAATATTCACTCCACCAACATTTATTTGACTCAGCACCACTGAACACATCTAAAAGGAGCAAAGCCACAAGAAAGTAGCAACCATCATCAAGGACCCTCACCATCCAGGTCATGTTCCTCTTGTTGCTGCCATCGGGAAGGAGATACAGGAGCCTTAGGTCACACAAGTTCAGGAACAGTTATTACCCTTCGACCATCAGGCTCATGAACCAGTGTGGATAGCTTCATTCACCCCAACACTGAACTGATTCTACAACCTATGAACTCACTTTCAACTCATGTTCTCAGTATTATTTATTTACTTTTTAAAAAATGTATTTGCACAATTTGTCTTCCTCGGCGTATTGGTTGTTTGTCAGTCTGCGTGTGTGTGTAGTATTTCACTAGTTCTACTATATTTCTTTGTTCTACTGTGAAAAGCTGCAAGAAAATAAATTTCACAGTAATATATGGTTTGATAATAAACTTGGAACTGCATTTGCAAATGCAAAAAATTAGCCCATGAAAGTAATATTGGATAATCCTTAAAGGTCCACTGTGATGAAGAAACAACTTCACTAACCCAGCAACCTTGTGTGAATGTGGTATCTGTAAAAAACTAAATCAGTTAAATGGTCAATACAGCAAAAAAAAACTACATATTTTGTTAATAAGTTAGGTTTCCAATCAACGAAAGATGTGATCTCTGCCAAGAGTTTCCTGTTGACTTTATTTTTTCTACATCAAATTCCACTGAGCAAAAAGCTTCCCATTTACTGGATGACTGGAAATGAACAGGATTTATGACTGCATCACTCCTATAATCCTGGAGTTGTGCCGACATGTACAGTACTGCTGGCAGTGCCTCCACCACTCCCAAGTGCATTCTCTCAGGTTTATAATAGAAACAAGTTTGAGATTTTTTCATGTTACAGGGATTTTGACTGAATTTGAACATTTTTGTTCAATTAAAGTTATGAGGTCAAGGCTCCTTTGCTTATTTTCTCTTTTGCATCGGAGCTGGTAGAAGACATATAATGAAGTTCCATCACATCTATCATTTAGTGAGTTCTGAGCTCACAAATATGAACTGCTTTAAAAATCATTTAAATATTCTTAAATAGATCAATTTATTGTGAGCTGTGGGATTAAAACAGAACTGTTACTTTTCCTTTAAGTACACATTTAAAGAGATAAGTTCTAACCCTTGTGAACTGCAGTGATGTAGACCAGCTTCCATTGTAATAGAAGACAGGTGCAACCTGAAGAAAGTGGCATCTCACCTTTTTGTGCTGTTTCCAAAGCTTCCCACTCAGCCTCTGCCTGCAGCACCTCCAACGTCACTTCCACTAAATAAAAACAGCAAGAATCAAAGTTAGGGAGACACAAGTGACTGCAGATGCTGGAACGTGGTGCAACAATGTGCTGGAAGAACTCTGGGTTAAGCAGCCTCTGTGGAAGGGACAGAATTTTCAACATTCTTGTTCGGAACGCTGCATCAGGGCACAGTGAATGTAAACACTTCCCTTTCACTGGTTAAAACCATCCCTTTGGAGTACACAAGAGCCATTTCTTCCCACTTCAGAATTCATGGGTAATCTAAGCGCTTTTTTAAACATCTCCCCTACATAACTTCGAACACATTGCCTGAACCAACTTGTATCAGTACATTTACAAGTATAATTTCTGCATTATTCAATTCTTTCATGTTTATAAAATAATATCAATAATACACAAGATTACAGGACAATGATAGACCATAAAGCCCAACCAGCCTGGGTCAAAGAACTTCAATGGTCATACTCCCCACCTAGGTAATATTCCAGAGGACCAACAAACTATCTGAAAAATGCAAGTAAACTGGAGAAAATCCAGAGAACCTTTCTGACTCCTTCAGCACTACTCCCATGTGTAATACATTAACTTACATTAAACAATATAACTCACCCATCTCTCTCAATTCACTACCTGCACGCCAACTAATTTGCTTCCATTCCAGCGAGGATAAAATATCTTTCCCGAGCTTATGCTAAAGAGCATAACTCAGGTTGGCACTTTAGGGAAGCAAAATTTCTGATGAAATTTATCTTCACAAAGAACAACTTTCATTGCTCATATTAGACTTTGGACTAAAGACTTGCCATCGTGTTTCTGCTCATCGCCACCTGCAGTAAGAGACTGTAGAAGGCCATTGTGTTTCAATGTAGAAATCTGGAATGAGACCAACAATAATCATAAAGCAAATATCTCATAAATCTCCAGTCACTAAAACGGATAGTGGGCAGCCATCGCATGGATTCAGTTTCAATCTGGCTGTTAATTCTGGAAAATTCTTTCTACTCACAGGTATAGATTTCAGCACTGCTTTCCCGTTGCACGCATCGTCAGTCACCTGTGGGCGTAGACACAAACCCAGCAGACCCTGAAATGTACATAAGAAAAAATGTTATGCACTCACAGATGGAAAGCACAAAGGAAGTGAGGATGATCTTGAAGTGAAGTGTGAATTAACAAAATACTAATTGCCTTTCTTTTGTAAACGTAAATGAGAAAGGACTTCACTTTGTCAGGATCAGACCTTACACAGCGTGTTCAAAGTTGGAGCTGCTGGCTAGCGCCTCTGAGTCCCGATGAATTACATCTCAAGATCTAACTAAGTGAAAGTGAAGTGAAAACAGATTTTCATCAAGATCAAACAGCACAACTCTCACCTTCCATCCATAGCTCAATGCTGACTGGTTTCTTGTTCAGCTAATTGACAGCCCAGGTAAGGAATAGCTGACACGTTTTCGTAATTAAGGGTTGTGTTTATTGAAACCAGAACTCTTTAAATTTGTGGTGGCTGAGTAATATAGATGTGTAATAAAGGATACAGAAGTGGATAAATGTGTCAGTAATTTAGAAGCCATAAGGAAAATGCTGAAAACATTGTCACACCTTTCATAAAATGTATGATTCAGTATTAGGCCATTCAGCCCAAATGGATCTGTTACTTTGTAAACACTAAATATGAACATCCTTTCCTTTATTTAACCCAGTTTAAAAAAAAACTTTGTCACTTTCTCCCTCAGTTGTGTGTGTATGTGCACTTTTACATTTTCTCAACTGGTTTAAGGAAATCATAGATTTATTTGTTGCATTTATGATCTCTAATTGGAATACTCTTGTAAATGGAAATAATCTGTCTAAGCCCATCAAACATGCTCACAATTTTGAACACCTCTTTCAGCTCAGCCTCCGTACTCCTCTAAACCCAACAGCCAAGGTGGTACTGACTTAGTTGTATTTTTAGACTTGTAGGGATGGTTTTGGGGGCAGAGAGGGGGATTAAGGGTCAGGTTAGGGTTTAGGGGCAGGGATGTAGAGGAGTTAGACGTCAGGTAGAAGCCTATGCCTCTGCTCTGCGGTCTATCCAGCAGCCAGGATGTGAGACAAAGGCTATTCATGGTCAGATGTTGGGCTGGCAGATGAGTGAAGACAAGAGCTGGTACCCCCCACCCCCTGCACCCCCGCCCAGAGCAGCTAATCACCGGCAGGTTCCAGGATTGGAGTCCCATACGAGCAGGAGGCACGGAGGCCGGTGAACCTTTAGGTACACGAGTTGGGGAGACCAGAGTTCAAGGCCCGGAGTTTGGGTTCTAATTTGTCGTCACTGGCACGTCCTGGGGTCGATAACAAAGATGGGTGCCCCGAAGGTCAATCGGAAGTCTGAAAGTCGAGCCCCAATGGCTGGAGCCCCGAGCCCAGCGGAGAAGTTGAAGTCCCAATGTCTGCACGTCTGAGTCCACTGGAGACTGAATGTACCCAGTCCTGGGAGTTTCAGGACTGAGTGTGTGCCAGGATGAACGGGGTTGTTTTGCTGTTGTTGTTCTGTGCTGTTCTGCCTGGCAATGGTGGGCAAGCTATGCTGACACCAGAATGTGGGGCAACACTTGCAAGCTGCCCCCAGAACATCCTTGGGTGTGTTCGTTGTTACGCAAACGGCACATTTCACTTTATGTTTTCATGTATATGTAATAAATCAGAATCCTACTGAGCTCCTGATATTAATGATGCACATTTTCCCATGACTGAATATCATTTTTATATTTTAGTCCCTCCCTGGTGTTAAGCTTAACACTTAACTTCCAAACCTGAAGATCTTTAGGCTATTGTAAATTGAGTCCTCTGTTTCTGCGGCAAATGAATACTAAGCCAATAACCACAAAATCCTATTTAATTTCTGATGCTTACTCTCTACCGATTCCTAATTCCAATCTCAACTGAACATTGGACAATCCTCTCCCCACTCGCAGTAACATCATTACGAGTAAAAAAAAACGTACATTTTTGTAACCATGCTGTTCTTGAAGTGCGCCTGGGGCACAATTCCCAATGCCAGGAAAATTCAACACCTGCAGAGAACAAGTTATACAGTCATTTGCACTTGTATAAGCGGGTGGGTGACTAATACCTCTCCTTGCCAAGCTAATTTAACTAAATTATATTCAGATTGCACAATGCAGCAAAAAAACAGCAAATAGGTGGAAAGGCTCATGCTGAAATCATATGATCATACTAACCTAAACACCCCTAAAGGGCAGAAGCCTGTGAGGCTCGATGCTTAGACTGAAATGGCTCTCATTTGAAATACTGTTCTCACTACAGCAGAATACAAGCAGTGCAAGGTAGCGAAACTATGGATGATGTCAGATACTTGACACTTGCGAGATTACAAGTAACAACATGTGAAATGTTTACTGTATGAAACACTGTTAAAAGAACAAGATATAGTTAACGGGATGTAACTTGGCAGGAGACTATCATATTACATAAATAAGGGTCAGAACAACCCAGGGAATCTATGGTGAAATGAAGAAATAATAAACTTTAACTGTGCAGCAAACAATGAGAATATAGAAGCAGTACAGAATATTGCAATAAAAAAAACAGAAAATGCCAAGAAAAACTCAGCAGGCCAGACAGCATCTATAGCAAGTTGATGCTTCGGGTCTGACACCCTTCATTAGATCTGAGAAAGAGAGAAAACAAGTTAGTCTAGGTAGCAGAGAAAGTGGAGCAGGGCAAATGGTTGAGAAGACAATAAGACCCTGAGACATAGGAGTGGAATTAGGCCATTCAGCCCATCAAATCTGCTCCGCCATTCCTTCACAGCAGATTTATTATCCCTCTCAACCTCATTCTTCTGCCTTCTCCCGGTAACCTTTGACATCCTGACCAATCACAAACCTATCAACTTCCACTTTAAATATACTCAATGGCTTGTCCTCCACAGGAGTATGTGTCAATGAATTCCACAGACTCACTAACCTATGGCTAAAGAAATTCCTCTTCATTTCTGTTCTAAATGGACATCCCTCTATTCTGAGACTATGCCCTCTGGTCCTAGAATCCCCCACTATAGGAAACACTCTATTCAGTCTTTTCAATATTTGATAGGTTTCAAGAAAATCCCTCCCTCATTCTTATAAACACCAGAGAGTACTGGCCCAGAGCCATCAAACACTCAGTAATCCTTTCATTCCCCGAATCATTCTTCTGAACCTTCTCTGGACCCTCTCCAATGACAGCACATCTTTTCTTTGATAAAGGGCCCAAAACTACTCCAAGTGCAATCTGACCAATGCCTTATAAAGCCTCAGAATTACATACTTGCTTTTATATTCTAGTCCTCTCGAAATGAATGCCAACATTGCATTTGCCTTCCTCACCACTGACTCAACCTTCCAAGTTAACCTTCAAGGAATCCTGCACGAAGATTCCCAAGTCCTTTTGCATGTCTGATTTTTGAATTCCCTCCCCTACCACCACTGTTTAGATAGTCTACACCTTTATTCCTTCTACCAAAGTGAATGCCCGTACACTTCCCAACACAGTGGTCTATCTGCCACTTCTTTGGGAGACTGGGCAATCTGTCTTAGTCCTTCTGCAGACTCCCAGCTTTCTCAATGCTACCTGCTCCTCCACCTATCTTCATATTAGTCATCAATTCCATGACATATAACATTTAAAGGAAGTGATCTCAACACCAACTGCTGCGGAACACCACCGGTCACCAGCAGCCAACCTAAAGGGCTTCCTTTATTCGCACTCTTTGCCCCTGCTTTAAGAAAAGGATACTATAATGAGGTAAGATACTGTAACATCACGTATACAGTGAAAGCATAGGATTTAGAATCAGTGTGGGAAGTAGTAACAGAAAATGAATTTGTATTTAGAATCAGAATCATACAGTACAGAGAAACGTCTTGGCCCATCTTGCCTATACTGGTCATCGAGTACACATCCATACTAATCCCAATTTACAAGACTCAGCCCTAGCATTCTATGCCAATAAGATTTCAAAGATTACAAGACACTTTAGAAAATGAAAGACTTTTGAAATATAATTAATTTTGTACTGTAGGAAAATACAGTGGTAAGCATGAAAGCCTCAAGGGCCCCACACAGAAATGAAATAGCTTGGAGCCTACAGATAATGGGTAACCAGAGATCTCAAAGTCCCACATTATCCATTGAAATTGGGATATCTCAACTTGATTTAAAGAGGAAGACAAAGTTTTTGTCCTGTGTAGTCATCTGAAAGATGGTGGAGACTTCAATTCATAACTTTATGACCTTTGGACAAGTGTGTACTACTGATGCAAGTTGCCATACAAGACCATAAGATACAGGAGCAGAATTAGGCCATTTGGCCCATCAAGTCTGCTCAACCATTTCATTGCTGATCCTTTTTTCCTCTCAGCCCCAATCACCTGCCTTCCCCACCCCCCTCCACCTCTACCATATCCATTCATGCCCTGACCAAGAATCTATCCACCTCTGCCTTAAATATACATAAAGACTTGGCTGCCTGTGGCAACAAATTCCACAAATTCACTGCTCTCTAACTACAGAAATTCTTTCTCATCTCTGTTGTAAAAGGAGTCCCTGTATTCTGATGCTGCCCCCTCTGCTCTTAGACTCTCCCACCGTAGGAAACATCCTCTCCACATCCACTCTGTCAAGGCCTTTCACCATTTGATAGGATTCAATGAGGTCACCCTTCATTCTTCTGAATTCCAGTGAATACAGGCCCAGAGCCATCAGATGCTTTTCATATACCAAGCTATTCAATCCTGAAATCATATCAGCAAGTTGCATCAGGAGCCATAACAATGTGAACTATACCAACAACCTAGATACATTAATGTGTGCATCTGATAATGCATGCTTTACCCAATAGCATGAATATGCTTACACTCAGAAATACATGCATGCAGAATACAGGATTTACTGGTGTTCACAGTGCATACACTACCACTGTGAAATCTACAAACAACGAGATACTACACCAGTTATCTCACACAGTAGCATTGTAGGCTAATGTAACCTTGTCTCAATTTACTTCTTGATCAGCATTAATTATTAAGAGGATATTTTTACCATGAGTATTCTGTAATTATTTGCACAGCTGGATCCAAGTCAGGTACTGTGTCTGTCCAATTCCCTCCCTTTGATTCACATACCTTCTCTCTCGTCTCAGTTCTACAAAGCTGGTCCCCGTCCATTGTTTTTTGTAGGTTCCTATGGCAATGGGTGTTGCTTCTGCTCAGGGATGCCGAAGAGGTTTTCAAACCATATGCTCCCTATGCACAGGCTGAAAATAGGAATCTCTTAACTCTTCTCAACAAAGTGCCTTGGATTCAGGGTAGCAGTTTACCAGCACAGGACAAAACCAAAACTCTTCAACAGCTGATATCTGGATTTGTGTAGAAATTAACCTACACATCTTTATAGCCAAATGATCTCAAGTCTCTCATAAGAAAGGAGTTTGATCCTTTTATATAATGTCTTCTGCATTAATTCCTGTCGCCTTGTTCAGTGGTTGTACAGTTAAGGAAGGTGCAGCTGGAGTTCCTGTTGTATGTGCAGTGACGATAAGCACTAGCCAACTCATATACAGCACAGGAAGCTGACAATGAATTTATTACAAAATGCAGCCATTTAATTTGATGTGTGCTGCACAAAGGGAAATATGTGTTGCTTTTTTAGTGAGGAAACACTATCCTTTGTATGCCACTCTCAAACCACAGAATCTGGTATAAACATTTGTTCAATGATGTGCAGAGCCTTGCAGTTGGGGTCTTAGTTGTTGTTATAGTGGTCCCTTGGGCTTTTGTGCTGAACGATTGAAGAACTCCTTCGATTTTCTAGCAACTTTTCATCCTTTCAAAGATCTAGTTTAAACTTGATTGACGTAGAATCACTCTGAAGAAAATGACAAAAAACAGTAAAAGTAAACTAAAAACTTGTATTCATTCCTGCTTAGGATTTACACACAGACTTGCATCCTTATCTATAGCACCTTGGTGTAGAGAAGCATTATATTTGAAAGTTCAGTTGGGGGGGTGGCGTTGGTCTGAAGTTAGAAAGTGCACTGTATGGGAAGGACCTGGGCGTCCTGGTAGACTTATCACTATCAACATCCAGACAATGCACAGGAATGATAATAGGAAGGCTAAGAGAAAGTTGTGGAGTTCACGTCTAGAGACATTCTCCCCAAGCTGTACAATACGCTTGTGATGCCACACCTTGGGTACTGCGTACAATTTTGGTCTCCATATTCTGTGAGGGATATGAAGGCACTGGAGTGAGTTCAGAGAAGGGCGACTAGACTCATTCTAGGTCTGTAGGGTATGAGCTATGAAGAAAGATTGAAAAGAATTAAATTTTTTAGCCCAAGTAAACACAGAATGAAAGGAAACATGATAGAAGTGTTCAAAATTAATAAGGATATAAGTGAATACCATCATCAAGGGCACGGGGCCATAGGTGGAGACTGGTTAAGGGGAGATTTCAGATTAACACCAGGAAGTGTTTCTTTACACAGCCAGTTGTGGACACATGGAACAAACTACCTAGTTGTGTAGTTGAGAATAGTTCCTTAGAGACTTTCAAATCGAAACTCAATAGTTATTTCAACACACTATGTGAATAGGAACTTGGCAAACTTTGTTGGGCTAAATGGCTTGTTCTTGTCAAAAACTTATTAATGTTCTAAGGTAAATTTATTATCTAAGTACATGTATGTCACCAGAAAATATACTGAGATTCTTTTTCTTGCAGGCATTCACAATAGAAGCGAGAAATACAACAGGATCAATGAAAAAAGCAACCAAACCAATCAAAAAATGAAGACAAACTGTGCAAATACAAAAATAATATTAAATAAATACTGAGAACATGAGTTGAATAGTCCTTGAAAGTGATCCGGTAGGTTATGTTCAGTGATCAATATTTCAGTATTTCATCCAAAAAGAATATTTTACAAGTGACTGCAAATAATAAGTGTTAGCAGGATACAGAGAGTATTGCTTATGTGAGGATAACACTTGCTATCCTCACACAATACCGGCATGCGCAATCTTCCCAATAAGAGTTACTGGACAGGGATCAGACACAGAAACCACAACTTAGAAGGAGGCCTTCTGAATGGCAAAAGTCTCAAGAATAGTTTGTGTGACTGCAGTGAGGAGTGTAATCACATGACCAGAAACGGTCACTTTGTAACTTCTGAGTTAGGTCTATATGCCAAGTGAAACGTCACTGGTAAGAATATGATTTGTCATATTTTTAACAGCTTTGGTTGTGAGACAAATAAATCAAGGGAAGAGGGAGAGAATCTTTATTAGTACTACCTGATATTTCGAATATATATTCAAAATTAAAAAATGCTGAAAACACACCACAGGTTTCATCATTACCCAAAAGAGAAAACAAATGAATGTCTAATTTCTCAGACTATGAGAAATCCTTCCAATCCATATTTTGTTCTTATTTCAGGCTTGAATCAAGCTGCATTCAAAATCCATTTATTCTCTAATAACCAGGTTCTGTCCACAGTTAGAATAGATACCCAAATGTTTCTCCACTTTGTAATAAATGCAACTCTGCTGATGCCTCTTTAATTCATATGTTTTGGTTTTGCCCTACAATTGAAAAGTTTTGGCGGGAAGTATTTCATACCTTCTCACAACTTTTTAGGGTCCAATTTGACCCAAATCCCCTTACTGCCTTGTTTGGTATTACAGCAAATGAAGATATAACTTTAAATACTGCTAACCTACAGGTTTTAGTTTTTACTGTCTTTTAGCAAGAACAGCAATCTTGCTTAAATGGAGGGAGTCTACCCCTCCTACACATCTTCAATGGCTACGTGATATTATGTCTTATTTAAATTTAGAAAAGATCCGCTGCTCAGTCTTAAATTCGAAACAATCTTTTTATGATATTTGGGGACCTTTCCTAAATTACTTTTCCAATTTATAAAGTTTACATATACTTTTATGTATATTTTTATCTTCTCTTCTTAAGTGAATATGTTTTTTTTTCTAACTATCCATTGTCATCCATCAGCTTTTTTCTTTGGTAGTTGGTAGGGGGTTGACTTTTTTATATAAAAAATTTCTTTTATGATGTATGACTTATCTTTAAATTTTTGATTACAGAGTGGTATACCTTTATGTGTTATGCTATAACATTTTGATCAATTTTATTACAATATATGAATGTACACAAGTTATGTTGAGATGTATCTATGTGTTGTACTCTGTAAATCTTGTTTTCAGAATAAAAATGTTGTAAAAAGAAAGAATAGATCTTATATATTCGCACTTCAACCTCATGAAGCAAGCAGACACTGGCTTCACACAATGAATTCCATGAGGATCTCATTAAAATTTCACCTTAACATGACTAATTGTTATGGAGGAAATAAAACCTCTATTGTTTCTTCTGAACTAAAGCTCATCAATAAAACAAGATCTGCTCTTCACATGCACTGTCTGATTCATCTACAGAAACCAAGATACCCAGTCTTTTGAATGAATTCCATCTTTTTAAAATCCAGACCATAAAAGTGGAGATCTTCAACTACCTGATATGTCACACGTCCCCAAACCAGCCACGGGACAACACTGAAGGCACATCTCAGTATAATCTCTCAACTGATGTAACACACTACAACTGCTGACAGGTTACAGAAGTAAAAGCAGAGAAACAAACTTTCCAGCCCATCTTGTCTATACTGACCATGATACACAAACCTATTTACCTGCATTAGATCCATGTCCCGCTAGGACTTTTCTATCCAAGTATGCCTCTTAAACTTTGTAATTGAATCTGTCCCCTCCTCCACCTCAGCAGTTTGTTCAAGATATTCACCACACTTACCTCCTTTAAATTTTGTTCCCTGTCACCGTAAATCTGTGCCCTCTAGTTCTAGACTGAGCGGATATATTATGAAGGATGGCCAATGTAGAGTTATTTGTACAGGGACAGCACAGTGACAGAAAGTGGAGCCAATTTCTCACAGCTCTTGCAGTCCAAGTACAACTTTTGTTGAGTTTGTACATTCTCCTTGTGGCCTCACAGGTTTCCTCCAAGTGTTCTGATGAGTTAATTGGCTACTGTGAATTGTTAATTGTCCATGTGGGTGGAAGGAAATTGGTGGTGAAGAGGCCAGTTGATGGCTAAATGGGAGAAAACAGGATACAGGGAGACGTGGAAGTAGGTGGGATTACACTGAGAACTAGCAGAGATTTAACAGGCCAAGTGACCTCCTTCTACATCAAAAGAAAATCAGAAAACTTGGTAGCTCAAGTTGAAATGTAAAGCATAATGTGTGACAACCATTATATAAAGAAACAGCAGCTGAAATGATGACAGTTTAGCTATTAATGTCCTAAAGTTATAATACTTAGAATAAAATTTTAAAATACAGAATCTGCAGTTTTTTACTTTTACATTAAATAGTACAAATTATCAGCTCAATGACCAAGAAATAAAATAACAAATAGTGATAAAACTATGGATTAATTCTATTTTATTTAGGGATACAGTGCAGAACCTGCCCTTCCACCCCAACAAGTGGCTCTGACCAGCAAGCAACTATTTAACCCTATCCTAATCACAGGACAACTTACAACGACCTTTTAACCTAATAACTGGTACATCTTTGGAATATATCTAATGGTTAAACATTACTCCTTATTTGGAGTCAGCATCCACCCCAACACGGACATGCTTGAAATATAGGTTGGTATTACATTTGCTCAAGATGTGGAGTTTCAGATCTGACCCTAGTAATAGAGTGGTAAGAGGTAAAGAGAGGGTGTCAAAGCTAGTGGATCCATGGTTGTAACTAGAGGCTGAGGAAATATTTGCAAATCTCACTTGGAGGACACCGTGAGACTAATTAAAGCAAGGTATTCAAAAAAAGAAGTCAGGAGGTCAAGCAGCATCTGTAGACACAAAGGGATGGTTGACACTTCAGGTTAAGACCCTTTGCCTCCACAGATTGTGCCTGACCCGATGAGTTCTTCTTGCAGTTTAAATTTTGGTCCAGATTCCAGAATCTACAGTCTCTTATGTCTTCCTCCTCTCTTCTTTCCAAAAGAAGCGTGGACAATATCAGCTGGCCAATTCCAAAATAAAATATTTATTTTATTTCACAATTTTTGTCCTGGTAACCTCTTAGATTATTTTGATTCTATGATTTTCACAAGAAGGCAAGTATTTATTTTGCAGCATGGCATTGCATTAATCCTGTTTGCAGTGTTGAAGCAGTGTCACTGCTTCCATTGCATTGTGCTTCATTTACAGTCAATATTGCTCCTTCTGGATCACTGTTGACTTTGCCATTCTGTTAGCATTAATATTTGTCCATTTGCTATTAGATCCAGTCACTATCATCATAATACTACCATGTAACTCATTCTTTTCCCCCTTCTTTCTATGTCCAAAGTATACACCTATGAATACAAAAATCACAGAACTATGCCATGGACGGTCCCAGGTCTGACTGCCTGTAAGCAAACAAATCTCAAGGTTGTATAACTTATACACTGTTTGATAACTAATGCACTTTGAAAGGAGGAGAGCTGGGCATAGGGCTAGCAACTTCATCACATAAAAACACCAATGCTACAGAAATGCCAACAGAAGCTCCAAAGAACTCATACCTGAGAGAGAAGGGGTCTTCGAAGATGGGCTACACCTGGGAACAATTTGAAAAACTAGCCCAGGGCAAAGGACTCTGGTGAGCTACGGTCCAGCAGCGGGTGATGGGCTAAGAAGACGACAAATCACAGGGCAAAGACAAGTGGGGAGACAGACTTGAATGCTTGAATAAACAATACTTACCAAAACCAAAAGCCCTCACCTATTGGATTCAAATGCTTTGATTTCTTCATGGCACTTTAGAAAGGTTTAACATTTTACATCAACAACAAAAGGTCAGATAAAAGCAGATCTGAGAAAACGGTGAGATACTTCCTGGGCCCGCAACAGAGGTCAAGAGGCTAACCCAGCATCACCCAGATACTGTCAAAGAATTCAGGCAGATGAAAAGACAATAAGACCAGGCTAAATTGAAGCATACATTAACATATATCACCATATCTCCATTTAAGACAGTACTAACATCTCTAAGGAGATTCCAATTCACTTGATCTCACCTACCAAAAACCAAATTAAGACCATTTCTTTTTGAGGTATTTCTAACCTGGTTCATCCCATCGCCAATGGAACCAGCTTAGCAAGCCCCTCATTTTTCTAGAGTACCTATTGGGAAAGATTGAATTCTTTGTTGTGACATAGGTTCCCCGAAAAATGGCCACTCTCCAGTTCTGCGTGCTCCCGTCTTCCCTTAAGGATTGGAAGTGCCTGCAGGAGAGGGGTTCGAACAGGAAGAGGTGGAAAATGAATTGGTAAAGCTTCGCCTGCAATGTAAGAGTAACACATTGACCCAGATTCAACATGGAGCTATGAAAATGGCAATGCCCAAAACGGTGAAATTAAACACAAGCAACTCAGCAGCAATTGACCCCTCGGTGAATTATACATTAAATTATATTTTTATGAATAATCTCAATACAATTCAGATTAACCCTGGCATTTCCAGATTTGAGTCGCGTCATGATAATCTTTGTTTTGAGCCCTTGGTACTTCATCACCACTTATAAAACGCGGAAAGTAACATGTTTAATACTATACGTTTTGCTGTTAAATTATTTTTACAATGTTTTCTTTACCTCCACTCACTCTCCCGCTCCAATCTCAGCCGCTATTTAACAGCCATCCGCTGAATACGCATGCGCCACGCGCCTGTTGCCGCCGGGAACTGTAGTCCTTTACCCGGCAACTGACAGTCAGCTGGTTCAAGAATGAATACATTTCCCAGGATGCAGCACGGAGCAGTAACCGCGTCTCCACGGAGTCTCACCCCGCAACAGCGCTCGGAGACTTCTAGAGGAAGCCGCAGAGAACAAGAAGAACGACAATGCGAAACTCAAAACAACATAGTACGTTTAAAGTACAGTATGATCGTTGTCATTGCTGTAAACAGATATAATTCACTTTATCCTTCAAAATTTAGTAGACGTGCATTTCCATAATTGATTTCATATACATTGAAGTGTAAAGTAAACATGGCGTATTCTATATAACTATTCCAAATCACCTAAAAGGGGCCTATAATTCGATTTGGCCAGTTGGTCACCCTTGTTCTGCCTATACTGCACCACCACTTATCAATAACACCTGTCTGTGCAAAACTAAAATAGGGAACATCCAGCCGATTTACTAATTTTGTCCTGTGAAAGGCACAGAAGTTGGGATATTACTTAAATAAATGAACCTTTGAATTCAATATCTGCATTCTCAGAGACACACAGAACCAAAAGAATTTAAAATATGCAACTAAGTTGGAGGGGTGAAATGTACAACATGCACAGACCCAGATAATACATCTTGGATCTTTACTAATATCATACCGGAAAATAAAATCAAATAAAACCCCAATCCAGTCCTGCAATTTCCTTAATATCTTCTCAGCAGTTTGAGAAATTGTATAAATTGGTTATGACCAATGCTCTGAACTAGTTTGGGTACTTAGAGTGCAGAGTTGACAGGAAAGATACTAGAATGGACAGAAGATTGGCTAACTGGTGGAAGGTAAAGAGTGGGAGTAAAGAGGACCTATTTTGGTTGGCTGATGGTGACTAGTGGTGCAGACATCCCACCCTGCAAAAACTCATTTCAGGGAGGTAGCACCCCCGCCCCCTGCAACCCCATATCCCCCCTCCCCCGGTCAACCTCCAAGAGTGTACGTAATGCTTTGTTTAATGATTTTGTCTAATCTGTAAACGAAGTTGGGGATATGCAGAAAATGTGACATTAAAATATGTACTTATATTATCATGGAGTCAATTTTTATTCTATTACAACTTTAAGCAAGCCTTCAGGGAGTTTGGCCTCATCACATAGGACATCAATAGAGTAGCTCCTTAGCAGCTAGCCAGCTAGTTTAAATAACGTTAGCTATGCTAATGAACAAATGGCACCTGTTAAACTCACCTCAACATGTCTTTTGCAGTCATTTAACCCACCATGGGCAATAGAACAGTCACTGTTGCAAACAGTGCAGCGAGCAACACTGTCATTATTTTTGAGGTTGACTGTAAAGCCCGCCCACAGAGAAAACTGATAGGTCTACTTAGCAAAAAGAGAGACCAATCAGGATGCTCCCTTTCGCTCTCGCTCTTCCGCTTCCTCTCCCTCTCCTTCTCAAAAGAATCGATTTCCGGGTTATTGTATATAACTTGCGGGTATCAGGGAGCTGCTATCAATATGCAGGAGACTCCCGGAACTTCCGGGAGAGGTGGGATGTCTGGTGGTGATCTGCAGGGGTCGGGTTTGGAGTCTGCTGCTTACCGTCTTATATGTCAATGGCCTCAATGACAGAATTGATGGCTTCGTGGCCAAGCTTGCAGATGGTTCAAAAGCAAGTGGAGAAGCAGGTAATGATGGGGAAGCAGGGAGTTTGCAGAAGAACTTGGGCGAATGGGCAAAGTGGCAGATGGAATACAATGTAACGAGGTGTATGGGGATGCGCTTTGGTAGAAGGAATAAAGGCATAGATTATTTTCACAACGGGGAGCAAATTCAGAAATCAAGGGGGACTTCTAGTGCGGGTTTTCCTGAAGGTTAATTTGCAGGTTGAGTCCGTGGTAAGGAAGGCAAAATGAAAGGATAGAATTCACTTCAAGAAGCCTAGAAAGCAGAAGCAAGAATGTAATGCTGTGGCTTTATAAGGCTCTGTAAGCCATAGGTCAGACTGCAAATGGAGGAAAGTGAGCAGTTTTGGATACCGTATCTAAGAAAGGATGTACTGGTATTGGAGAGGGTCCGGAGGAGGTTTATGAGAATGAACAGGCTAATGTATGAGGAGCATTTATGGCTCTAGGCCTGTATTCATTGGAATTTAGAAGATTGTGGAGGGGGGGGGGGGGGAATCTCATTGAAACCTGCCGAATGTTTAAAGGACATGAGTCGACTGTGCTCTTTTCCTAGATGCTGCCTGGCCGGCTGAGATCCTCCAGCATTTTGTGTGAGCTGCTTGAATGTTGAAAGGCTAAGGTAGAGAGGACGTGCAGAGGATATTTCCAATAGTGGGAGACTCTAGAACCAGAGAGCACAGGCGCAGAGTAGAAGGACATCCCTTTAGGACTGTGGCTAAGTACAGCTCCAATGCCATATTCAAGTTTGCTGATGACCCCACTGTCCTAGGCTGAATCAAAGGTGGTGATGAATCAGTATACAGGAGCGAGGTTGTAAATCTGACTGAGCGGTGCCACAACAACAACCTCTCACTCAATGTCATCAAGACCAAGGAGCTGGTCATTGATGTCAGGAGGAGGAAACCAGAGGTCCTCGAGCTAGTCCTCATCAGAGTATCTGAGGTGGAGATGGTCAGCAATTTCAAATTTCTCAGTGTTAACATTTCAGAGGACTCGCCCTGGGCCCAACACATAAGAACAATTACTTTCTTTTGAAGTTTGTGACAGTTCTGCATGACATCTAAAATTTTGACAAACTTCTATAGATGTTTAGTGGAGAGTATACTGACTGGCTGTAGCATAGCCTGGTAAGGAAACACCAATGCCTTTGGATGCAAAATCCTACAAAATGTAATGGATCTGGCCCAGTACATCATGGGGAAAGCCCTTCCCACCACTGAACACATCTACACAAAGCATTGTCGCAGGAAACCAGCATCCATCATCAGGGAGCCCCCACCACCCAGGACATGCTCTCCTCTCATTGCTGCCATCGGGAAGAAGGTACAGGAGCCTCAGGACTCACCCCACCAGGTTCAGGAACAGGTATTACCCCTCAACCAGCAGGAACCACCACCAAGGACATGATCTTGTCTCACTGCTGCCACCATCAGGCGGGAGGTACAGGAGCCTCAGGACTCACACCACCAGGTTCAGGAACAGGTATTACCCCTCAACCAGCAGGAACCACCACCAAGGACATGATCTTGTCTCACTGCTGCCACCATCAGGCAGGAGGTACAGGAGCCTCAGGACTCACACCACCTGGTTCAGAAACAGGTATTACCCTAACCCACCAGATTCTTGACCAACTGAAACTGGGCAGCTCAGTAGCGTAGTGGTTAACACAACACTTTACAGTACCAGTGACCCGGGTTCAATTCTATAAGGAGCTTGTATTTTTACCCCTAGACGGCAGTCCGAAGACATACTGGTTGGTGAGTTACTTGGTCGTTGTAAATTCTCCCGTGATTAGGGTAGGGTTAAATTGGTGAGGTGCTGGGCAGTGCAGCTCGACGGACCAGAAGGGCCTGTTTTGTGCTGTGTCGCAATAAATAAAAAGTGGCTCAGAGCTCAAATGTTGTTTGGTGAAGGCACTTCAAAGATTTGTCAAAAATAATTTCACAAGTATATAGCAGTGGGGAAAGAACCAAGGAATGAGCTCATGTATCTGGAGTGTACTTGCTAAGTTGGTACAACAAGCTGTGCCAAGAGCAAAGCACAGGGAATATTGTATATCAGATGGAGATGGGGCTAAATTCAAAACCCTTAAAGCCTTAAGGGTCAAAATGTAATAAGTACGTATTCAACAGAGATTGGATAACCTTGTGGTTGTTGAGTGCCATTAAGTCATCGTTGACTCATCTATGATGGATAGTTTAGTTGCTCATAGGGTTTTCGTGACAAGCTATGGAATTAGATTGCTAGGCCTTTCTTCTGCTCAGATTCTTCTGGTGACCAAGTTGGGCCCTGACTGGGTTTTGAACTCAGGACCATCTGCCTCAAAGTCCAGTGCTGATGCCACTACGCCACCAGCCAGTCCAAACCTTATAAGGTAGTTCAAAAATCTTCCCTACATTCATTGCATGGTCTCACTTAAAGATACATAGGAGATCGCCAAGTACCAGCAAATAACTCAGGTCATGAAGGAATGAGGAGCTCAAAGAAATTAACATTATATAAAAAGAGGATCAGGGAAATTAATGAGACCAAAAGGAAGTATATCCCCAAGACCTGATGACCTGCATCTTGGGATTTTGAAGAAGGTGGTTTCAGAGGGGAGAAGGCGCACAGGTTCTTTTAGAACAGTTTCTACAGACCAGAAGGTAACAAGTTTAACACGATGATTTAAGAAGTGAAGAAAAAAACAGGGAAGCAAACAGTAATTATCCTGCCATCAGAAGAGGGAATAATGTTGGATTCTGCTGTTAAAACAAGAGGTAACATAGAAAGTAATAAATAGGATTTCACAGAAACAACATGAATTTATGAGAGAGGCAATGAAACAGAAGCAGCTTGAACCAGTCTGGCCATTCTCCCCTCACCTCTTGCATTTTCACCCACAGAACTGCCGTTCACTGGATAAACAGTAGACAATAGGTGCAGGAGTAGGCCATTCGGCCCTTCAAGCCGGCACTGCCATTCACATGGCTGATCATCCACAATCAGTACCCTGTTACTGCCCTCTCCCCATATCCCTTGACGATTGGCTGATTAGATACTTGCATTAACAAGCTGGTGTACTGGTGTACCTAATAAAGTGGCCACTGAGTGTAGTTCAGGATAAACAAGTTGATGTAGTGAATACACGAGGAAAACTGCAGATGCTGGAAATTCAAGCAACACACACAAAATGCTGGTGGAACGCAGCAGGCCAGGCAGCATCTATAGGGAGAAGCACTGTCGATGTTTCGGGCCGACTGTCCTGACGTCCTCCATCCTGACGAAGGGTCTCGGCCTGAAACGTCGACTGTGCTTCTTCCTATAGATGGTGCCTGGCCTGCTGCGTTCCACCAGCATTTTGTGTGTGTTGTAGTGTATTTGCTTTTTAAGTAAACCTTTGAGAAATTAATGACAGTAATTTTTTTTGAGGGGAAATAGTGGTAGATGTAAACATTAACACAAGAACTTTTGCAGATGCTGGAAATCCAAAACAACACACACAAAATGTTGGAGAAACTCAGCAGGTCAGGCAGCATCTATGGAAATGAATAAGCAGTTGACGTTTCAGGCCGAGACCCTTCTGCAAGACTGAAAAGGAAGGGGAAAGACGGCAGAATAAAAAAAGTGGGAGGGGAAGCAGGACTGCTAGAAGGAGATAGATGAAGCCAGATGGGTGGGAAAGGTAAAGGGCTGGAGAAGAAGGGATCTAATAGGAGAAAAGAGTGGGCTACAGGAGAACGGGAAGGAGGAAGGAACATAGGCAGGTGAGAAGAGGTAAGAGGTTAGAGTGGGGAATCAAAGAAGAGGGGAGGAGCAGGAAATAGAAGAGGGGAGTGGATTTATTTTACCACAAAGAGAAATCGAAATTTATGCCATCAGATTGGAGGGTTCTGAGAAGGTGTTGCTCCCCCACCCTGAGGGTGGCCTCATCTTGACTCAACATGTCAGAACGGGAATGGGAATTGGAATGAAAATATTTGGCCACTGGGTAACACATCCTTTTCAAAAAGTGAATCCGTGACTTGAAAGAAAGGATTTGGATGAGGGGATCAGGTTTCATAAATCCAAATGCTAGTCACAGTCAAGTGACAGTGTGGACTGTTAGAAAGATGAATACAGCTTACACAAGGATGTAGACAAGGACATGACAGATAGAATGTAATTTGAAAACCTGAGATTATCCACTCTATGGAAAAACTCTGGCCCAAAACATTGACTGTACTTTTTTCCACAGGTGCTGCCTGGCCTGCTGAGTTCCTCCAGCATTTTGTGTGTGTTGCTTGGGCTTCCAGCATTTGCAGATTTTCTCTTGTCTTATTTGAAAATTTAGATATATTTTTTATATTGGCAGTTTGAAATGTGTTGGTGTTAAGACGGGCCTAAATATTAAAGATTATAATAGATTAAAGATGAGCTTTGTCACATATACATTGAAACATAAAAAGTTTGCGTCAATAACCAGTACAGTCCATAGATGTGCTGAATGTCTGTGGAATGTAAGAGGATATAGGTGCACTTGGAGGAAACCTATGCAGTCATGGGAAGAACGTGCAAACCCCTCACAGATAGCAGCAGGAATTAAACCCCAAGTCACTGGCACCGTAAGGCACTAGCCACTATGTTACTGTGTCACTAGTTATGTTTGTACCTGAATTACAGAGAGTTAACAAGCTGTGGGAAGTTAGGAAATCAGATTATATTTTGGCCTCTATTCCAAGAAGATTTGAGTACAAGAGCATGTGCTAGCAAGGGTAAGAGTAGGGCGGGACTCATGAATGTGTGGCTAAAGATCTGGCACGGTGGGGGGGGGGGGGGGCGAGGGCATCAGATACTTGAATCTCTGAAGTCACATCTGGAGCAGATGAAGAGTCTTGGCCTGAAGTACTACTGTTCATTCCTCTCCATAGATGCAGCCTGACCTGCTGAGTTTCTGCAGCTTTCTGTGTGCGTTCCTCTGGATTTCCAGCATCTGCAGAACCTCGTGTTTATTATTTGATGCTGCACTGTGAAGTCCCTGAAGGAGTTTGGATCTTCTCTTTGAGGGGAGTACAGTGAGACCCTCTCTCAAGCTGCTCTCTGACTCCAGCTAGTTCTCCCGCCCTTTCCCCACCTTCTTATTCTGGCTTCTTCCCCAGCATCTTGTGTTTGTCCTCCTGTACAAGGGAGACAGGTTACATGTATCCAACATGGCAAGCATGTGTGTGACAGGTGGGGAGGTCGACCCAAATGTAGAAGAGAAATTAAGCCAAGCCAGCGGGCAGAGTGGACAGAGATAGGTTAGACCATAAGACATTTAGATAAGATTTAGATTTTCAAAAGGCTTTTGACAAGGTCCCACACTGGAGATTAGTGTGCAAACTTAAAGCACACGGTATTGGGGGTATGGTATTGATGTGGATAGAGAATTGGTTGGCAGACAGGAAGCAAAGAGTGGGAGTAAACGGGACCTTTTCAGAATGGCAGGCAGTGACTAGTGGGGTACCGCAAGGCTCAGTGCTGGGACCCCAGTTGTTTACAATATATATTAATGATTTAGACGAGGGAATTAAATGCAGCATCTCCAAGTTTGTGGATGACACGAAGCTGGGCGGCGGTGTTAGCTGTGAGGAGGATGCTAAGAGGATGCAGGGTGACTTGGATAGGTTAGGTGAGTGGGCAAATTCATGGCAGATGCAATTTAATGTGGATAAATGTGAGGTTATCCACTTTGGTTGCAAGAACAGGAAAACAGATATTATCTGAACGGTGGCCGATTAGGAAAAGGGGAGATGCAACGAGACCTGGGTGTCATTGTACACCAGTCATTGAAGGTGGGCATGCAGGTACTGCAGGCAGTGAAAAAGGCAAATGCTATGTTGGCATTCATAGCAAAAGGATTTGAGTACAGGAGCAGGGAGGTTTTACTGCAGTTGTACAAGGCCTTGGTGAGACTGCACCTAGAATATTGTGTGCAGTTTTGGTCCCCTAATCTGAGGAATGACATTCTTGCCATAAAGCGAGTACAGAGAAGGTTCACCAGATTGATTCCTGGGATGGCAGGACTTTCATATGAAGAAAGACTGGATCGGCTAGGCTTATACTCACTGGAATTTAGAAGATTGAAGGGGGATCTTATTGAAACGTATAAAATTCTAAAAGGATTGGACAGGCTAGATGCAGGAAGATTGTTTCCGATGTTGGGGAAGTCCAGAACGAGGGGTCACAGTTTAAGGATAAAGGGGAAGCCTTTTAGGACCGAGATGAGGAAAAACTTCTTCACACAGAGAGTGGTGAATCTGTGGAATTCTCCGCCACAGGAAACAGTTGAGGTCGGTTCATTGGCTATATTTAAGAGGAAGTTAGATATGGCCCTTGTGGCTAAAGGGATCGGGGGTATGGAGAGAAAGCAGGTACAGGGTTCTGAGTTGGATGATCAGCCATGATCATACTGAATGACGGTGCAGGCTCGAAGGACCAAATGGCCTACTCCTGCACCTATTTTCTATGTTTCTATGACATAGGAGCAGAATTAGGTCATTTGGCCCATCAGGCCTGCTCCACAGGTTAGGAAGAAGGGGACTGGTTGACCCAACTGCATTTAATGCCAAGTTCTTCATGATCAGTTAGATGAGCTTAATGGATCAGCACATGAAATGACGATATTATGGCAGTCGTGGAAATGTGATTGAGTGGAGGACAGTGCTCCAGGGTACAGAAGTTTCAGGCACGCCAGAGGGTGCACAGAAGAGGGTGGCCAGCAGGACTAATCAGGGAGATCATCATGGTAGTGTGCAGGAGGACGCACTGGAAGGATCATGTAACAAGGATAGAATTTAGGGATAATGAAGGGTACTTTTACCACTCCAATCTTTGCACCACTCTGCTGCTTAGCACTCACTGTTGTACTTTTATAATTTATAATTACCGTGTAGTCTGTTCTCTCTGGGGTTCACGTGACTGAGGAATCTCATTGCACCCAAGTGTATGCAGCAACGAACTAAATGGCCACAAGGATTGATGCCGGGACCTTCGCTGTTCGTGATAGATATTCACAAACCGGATGTGAATGAGGGAGGTACGGTTAATAAGTTTGTGGGTGACGTGACGATCAGTGCGCAGGAAGGAGGTGGAGAGCTTAGTAACATGTTGCCATGACAACATCCTTTCCGTCAATGTCAGAAAAACAGAAGAGTTGGTCATTGACTTTGTGGGGATGGAGGGGTAGACGTGCTCCTTCTATGTCAACGGTCTTATGGTAAAAAGGGGTGAAGGATTCAAGTTCCTAGTAGTAAGTAACACTTATCGTCTGTCCTGGTCCAACCATGTAGATGCCACAGTCAAGGAACCTCGCCAGCATCTGTACCTCCTCGGGAGGCCAAAGAAGTTTGACATGTCCCCGTCAACAGGTTGTTATTTTTACAACGCATCCTATCTGGGTGCCCAACGGCCTGGTTTGGTACCTGCTCTGCACAGTACCGCAAGAGTTGTGGACGCAGCTCAGCACATCGTGGAAAGCAGCTAAGGTAGCCAGCGAAACTATATGCCCCATCCACCCAGGACATTCTCCCTTCTCCCCTCTCCCATCGGACAGAAGATACAAAAGCCTGGTTTAAGGACAGCTTGCATTCTGCTTTTATCAGGCTATTAAATGGTTTCCTGTAACAATAAGCTGGACTCTTGACCTCATGATCAACTTCGCTCTGATCTTTCACCTTATTGTTTACCTGCACTATCCTTTCTCTGTAGCTGTATCTCTTAATTCTGCATTCTGTTATTGTTCTACTGTTGGTGAGGGTCCTTAGAGTCTAAGCCCAAAGTTTCCTGAAATTGGTAACTCAGATCAATAAGGTGGTGAAGGAGGCATATGTCCTGTTTGCTTTCGTAGGTCTGGTCGTCGAATATAAGAGTCCAGTACATTATGTGGCAACTTTCGTTGGACCACAGTTGGAATATTGAGTGCAGTTCTGGTCACCATACTATAGAGAGGGCCTGAATGCTTCGGAGGGAGTGCAGAGGAGAGTCACCGGGACTTTAGTTAATGGGAGAGATTTGATAGGCTGGGCTTTCCCTGCAGCAAAGGAGAATGAGGGATGACCAGTTGGAAGTACTGTATCTATGATCATGGGTGGCATAAATAGGGTAGATGCTCAGAAACTTCTTCCCGTGGCAGATGTTTCAAAAGCAAGGGGTTTAAAGTGAGAAGAAGGAGTTCAAAGGAGATCTGAGGGTTTTTTTTTTCACTCAGAGTGGGTTATATCAAGAACGTGCTGTGAGAGAAGGATGTGGAACCAGATAGAATTACTAAATTTAGATAAATATTCAAATAAGCAAGCCATGGAAGAAAACAAACCTAAAGTGAGCAAGTGGTATTTGCAGAGATGGACAAACATATTGGCATGGACATGATGGGCTTGTTTCTGTGCTGTATGATTTTATGAATCTATCAAAGACAGGGATTCCCTGATAAAACAGGGGTTCCCAACCTTTTTTATGCCATGGACCCCTACCATTAACTGAGGGGCCTGTGTTGGGAACTCCTGTAGTATACAACCTTTTAAAGCTGGAATAGTGTGTGTTGGTATCTGTGCCTCTGGAAGGATATACTTGTCATTGAACAAAGTTGACTTCAGAATACTGGGAACGTTGTTAGAGGAATTTAGCAAACTAGCTCATAACACTATAAGTTTAGAAGAAACGTGGGAAATTCTTTGAGATTTGATTCGAAAGGGAAGGCAAAACTTCAGTAAAAACACTTCATCTGAAAGACGGCGCAGCGAAACCGCAACACTCCCTCAGTACGGTAAAAGCTGTGCCTCCAACGACAATGCCGTCTACACTTACTGCTGGCTCGGGAAAGAAGTCATCATTTTGAAGCACTTTGGGCTTTCTCTTTTCTCCCCATCGGGCAGACGATACAAAAGCTGAGAGCACCCACTCAAGGACACCTTCTAACCCACTGTTATCAGACTCCTGAACTCAGTCTTGTAGGTATGATTAAGTTCTGATCACTCAGTTATGGCCCTTGCACTTTTTTTTAATCTACCAGCACTTCACTTTCTCTATCGTGTTAAACAAAATCCTGTGTTCTTCTGGCCTCAGTGTATTTGTGTATGGAATGACCTACCTGGATGAGACGCAAGCTAAAGCTTTTCTCTGCATCTTAGTACATGTGACAAGTAATAAACTTATTACCAACTGCTCCGGCCTCCTTGCTGTGAGGCTGTAACGAAGGACTTTTGACTCAGAAGTGAGACTTGCCATTAAAGTTAGACAGGCGGACAGTTTGTCCATTTCCAGCGTCTCCCTGCGTTGTCCGTGACCACTCCCCCTCCCGTCTACCTGTACCAGTCCACCCGCTGCCTGCTGCTCCTGCACTTCTCGATGATAGAAACAAAGCAGATGAAACAGCAGAACGGGTGGGACCCGTACACGAGTGCCGTCACAAAGGAGGCATGGCAGCACCTCTAATTTCTTAGAAGTTTTGTGTAGGTTCGGAACGTCACCAAAAACTTTGCCAAACTTCTATTGATGCACAGTGGAGAGTATCCTAACTAGTTGCATCACAGCCTGGCGTGGAAAGACCAATACCCAGAAATGGAAAAGACGACAGGAAGCGGTGGAGACTGTCCATTCCATCACAGGCAAAGCCCTCCGCATCTCTGGGCACACTTACAAGGAGCTTCGCAAGAAGAAAGCAGCGTCCATCGTCAAAGAGACCCCACCATCCAGGCCATCCTCCCTTCTCGTTACTACCATTGGGCAGGAGGTGCAGAAGACTCAGATCCCACACCCCCAGGTTCAGGAGCAGTAATTGAAGTGCAACCATCAGGCTAAACCATCAGCCGGTCAGTGGTGTAGTGGCATCCGCACTGGACTTCAAGCCGAGTGGTCCCGGGTTCGAATCCAGCCGGCTCTGTGCATGCTTTCTGTCCGTGCTGGGTTGAGCGTCAAACAGACAAATGCTAAAGAAATGGCAAGGTTGCCGCCTGATGTGCCACGAAGCGTGGAGAGGAGCAACAACCAACAGCCTCCTGAATGTGCATGGGTAACTTAACCCACTGCGACTCTGAATTGATTCTACAACCTACACTCACAGCTAAGGACTCTTTACAACTCGTGTTCTCAGTGCTACGTTTTATTTGCACACTGGTTGTCTGTCAGCCTTTGTTTATGTGTAGTTTTTTGTAAATTTTATTCTACTCTATTTTATTCTACTCTACTTTACTTTCCCGTTATTTGCTGCAAGGAAATGAAGCACAGCACAGTATATGGTATCATCATAAATGCTGTATTACTTTGACTTTAACATCGATGGATATCAGCACAGAATTTTGTGTTTAAGAGTAATTTTCTCCTTGTATCTCAAATTGGTTGCAAATAGATAGTAGGAATCCCTGTTAAAATAAACGCAGCGGTTTAACCCTGGCTGAAAGAACAAAGACGGTACTCCTCGACTGAAAACAAGACCTGTGATCGTAGCCTGAAAAAGATGGTGTTGCACAACGGCACCTCGGTGTCAGAGCAGCTTTTCTCTTTTTTTTAATTCTGTAAATGTCATGAAAATAACGTAACCTCAGCGACCTCCACATGTTTCTGAGATTCGGATGTTGTAACATCTTGCGCCAGAAGAAAGGAAATGATAATTGAAGCAGCACCAGTGACACAATCCACATGTGTAACCGTTTGTAACCCCTAGCGAGCTACTGAAGAAGAGGCCTCAGTTTTTCTCACAGATCTTCTTGTATCAGACACAATCCCTGGAGGATTAAGGGGCCCCTATGCTTTGTCAGATAGGTAACAAGCTCTTCTATTATGAGTCATGGTTAGTACTAGGAACTGGTGCATAATATAATCTTAATGACATTGGTGCCATTGTTTCAGTCTAGAAATAACATCTCTAAAATGAAAAGAGGAGGTGGCATGTTGTCCCTCGAGGGTCAACCTCTACATCAAGAGTTTAAAGGTGTTACAAGGTGGTCCCAATCATGACAGCTTCTAGACTCTTCAGTGTATGGTTAACTGGTGTGGCCCCTTTAGGGGTTCAGGATGGTCCCACTAATTGTTAGTCATGTTTTGGGCACCAAGAATTGAGTATTTAAGGAACACCTGAACTGAGGTTCGCCGCCCAGTCATAAGCCCTACTAGTGATTTTGCCTAGTGTTCGTTTTGTACTCGGTTCGATACCTTGTCTCAATCCTTGCTTCAGATGCTCCAGCATTTGGGTCCAAGCCAACCTTGTCAAGGACTCCCGTCACAAAAGGGTGGCTAGGGAGAGTGTAGGTCCCCTTAGAGATCAGCAGAACTGCCTATGTGTTAGGCCACAGGAGATGGGTGGGATTTTTAACAAATATTTCTCCTCTGTATTCATGAAGGAGAGAACCGTGGTTGCTCAAGATTTAAGGTAAACAAGTGGATGATATTCATATTGCCAAGGGTAGCCTTAAAGAGCTTTGATGTGGACAAATCCCTAGGCCTGACCAAGTGGATTCTGGGATTTCTGTGGCAAGATAGAGAGGAAATTGCCGAGATATTTGCTTCGTTGTCAGCCACCAGTGAAATTCCCAAAGAGTGGAAGATGGCTGACGTTCTTCGGTTGTTTAAGAAGGGTAACAAGGGGAGCAAGGGCAGGATCTGTAATGAGCTCTTCCAGCCTGTGCAGGGAACCGCAGGGTGTTGGGCTCTGAAGCTTTTAGAGCGCCTGAGTTGTTGTTTAACGAGAGTTCTTAATCGTTTAGAGATCCTTGTGGGGGTTTTTTTGAGTTATTCTCTCTTTGTAATGTAGCTTCCTAGTGTTTTCTATTTAAACGTGTTAAATTTATTTTGATAGGCCTGGGAATTCCATGTTATTTGTATTATTTAAGTGGATACCTCGTTACCGCTAATTACGTGGTCCTAGTTTTGAGAAAGTTGTGTCTGGTGGTGTCACTGGGCCAAACCATCGATGTTCTGTTGGAAATCTTATGAATAGAGTCTGGTCATCCCTACGTCGGAGTTTGTCTTTCCTCTGCACTTGTGTTCGGATGTTGCCAGCAAATGTTGTGACAGGATCTACCATCATTTAGACAGACAGAGTCAGATTAGGAGTTAGCATGGCTTTGTGTGTCATGTTTAACAAATTTGTGGTTTTTTGATGAGGTTACAGGGTGGAGATACATCTCAACCGAAGGAGGTGTAAGGCGCTTTTTCCCTCTATAGCCTGCAGGGCACTCTTGGGCAAGTTGTTGCACCTGATCAAGGTCACGTGAAGCCGTGGGAACAGGTGGTGGATGGTTATAAGAGAAGCTGGTGCATATCACAAGTCCTGGTTATGCGACAACTAATGCCAGGCAGACAATCTCTGAAGAGTATTGATAATGGCTGGGATCATTCATCTTTTAAAGACCCTGCCCAGAAGAAGGCAATGGTAAACAATTTCTGTAGAAAAATTTGCAAGAACAATCATGGTCAAGACAATGTCATACAACACAGCATATAATGAATGAATGACCAAGGCGCAAACGGGGGTAAGTCAATGGATATTTTCGGTTTAGACTTTAGCAAGGCTGGTCTGGAACATTGGGCTCCACGGAATCCAGGCAGAGGTGGTTAAGTAGAGGACAGAGGTTGAAGGTCGTTCCTTGGTAACTAGTGGTGTGACACGGGCTTGTGTCGGGACCTTTGTTATGTGTTATTTGTATTAGAGTGCAAATACACAAGGCTTGATCAGTGAGTTTGTGGATGACACTATATTAGTAAATGTCATTGAGTGTGAAGAAAGTTATTGTAGATTACAGGGGAATCTTAATCAGTAATGGAAAGGAGTTGCAAATGGATTTTTTATACCCATCAGTGTGTGGTGATGCATTTTGGAAATTCTAACCAGTATAAGACTTACACTATGAATAGTAGGGGACTGGGGTGTGTAGTGGAACAGACTTAGGAGTCCAAGTGCATAGTTTATTGTAAGCAACATCACAAGTAGACAGGAAAATGAAGAAGACATTTGGCATGCTGGCTTTCGTCAGTCAAGGTATTGAATGTAGGAGCTGGGGTATTATGTTAGTGATGTTAGTGACGTAGATAGGACTGGACTTGGAATACTGTAAACAATTTGTAAACAGTTTGGCCACCCTATTAAAGGTTCAAAGGTTCATTTTATTATCAAAGTATTATGTAGAATACAACTCTGAGATTCGTCTTCTCCAGATAGGCATGAAAATCTGTCATGGTGTGCTGTCGAAGGACTGGACCGAGGTGGAGGAATGGCAGGATCACCAGGAAGAGATGGGAAAGGGGTTAAACATCGGAATTAGAGCTCCAGAGGAGCAACTCCACAAGGTAGCTCATCCTCTCAAAGCTCTATGGCAATACGACAGTACCTCCTGCCTCAAGGCCAGCACCTGATGGCCCAGGGAGCTCTCGAGGCAGGTCTGAAAAACACAAGGCAGACCAGGAGCTCGAGGCAGTGCTCCGATGGTCCTGAGGCAGGTCTGAAAAAAACACAAGGCAGGCTGGGAGCTCAGGACTCTAAAGGTAAATCTGAAAAACACAAGGCAGGCTGGGAGCTCCAGGGGCCTCTCGAGGCAGGTCTGAAAAACACAAGGCAGGCTGGGAGCTCCAGGGGCCTCTCGAGGCAGGTCTGAAAAACACAAGGCAGGCTGGGAGCTCAAGGCAGTGCTCTGATGCTCCAAGGCAGGATCCACAGGAAGAGATGGAAACAAGAGGTTAAATATTGGAATTGGAGTGACACCACAAGGTAATTCATCCTCTCTGACACACTGACCCCAACCAGGCACTGAATGGAAGACCTCTTTAAATAATCATAGAATCCGGGGAACAGGTGCCAGCTACAATCACCTTGACAAGATTAAACCGAAAACACAAGGGTTTAACAACTCTAGTTAAGATATTGATTAGTAAATACGGGTGCTCAAAACCCCTAGAAGCTCAACGCTCCATGGCAAGATGCAGAGTTCGTCTCAAAAACCATGGAGTCTTTGAAAGGAAAGACGTTAAACCCACCCCCCCTTGCATGAAAAGATAAAGAAACAAAAGATTGCAACCCCACCCCCTGAGCACCCCAAACACTTTCCTCACACAAAAACTAACAGATCGCTCACCCCGACAGTGGTAGCTGGAGCAACAAACCCCCAACCCCCCGTCCTCCCACACAAAAAAACTAACAGGTGGCCCACATGGAAAAACACCAACAAGAACATCAGGCCCCACCCTCCAAATCCCCAACCCCTCCCTCACACAAATATATCACCCACACAGAGAAACATAGGGAACACTGGAAAGAGTGCAGAGAAGATTTACGAGGACTAGAAGACCAGTGTTACAGGAGGAGTCTGGCCAGGCTGGGTCTTTGCTCCTTGGATTGAAAGAGAATGAGATGCGACCTTATAAAAGTGTTTATAACTATGAGCACCATAGATGGGCTGGATGGTGCTAGTCTTTCCCCCAGGTAGGTATGTCCAAAACTAGGGGCATAGGTTTAGGGTGAGGGGAGAAAGATTTATAAAGGGCCTGAGGGGCAACTTTTTCACTCAGAAGGTGGTGAGTACATGGAAGCTGCCAGAGGAAGTTGTTATGACAGGAAGAATATCATTTGATAAACACTTGGATAGGGACATGGAGGGGTGGGGAGTTGGAAGAGTATGGGTTGATCACTGGAAATTGGGACTAGACTGGTGGGCACTGTGGTTGGCATGGACTGGTATCCTTGTATCCTTGCTGTATTGCTCTATAACCCAAAGACTCTATAACCCCATTACTGACCTCTGCTGTACCCAGATAAATGGGAGATGTTGCACCTCGGTAGGGCAAATGCAGTGAGGCAGGATGCTGTTAAGGGGAAGATCCTTAACAGTGTGACTGAGCAGAGAGATCTTGGAATCCAAGTTCATAGCTCCTTGAAAGAGGCAATGCAGCTCGATAAGGTGGTTAAGAAGGCTTATGGAATGCTTGCTTTTACTAGTCAAGATATTGAGTTCAAAGGTCAGGAGGTTATGTTACAGCCAGGGGTGGTAATGGAGACAAGCTCCCGGTACCTATTAAATGCTCCCAGTGCACCTCAAATAACCTCAGACAACCAAGTCCAGCTCCTGGCTTTAACGTATGGCTTAGCTAGTAGGCTGCCAGAACCATTTCTACTGACAGGAGAAGGGGAAAAGGTGGGTTACTGGTGCCTTAAAACCAGCTGCTTTGGACAAATGGGGCTCGTCAGCCGTGGTTGGCAGCTCCAGTAGGAGCAGGAAGCCTCTGCTGCCTTACGGCTGTACCCACTCACGGGGAAGGCTTCGGGAGTAAACCCCGAGGGAAAAATCCAGAGATGGAGTCCCTAAGACATTGAGTTCAATGCCGACTGGCAACCCCTGCGACGCTGCTGGTACCAAACTGTATCGGTCTCTGCCGTTCCTTTGGATTCATGGAGTGGGGGAGCTTGCTCCATATCATACTGCCCAGGCTTGCGTATCTAGACAGCTAGGACCCAATATCTGACCGACTCTGACAACTCTGAGCGACGGAGGCCCTCACCTCACTCAACTTTATAAAACTCTCGTCAGACCACCTCTGGAGTATTGTGTACAGTTCTGGTCACCCCTCTGTAGGGAGGATGTCGAGGCTTTGGACAGGGTGCTGAAGAATTTCACCAGGATGCTGTCTGATTTAGAGGGCATGTGCTGTTATGAGAGGTTGGATAAACTTGGGTTGTTTTCTCTGGAGCCCTGAAGGCTGAAGGGAGATTCGAGAGAGGATTACAAGATCATGAGAACCCTAGATAGAGTAGACAGGGAGCATCCATTTCCCAGGTTTGAAATGTCTAATATCAGAAGGTGAGAGGGGGTAAGTTTAAGGGGATATTGGGGGAATAAGCTTTTAACTCAAAGAGTTGTGGATGCCTGGACTGCACTGCCTGGCATGGTGGTACAGACAAATACATTAGAGGATTTTCAGGGACATTTGGATAGGCGCATGGATGTAAGGAAGATGGAGGGATATGGACATGGAGGGATTAGTGTTTGGGTGTTCTTGATTTGCTTTTTAGCTGGTTCAGCACAACATTGTGGGCTGAATGACCTGTTCCTGTGCTGTAGTCTTCTGTGTTCTCTGTTCTATGTGTCAGCATGGTTTTAGCTGGACCTGCGGGGGTTAAGCAAACTAGCTTCCTTCTAGTTACTATACGTTTGCGGACCTCAGCCCCTGACCCTGCTGCCTGGCTTATTTACTTACTCACTCACTTACTTGCTTACTTTTATTGTGACACAGTGTTGAACAGGCCCTTCCAGACCTTCCAGATCTTCTGCTAACCACTACGCTACTGTGTCCCCCCGCTTACCGCTGTGGGTAGATGGGAAGGCAATGGAATCCACAGAATGAAGGATCTCTGGTGTGAATTTGCATTTTGTTTTGAGAGCTTTAGGACAATTTATTTTCCCTAAAGCTCAACATGGAATCTTCATCCTGCGAATTTTAGAAGTTGTCTGAAGCAGACAGAACTTGCATAACCTTAATATAATTATTCCTACAGTATTACTCTAACAATAGTGATAATAATCCATTGGAATTAAATTGTTTATGAAAACTTCCTGCAGAAACTCCCTAGAGTGCCTTCAAACTCCGTCTTCTGTCTGTCTGCGGGTGAAGTGAGTTGCAGATGGCCCTCTAAATCCATCTGTCTTTTGTTATGTTGAAAGCCACAGCCTTCCTTGGCTGCAATTCAGAATCATTAAAAAAAACAAGTTTACACAACTGACATTAAATTCTTCAGGATTTGGAAATTACTTCTTTAAAATTAACCTCACATTGAGGCTGTTTAAATGTAATTTTATTTTGAATTTTTCTAATTAGTCTTACAGCTGTGCTAATAACATGAATTATGGATAATTAAGGAAAAGTTTCTCTTCCACTTCACTTCACACATGGATTTTTGCCATATTGCACACTGCAGCTAGTGGCATTTGCAGGAGAGATTCTGTGACTTGAATTCAGGCTCCAGTGTTACAGATGGAATGAAAATCCTCGCAGAGAGGTGTGACATGGATGGAAAAGTGAACGCAAGTTCAAGCGATGCCAATGAGATGAAGATCCAGACGCTAGAGATCTCAGAAAAATGCAGAAAATGCCGGAAACGCTGGATGGGTCAGGCAGCAGCCGTGGAGAGAGAAACCAAGTTAATGTTGCAGGTTGAACATCCTTCCATCCGAAACCTCCAAAAGCGAGTAAAGAAAAAGTTTGGTTTTAAATCCACAAACATAAAAAAAAACCCTGCAGATGCTGTAGATCCAAAGAACACGCACAAAATGCTGGAGGAACTCAGCAGGTCAGGCAGCATCTATGGAAAAGTGTAAACAGTTGACGTTTTGGGCCGACACCATCAGGACTGGGGAAAAAAAGATGAGAAGTCAGAGAAAGATGGTGGGGGGGGGGGAGTGGAAGAAGATGTACAATGTGGTAGGTGATAGGTGAAACCGGAAGGGGTGGGGGGGGGGGGGAGTGAGGAGCTGGGAAGTCAAATGGTGAAAGAGATAAGGGGTTGGAGAAGGGGGAATCTGACAGGAGAGGGTAGAAGACTATGGAAGAAAGGGAAGGGGAAGGAGCACCAGAGGGAGGTGATGGGCAGATAAGGAGAAGAGGTGAGAGAAGGAAGCAGTAAAGGGGAATGGTGGGGCGGGGGGTGCAATTACCAGAAGTTTAAGACATTGATGCTCATGCCATCGGGTTGGAGACGGAATATAAGGTGTTGTTTCTCCAATCTGAGTGTGGCTTCATTGAGGCAGTACAGGAGGACATGGGCTGGCGTGCTGTTTTAGTTTTAAATTGCTGGGAGGGTGGGGAGCAGATGCTTCTGATGGGACGAGGCCTTGGGTTGCTCTGGTGATAAGCTGTTGATAAGAAGTTATCTGGTTGGTAATTAGCAGGAGAAATTAGAAAGGGGGAAAATATATACAAGGCAAAAGGAAAGGAGCGGTGCAGAGCTTCAGAAATGCTGAGCAGGTTAAGCCAGGCCAGCTACTGGAGAGGAAAGGCAGCCTCCACCATTGATGGCTGGTGGGAAGAGACAAAAACTCAACCTAAGGGAAAGAAGGAGAGCTCTTGATTGTGAAACCAATTCCTCGAAAAAAAAACTGTATGTAAGCTGGCATTTCTGTAACTCATTTCATATAAACTAACATTGCGCAGTGGTTCTTAAAGGTGTAGTAATAAAAATGGGTATCAGATGTACACTAATGCAGCAAAAGAACTTAGATTCAAGTCTTGCTCTACTGTCAAGTAGAAAATTTATTCTAACCTTTCAGTGAAGAAATGCTGATGTGTTAATTTTTTTTTCTAATGAAATTCCACTCTTTTAATTAGGCATAAAAGTGTGTCCTCATTTGCCCTCTTGGGAGGCTTATAGGATTTCCTGGATTGTTTGAATAGCTGGTAAATTCTCCTGGTGTCCCATGGGTCTTTATATGTCAACATACATTGTGTGGTCACTCGCCATTACTGTGATCAAATTCCCCGCTGTGCTCTTCTACTCGAATGGTGCTTATGGCCGGTTCACGGAGGAGGCCAAGTGTTTACGTTCTGAGGGAAATTTAGCCACACTAATCATTGCCAAAGATCTGTGCTCCACCATGTCTACTTAACTCAAGGATGAAAATACATTCCTCAAAACTTTCCATTGGGAAGTTCATAGCAGGTTTATTATCAAAGTACGTCAATGTCACCATATCCTGCCTTGATTCTCATTTTCTTGCAAGCATTTTCAAGAAAATATAGCAATATAGAATTTCTGAAAACATGTACATCTACAAAGACAGACAAATAACAGCTGTGCAAATACAAACATAAATAATATTGAGAACATGATTTGTAGAGTCCTTGCAAGTGAGTCTATGACTACAAGAGATGCTGGAAATCACACATAACATGCTGGAGGAGCTCAGCAGCAGTTGTGGAAATGAATAAACAGCTGACGCTTGAGGCTGAGACCCTTCACCAGGACTGGAAAGAAAGGGGGAAGATCCCAGAATAACAAAAGGTGGGGGAAGTGGAAGGAGGACAAGCTAGAAGGTGATTGAACCATAGAACCATAGAACACTACAGCACAGAAAACAGGCCATTCGGCACTTCTAGCCTGTGCCGAAACTTTATTCCGCTAGTCCCGTTGACCTGCACCCAATCTATGACCTTCCAGACCTCTCCCATCCATATATCTATCTAATTCATTCTTAAAAGTGAGCCTGCATTTACCACGTCAGATGGCAGCTCGTTCCACACTCCCACCACTCTCTGAGTGAAGAAATTCCCCCTAATATTCCCCCTAAACCTTTCCCCTTTCACCCTAAAGCCATGTCCTCTCGTATTTATCTCACCTAATCTAAGTGGAAAGAGCCTATTCACATTTACTCTGTCTATACCCCTCATAATTTTGTAAACCTCTGTCAAATCCCCCCTCATTTTTCTATGCTCCAAGGAATAAAGTCCTAACCTGTTCAATCTTTCCCTGTAACTCAACTCCTGAAGACCCGGCAACATCCTAGTAAATCTCTGCACTCTTTCAAACTTACTGATATCATTCCTATAGTTAGGCCAAATACTCCAAATTTGGCCTCACCAATGGCTTATACAACCTCACCATAACATCCCATCTCCTATACTCAATACTTTGATTTATGAACGCCAGATTGCCAAAAGCCTTCTTTACAACCCTGTCTACTTGTGATGCCACTTTCAGGGAATTATGTATCTGATTGGTGAAGCCATGTATGTTTGGGAGGGGTATGAAGTAAGAAGCTGGGATGTGATAGGTGGAAAAGGCAAAAGACTAGAAAAGAAAGACCAATAGGAAAGGAGAGTGGACCTTGCGGCCACCAGGAAGATGAGGAGAAGATGTAAGAGCCTACAGTGGATAATAGAAGAAGAGGGAAGGGGAGGAAACAAAAATTACCAGAAGGAAAAATTGATGTTCATGCCAGCAGGTTGGAAGATACCAAGACAGAATATGAGGTGCCGTTCCTCCATGCTGAGAGTGGCCTCATTGTGGCAGAAGAGGAGGCCATGGACCAACGTGCTGGGCTGGCAATGTGGATAGGAATTAAAATGATTGGCCACTAGGAAATTCTGCCTTTTGCAGATGGACAGAAGGTGCTCGACAAAGCGGAACCCCAACCTGCGTCGGGTCTCACCAATGTAGAGGATGCCACATCGGGAGCACTGCATGCAGTAGATAACCTTTGCAGGTGAAGTGACGTCTCACCTGGGAGGCCTGTCTGGGGCCCTGAATGAACGTTAGGGAGGAGGTGAAGCGTTTCTGTTGCTTGCAGCGATTCGTGCTGGGAGGAGATTTGTGAGGAGGTCCGGATGAACAAGGGACTCATGGAGGGAGCTATCCCTGCAGAAAGAGGAGAACGGGGCAGAGGTAAAGATGTGTTTGGTGGTAGATCCCACTGAAGATGGTGGAAGCTGCAGAGAGTAATGTGTTGAATATGGTGGCTCACAGAGTGGTGGGTGAGAACAAGGGGAACTCTCTCCATATTAAGGCATCTGAGAGTTGCCAACTGGCCTCTGTGGGTCTATAGGTTGTTCAGCTGGTTCGGGAGTCTGGTGGATGTAGGGTAATAACAATTCCTGAACCTGGGTCTTTTGTACCTCCTGCCCGATGGTTGTGGTGAGAAGAGAGCAAGGCCTGTGCGGTGGAATTGCTTGATGATGGATGCTGCTTTCTTCTGGCAGTGGTCCTTGTAAATATGCCAGTGATGGGGAGGGCTTTGCTGATGACGGACTGGGCTGCATCAACCACCTTCTGTAGATTTTTCTGTGAAATGGGCATTGGCTTTTCCGTGCCAGGCCGGGATGCAACCACGCAGCATCTCCAGAAATTTATTAAAGTTTTTGATGACATGCCAAACCTGGACACGGTGGAGGCAGGAAGCATGTTCCCGCTGATGGGGGAGTCCAGAACTAGAGGCCACAGTTTAAGAATAAGGGGTAGGCCATTTAGAACAGAGATGCGGAAAAACTTTTTCACCCAGAGAGTGGTGGATATGTGGAATGCTCTCCCCATCTCTGGATGCATTCAAGAGAGAGTTAGATAGAGCTCTTATAGATAGCAGGGTCAAGGGATATGGGGAGAGGGCAGGAACAGGGTACTGATTGTGTATGATCAGCCATGATCACAGTGAATGGCGGTGCTGGCTAGAAGGGCCGAATGGCCTACTCCTGCACCTACTGTCTATTGTCTATTGTCAAACCCACGCAAACTTCTAAGAAATGAGAGTTGCTGTTGTGCCTGCTTTGTGGTGGCTCTGAAGTGCTGGTTCCAGGAAAGCTGCTCTGAATCGTAATTCCAAGGAATTTAACTGACCCTCTCCACCGCCGATCCCTTAATGGGGAATGGCTCCGGCTTCCTCCTCCTGTAGTCAACGATCAGCTCTTTGGATTTGCTGATGTTGAGTGAGATGTTGTTGTGACACCTTTCAACCAGATTTTCAATCTTCCTCCTCTGCATGTTGAACACAATTAGATAAAAATTCCAGTAGATTTATGGGAGGGTGGGGGCATTCCCAGGTTAATCCAGCTGGTGTACGAACGAGTTCTGCTGCAAATATTTCACTGCATGAAGTAAAGGAACCACTTATACTAACTGACTTTGTGGGATGGAATGCGACTACCACCCATCCCCCCAGGAGAATACTGGGCTCTAGACTAAACTCAATAACCCTCAATGCACATGGGAGTTCACACTAGACTCTAATTCGGAGGCTATTGGATATTATCTACACAAGTTGATAGGGTGGTTAAGAAGGTGTACGGTGTGTTAGAACCATAGAACATTACAGCACAGAAACAGGCCTTTTGGCCCTTCTTGGCTGTGCTGAACCATTTTTCTGCCTAGTCCCACTGACCTGCACCTGGGCCATATCCCTCCAAACCCCTCTCATCCATATACCTGTCCAAGTTTTTCTTAAATGTCAAAAGTGAGCCCGCATTCACCACTTCATCTGGCAACTCATTCCACACTCCCACCACTCTCTGTGTGAAGCCCCCCGTAATGTTCCCGTTATACTTTTCCCCCTTCACCCTTAACCCATGACCTCTGTTTTTTTTCTCCCCTGGCCTCAGTGGATAAAGCCTGCTTGCATTCACTCTATCTATACCCATCATAATTTTATCCACCTCTATCAAATCACCCCTCATTCTCCTATGCTCCAGGGAATAAAGTCCTAAACTATTCAACCTTTCTCTGTAACTCAGTTTCTCAAGTCCTGGTAACATCCTCGTAAACCTTCTCTGCACTCTTTCGAGCGGTAGAGGTGCGGATCATGCTGCCAGAGATGTCAGCAGAGGCAGATACATCGGGGACATTTAAGAGGCTTGGATAAACGCATGGATGAAAGGAAAACAGAGGACGACGTGGGAGGGAAGGCTTTGATTGATCCGAGAGTAGGTTAAAAGGTCGGCACAACATCATGGGCCAGAGGGCCTGTACTGTTCTATGTTCCATGCTCTACGTGACAGTTTTGAATCTCAGACTGCCACCAGATACTGAATTGGAGTATTTTGTATGCTGGCACAATGCTGGACTGCGTACTGGAGGAGTCAGCATTCTCTGAATAACTCTGGAAGCTGCATGGTAGAGGGTGATATCGCCAGATGACATCCACTGCAGGTTATACTCACTGGGTGAGGGAGCTATGTCCAGGTTAAGAAGGGATTGTGCAAAGGTTGTCATGTTACTGACAGTGTCACTGGATTTATGTTCCTGGAGCAATTGGACACTGTTATACTCCAGAGAAATGCTTTATACTGGATAGCGTTTTAAGGGTTCTCAAGGCACAAATGGTGAATTCTTGATGTGGTGAATTCTCAATGAGTTGTCCTAACCCTTTACTGCTATTGTCGCGTGGAAGCTCTTGGCTGCAATACCTTCATGAATTTTTCGGTTAATCTCGCATTAGAATGAATTCCTTGAAGTCATTAGTTATGACGAGATAACTGTAACCATCTGGGAGAAGCTAATATAACCACACCAGGGTCAAATCTGAACAAAGGCACATTCACACAAACGGGAGCTTAATTGGATGCCACACAGAGACTCATTGTCCATTCATAAAGTGAAAACGTATCAACCACGGTCTCGCGGTGACACCTCGGGGTGCAGACAAGTCGGTGAACTACTCCAAGCAGCGTTTCAGTCCCAGTGCTCTGGCACGAGGGTGCAGAGTCGTTTGACTTGGAGAGGCAGACTGCGAAAGTCTTTCACTCCCCTGAAAGTGACACCTTGAGACGTGAAGAGCAGCTGCAGAGTTCACCCAGAAACACAGCACATTCTTCGAACCCTGAGAGATCCTCACAGACACTGTGAGCACTGAGTGATCCTCACAGACACTGTAGACAGGAGTGATCCACCCAGACTCTGTGAATAATGCTTTTGCAAATAAAATGACCTGAGGCGTTTTACGTTTGATGGTTCAATGGTCCATTTAGTATCAGAGAACGCATACAATGTACAGCCTGAAATTCTTACTCTTCGCAGACATCCACACAACGGGAGAAAACGCCAAGGGATGAACGTCAGGAAAAATGTTGGAACCCCAAAGCTCCCCCAGCCACAAGCAGCAGAAAGGCATCAACCCTCCCCCTCCCCCCGCTTGTTCTGTCAGAAAGCATCAGCACCCACCACCCAATTGCAAAGCCCCCATGATCTGCAGTCCAACAAAAGACTACAGTCCATAGATAGAGTAGACAGCCAGTACCTCTTCCCCAGAGGACATGGCTTTAAGGTAAGGGGAGGGAAGTTCAAGGGGGATATTAGAGGAAGGTTTTTCACTCAGAGAGTGGTTGGTGTGTGGAATGCACTGCCTGAGTCAGTGGTGGAGGCAGATAAACTAGTGAAATTTAAGAGACTACTAGACAGGCATACGGAGGAATTTAAGGTGAGGGGTTATATGGGAGGCAGGGTTTAAGGATCGGCACAACATTGTGGGCCAAAGGGGCTGTACTGTGCTGTATTGTTCTACGTTCTATAACCCAGCACTTGGGCAAGCCACAGGCCCTCTCTCTCACTAACAAGGGACAGTGAGGTGTCACCCTTTCCACAGTGGGAGGGAGACCAACAGATCGCGGTTTCAATGCTACGTTCTGCAGCGACGCTTACTCAGGGTCACCCAGCTCGAGAATCGGCAGACTCTCCCCCCCACCCCCATCGAGAGTCAGTGGTGAGGAAGGCAAATGCAACGTTAGCGTTGTTACGTACCCGTGACACGTGACAGTGGTACCCTTGTCACGTGACTGGGGTTGAAGTTATACTGGACATGAGGTAATGGTGGAGTGATGTCATTTTCCCGCCAGTAGAGGTCATGTGACAGGTTTTTTCTACAGGGTATAAAAGGGAGACCCACCCTGTCGGGTGGGGCAGTTCGTGGCAGGATTTGCCAAGATGACTTCATGTTACTGTGTGATTTAATGTGATGACGCAGTTTAGTTAAAAATGAAGTTTTATATAATGCCTAAAGTTTAAAAGGTCAGAGCCAACGGTTTCTTTGCCAAGGGAGAGTGAAGCTTGGAAGACAAATTGAGAAGAATCGATTTTCAATGGATTGACTTCGACCTTGTGTGATCCTCATTCGGAAGGATTTCGTTTACTATTCTCACGATAGTCTCCGCTGGAAAAGCGGGAGATTGAGAATATTGTGGAAGGAAGGTCAGTCACTTTAAGTTGTTATATTTAATAAAATTCGACGTGGGAGTTCGACGCTGGGAATCGAAGGACATCGACGTGGAAGAGAATTTACATCGCTTTAAAAAGTCTCTCCTTTTAAAAGTACCGTGAGCTTTTGAACTGTCGGCATATCGTTCTTTGAACTGTTTTCTTTCGGCAATTCGCTTTAGAGAACTGAGTTCTTTTCAATACTACTTTAAAGACTGTTTGGGACTGCAACGCTATTAAGAACTGTTTGATTCAGTTGCCAGCAGCTGGTTTCGGGTCATTGTTTGGGTTTGTTTACTTTTGAAGGGGGGTTTGTTATCAGTGTTTAATAAACGTGTTATTTGTTATAAAACCCTTCGTCTAACTCATCTATAATTATTGTTGTCCGAATACGTAACAGCGTTCATTTTGAGAGGACTAGAATATAAAAGCAAGGAGGTGTTGTTTAGAAAGCACTGGTGAGGCCTCACTTAGAAAGGATGTGCAGAAACTTGAGAAGGTTCAAAGAAGGTTCACAAAAATGAGGCCAGGATCGAATGGCTTGTCATATGAAGAGCATTTGATGGCTCTGGGCCTGTATTCACTGCAATTCAGAAGAATGAGGGGTGACCTCATTGAAATCTATCGAATGGTGACAGGCCTTGATAGAGTGAATGTGGAGATGATGTTTCCTATGGGGGGAGAGTCTAAGACCAGAGGACACAGCCTCAGAATAGAGGGGCGTCCTTTTAGAATGGAGATGAGGAGGGATTTCTTTCACCAGAGAGTGGTGAATTTGCAGAATTATTTGCCACAAGCAGCTGAGGAAGTCAAGTCTTTATGTAGATTTACGTAAGGCAGAGGTTGATAGATTCTTGGTTGGTCAGGGCATGAATGGATACAGGGGGAAGGCAGGAGATTGGGGCCGAGAGGAAATGGCGGAGCAGACTCGATGGGCCAAATGGCCTAATTCTGCCCATGTATCTTATAGTCTATTGGTTTTTTGGCCGGTTGTGAGAAGCATTCAATCACTGCATTATTTTTCCCCTTGATATGCTGTATATCAGTTGTGAACTCCGATACGTAGGCCAGGTGGCATTGCTGCCGTGCAGACCGAGAGTCTGATATTTTGGCCATCGTATGCACGAGGAGATTGTGCTCAATGAACGCTGTGAAATGGCGACCATCTCGAAGAAAACAAAAATGGCGGACAGACAGGTAGAGACTGGGAAGCTCGCGGTCAGACATGCTGTATTTCCTTTTTGGGGGGCTGGAGCTGCCGGCTGAAGAAGGTGAGCGGCTCCCACAGGGTTCTGACTAATTGCACAACACCCAATCCAGCACAGTCGATCCCCTAGTGGGCTCAACAACAAGCTGTTCTAAAAAGCCATCTCGTAGACATTCTACAAATTCTCTCTCCTGAGGTCCAGTACTGACCCGGTTTTCCCAATCCACTTTCATGTTAAAATCCCCAATGATTACCATGACATTGCCTTTCTGACATGCCTGTTTTATCTCCTGCTGAAATTTGTAATCCACATCCCGGCTGCTGTTTGGAGGCCTGTATACAACTGCCATTAGGGTCCTTTTACCCTTGCCATTTCTTAACTCAACCCATAGAGACTCTACACCCTCCAATCATATGTCATCTCTTTCCAATGATTTAATATTATTTCTTATACACACCACACCCTCTGCCTGCTAACCTATCTTTCCAATATACTGTATATCATTGGATGTTAAGCTCCCAATGGCAGCCAACCTTTAGCCAAGTTTCAGAGATGGCCACAATGTCATATTTGCCAATCTGTTAGCTGAATTTCAAGATTGTCCATTTTATTTCTTACGCTGTGTGCATTCAAATACAACACTCTCAGTCCAGTATTTCTTGCTTTCTGTTTTAACCGCACCACGCCTCTATCGCCCTGTAACTCATGCCACCTGCTTTGATTAAGCCTCTTCTCCTGCCTGTTCTTTCTATAATTTCTTTGAAAGAGCTTGTTGAGTGAAAGCAATTTGTCATCTATCATGCCCATATTTGTCAGCTGTTTCTATAAACATGTATTGTGAAAAGTACATCAATATTTAACTTGTGAATTTTCACAGTTTTCTACTCCTGAGGACAGGGGTGATAAGAGCTGAGAGAAGAATTGAATTAAATTGACTTTATTACTTACATCCTTCATATATATGAGGAGCAAAAATCTTTATGTTACGTCCCCGTTCAAATGTGCAATGTGCAGTTGTAGTAATTTATAATAAATATTATGTGCAACAGGATAGTCATAGAAACACAGTAGCATCAGCATGAATTACTGCAGAGACTTCACTAATAAATACGTGTAGTGAATCGATTTATAGAAATATGTTCTCACGTTCCAAGCAGCCTGCCACATCATTGCACCCTTCCTCCCCTCCATCCTCTGTTCTCTCCTTGGGTCCTCTTGCACACTTTTCCTACCCCCTCTGGCCGCCCCAAGTAACTCCGTTTCTTTCCCTTCCCCACCTGCCCACCCGACTATCACCACCGGGTCCCTCATTCCCTCGCCTCCCCACCCTGCTGCTTTTTCCACCCGCCCACCATTCCTCTCTCAGCCGCTTCCACTCATCTTCCTTTCTTATTCCTTAATTATCTTCCACAATCTTTGGCTCTCTGTTGTCTCCCCTCGTCACCGCCCAGCCTGCGTGCCCCACCTGGGCTCCATCTGTCCATCAGCTCCTCCTCACCTGGATCCACCTATCGCTTGTCAACCCCCCATCCCCCTGACACTTTTACCCTGGCTACTCTCCTTTTACAAACTCAGTCCTGGTGCAGGGTCTCCACCCAAAGCATCAAGTTCCCTGTGCCTCCACAGACGCTGCCTGACCCGATGAGTCCTCCAACAGCTTGCCCCCCTGTCCCTGATTCCAGCAGCTACAGTCTCTGTTGTCCACGGTTTTGCTCTGGAGTCACAGAACACCACAGCACAGAAACAGGCCCTTCAGCCCATCTAGTCCATGTCAAACCTACACCTGGACCATAGCTCTCCAATCCCCCCATCCACATACCTATCCAAATTTCTCTTAAGTGCTGAAATCAAACCCATGTCTACTACTTCCACTGGCAGCTCATTCCACACTCACCCTTTCAGTGAAGAAACTCCCCTTCATTTTCCCCATAAACATTTCACCTTTTACCCTTAACCCATGACCTCTAGATTTAGGCTCACCCAAGCTCAGTGGAAAAAGCCTGCTTGCATTTACCCTATCCCTCATTATTTTGCATACCTTTATCAAATCTCCCCTCTTCTTTTCTACTACTAGGTTCCCACAGTTATCTGGGACTGTGAGATGCCTTGCTCATCCTTGGGACCCGTGATGGTGACCTAGGTCAGTGGCAGATCCTGGTCTGAATTCAGATGATATTCAGCTGCCTCTTTCTTCCACCTATCTCTACAAACCCACGTTTGACAACACCAGCAACGTGTTTGAAAGAAATACTTTGTCGCCACATGCTGAGAGACTTGCAGAAAATTTTCCATGATTTGTGAGGTGTTTGAGCAATCTCTAAAACAACGTATTTTGCAAGTTCAAGCAGGAGTCATTTAACTGTATGGGCTTACATTGTGCATCTGACATGAGATGGAGATTATCCTGAGACTCCAAACCCTCAGTGACGAATACACCACAGTCTTAGAGATTACCTACGAGAGAAAATCTGCAGATGCTGGAAATCCAAAGCAACACACACACAAAATGATGGAGGAACTCAGCAGGCCAGGCAGCATCTACGGATAAGGGTAAATAGTCAATGTTTCGGGCTGAGACCCTTCATCAGGACAGGCCTTTTGTCTCTGTTTTGTCTCTGTTGCTTAGAGATTACCATGACTTACAATATATTACCCTGAACTATCCAATGTCAAGTACACTACAGCTTTAAAGATTACCTGATGACTTATAATACATTAAATATTAAAGGAAATGCCTGTAAGATATTGGTTTTATTTTCACTAACTCAGAGAGCTGTGAAGAACTGAGAGCAATTTTTCATTTTGTCTGTCATTTTAATGTAGAGGCAGCGGCTCTCTTGTACCCCAAAGTTACATCCTCTATGTCGGCTACCCTCACCTGGTTTGGCCCGTCTGCCGAGACGGTTTACCGGGGTGTGGCTGCTGCGCGTGTTACAGCTACTTGGAGCCACAGGTGAGAGCTGAGCGCCAGGTGGGGACCAAAGGTGGATGAGCTGTCCTGAAAAAGGCACGGCAGGCCCCCCACCAGAGGTGCTACCCCTCTCTAGACACCCCATACGTAACCAAGTGTGGCATTATCTCATTGCTAATACCTGGTTTGCGCGTCTTTTATCTTGGTTTGCCCTACACTATTACCTTTAGATCTCCAACGTGCTTTTTCAAGGAAAGAAAAAATGCTCCTAGTATCAACTATTTGCACACTGAAACTTGGGGGTGGCCTTGGTTCTGGCGTAGAAGCAACGTAAGTTGAATAGTTATAAACACAAGAGATTCTGCAGATGCTGGAAATCCAGAGTAACACGCAAAAAATGACCCAGCCGGTCAGGCAGCATCTATGGAAGTAAATGAACAGTTGACGTTTCAGGCCGAGACCCTTCTTCAGACAGTTCCTCCAGCTTGTAGTGTGGCCCAATGCAACGGGGAGATCTGGGTAAATCAGTTACTAAGGTCAGGTCCGCTTGGAGTTTAAGGGGTTCATCGTTCGTCATTAGAAAAAGTCAGGTCAATACAGGAAGAAGTAGAGTGAGCTCAGCATAATCTTGGATCTAACACATGCTCCTCGAGAACTTAGTCGATCCAATTCCTGAGAGAACTATTTAGACTGACGTTTCATTGCATATAAAACGTACTAGATCCCACAGGACTATTTATATGAAGAAGTGCAAGCATGGTCTACAGTCGTAGCCAAATGATTTCTCTCAGTCAATAACTATAGTGGATCAACAATTCATTTGTCTTTTGCTGCTTTCAACAAGCTGAAACAACTGCCACATCTGTGCTCATAATGTCCACACTTAGAAAAAAAATTAGCTGTCCGTAAAACAAATTGAGGTAACTTTAGACCACGAAAGGAGCTCTACAAATGTAGAGGTGGCATGTAAAACCCAGCAATGACAAAACACCTTGTGATTTCAATGTAGAATCCTTTCTTTGTTGACCAGGGACGTAAAAGAGAGTTGTAACTTTCTGTGAAGTTGTTTACACTGAAGTTGCCGCAGGCTGGATTTGGACACAACTATGGCAGCCTTGGGGCCCTGTGCTGAAACTGGCAATGGCGGGACTGCTTCCAAAGTGCCAAAGTCACGTCCAAGAGTAAAACAAAAGAGCATGTTCGCTGATTAAAAACAGCATCTCTAAAAGTTGTGTCTATAAGTTGCCTTTTATTGAGCTTTGCAGGGGGCGAGTGGCATTTGAACACCATCATTATAAGCAAACAGGGACATTTCTAATGGAGCTCTCGTTCTGAAAATGATACTCCTTGCCAAAAGATTATTTTGAAGTTTCCAAGAGTTCCCACTGTGGAGAACATGTTTCCTATAGTAGGAGAGTCTAGGACCAGAGGGCACAGCCTCGGAACACAAGGATGTCTCTGAACATCCTCTACATAGCACCATCCAGAGACAGAGAAGCAGTTTCAGCGACAGGTTACTATCGATGCAATGCTCCTCAGACAGGATGAAGAGGTCAATACTCCCCAATGCCATTAGGCTTTACAATTCTACCACCAGGACTTAAGAACTTTTCAAAAGCTATTATTAATGCTTTTTGAGATAGTGATTTAGATGCATATCATATTTTTTACTGAGTTAAGTATTGTATGTAATTAGTTTTGCAACAACAAGTGTATGGGACATTGGAAAAAAGTTGAATTTCCCCATGGGGATGAATAAAGTATCTATCTATCTATCTATCTATCTATCTATCTATCTATCTAGAACAGATGGGGAGGAATTTCTTTTGCCAGGGGGTGGTGCATCTGTGGAATTCATTGCCACAGAAGGTTGGGCAACCCAACTCATTGGGCATGTATCTATCTATCTATCTATCTATCTATCTATCTATCTATGTCTAAAGTGGAAGTTGATAGATTCTTAATTAGTAAGGGAATCAATGGGTATGGGGAAAGGTAGGAGAATGGGGTTGAGAGGGGTAATAAATCAGCCTTGATGAAATGTTAAAGCAGAATCAATGGGCTGAATGGCCTAATTCTGCTCCTATGTCTTATGGTGATAATAATAATGATAACAACCTTTCAAAGCTGTCCAAAAATTCAAAAGAAAATCTTGCATAGTTGTGTGTGAAGACAAACAGAAACAAATACAAAGAAATAACAGATGACCATCATCAAGACAGTTCATATTTATTTGTGGAGTGTGTAAGATTGTCTACCTGGCATTTAAGGGGTTCATCATTGCAAGGTGGGACCATTAGAAAAGAACACATCTCATCAAGAGAGAATTTTATTTGAGCAAATAAAAGGAAGGGAGAAGTAAGTGGAGTGGCCAGTGTTGGAGTGGCCAGCGTTGGAGTGGCCAGTGTTGGAGTGGGCCAGTGTTGGAGTGGGCCAGTGTTGGAGTGGGCCAGTGTTGGAGTGGCCAGTGTTGGAGTGGCCAGTGTTGGAGTGGGCCAGTGTTGGAGTGGCCAGTGTTGGAGTGGGCCAGTGTTGGAGTGGCCAGTGTTGGAGTGGCCAGCGTTGGAGTGGGCCAGTGTTGGAGTGGGCCAGTGTTGGAGTGGCCAGTGTTGGAGTGGGCCAGTGTTGGAGTGGCCAGTGTTGGAGTGGCCAGCGTTGGAGTGGGCCAGTGTTGGAGTGGGCCAGTGTTGGAGTGGCCAGCATTGGAGTGGCCAGTGTTGGAGTGGCCAGTGTTGGAGTGGGCCAGTGTTGGAGTGGGCCAGTGTTGGAGTGGCCAGTGTTAGAGTGGCCAGTGTTGGAGTGGGCCAGTGTTAGAGTGGCCAGTGTTGGAGTGGGCCAGTGTTGGAGTGGCCAGTGTTGGAGTGGGCCAGTGTTGGAGTGGTCAGTGTTGGAGTGGGCCAGTGTTGGAGTGGCCAGTGTTGGAGTGGGCCAGTGTTGGAGTGGTCAGTGTTGGAGTGGGCCAGTGTTGGAGTGGCCAGTGTTGGAGTGGGCCAGTGTTGGAGTGGTCAGTGTTGGAGTGGGCCAGTGTTGGAGTGGCCAGTGTTGGAGTGGCCAGTGTTAGAGTGGCCAGTGTTGGAGTGGGCCAGTGTTGGAGTGGCCAGTGTTGGAGTGGCCAGTGTTAGAGTGGCCAGTGTTGGAGTGGTCAGTGTTGGAGTGGGCCAGCGTTGGAGTGGCCAGTGTTAGAGTGACCAGTGTTAGAGTGGCCAGTGTTGGAGTGGGCCAGTGTTGAAGTGGCCAGTGTTGGAGTGGCCAGTGTTAGAGTGACCAGTGTTGGAGTGGCAAGTGTTGGAGTGGCCAGTGTTAGAGTGGCCAGTGTTGGAGTGGGCCAGTGTTGGAGTGGCCAGTGTTGGAGTGGCCAGTGTTGGAGTGGGCCAGCGTTGGAGTGGCCAGTGTTGGAGTGGCCAGTGTTAGAGTGGCCAGTGTTGGAGTGGGCCAGTGTTAGAGTGGCCAGTGTTGGAGTGGGCCAGTGTTGGAGTGGCCAGTGTTGGAGTGGGCCAGTGTTGGAGTGGTCAGTGTTGGAGTGGGCCAGTGTTGGAGTGGCCAGTGTTGGAGTGGGCCAGTGTTGGAGTGGTCAGTGTTGGAGTGGGCCAGTGTTGGAGTGGCCAGTGTTGGAGTGGGCCAGTGTTGGAGTGGTCAGTGTTGGAGTGGGCCAGTGTTGGAGTGGCCAGTGTTGGAGTGGCCAGTGTTAGAGTGGCCAGTGTTGGAGTGGGCCAGTGTTGGAGTGGCCAGTGTTGGAGTGGCCAGTGTTAGAGTGGCCAGTGTTGGAGTGGTCAGTGTTGGAGTGGGCCAGCGTTGGAGTGGCCAGTGTTAGAGTGACCAGTGTTAGAGTGGCCAGTGTTGGAGTGGGCCAGTGTTGAAGTGGCCAGTGTTGGAGTGGCCAGTGTTAGAGTGACCAGTGTTGGAGTGGCAAGTGTTGGAGTGGCCAGTGTTAGAGTGGCCAGTGTTGGAGTGGGCCAGTGTTGGAGTGGCCAGTGTTGGAGTGGCCAGTGTTGGAGTGGGCCAGCGTTGGAGTGGCCAGTGTTGGAGTGGGCCAGTGTTAGAGTGGAAGGCTTTGGCTCGACATGCTTGGGCAAGCACAGGCAGAGGCTCTAAGTAAGTTTCTAGTAAGTTTTATTTCTCTTTCTCTGTCCACTAGTACATAGCTGGTGCACTGAGAATGGGTCCAGGTTAGAGCTATGTTCGTTGTCTGAGATGTGGAAACTCTGGGAGTTTCCCTAATGACTACATCTGCATGAAGTGCATCCAGCTGCAGCTCCTTAGAGACCTTGTTAACGAACTAGAGCTGCAGCTCGATGACCTTCAGCTCATACGGGAGAATGAGGAGGTGATAGACAGGAGCTACAGGGAGGTAGTCACCCCTAGGTTGCAGGAGGCAGGTACCTGGGTGACTGGAAAAGAGAATAGGCAGCCATTGCAGAGTACCCCGAGACCATTCCCCTCAATAATAAGTATACCGCTTTGGGTACGACTGAGGGGGAACAACGTGTCGGGGTCCCTGCACTGTGGCTCAGAAAGGAAGGAGTGCAGTAGTGGTAAGGGATTCCATAGTTAGAGGAGCAGACAGCAGATTCTGTGGACATGCAAAAGACACTCGGATGGTATGTTGCCTCTCAGATCAGGTCCACAGCGTTCTAAAGGAGAAGAGTGAACAGTCAGAGGACAAGGTACCTATTGGAACCAACAACATAGGTAGGAAATGGGGGGGGGGGGGTCCTGAAGAGAGAATATAGTTGGTTAGTTAGAAGGTTGAAAAGAAGGACCTCCGGGGTAGCAATCTCTGGATTGTTGCTCATGCATCACACCTGTGAGGGTAAGAATAGGATGATTTGGCAGATGAATGTGTGGCTGAGGAACTGGTGAAGGGGGCAGGGGTTCAGATTTATGAATCATTGGGATCTCTTCTGGGGAAGGTATGATCCGTACAACAAGGATGGGTTACCAATAACCAAAAAAAGGATGGCGGACCAACAACCTTATGGGGAGCTTTGCTGGAGCTGTTGTTGAGTGTAAACTAATTTGGCTTAAATTAGTTTAAACTAATTAGTGTAAACTAATTTGGTTTAAATGAGTTTAAACTAATTTAGCAGGGGGATGGGAACTGGAGTTGATGCATTGTGTAGTAATTCTGTGAGGAGGGACAGGCAGATGATAGGGCAAAATTGCAATCAGTGAGGTGAGCTAAAGTGTAACAGGGGGCAAAATTGAAAGGGGTGATGAATACAGGACTGAAGGTGTTATATTTTAATGCACAAAATAAGGTAGTCAAACAGTTGGAGATTATAAAGAGTTTGATTTTGTGGGCATCGCTGAGTCATGGCTGAAAGAAGATCATGGTTGGGAGCTTAACATCTGAGGGTACCACAAGACCATAAGATATAGGAGCAGAATTAGGCCATTTGGCCCATCGAGTCTGGTGCACTATTTCATCATGGCTGATCTATTTCCCACTCAGCCCCAATCTCCTGCCTTCTCCCTTCATGCCCTGACTAATCAATAATCTATCAGCCTCTGTCTTAAATGTATCCAATGACTTGGCATACAAAGCCGCTTGTGGCAATGAATTCCACAGATTCACCACTCCTTGGCTAAAAAAATTCTTCCTCATCTCCATTCTAAGTGGATGTCCCTCTATTCTGAGGCGGAGTCATCTGGTCTTAGACTCACACGCCACAAGAAATATCCCTTCCACATCCACTCTATTAAGGCCTTTCAACATCTGACAGGTTTCAATGAGGTCACCCCTCATTCTTCTTAATTCTACTGAGTACAGGCCCAGAGACGTCACACCTTCCTTATATGATAGGTCTTTCTACACCATTGAACCCTCTCCAATGTCAATACATCTTCCTTAGATAAGGGGCTCAAAACCGCTCACAATACTCCAGATGAAGCCTCACCAGAGTTTTATGAAGTCTCAACATGACATCCTTGCTTTTATGTTCTAGTCCTCTTGATATGAATAACATTGCATTTGCCTTCCTCACCACTGACTCAACCTGCAAATTAACCTTCTGGGAATCCTGTACAAGGGCTCCTAAGACCCTTTGTGCCTCAAATTTTTGTATTTTCTCTCAATTTAGAAACTGGACTACATTTTTGTTTCTTGTAAAGTGCATGACCATGCACTTCTCAACATTATATTCCATCTGCCACTTCTCTGCCTGTTCTCTTAATCTGTCTAATTCTGTAGCCTCCCTGCTTCCTCAATGCTACCTGACCCTCCACATACCCTCATATTGTTCACAAACTTGGCTACTAAGCCATCAATTCTGTCAACCAAATCATTGACACGTAATGTAAAAGGAAGGGGTTCCAACACAGACCATCCCCTCTCCGCCCCTGTGGAACTTCAGTAGTCACCATCAGCCAACCAGAAAAGGCTCCCTTTATTCTCACTTTTTGCCTCCTGCCACTCAGCCATGCTAGTATCTTTCCTGTAACACCATGGGCTCTTGACTTGTTAAGCAGCCTTGTCAAAGGCCTTCTGAAAATCCAAGTACACAACATCCACCAATTCTCCTTCACCTATCCTGCTTGTTATTTCTTCAAAGAATTCAAAACAGATTTGTCAGGTATGAGTTTACCTGACGGAACCTATGCTGGCTTCCACCTATTTTATCACGTGCCTCTGTGGGTTTTCGCAAATAAAATGACATGAAACATTTTATGTTTGATTAAAAAAAGCGTGCAACTTATTTATTGAACTCCAAAACAACCAAACACAAAAGCCCTTAACATAATTCAAGTCAAGTCAAGTCAAGTCACTTTTATTGTCATTTCGACCATAACTGCTGGTAAAAATGAGAGCAACGTTTTTTCAGGACCACGGTGTTACATGACACAGTACAAAAACTAGACTGAACTACGTAAAAAACAACTAAACTAGGCTACAGACCTACCCAGGACTGCATAAAGTGCACAAACCAGTGCAGGCATTACAATAAATAATAAACAGGACAATAGGGCAGTGGTGGCATCCGTCGGTCTCGAGAGACCATGGATCTGTGCCTGGAGTTTCCAGGGCGCAGGCCTGGGCAGGGTTGTATGGGAGACCGGCAGTTGCCCAAGCTGCAGGCCTTCCCCTCTCCACGCCACCGATGTTGTCCAAGGGAAGGGCACTAGGACCCAAGCAGCTTGGCACTGGCGACGTCGCAGAGCAATGTGTTGTTAAGTGCCTTGCTCAAGGACACAAACACGCTGCCTCAGCTGAGGCTCGAACCAGTGACCTTCAGGTTACTAGTCTGATGCCCACTTGCCCACTAGGCCACGCGCCAACATGCACCAGTAAGGTGCCCTATTTACATCATCATGTCTCTTAAAGTGAAACCAAACTCAATGTCGTTGGATGTGAATTATGTATGTTACCCTACACAGGCTACCCTCCAGAATTCACTAAAACCGGTATTGTGAGCCTGCCCGGGGCTTGGGTGAGCTGCCTGGCTCAGGCCCCGTGTTCCACGAGTGAAGGAATCTCAGAAGCCTCTGGCTCGTCAGGGGTGTGATGCATGTTCATCATCATGTTGTGACAGGTCATGGTGGCAGAGTGCTCCAAATATTGGTGGGCTGGTTTAAAGCAATTTACTAAAGTACATTCGGGTTTGCCCCTCTTACCTATGATAAAAATCTTATCTCTCTGTCCCAAAACAGAGAACAGGCCATCGTGAGAAGTTCTTCAGGGGATGTTGGTGTCTGCCATGGCGGATGAAAACAAGTGAGGCGGAATGTAGGTCCACAGGAACCCAAGGGTGCTGTATGCCTTGATGGGAGGTAGAAATGGGTGAAAAGGAATTGAATTTACTGAGGAGGGTGGAACGCTGTTGAGAGGAAGACAAGGCAGTTGTGGGCGTCAGGAATGAAATCTCCTGGCACTCGTAACGGCTGCCCGTATACCAACTCAGCCGCAGACGACTGTAGGGCCCTTTTGGAGCAGTTCTGGGCCCCAGCAGAATCCACAGGAGATGATCATGCCAGCACTCGTCCATCAGGGAAGCTCTCAGAGCAGCCTTTAAGGAGTGGTGAAGCCACTCTCATAGGCCATTGGGCTGCAGGTGATACACCGTGGTGTGATGTACGCTAAGGTTGTGGGCCATCGCAGCCCAGAGGTCTGATATGAATTGGAGACTGCGGTCAGAGGAAATATCAGATGGGGTGCCAAACCGAGAAACCCAGGTGCTGATGAATGTCCGAGCCATGTCTGTGGCCATCAGCAGTACTAGAGGGACAATCTCTGGCCAGCTGGCGGTCCAGTCCACCAAGGTAAGGAGGTGCGTGAAGTGGGGGGGGGGGGGGAAGAGGACCAATAAGGTCTCCATTGACATAGACAAAAGGTCAGTCAGGGACCTCAAAAGGTGCCCATGGCGCCTGGACATGATGGTTAATTTTTGCCCACTGGCACTCCACACTAGATGTAGTCTAATCACAAATGTCCCCTCTAAGGCCGTGCCACACAAACTTTAGAAAGACCAGTTTCTTTGAGACCTTCCGGCCAGGATGCACAAGGCCCTGTATGGAGTCGAAAACAGTCTGCCTCCAGTTGGGCGAGGGTGACCGGTTGAAACCTTGCACAGGAGAGAAACCCCAGCTTTTCTGAACTTAATGTCAGCCAACCGCAAGCCTGTGACTGCTGTTCGGTAAGCCTAGGCCTCTGGGTCAGCGGCTTGGTCGGCTGCCATGCCAGCATAGGCAATCCCGATGTGTATGGCCTCGATGGCTGGCTGTCAGAGGCAAACAGCCAGGGCGTTACTTTTTCCCTTGATATGTTGTATATCCGTTGGGAACTCTGATATGTAGGCCAGGTGGTGTTGCTGCCATGCAGACCAAGGATCTGATATTTTGGCCATCGTATGCACGAGGGGTTTGTGGTCAATGATCGCCGTGAAATGGCGACCATCCAGAGGAAAACAAAAATGGTGGACAGGCAGAGAGAGACCGAGAAGCTCACAGTCAAATATGTTGTATGTCCCTTTGGAAGGACAGAGCCATCAGCTGAAGAAGGGGAGTGGCTACCACACGACACGACCAACTGTCCGCGCACAGCACCCACAGCATAGTCTGAGGCATCAGTAGAAATGGCTATGGGTGCATTGAGGCGTGGGTGCGCCAGTAGGGTTGAGTTAGAAAGAACTCGTTTGGTATCATCAAATGCCCTGGTCATGTCCACTGACCTGTCAAGCACATGATTAGAAGTATTGCCTTAGTAAGTGCACTATACAGGGGAAGCATATGTTCAGCAATTCGTGGAATGAACTGTGATAGAAATTCACCTCACCTAAAAACCCCTGTAGCCTTTTAGCAGTGTAGTGTGGTGAGAAATCCATAGTAGCGGCTACTTTTGGTGGGAAGGGTATGCGGAATGCGATGGCCGGGAAAGTCCATGGTTGACAACCTAAATTGGCATTTAGCGGGGTTAATAATCAACCGGCGTTGGTTTAAGCACGCGAAAGATGTGAGATGTGGAGACGAGAGATACGTGATCAGATTTGGATGCACTGGCAACAACTTTGTCATCCAGGTATAGAAAAAGAAAATCTTTTAATACGGAGTCCATTTGCTGTTGGGAAGTCTGTGCTGCATTTTTCAGTCTAAATGGCTTGTGCAGAAACTCAATGAGGCCAAATGTGGTTATCACAGCCATTGTGGGAATGTTCTCCAAGCACACAGGCACCTGATGGTAGCCCCCTAACTAAGTCGATTTTACAAAACATTAACTTTCCGGCTAAACGTGCCGAGAAGGCTTGAACGTGTGGGACCGGGTAATGATAGGGTGTGGTGGCATCGGCAATCACCGCACGGCAGCAACTACTATTGGACTTAGGGACCAGATAGAGGGACGAAGTCCAGGGGCTAGCCGACCAGTGTCCAGTGCCAAGTCTTTCCATGCTGGCAAACTCAGCCTTCGCAGTTACCAGCTTTTCTGGGTCTGGTCTACGTGCGTGGGCATGGACTGGCGGGCCAGCTGTGGGAATGTGGTTCTCGACCCCATGTTTTGTGACCGTGGTGGAGAATGTGGGCTTGGTGAGGTCTGGGAATTCGCCCAGCAGTCGAGAAAACTCACATGCAGTGGAGCATGCACTTGACAGAGTCGTTGTGGGGAACTTACTGGGGGAACAGGGTAATGACCCAAAGTCCTTGACATCCACAAGCTGGCAGTTCTTAAGATCGACTAATAATCCTTGAGTACATCTGCACCAAGCAGAGATCTAGCCACTTCAGCCATGACAAGGTCCCACGTGTAACGTTGTCCCCTGAAGCAGAGCGTCGCCCGTCGTGTCCCATAAGTCTGGATCTTCCTCCCGTTGATGACCTCCAGTGAGGTTTCATCACTCTTCTCCTCAGCAATAGGTGATGCTGGCAGCACCGTCACTTGACAGGTAGCGTCGCCCTGAAAGGGTGTCCGTAGTGAACAGCAGACGACCTTGACAGCTGGAATCCACGGTGCTAACAGACCTCTGATGTCCTGATGCATCGGCACTGTCGAAGCTGCAAGGCTGTCAGCACATCCTGGCGTTCAAACCAAAGCAAGCGTGGTAAAGAAGACACGGGCCCAGCGTCATCTGTTTCACAACCACGGGGGCCTTGCTGGCTGGGCTTATCGAGGTAGAGAAAGGAGGAGGAATGATGCATCACTGCCTGGCTGAGTGCAGACTATCAGTCATTTTCACAAGCTCTCTATAGTCCTCCACGGGTGCATTAGGGAGGGCTATGTGAACCTGATCAGGCATTCACTGCATGAAGAGTTCTTTAAAAATAAAAAAATGGATGGTGATTTCCCAGCAGAGACAGCATGCGGTCCATTAGCTCCAATGGCTTAGTGTTGCCGAGACCGGGCAAGGAGACAGCTGTCTGTCGCGCTCAGACTCTGATAGTTTAAAAGGCTGTAAAAGGTGAGCTTTCAGCGAGTGATATTTATCGTGTTCAGGCAGGTATTCTAGTAGACTCACCACTCTCGCAGACGTGGAGTTGCTGAGTGACGCTACTAAGTAGAAATATTTGGTGTTGCCGGTAGTAATTTCTCGCAGCGAGAATTGGGCCTCTGCTTGTACAAACCAAGCGATGGCATTTTGCTCCCAAAACTCTGGCAGTTTCAAAGCGACCGCTGTCATGTTCAATAACTTTGGAATCATCCTACAGCATCAGAGTCAGCAAATTAGGTTTCTGTAAATGCAATGACATGAAGCATTTTATGTTTAAGAATAAAAACATACAACTCATTTAATGAACTCCTAAAAACTGGATGTGAAGATGGAGATGTTCGAAAATTACATGTAATTCAAAGAAAGCACTGTAGATATACTGTAACTATAGAACTGTGCTGCTATCACTTTTGATCTTTAGCATATAAAAATGCCATGTAATATTGGGTCAGCCAGGCCTCTTCTTCTAAAAATGTCTCGAATATAACGTCTACTGCCTATTTTGCTGAATAAAGACTTCTTTATCCACTAGATCCAGTTATCTTGTTTGCTGTCGCAACAAGTCATAGGGTATATCAATAGGCAGGTAGGTGCAGGATCCCAAGAAAGGGAACTTGTAGAATGCCCATGAGATGGCTTTCTAGAGCAGCTTGTGGTTGAGCCCACTAGGGTTCTGATTGGGTGCTGTGTAATGAACCAGATTTGATTAGGGAGCTTAAGGTAAAGGAACCCTTCGGAGGCAGTGATCATAATATGATAGAAATCAATCTGCAGTTTGAGAGGGAGTAGATAAAATCAGATGTATCTGTATTACAGTGGAATAATGTAATTACAAAGCCATGAGAGAGGACCTGGATAAAGTTGATTGGAAGGGGATACTAACAGGGATGGAGGCAGAACAGCAATAGCTGGAGTTTCTGGAGGCAATTCAGAAAGCGCAAGATAAAGAAAGATGAAGAAGTTTTCTGAAGGGAGGATGAGGCAACAGCGGCCAACAAGGGAAATCAAAGAGAACATAAAAGCGAAAGAGGGGGCACATAATATAGCAAAAATTAGTGGGAAGTTAGATTAGGAAGCTTTTAAAAATCAAAGAAGGCAACTAAAGGAAGATGAATTACGAAGGTAAGCTAGCCAATAATATCAGAGGATACCAAAAGCTTTTTCAGATATATAAAGAGTAAGAGACAAAGGCAGATATTAGATGCTGGAAAATGACACCGGAGAGGTTGTAATGGGAGACAAAGAAATGACGGATGAACTGAGTAAGTATTTTGTGCCAGTCTTCACTGTGGAAGACACGAGCAGTATGTCAGAAATTTGAGAGTGTCAGGAGAGTGTAGTTGCTCTTACTAAGGAGATGGTGCTGGGGAAGTTGAAAGGTCTGAAGGTAGATAAGTTACCTGGACCAGATGGATTATATCTCAGGATTCTGAAAGAGCCAGCTGAAGAGATTATGAAGGCACTAACAATGATCTTTCCTGAATCACCAGATTATGGAATGGTTCCGGAGAACTGGAAAATTGCAAATCTCACTTCACTCTTTAAGAAGGGAGGGAGGCAGAAGAAAGAAAATTATAGGCCAGTTAACCTGACTTCAGTGGTTTGGAAGATGTTGGAGTCCATCATTAGGGATGAGCTTTCAGGGCACTTGGAGACGCATGATAAAGAAGGACAAAGTCAGCATAGTTTCCTTAAGGGGAAATCTTGACAGACAAACCTGATGGAATTCTTTGAGAAAATAACCAGCAGGATAGACAAAGGAGAGTCAGTGGTTGTTGTTTAATTGGATTTTCAGAAAGATACAGGCATACATAGAAGATCGGCTGACTGGCAGGAGGCAAAGAGGGGGAACGAAGGGCCCTTTTTGAGTTGGCTGCCAATAGATGGTTGCGGTGTTGTGGGAATGGGCTGAATCAAGGTGGAGGGGCCCAGGCCCAAGAGGGGGGAACAAGCCAGTGTTTGGCCACTGCTGGAGCAGACTTGGAACTAATAGAAAGCTACAGATCCGAGGTGAGATGAGCTGAAGTGAGGAGACTCTCGGGCCCAAAAGTGAGGAACAAGCCGATATTAGACCGATTTATGCACCGGGCCAGATTGAAAAGTTCAGGTATGGATTGAATCAAGACGGCAGGGCTGAGAGCAAAGAACAAGCCAATGTTTGATGGATTTAAGCGCTGGGCCCGATTGGAAAGGTCGGGGACGGGCTGAATCGAGTTGGCAGGGCCTGGGCCCATGAGTGTATCAAAGCGGGAGGGCCTGGGTCCAAGACCAACGTGGTGATGTTTGGCCATTTTATGTGCCAGCTGAGAGTGTTGGGGCCAGATGAGAGGGATGGACCAGTGTTCAGCTTGCTGCTCCACGAGATTTACTTATCTGAACTGAGGCTGTGGTCTGCAACTAACAAGCTCCTGGACCAGCTACAGTGATATCTGACTTTGTGGCTGTGAACTCACTTTCATGAACTTTAGTTTTGAATGTTATTTGCTTACTTTTTATTGTTTGCTAGATTTGTTCCTTTCTCTGCACATTGGGTATTTGACAGGCTATTTTGTAATGGGTTCTGTTGTGTTTCTTTGCTTTGTGGCTGCCTGTAAGGAAACAAATCTCAAGGTTATATATGTTTTGATAATAATGTACTTTGAACTAGAGGAGTGCTGCAGGGGTCGGTGTTGGGACCACTTCTTTTCATGTTAGATGTCAATGATTTGAATAACGCAATTGATTGCTTTGTGGCCAGGTTTGCAGATGATATGAAGATAGTTGAAGGGACAGGTAGTGTTGAGGAAGCAGAGAGTCTGCAGAAGGACTTAGACAGATTGGGAGGATGGGCAAAGAAGAGGCAGATGGAATACAGTGTAGGGAAGTGCATGGTTATACACTTGATAGGAGGAGTACGGGTGTAGACTATTTTTTTAAATGGGGAGGAAATTCAAAACCCAGAGGTGCAAAGGGACCTGGGAGTCCTTGTGCAGGATTCCCTAAATTATAACTTGCAGATTGAGTCTGGTGGTAAGGAAGACAAGTAGAACGTCAGCGTTCATTTCGAGAGGAGTGGAGCATAAGATGTCATGCTGAGGCCTTTGGAGGCATTAGTCAGACCACGCCCGGAGTACTGTGAGCAGTTTCGGGGCCCTTATCTAAGAAATGCTGTGCTGGCGATGGAAAAGGTCCAGAGGAGGTTCATGAGAATGAGTCCAGGAATTAAAGGGTTAACATACAGGAGTGGTTGCTGACTCTGGGCTTATACTCTCTGGAATTTAGAGGAACAGTCTCATTGAAAACTATTGAATATCTAGATAGGGTGATGTGGAGAGGATGTTTCCTAGAGTGAGGGGAGTCTGGAACCAGAGGGCACGGCCTCAGAATAGAAGGACATCCATTCGGAACAGAGATGAGAAGGAATTTCTTTAGCCAGAGGTCAGTGAATCTGTGGAATTCATTGCCACAGACAGATGTGGAGGCCAAGTCATTGAGTATGTTCAAAATGGATCTCGGTAGATTCCTGATTAGTCAGGGTGCCAAAGTTATGGAGAGAAGGCAGGAGAATGGAATTGAGAGTGATAATAAGTCTGCCATAACGGAATAGTGGAGGAGACTCAATGGGCCAAATGGTCTAATTCTGCTTCTACGTCTATTGGTCTTTTGGTATAAGCCAGTTATTTCCCTACATTAAAATAACAGATGAAATGGAAAATAGCAACAGGGCAAAAGAAGTTCAATGCAGTGATATAGCCCAGCATGTTCGAAATAGTTGAAACCAAGAGATGTAAGGAGGTATTGTTAATGGTAAGACTCTTGGCAGTGTGGAGGATCAGAGGGATCTTGGGGTCCAAGCCCATAGGACACTCAAAGCTGCTACACAGGTTGACTCTGTGGTTAAGGCAGCATACGGTGCATTGTCCTTCATCAACTGTGGCATTGAGTTTAAGAGCTGAGAGGTAATGTTGCAGCTCTATAGGACCCTGGTCAGACCTCACTTGGAGTACTGTGCTCAGTTCTGGTTGCCTCACTACAGGAAGGATGTGGAAACCATAGAAAGGGTGCAGAGGAGATTTACAAGGTTGTTGCCTGGATTGGGGAGCATGCCTTATGAGAACAGGTTCAGTGAACTCGGCCTTTTCTCCTTGAAGTGACAGAGGACCTGATAGAAGTGTACAAGATAATGAGAGGCATTGATCGTGTGGATAGTCAGAGACTTTTTCCCAGGGCTGAAATGGCTAGCACGGGAAGGCATAGTTTTAAGGTTCAGAGGAGATGTCAGGGGTAAATTTTTTACGCAGAGAGTGGTGAGTGCGTGGAATGGGCTGCCATCGGCAGTGGTGGTGGCGGATACGATAGGGTCTTTTAAGAGACTCCTGGATAGGTACATGGAGCTTGAAAAATAGAGGGCTACGGGTAAGCCTAGATAGTTCTAAGGTAAGGACATGTTCGGCACAGCTTTGTGAGACGAAGGGCCTGTATTGTGCTGCGGGTTTTCTGTGTTTCTATTAGGGCAGACCAAGGGCAAGGGCATTTTCAGGGGCAGGTTTCATGGATCAGTGGAACAAATGGATTAGGGAAGGAACAGCTACAGATACAAGCAGTGTCCATGGAACAATAACACAGGTATCTCCCAGTGTTGGTGAGCGGAAAAATAGACTCAAGATAGGGAAGCATTTGAAGACAAGCACAAGAATTTAAAATAGAGTTGCCGCTTTGAAGTTTAGGTGAGTGCATGATCTCAGGTCTTCTGGTGAGAGTAAATGGGAGGCTGTACCCAGAGATACCGGCCACGTGACAGATGCACTGCCACCTGGTTGGTCGGAGGACACACCACATGCCAATCAACATTTGGTCCCTCCCAACTAATCAATGCACACCTAAATTATTGGTCACCTTAATTGGATTAACTCGCCCAGCCCCATGCTTTAAAAGGTGAGACTTGCCCTTGGCTAGCCTGCTCTTACAGACCACCACATTGGAGGTAAGTGCATTGATTTATGTTTGGGAAGGTCTATTGTTTGTCCTGGTAAGGGAGCCACAGCTATCCAAGGTCAAGGGGGATAGCTGTCGTAGTGCTTTTCCCTTGTTCTTTGTTTGTGTAACTGTACCCTGTCCCCACACAGCTTCCTGTGTATTGTAGTTGCTTGTGTTGACCTGACTTCCCCTTGTAAATAAATTCCTTATTATTAAAACTGTGTGTGTCCAGGCCTCTACTGTTGAGACTCAAGGAACCAGTTATTTTCCATCACAACAGAGGCCAGCTAGTGAAATATGTTCTGGGATTACAAAGCTGCAGAGAAGGCCCACCAGGATGTTGCCTGGGATGTAAAGTCTCTGTTCTGAGGACAGATTGGAGAGGCTGGAGTGTTCTCCCTGGTGCAGAGGAGGTTAACAGGGGACATTTAAAATGATGAGATGTATTGATAAGGACATACTGCAGGAAACTTTGCACAGACTATTTTCTAAATGGGGAGAAAATTAAAAAATCAGAGGTGCAAAGGGACTTGGGACTCCTCATTGTCACGGTCCAGTCTGTGGATTCCACATTCCAGTTCACGGTCCGGTCCGTGGATTCCACATTCCGGTTATTTCTGTTTTCCCTTGTTCTGTTCGGCGCCTTAATTGAGGCACCCGATTCTCGTTTCAGGCTGGCAACATAAATAGCTCTGGGGTCCAGCTATTCCTTCGCTGGACTGTCCCATCAGAAAACCACACCAAGAAGCTCAGCATCCGAAACCCACACCAAGAAGCTCATTACCAGAAACCAGTTACCAGGAACACGTGACCTCAGCCAGTGCGGGAAGTCTGGACCATTATCGGAGCTATCGAGTATTGTGGGCTCCAGGTGAGTCCCGGCTCTGTGTCCAAGTTCGAGTTTCAAATCAAATCAAGTCAAGTCAAGTCTGAGTCTGAGTTCCAGATCAAGCCGAGTCCGTGTTCTAAGTCAATAGCCAAGTCAAGACCCAGGTACCGAGTCCCTGCCAAGACCTGAGTCCTGAGTCATGACCCAAGTTCCCAATCAAGTCCAAGTCCCAAGTCCAAGTCATCTTGTCCTTGCTCCTTGGCTTCCCTAATATTCTTAATAAACATTGTCCTGTTCATACTGCTTCAGTGTCTGTGTCTTGCATTTGGGTACGCTCCCAACGACCCCTTGTGACACTCATGCAGGATTTCCAAAAGGTTATTTTGCAGGTTGAGTCGGTGGTGAGGAAGGCAAATGCAATGTTAGCATTCACTTTGAGAGGGCTAGATTATAAAAGCAAGGATGTAACACTGAGGCTTTAGAAGGCTGCAGCATAAGACTGCTTGCACTTGGGTCCCTTATCTAAAAAACTTGGTGCCAGCATTGCAGAGGGTCTAGAGGAGGTTCACGAGAATGATTCAGGCAATGAAAGGGTTAATGTACGAAGAGCGTTTGATGGCTCTGGACCTGTACTCACTGGAGTTTAGAAAAATTAAGGAGGATATCATTGAAACCTAATGAAAAGCCAAGATAGAGTGTATGTGAATAGGATGTTTCCTACAGTGGGGAGACTAGGACCAGAGGGCCCAGCCTTAGAATAGAAGGACATCCACATAGAACATAGATAAGGAGGTATTTCTTTAGAATCTGTTGATTTCATTGCCACAGATGGCTGTGAAGATCAAGTTATTTAAAGTGGAGGTTGATAGGTTATTGATTAGTAAAGGTCTCAAAAGGTTACAGGGAGAAGGCAGGAGAATGGGGTTGAGAGGGAAAATAAATCAGCCATGATGGAATGGCAGAGCAGACTCAATGGGCTGAATGGCCTAATTCTGCTCTCATGGTCTTATAGTTATAACAGAGGTGAACAAAACCAGAGGACATAGATTTGGGGGAAGGGGAAGAGGTTCAGAGGGAATTTGAGGGGAGCTTTTCTCATGCAGGGGATTGGTAGTACCTGGAATGCTCCCCTCAGTGCTGGGTATCTAACGGTAGACCAGCCTTGTGAGGATGAATACAACGTGTACGTGGGAGGATGCTTTGTGACTTCCGCTTGCTCAAAGGTAACATTGAGGAAGGAATTTAGTAGTGTGGGATTAGCTGGATTGTCTTTCGTAACTTGAGCTGAGCTATAGCCCTTCTGTTCTGTTGAATAAGTGTACTGGTTTAAAAAGCACTAGCAGCTTTTATTGATGATAGGTAACTGGGTGGGGGTTTGATGTTAGACAATGGTTTATGTACAAGTTACCTTTGTCTTCTATGTTCTGTTCTCCTTGAGGGCGGTTCACAAACGTTTCACAAACTAATTCCCCTTAAGCTTTTCAACGCACAAGGAACTAGTTTTTCACTACCTTTTCCTCAGCTTTTACCCTCTTCTATGTGGACTACAATTAAAACTACAGGCTTGTTAATTCTGTTTGATGAGGGAATGCTGCCCTTACCTGTTAGGTCTCTACATCAGTTCAGCATTAAGAGGCATACAACAGGGAACAGGCCCTTCTGCCACTGTGTCTATGCCGGTCAGTATTAAACCCAACTTCTAGCTCTTGGCGCAGAGCTTTTATTGCCTCAGACTTCAGTTGTTTGTCTTGACACCTCAAAACGCTTCTACCACTCTCTCAGACAGTGCACTCCAGGTAGTCTCCACACTCTGGGTGAAAAAGGACCTCTCGGGATGTCTGAATCTCTTGCCCTTTACCCCCTAGTTTTACTCACCTTTGGTAAGGTCAATAATTACTAATCCTGATCCATAGATTCTTTTTCAAATAGCTTACAGATCTGTAACTACCAGGCTCTTTCTTCCTGTCCATCTTGAGCTATATGGTGCCTCACTTGTGTCCAGCAAAGATTTAGAACTTCCAGCCAGATCTGTAACTGTCTCTTTCGGGCCTCTTGTATTGGCCTGGGATGAATCTCATTCACCCTGAGGATATATCCACCTCTCAGCCCGCTGACTGCCCCCTCATTCTCAGAGCCAGAGGTCCAGAATTCCAAGAAGAAAAAAGAACAGCAACACGATCACCAACCCCCAAACCGTGCACCCCTCTCCAACCCTCACGCACAAAATGCCACAAGAACCTCGACATGCAAATCCCCATTCCCTGCACACAAAAAAATGAGAAAGGACGAGTGAAAGCACAGAAGATAAAAACTGTCAGACTGAAAAAAAAGCTGAATTCTAACATCACTTTTGAGAACAATTTAGGTCCAGATTCATGTCTGTACTTTAAACAGAAACATTACCCTCAGAATATAGTCACTGGCTTATAGGAGCGGGGTTCTGCTTTGTGTCTCAGATGTAAGTCCTCCCATTATGCAGTATGTCAACTACTGCACTTTGCAACATCTTTTGATATCACTTTCCCAAGATTGCTCTGTACATCACCTCAAATATTGATCGAGGTTGTAATCGAAAAATTCAGGGAACATTTCACACTTTTGGTGCTGACTGCGAACATGGAATCAGTCTTATGAATTCAATCATACGTAAATCCAGGAACAGACTAGAAGTGCAATATTTGGATGATCTAATGAGGATTAAGACGTATCTTTTATCTGGTTGCAAAATTAATCTGGGCAGTGTTTCTAGACAGTGGATTTGTAATAAAGAGAGTTGAAAGAGTTTACAAAATTTGAAAGATTTTCTTTGCTGTACTGCATTTCATTATACCTTTCAATTAATAAATAAAATCAGAAGTATGTGATGTTTCGATTGTCGTTCTAAATATTTATAGTATGCATATTACACAATAAACATTTAAAGTGCTGTGCAGTTTTCAGGCAGTGTAAGAAATCTCCTGCTCGGAACAACGTTTGGTCCGCGCAGCTGTAAAAAAAATCAGAGGGAATGTTGGCTGTAGTAAACAGGAAGTATTTCTCAGAGTTTGGCAGGTGTAATTAGCTTGAATAATCTTCACAATCTATGGTCGAAGGGAATGGAGAGAGTTTTGCATAAAATTCCATATGTTCAAGATTTGAGATTCGAGATTGCTTAATGTCATTTCCAGAACGCGTGTGAAGGGGAAGAAATCATTGTTATTCCGGATCCAATGCAGCACAAACAAAAAAATACCCAAAAAATCCTGGTAAGATGAAGAGCACAATAATTTAAAAACTTAAGTATGAATACATAAGATAGCTTATATGCATAGATTGATTGTATGTCCATAAAGTGACACTAGGCACAGGAGTTCTGAACATAAGATAACTCTGCCAAGAAATTATGAAGTATAATGTTATTGAGTTTAAGGCCATACATTTCAGGAACAATAATGCAACAACTAGAATCTGTACTTATAAAAATAGAACAGTTCAATTGATTATTTTCCTGGTGACAGGGTTTGATACGACCACCCCCTTTTCATAAGTCAACCACTGCTGGGGGTCTCTCAATTCTACTGCGGAGTCCATCCTTGTGGGTGATTTGGGTATCCTCCTGGAGCCAAGAATCTTCGAGTGCTCAGTCAAACTGAAGGCATCCAAGTAGCCAGGGGCAGTTAATAAAAACAATGATCCGGATGCAAGATTATGTCTTGAACAGAGCAAATAGCTTTCAGCAGAGGAGAGGCTACTTTCTCTGTAATATTTATGCTGTTTTCAAGCTGCTCTTTTGAATATATTTTGTAGCTGGTGATCATCAGACATGAATTTTAAAATATCATTTCAGCTCCAGCATCTGCAGTCTCTTATGTCTCAGGAACTACCACTGACTGCATCTTCATCCCGTCCGTGTCCTTTGATGGGCAAATGATGTGCTGACCCTCAAACCCTGCCTCACATATAACCCCCCACCTTAAATTCCTCCATATACCTGTCTAGTAGTCTCTTAAACTTCACTAGTGTGTCTAAAGTACTAGTGTACACAATTCATTCTGTCTGTACTTCAAATGAGCAGTCTTGCCTTGTTCTGCCAAGTTGACATTTGTTCTTTAACTCTGTGCCATATCCACCTCTTTGTCTTCTCCTTCAGATTCAGAATCACTTTTGGTATCACTGGCTTATATAATGTGAAGGTTTGTTGTTTCACAGCAATGTTGTAAGGACAAAATAAATAAACAGTCCAAAAACAAAACAGAATAACAAGGTAGGATTCTTGGGTTAATGGACTACTCAGAAATCTGATGGCGGAGTGAAAAAAGCTGTTCCTGAAATGTTGAGTGTGTGTCTTCAGGCCCCTGTACCTTCTCCCCAATGGTAGTAAAATGAAGAGGACGTGTCCTGAAAAGTGAGTGTCCTTAGTACGGGATGTTGCCTTCTCCTTCAGTAAGCGGAGTACTGACGTTTCCGTGAGGGGGAGGGCTGTGCCCATATTGGAGATGGCTGAGTTTACAACCACTTCTGATCTTGTGAATTTGAGCCTTCACATCATCACCTCACATTGAGATAACCACAATGTGATAGAGTTTTATCCTCTCTCTATTAATAAAAAATATTTAATTCTTTTGTGACAAATTATTATGCTCAATTAATGGGAAGGCCTATTCAAACGGCAAGTCCTGGCAACATCAATTGTAATTTTCTCTGTTCTCTTTCACTCTTATCGGTATCTTGAACGCTTCCAAATGAACCCGATTAAAGCTTCCATTATTCATCGATTAATGCGATGAGGGAGATTAAATCATCAAGGCGAATGTGAATGAGAGCACTGGCTGCCTTTTGATCACTGGTAGGAATTCCCTGCCACGGAGAGGGAAGACTGCCTTTTGATCTCTGCTAGGGATCGCTCTGCTACAGAGAGGAAAACCCTACCACTCTGCCTAATGCTGCCCAGGTATTCTGCGTTTTGGATTTAGACTTGGACTATAGACTTTTTTCAGTCTTATAGTTTTTTCATATTCTGTGTTTTGCACTCTTTCTTGTTTATTTGTGTGTTTGGAGATCGACGTGTCTGTTCCATGCTTTTTTTGTGTGTGGGGATGAGGGATTTTGGGGTTGATGGTCTTTTCTTTTTTAGTTTTGTGGCTATCTGAAGAAGGATTTCAGAGTTGTATATTTTGATAATAAATGAACCCCTGAACCTTTGATCTTTCATGCATGCAATCCTCCAAGTTAGGCCTCACCAACGTCTCATATAACTTCAACATATCATCCCAACTCCTGTACTCAGAACTTTGATTTATGAAGGAAAATGTCCCAAAAGCTTTATTTACGACCTTATCTACTTGTGATGCCACTTTCAAGGAATTATGGATCTGTATTCCCAGATCTCTGTCCTACTATACTCCTTAATGCCCTACAGCTCACCGCGCAAGTCCTCCACTTGTTTGTCCTCCCAAAATGCAACACTTCACACCTGCCTGCATTAAATTCCACCTGCCAATTGCAGCCCATTTTCCCATCTGGTCCAGATCCCACTGCAGCGGTGCCATCCGCGAATCTGCTGATCCAGTTAACCACATTATCATCCGGATCATTGATGTAGGTGACAAACAACAATGGACCCAGCACCGATCCCTAAGGCACTCTGCTAGTCATAGGCCTCCAGTCAGAGAGACGACCATCTACTACCACTCTGTGGCTTCTCCTGCAAAACCAATGTAAGGGGTTTCTTCTTTACGTTACTGCGTATGTTAATCAAAATGGCTTCTTCGTTAAGTTAAAAGTAAGAATGTTATGGTAACTGGTGAGAGAGTGCTTTCTCGTGTAGCTTGTTTGGGTTATAATTACTGATAACGAGAATTGTATTCATTTGTTAACCAATTGGGATGGATGTTATTCTTTCTTGTGGGTCTGTGAGCTGTTGTTGCGCGGACTTTTGGAGAGTCGGAGGGGAGATCGCGAGGAAGGTGGACGGTGCTGGATGCACTCTGGTCGACCCCCAAGGTTGGTCCCAGACGCGCGGGTCGTGGAGGTTGGAGAAAATCGAATAGTGGACCGAAGACTTCGATGGTTGAGCTCCAACGATTGTGCACTAATTGACTGAACCCTGATCAGTTTGGTGCCTTTTCTTTCCTTTCTTTTCTTTCATATATATTGTATAGATATTAATCACTTAGTTCTAGTAAGATTTATAAAGTGTATTCTGTAAACGTACATGGTGTGCGGTGTTATATTGTGTGCGCGAGTTTGTACCAGTGTGCATTTCACAGCATCCACGTATACAGGAGGCGCGGTTTGGTGGGTGGACGAATTTTCCCCTAGACATACACCAGCCAATCACGTGAGCGTTACACCAATGTTAGTCCAATTTACTATCTCACCTTGAATGCCAAGCGACTGAACCTTCTCAACCAACCCCCCCAACCCCCCCATGCAGGATCTTGCTAAAGCCCATGTAGACAACAGCCACTGCCTCGTCTTCATCAACTTTCCTGGTAACTTCCTCAAAAAACTCTATAAGATTGATTAGACACGACTTACCATGCACAAACCTTGCTGACTATCTCTATTCAGTCCCTATCTATCCAAATAATTATATACCTGATCCCTTAGAATACCTTCCAATAACTTACCCACTATACTCATATGCTCACCAGCCTTTAGTTTACTTGCTTATTCTTAGAGCCTTTCTTAAACAATGGAGCATTAGCTATCTTCCAATCTTCCGGCACCTCCCCCGTGGCTAAATGTCTCTGTTAGAGCTGTTGCGGTTGGTTGGTGTTGGGACCGTTTCTTTTCACATTATATGTCCATGATTTGGATAATGGCATTGAACTGTCAGAGCTCCTGCAATTTCTGCACTAGCTCCCCCCACCCCTCCCACAGGGTCCAGGAGGACTTGAGGACTTATCCATCCTAATTGACCTCAAGACAGCAAACAATTCCTCGATGTATACTATCTAGGGCCTCACTGCTGCTCTGACTCACTTCGATAGACTCTGTGTCCATCTCCTAAGTAAATACAGATGCAAAAAATCTATTTAAGATCTCTCCCATCTCTTTCGACTCCATGCATAGATGACCACTCTGATGTTCCAGAGGACTAATTTTGTTCCCTGTTATTAATTTTGCTATTAATATATCTGTAGAAGCCTTGTCTATGCACCTCCTGCTATGCAACTCCTTTTTTTCTTAATTAGGAATTCAATCTCTCTCAAAAACCAAGGTTCCCTCAACCTGTTTTCCTTGCCTTTTATTCTGACAGGAACATACTAACTCTGTATTCTTAAAATTTTCACTTCTGAAGGCCTCCTGCTTATCAAGTACAACTTTGTCGGAAAACAGCCTGTCCCAATCCACGCTTGCCAAACCCTTGCTGATACCATCAAAGTTGGCCTTTCTCCAATTTAGAATCTCAACCCAAGGACCAGACCGATCCTTCTCCATAATTATCATGAAACTAATGGCATTATGATTATTGGATGCAAAGTTATGCCCCACAGAAACTTCTGTCACCTGCCCCGTCTCATTCTCTAATAGAAGATGTAGTCTCACACTCTCTCTAGTTGGGATCTCTATGTACTGATTATGAATATTTCCTTTACACATATGACAAACTCTTTCTATCGTATCCAGCCCTTTTATAGTATAGCAACTGCAACCAAGTCTCACTCATGGCTACAGTGTCATAATTCTACCTACTAATCCATGCACTAAGCTCACCTGCCTTTCCTAGAATACCCCTTCCATTTCAATATACACAACTCAGAACTTAAGTCCCACTATGCTCAACCATCTGATTCCTGACTTTGTATGTAGGCTTAGTAACAGCTTTTCCCACAACTATTCCACTATCCACTCTGGTTCCCATCTCCCTGTGACTCTAGCTTGAACCCACCCCCATGCAGCACTATCAAACCTTTCCGCAAGGATATATTAGTTCCCTCTCCAGTTCAGGTGCAAACTGTACCTTCTGTACAGGTCCCACCTTCCTTGGAAGAGAGCCCAATGATCCGGGTAAATGTGAGGTGCTGCATTTTGGGAGTATTAACGAGGACAGGATATACACCATGAGTGGTAAGGTCCTAGGGAGTATTGGGAATTAGAGGGACTTTAGCATATATATCCAATGACCCTTGAAGGTAGCAGCTCAGGCAGATAATGTGCAGAATGACACATGGGATTCATTAGATGTGACTCTGAATACAAGAGCAGGGAGATTATGCTCCAACTTTATGAAACATTGATTAGACCTCAGCTGGAGCAGCGTGCAGTTCTGGTTACCGCACTATAGAATGAATGAATTAATTAATTAAATTAATTTATTTTGGTCAGTACAAACATAACAAAAAGCATCATTTACAACGATGATTTCATAGGACAAAATTACAACAAAAAACACAGACAGCAGACCGAAAGGGTGTAGACTGAAGCTATTACGCCTACCCCTCTAACTTGTACAACAACATATTTGGCGTCAATCATCACATCAAAGCAAAAAGTTTCATAATCTTTTAACACAAAATCCAATTCCAAATATCATTTATTCACATTACTCCCATTCATTTTAAATCATGGATACTTGTTCATTAAATTATTTTTAAATAATTTTTTTAAACTTAAGTGTGGTGCATGTTTTTAAATTCTCACTACAACTGTTCCATAGATTCACCCCTCTGACTGAAATACAAGGATTTTTTACATTTGTTCTTATCCTTTGTTTCTGAAATATACACGTTCCTCTCAAATCACGTTGACTTTCTCCCATTTTAAACAACCTTTGGATACTTTGTGGCAGCCATCCAATTTTTACTTTATACATAATTTGTATTATTTTAAAATCTATGAAATCTCTGAATTTTAAAGTGTTTAGTTGAATAAGTAGTGGATTGGTTGGCTCATAATAACTTGTCTTATTTACAATTCGTATAACTTTCTTTTGGAGTAGAAAAATAGGGAGCAAGAGAGGGTGCAGAGGGGATTCACCAGCATGTTGCCCAGGATGGAGCGCTTCAGTTGCAAGGACAGACTGGAGAGGCTGGGTCTGTTCTCCCCAAAGCAGAGGAGGTGAAAATTATATGCAGTATAGACTAGGGAAATTCATCAGAAAGAATTAAACTAGAGGACACAGGTTTAGGGAGAGGGGGGAGGAAATAATTCGGGAAATGTGTAGCTCTTTGTGGGTTGCTCTCGGTTCTTGGCAATCCGTCTGCAAACATTTTGTCACCGTGCAAGGAGACATCATCAGTCATCTGTTGATATTGGAAACTCAGCTGTGATGTGGGGAAGAAATCTCATCACTGATGGGCTGTGTGGCGAACTTCATGCATTGTGCAAACACGAGGAAATCTACAGATGCTGGAAGTTCAAGCAACACACACAAAATGCTGGTGGAGCGCAGCAGGTCAGGCAGCATCTATAGGGAGAAGCACTGTCGACGTTTCGGGCCGAGACCCTTAGTCTTTCCTTTCAGTTAGTCCTGACGAAGGGTCTCGGCCCGAAACGTCAACAGATCTTCTCCCTATAGATGCTGCCTGGCTTGCTGCGTTCCACCAGCATTTTGTGTGTGTTTCATGCATTGTGGTCTGGAAAGTCATGGTGCAAAAGAATTCCTAGAAGCGTGGTTTTCCATGGACAACTTTGTAAGCAAACACGTAGACCTCAACCCTACTTATGAGCGGATGCAGGCAAAATTCCAGACTACAACGGATGAAGTTTGCCAAACAGCCAAACAGCGACGAGATTTCCTCCCCACACGACAATTGAGCTTCTGAAATAACGTCATCAGCTGATTGAAAACTATATGAAGACCAAGCATTCAGAGGACACACCACAATCAACAGGCACTGATGATGAAAAAGTGATGAAACGTTTGCATGATTGGAAAACAACAACATAGTATTAATGGTAACTCTCTTGGCAGTGTGGAGGATCTGAGAGATCTTGGGGTCTGTGTCCATAAATGACCTGGATGAAGAAGTAGAAGGGTGGGTTAGTAAGTTTGTTGATGACACAAAGGTTGGGGGTGCTGTGGATAGTGTGGAGGGTTGTCAGCGGTTACAGAGAGGCATTAATGGACGCAAAACTTGGCTCTGAAGTGGCAGATGGACTTCAAACCAGATAAGTGTGAAGTGGTTCATTTGGGTAGGTCAAATTTGAAGACAGAATATAATATTAATGGAAAGACTCTTGGCAGTGTGGAGGATCTGAGGGATCTTGGGGTCCATGTCCATAGGACACTCAAAGCTGCTGCGCAGGTTTACAGTGTTATTAAGAGGGCATATGGTGTGTTGGCATTCATCAGCTGTGGGATTGAGTTCAAGAACCGTGAGGTAACGTTACAGCTATACAAGACCCTGGTCAGACTCCACTTGGAGTACTGTGCTCAGTTCTGGTCACCTCACTACAGGAAGGATGTGGATAATATAGAGAGGGTGCAGAGGAGATTTACAAGGAAGTTGCCTGGATTGGAGGGCGTACCTTATGAGAACAGGTTGAGTGAACTCGGCCTTTTCTCCTTGGAGAGACGGAGGATGAGAGATGACCTGATAGAGGTGTATAAAATGATGAGAGGCATTGATCGTGTGGATAGCCAGAGGCTTTTTCCCAGGGCTGAAATGGCTAACACAAGAGGGCATAATTTTAAGGTGCTTGGAAATAGGTACCGAGGGGATGTCAGGGGTAAGTTTTCCACACAGAGTGGTGGGTGCGTGGAATGTACTGCTGGCGACGGTGGTGGAGGCGGATACAATAGGGTCTTTTAAGAGCATGGGGCTTAGAAAAATAGATGTCTAGGCAGTAGGGCAATTCTAGGCAGTCTCTAGAGTGGGTTATATGGTGGGCACAACATTGTGGGCCGAAGGGCCTGTAATGTGCTGTAGATTTCTATGTTCTCGCTCAACCCGACCAGAGGGGGAAGAGAGTCAGAGGGATTCTGAGCGGTAATCTTTCACCCAGACATCGGCGACTACCTGGAACACACTGCCTGAGAGAGTGGTGTCAGCAGAGCCACTGACAGCTTTGAGCGTGGGTCTGAATTACATGGGGCATCGGGCTACTGGCCAAGGGCTTGCAAGATGGACAAATACGGATCGGGTCCCACCGGCCAGCATGGATGTGGAGGGCCGAACGGCCTGTTTCCGTGCAGTGTAACTGTGATTCTATACTGGGCCGTGGGCTCATCAGTTGCCTCGCAGTCACAAGATGCAAACGAGTCTCAGCACCACTGCCAAGCTGCTGACCTCGGAGATAAACTCGAACAGTCTCGTCATTGTTTCTTTCTGGGAACCACTGAAACAGCAGGCCCCACTCTCAAAACTTCATATACCTTAAAACACACGCTGGCAGTCCTACTTAGAGTCCAGATAATCTTCTAATAAACTTGCACTGAGATCAATGAAACTTTTCAAAAGTATGTAGTCCTACTGTGCACTTTCTATTCCCAATCCTCTGCAAACAAAGTCCAGCATTACACAAACTCATTTTGTCTCCCTCACATAGATCCTGGGTAGCAAGTTCCAAGTTCTAATGACTCATTCCCCGGAGACGGATTACATTTACGATCACTCATAAAGTGAAATGAATGAAACCACAATTCTTTAAGAAAAAACATTCAGCAACAGCTGAACAATCACATTTCGAACCGATGACCAATGACTTTGAAGTGTCAACCCAAGCTTCCCTTCTCCGCAAACATCGTCAGTATCGAGTGCTTCCAGACACTCCAGTTCTCATTCCGAAATTCTGGAATCTGCCAATGTTTTTGCCTTCTTACCATAAAACTAATGCTGGCTTTCAAAGGCAACACGAGTGAATCTGCAGATGCTGGAAATAAGTAAAAACACAAAATGCTGGCAGAACTCAGCAGGCCAGACAGCATCTACAGGAGGAGGTAGTGACGACGTTTTGGGCCAAAACCCTTCATCAGGGTCACTACCTCCTCACATAGATGCTGTCTGGCCAGCTGAGTTCTGCCAGCATTTTGTGTTTTTATTGCTGGCTTTCAAATTTATTTTAGAAAGCATGATTTTCTGGATGGAGCCCATGTGCCTGACGTTAAGGTTGGTCAGCGTATTCTGCGAGTTAGGATGTTTCTGGACAGTCCTATCCACATGCAACTATCACTTTGAAAAAGTTTGAAGACACACAGTCAGAGTCAAAAAGGCCATATGCCAAGAGAAAATGACAAGGCCTCAGGAGTAGATGGTTTCACTGCTGTTGCTGTGAAACTAAGTCAACATCTCTGAGTATTGACTTAGTTTTACATTACCTGGGTGTCAACATCTCTGAAGATCTATCCAAGGCCCAACATATGGATGCAATTACCAAAGAGGCACAAAAGCGGTTATATTTTATCAGGAGTCTGTGCTGACTTGGTACGTCACCAAAGACTCTCGCAAATTCTGACCGATGCACCGGGGAGAACATTCTAACTGGTCGCATCACCATCTGGTACGAACAGGATCGGACAAAGCCGCAGGAAGCTGTAAACTCGGCCAGCTCCGTCACGGGCACTACCCTCCCCAGCACCGAGGACACCTTTCAAAAAGCGGCACCTCAAGAAGTTGGCGTCTGTCATTACGGACCCTCATCATCCAGGACGTGCCCTCTTCACATTGCGACCATGAAGGAAGAAGCACAGGAGCGTGAAGACACACACTCAGTGTTTCAGGAGCAGCCTCTTCCCGTCTGCCATCACATTTCTGAATGGACAATGAACCCATGTAAACTACCTCACTACTTTTTTTTTCTCTTTTTTAGCTCTCATTTGGTATTACTTATTTAACTGTTTCCTATATATTTCTTATGGTAATTTATAGTTTTTATTATTATGTATCACGTTGTACTGCTGCCACAAAACAACATATTTCACGACGTATGCCAGTGATATTAAACCTGATTCTGATTCTGGTGAGGAACCTCAGTCTTGAATCTGCATGTGTGGGAAGAGGGGGATGAGCAGGAAACCTCATCGCGACTCTCTCCAAGAAAGCAGACGTAACTGACCCAGTAATCACAGAGCGATGTTGCTGGGGCCCATCCCAGGGTGGGTATATGGACCTAGCTGCAGGAGAGGTGGTAGGGGCAGGTACGATTACAATGAGGGGATAGACACAAGGGTAATTAGGGCCCAATAGAGGCGAATGGGAGTAACTGAGGAAGGCACCTTGGTCAGTATGAACAAGATGGACCAAAGGGCCTGCTTCCATTCTGTATAGTTCGATGACTCTCGGGTGCTCTTCGAGTGCCCGCTCCCAAGAGCTGGAGAGCTGCTTCTCAAATCGTGGTCTGGATACCACCCACCCAGAGCCATTGTGGGCATACACGACAGCCCCAAGGGAAATGCAGTGAACTGCATCGAGCCGTTGACTCTGGCAGCGGAGAGGGCTTGTGAAGAACCTGCCTATAACTTAACTGACAGCAGAGATGTGTCTCCTCCTTAGGTTAGCTTCATAGAGGCATGCAGATTGTGGTTATAACCAGCGATGCAATCTCGGCCCAGACTGGGGTTACTTACTCGACAAATGTGCCAATTTTCCTCACCACTCTGCTCCACTTAACCTCCATTAAGTTCCTCCTGGAATGCAACTTATCTGCGGGATTAAACAGGAAATTAATCAGTCTGATAATTTCCACTGAGGCTAGGGGAGAAAAAAATCAGAGGACATGGGTTAAGGGTGAAGGGGGAAAAGTTTAAAGGGAACATGGGGGGGGGGTGGTTTCTTCACACAGAGAGTGGTGGGAGTGAGGAATGAGCTGCCAGATGAAGTGGTAAATGCGGGCTCACTTTTAACATTTAAGAAAAACTTAGACAGGTACATGGATGAGAGGGGCATGGAGGGATATGGTCCAGGCGCAGGTCAGTGGGACTAGGCAGAAAAATGGTTCGGCACAGCCAAGAAGGGCTGAAGGGCCTGTTTCTGTGCTGTAATGTTCTATGGTTCCATAACAAAGGGTCTCAGCCCAAAACATTGACTGTTTATTCACTTTCATAGATGCTGCCTGACCTGCTGAGTACTTCCAGCATTTTTTGTGTGTTACTCTGGACTTCCAGCATCTGCAGAATCTCTTGTGTTTATAACTATTCAACCTACATCGCTTCTGCACCAGAACCAAGGCAGATGATTGATCATCTCTAAAACATCAGCACCTTGCTTACTGAACCATATAAAAGGATGACCTTACACTCAACACCCACCAAACATGGGACCTCTATCTACCTCTCCCCAATCACAACATCAGTGATAACCGGGGGATCATGGACTACCTTCCATCTCCCAGGAGTCAACACACGTCAAGGGTAAACATTAATTACGAAATTCAAGACCGCTTACATTTGCTAGCACAGTCTTCGGCCAGATGAGGAAAAGGGTGTAGAGGTCTTCAAGTCCTGCAGAAAACTCCTGGTCTACTGGACTGGAGAGATCTCTGCACTTCTATCTGTTTCTGACTATACTGGAAATATATAGCCAATGCTGTCTCTCAAAATTCCCCCAAATCCTCAGGAAGACTATGTAAACCAGTGCTTGGGTCTCCACCAGCCCCTTCCAAACCACCAACGTCCTCAGCAGACAGCTCCAGTGGGCAGGACACTTTGTGAGCAAGCAGACTCACAGGATAGTGATCCTCTTCCAAATGGATTAGGAGATGGAGTGAGAATAAGATTCAAGGATTTTCTCAGAGACTCCCTGCAAAACTGCGACATTGCCGCTTACTTCTAGGAATTCCTGTCCAAAAAGTGCTTTAACGGAGAAGAGCGTCTGAGGGCTGCTGAGAATCTTGACTCGATGAGCTGGAGAACCCAGGAGTCCAGCTGAAATGGCAGAGGGAGCATAAAACCTTACGAGCTACCCACCTGCCTGTCCTTCCACATGCATAGTAGAGATAAACCAGGTAATTGTAAAACAGCGAGGCTTCCATCAGTAGTAGGGAAATTATTGGAAATGGTTTCCTTGGCTGTGTAAGTCTAGGGAATACACACTCCGGTCCCGCCAAACCCGTGAGATTGAGACAGCTCTCCCACCTCAAATCCTAGTTGTGTGGGTGCTGTGCAGTCTGCCACCCTGTTACAACTCAGTGCCGAGAAACAACAGACAGCACACTGCATACGATTAAAGGAATGATATTTATAAATCTTAACTAAAGGGTTAGTAAGGAAAAGAAGGAACAAAAAAAACAAAAAGGGCCCATTATAATTGAACAATCAGATGTACACCAGTCGGAGCTCAATTCACCGACCGTCAGTCGATCTCACCGCCCGGCTCCATCGAATCACGGTCTGCCCACTGGATCGATTCCTACGACCGGTTCTCCCTTCATCCCCCACTGAACAAAACACACAGCTCACATTCCAAAGAACCCGTTATCTCTAACCAACCCTAACACTGCTTCTACTGAAAGACCATTACGTTAGCAGAGAAACCTTTCCCGGAGTGCTACAGAAGTAATTCGAAGGGACAGGATCTATGGTCACTTGGAAAGGTGGGAACATTTTGTGCATCTGATTGAATTTTTTGAAGGAGATAATAATGGAATTGGTTCATTATTGTCACATGTACTGAGCTAGAGTGAAAAGCTTGTCTTCTAACATCGCTGCCTCTCTCCCAGATGAGCTATTTTTTTTTTACGCTCAATTCGATGTTGCCAACACTGAGCCCCCGAGGAGACCCGCAGCTTGGTCATCTCGCGGGCTAAAGTACGCAAGTGCTTCCAACGAGTGGACAGTCACAAGGCACCAGCTGGAGCTCAATTCATTGAACCTCAGTCGACCTCGCTGCCTGGCTCCATCGAATCACGGTCCCCCACCGGGTGTATCCTACGACCGGTTCTCTGTCCATCTCCCAGGGCGGGTGCTCAGGATGTGCGCGGCACAACTGGCTGGTGCGTTTGCAGACATTTTTCATCTCTCCCTCTCCCAGTGCAGAGTGCCCTCCTGCTTCAAAGCATCCCCCATTGTCCCTGTACCTAAAAAGACCAAGGTAACATGATGAACGACGCTCACCTCAATAGTAAGCAAATGCTTTGAGAGGGTGGTCAAGGATTACATCTGCAGCTTGCTACCACCCACACTGGACCCCCTACAATTCACCTACTGACACAACCAATCAACAGATGACGCAATAGCCACTGCTCTACACACTGTCCTTACACATCTGGAGAGGGATGCTTATGTGAGAATGGTGTTCTTGGACTACAGTTCAGCATTCGACACCATAATTCCCACCAGGCTGGACAAGAAGCTCAGAGACCTCGGCCTTGACCTTGCCTTGTGCAGCTGAATCCTGGACTTCCTGTCAGATCACAGGTAGCTGGTAACCACCCCTCTGACACCTCAACACAGGTGCCCTTCAGTGCTGTGTCTTAAACTCCCTTCTTTACTCCCTGTATACCCATGACTGTGTCACCACCCACAACTCCAATCTGATAATTAAATTTGCTGACAACTCTACACTGATTGGCCTAATCTCAAATAATAATGAGGCAGCCTACAGAGAAGAAGTCATCACCCTGACACAGTGGTGTCAAGAAAACAACCTCTCCCTCAATGTGGCAAAAACAAAGGAGGGGGTTGTGGATTACAGGAGGAATGGAGACAGGTTAACCCCTATTAACATCAATGGATCAGAGGTTGAGAGGGTGAACAGATTTAAGTTCCTCGGCATCCACATCACCGAGGACCTCACATTGTCTGTACGCACCGGCTGTGTAGTGAAAAAAGCACAACAGCACCTCTTTCACCCCAGATGGCTGAAGAAGTTTGGTATGGGCCCCTGAATCCTTTCTACAGGGACACAATTGAGAGCATCCTGACTGGCTGCATCACTACCTGGGTATGGGAACAGCTCTTCCCTCAATTGCAGGACTCTGCAGGGAGTGGTGCAGACAGCCCAGCACATCTGTAGATGTGAACTTCCCACTATTCAGGACACTTACAAAGACAGGTGTGTAAAAAGGGCCCGAAGGATCATTGGGGACCCAAGTCACCCCAACCACAAACAGTTCCAGCTGCTACCTTCTGGGAAACGGTACCACAGCATAAAATCCAGGGCCAACAGGCTCCAGGACAGCTTTTTCCACCAGGCCATCAGCCTGATTAATTCATGCTGACTCAACTGTATTTCTATGTTATATTGACTGTCCTGTTTTTTTGTAAATACTATTTATTATAAATTACAATAAGTTGCACAGTGCACATTTAGGTGGAGACGTAACATAAAGATTTTTACTCCTCATGTATATGGAGGATGTAAGTAATAAGGTCAATTCAATTCTTGCATACAGTTCCTACAGATCAGATTGATTGAGGTAGAACAAGGTAAAACAATAACAATCAGAATAAAGAATAAAATGTAACAGCTACAGAGAAAGCGTGGTGCAGGTAAAGAATAAAATATAACATCATAATGAGGCATACTGTGAGACAAGAGTCCAACTAACTGTACTAGGGAACCATTAATTAGCCTTACAGTATTAAGGTAAAAGCTGTCCTTGAGCCTGGTAGTAAGTGCTTCCAGCTTTTAGATCTTCTGCCCAATGGAAGAGTTGGGAAGGGAAAAGGGAGTGGGTGGGATCTTTGATTAGGCATCCGTCAGTTTCGTGAGACCATGGATTTGCGCCTTGGAAGGTTTCCAGGGCACAGCCCTGGGCAAGGTTGTATGGGAGACCGGCAGTTGCCCAAGCTGCAAATCTCCCCTCTCCACATCACCGATGTTGTCCAAGGGAAGGGCACTAGGACCCATACAGCTTGGCACCGGTGTCGTCGCAGAGCAATGTGTTGTTAAGTGTCTTGCTCAAGGACACAAACACGCTGCCTCAGCTGAGGCTCGAACCAGTGACCTTCAGTTCACTAGACCAGTGCCTTATCCACTAGGCCACGCGCCAACGATCTTTGATTATGCTGCCAGCTTTACCGGGGCGGTGACAAGGATAGAAGCAACTAAGAAAATTGACAAAGGCAGCATAATATATGTGGATTTATGAAGCCTTTTGATAAGGTCCTGTACGTCCAGTGGTTAAGCATGGGGGATCTGAGGTGCGTTGGTGAACTGGATCCAAAACTGGCTGATTACAGGGAAGTAGAAGGTAGTGATCAGGGTTTGCTTTACTGGTGCAAGTCTGTAATCATTAAAGGGATCATTAAAGGGACTTTGTTGCTTTTCATTTACATAAACGACTTGGATGAGAACGCAGGAGTGATGATTAGTATGTTTGTAGATGACATGAAAATTGGTGGAGCAGAAGACTGAAGAAGGTAGCCTCAGGATAGAGTGGGGCATTAAACAGCTGGAAAGATAGGTGGATCTGAGGCAGACGGAATTCAATCCAGAAAAGAGCTAGGTATTTCATTTCAAAGTATCAAATGCTGGCAGGACATACTGTATATAGTAAGTGGCAGGGCCTTGAAGTGCAGAGAGAAATTGGGGTGCAAGGTCATAGTTTCCTGAAAATGTGACACAGTTGGATGGGGCAGTGAAGACTGAGCTTGCCATGCTTGTCTTTGTAAGCCAAGGCATTGAGTGTAAGCATCAGGACATCACGTTGCTGCTGTACAGGACATCAGGAGTACTGTGTACAGTTCTAAACTCCACACTTCAGGAAGGATGTGTTATCATTAGAAAGAGCGCAGAAGACATTCACCGGGATATTACCTGGAATAGAACCTTTTAGGAGAGATCGGATTGATGGATTTATGCTCATTGGGACATTGGAAGTTGAGGGGTGACATAGAAACATAGAAAACCTACAGAACAATACAGGCCCTTCAGCCCACAGAGCTGTGCTGAACATGTCCCTACCTTAGAAATTACCCAGGGTTACCCATAGCCCTCTATTTTTCTAAGCTCCATGTACCTATCCAGGAGTCTCTTAAAAGACCCTATCATTCCTGCCTCCAACTCCGCCGCCGGCAGCCCATGCCACGCACTCACCCACGCTCTGTGTAAAAAACTTACCCCTGACATCTCCTCTGTACCTACTTCCAAGCACCTTAAATCTGTGCTCTCTCGTGCTAGCCATTATAGAGATTTGTTATAGAGTAATTAAGGTAGTCTTTTCCCCCAACATTGGGGAGTCTAGAACTAGAGGACACAGATTTAAGGTGAGGGAGGAGACATTTAAAGTTGATCTAAGGGGCAAATCTTCACATAGTGGCGGTTATACTGAACACTCTAGGAGGTGGTAGAGTCAAGAAAATTAAGACCTTACAAAAACATTTGAACAGGTAATCACAGAGATTCTGCAGGTGCTGGAAATCCAGAGCAACACACGCAGAGGAACAGCAGGTCAAGCAGCATCTGTTGAAGAGGAATAAACAATTTTTGGCTGAATGCCTTTCATCAGGTCTAGAATGGAAGAAGCCAGAATAGGAAGGCGGGGAGGGGAAGGAGTAGGTGAAACCAGGTAAGGGGGAAGGTAGGGTGAGAGGAGAAAGGGGCGGGGTTTGAAGTGAGAAGGTGGGGGATAGGTGGGAGAGGTGAAGGGCTGAAGAAGAAGAGATCCAGCAGGAATGGAGAGTGTACCATGGGAGAAAAGGAAAGAGGAGGGGAACCAGAGGGAGGTGATGGGCAGGTGAGGAGAAAAGAGAGGAGTCCAAATGGGGAATGAAAAGGGAGAGAAGGAGGAGGGGAGCGAAATGAGTGGAAGTTAGAGGAATTACTGTTCATGCAGTCAGGTTGAGGAACTCTTCAATCACTTTGTTCCTCGGCCCCGATCACCTCTTTTTCACCATGGATCTGCAGTCTCTATACACTTCTATCCCCCAGCAGGAAGACCTTAAAGCTCTCCACTTACTTCTAGACCAAGAGACCTAATCAGTTCCCCTCTAGCACCAAGCGGAACAGGTCCTCACCCTCAATAACTTCTCTTGTGGTCCCTCACACTTCGTCCAAAACCAAGCTGCAGCCATGCGCACCTGCATGGGCCCCCAACTAAGCCTTCCTTTTCAACAGCTTATGTTCAAAGGCTACACTGATAATGCTCCCCAGGAGGAATTGTAGTTCAGAAATTTGTACCTTCTTTGCCCAGTTCAAAACGTGCATGTTTTCTCCACTGCTGACACAAACCAGGAATTCTTTTGGTCAGGCTGGCTCGTTTTTATTTTGGCTCTATTTTCCAAATAAACAAAGTCAAACCTTGTTATTCTGTTATTCCCAAAATATACATTGGCTGGTTCTAATAAATAATAACAGATGAAATACCAGTCAAAAACACTCAGCAAATCTGGCTTGGCCTAGAGACATTGTACGGTACATGCCTAGTTAACAATCTGAGTGTATATTTTTGCAAATGCAGGTATAACAATATTGTTGGCAGTAAGTGGTGAGTGCAAGGGCAATTTCACACATTTATTAACAATCCATCAGAAAGTAATTTACCACATTCCCATTGGCTAATCTGCTTGCAAACATGTGAAGCTAACATCTTGTTTCAAATTGAAACATTTTCTGTCTTTAATTAACATAACTGTATACAAATGAAAACCACATGAGCCTTTCTGTAATCATTTTGTCTTCCTGCTTACTAGCTTATGTCATATCTGGAAATGTCTTCTGGAACTTCCATGTACAGTACTTTGGCAGCTTTTGGCTGCCATCGATAGCAAGATTGTGCATGGGATTGTACATCAATCAATTCCAATCTATTAGTTGTGTTTTCTTTCAACTGAATGAAACAACTGAGTTTGATTCTAATTAAAATCAGAGCTAGGGCAAAAGAACGATTGCGAGAGGAAATTACCCATTTTTACAACTCAAATAATCTAAATGGAGCAATACATGTCCAGATTTAAATGAGAAATAGGAGATGTCTTTTTATTTTTGTTATTACCACGATTACAAATTGGTTGTATTTATCTGGACAATTCTTCTTCAACTACAGCAGAGAGTCCATTGTATCAACCCACTGTAACAGATTCAGCACCTTAAGTAAATCATACTCACAACATTGGATTCCTCCCATGTGATCCAGCACGATTTTGGGTCCTACAGGCTTAGGTGGTTTTATGGCATTGAGGGCAGGTTGCCCTCTTCTCCATATAAATCAGTGGTTCCAAACGGGGGCGGTACCACTCCCCAAGGGGGCAGTTACATGTCCTAAGGGGGCATGTTGGGGGAAATAGAAGTCATTGGGGGGGGTGTTCAAGATTCTTTGGGAGGGCAATAAGTGACATCCTAACTTGAGGTATGAGACCTGACTGACCGTTAGTAGAGCAGGCACTTCCAAAAAAAAGGATGAGCACTGGATCACAGAAAGAACCATAGCTCTGCAGGCGACAAGGAGTCGTTGTCACAATGCTTCTGAAACTTGGCAATCTCATCCAACCTCACCAACCAAACAGACATTATTGGGGATGCATAAATTAGCAACCAGGGTGCCCAACAGTTCCCCTTGACTCGTGGCACAGAGCAAGTTCATGCAATTTTACAGTTAGTAAGTCAAGTACACCCTCTCAGCTTTCTCTACAGATAACAGGTCACCCAACGATACAACGCTGTCTGGAACCAAATGGTGAAATAGAGCCTTGAATTCTGATCCTGCAAAGAAACAGGATTCATCATTATGTTTATCATCAAAGTCTTGCTGCCAAAAACCTCAGCCAGCAACGTTTTTCAACTACAACTCTTATAATATTGGTTATCAACAAAATTAAAGCACATCCATTAAATAGCAAAATATTTCACCAGTTATGCCAAGATAACGATGAAGAGTTTGAACGATTGCAAATTCACACTGAAGTGCGTTGGCTGTCAAAAGGCTGCTGCTTAAAATGTTTCTTTGATCTTTTTGACACTGTGGTTGAATTTTTGCTCAAAGTCTATTAAGAGTTTGGGAAACAAGATCGAACTTCTACAGGGAAATGTGGCATACCTAGTCATTCTGTATCACAAAATGAACATTCTAAATATAAAACTGTAGAGTGAGCATTTCAATTTAATCCAAGCAAAAAAGGAATGTCCATTTTTATTGGAAAATAGGGAATATATAAGCAAACCATTGAGAGAAGAACTGTGTCCCTGCATGGACAGTATGGCACTCTCTTTCACAGATGGTGATTTGCAAGAGTACTGCTTACGCCTGCAGTCACTGAAGAAGGATTTTCAGAATTAATTCAAGGATTTGACTGTTGTGGAAATTCCAAACTGGATAATTAACCCATTTCTTTGCAAGGTGGAAGAACAGGAAGAGAGCTTGCAAGAAGAAATGATTGAAATTCATAATGATGAAGAAGGCAAAATTCTTTTTAAAAATTATGGTATGTGGCTACACAGTCATATGAAGTTTCCTGGTCTTTGGAGAAGAGCCAAACTGTTCTTCAGTGCTTGAAAGAGGCTTCAGTGCAGTGAACCACATACTCACAAAAAAACAGAAACCACTCAGACATTACTGCAGCACACACACAATGCTGGTGGAACACAGCAGGCCAGGCAGCATCTATAGGGAGAAGCACTGTCGACGTTTCGGGCCGAGACCCTTCGTCAGGACTCACTGACAGGAAATATAGTAAGATATTTAAAAGTAGGAGGGGGAAGGGAAAATGCAAAATGATAGGAGAAGACCGGAGGGGGTGGGGTGAAGCTGAGAACCAGAAAAGTGATTGGCAAAAAGGATACAGAACTGGAGAAGGGAAAGGATCATGGGACGGGAGGCCTAGGGAGAGAGAAAGGGAGAGGAGATCACCAGAGGGAGATGGAGAACAGGCAGAGTGATGGGCAGAGAGAGAAAGAAAAAAAAGGGAGGGGGGAAAAAACTAAATATATCAGGGATGGGGTAAGAAGGGGAGAAGGGGCATTAATGGAAGTTAGAGAAGTCAATGTTCATGCCATCAGGTTGGAGGCTACCCAGACGGAATATAAGGTGTTGTTCCTCCAACCTGAGTGTGGCTTCATCTTGACAGTAGAGGAGGCCACGGATAGACATTATCAGAATGGGAATGGGACGTGGAATTAAAATGTGTGGCCACTGGGAGATCCTGCTTTCTCTGGTGGACCAAGCGTAGGTGTTCAGTGAAACGGTCTCCCAGTCTGCGTCGGGTCTCACCAATATATAAAAGGCCACACCGGGAGCACCGGACGCAGTATACCACACCAGCCGACTCACAGGTGAAGTGTCGCCTCACCGGGAAGGACTGTCTGGGGCCCTGAATGGTGGTGAGGGAGGAAGTGTAAGGGCAGGTGTAGCACTTGTTCCGCTTACAAGGATAAGTGCCAGGAGGGAGATTGATGGAAAGGGATGGGGGCGACGAGTGGACAAGGGAGTCGCATAGGGAGCGATCCCTGTGGAAAGTAGAAGGGGGGGCAGGGAAAGATGTGCTTGGTAGTGGAATCCCGTTGGACATTACTGCACGTGGGGGACTTAAGGCTTTTGCTGTCACAATTTGAAACAGAAATTTCAAAAATCTGATTGATATCAAAGCTACTGTACAGCGCACAGGTACTGAGTAAGCTAGGTTTAAAGGCAAATAAAAATTTAAAGCAGAATCATTTTTCTCATGTTAGCACATGGTTGACATGTTTTTACACTATGGGGGTGCCAGAAAGTATATTGTGATATTGTGCCTAAGAGGGCTGTTGGCAAGTATGAAAGTGCTTTAGTTGAGCTAAAAAAAAATTTGGGAAATACTGATCTAAATCTATAGCATGCACCTTGGTGTCTATGTGACCATGGAGGACATCATTGACGTGCATACCCTCCCACAGGGGTCATTACAGGTCAGATAACATGATAGGATGATGCATGCCATAATTGGATGCATCAGCAGGGGAGATGAGGCCGAATACGGGATTACAGTGGGAAACTTTGTCACATGGTGCAAGCAGAATCATCTGCAGCTTAATGTGAAAAAGACTAAGGAGCTGGTGGTGGACCTGAGGACGACTAAGGCACCGGTGACCCATTTCCATCCAAGGGGTCAGTGTGGACATAGTGGAGGATTACTAATACCTGGGGATACAAATGGACAATAAACTGGACTGGTCAAAGAACACTGAGGCTGTCTACAAGAGGGGTCAGAGCCGTCTCTATTTCCTGAGGAGACTGAGGTTTTTTAACATCTGCCGGACGATGCTGAGGATGTTCTACAAGGCTGTGGTGGCCAGTGCTATCATGTTTGCTGTTGTGTGCTGGGGCAGCAGGCTGAGGGTAGCAGACACCAACAGAATCAACAAACTCATTCATAAGGCCAGTGATGTTATGGGTGTGGAACTGGACTCTCTGACGGTGGTGTCTGAAAAGAGGATGCTGTCCAAGTTGCATGCCATCTTGGACAATGTCTCCCATCCACTCCATAATGTACTGGTTAGGCACAGGAGTACATTCAGCCAGAGACTCATTCCACCGAGATGTAACACTGAGCGTCATAGTAAGTCATTCCTGCCTGTGGCCATCAAACTTTACAACTCCTCCCTTGGAGTGTCAGACACCCTGAGCCAATAGACTGGTCCTGGACTTATTTCCACTTGGCATGATTAACTTATTTTAATTTAATTATTTATGCTTTTATATTGCTATATTTCTTCACTATTCTTGGTTGGTGCGGCTGTAACGAAACCCAATTTCCCCTCGGGATCAATAAAGTATGTCTGTCTGCCTGTCTTAGTATAGTGGTTCAATTATCACCACTCTCTGTAAGGACTTGTACATTCTCCACATGGCTGCATGGGACTCCTCTGGGTTCATGACTGGCTTTAGTCTCCTCCTGCTTTCCAAAGACGTATGGGTTAGCAGGTTAACTGGCCGGTGCAGGCTACCATACTGCATCTCTAAATTAATAACATCATGGAACTTCTCTCTTGTTGAATTCATCCCCGGTAGCTGTCCCAGCTGAGACCAGGACGGACCTGGAACTGAACTCAGGACCTTCTCTTCTATCTAATTCAAGCAGCTTATCCTGCCTGCTTCTGTGAAGATATTCTGGGTCCACAGATGAACACATTGACACCAACTCTGTAAGCTTTCTCAATCAGAAACATAACCAATAATGGTGCCGCAGCAACAACCTGGCACTCAACGTCAGTAAGACGGAAGAGCTGATTGTGGACTTCAGGAAGGGTAAGACGAAGGAACACACACCAATCCTCATAGAGGGGTCAGGAGTGGAGAGAGTGAGAGCAGTTTCAAGTTCCTGGGTGTCAAGATCTCTGAGGATCTCTGGTCCTAATATATTGATGTAGTTATAAAGAAGGCAAGACTGTGGCTGTACTTTATTAGGAGTTTGAAGAGATTTGGCATGCCAACAAATGCACTCAAAAAGTTCTATAGTTGTACCATGGAGAGCATGCTGACAGGCTGCATCACTGTCTGAAATGGAGGGTCTACTGCACAGGAAAGAAGCTGCAGAAGGTTGTAAATCTAGTCAGCTCCATCTTGGGTACTAGCCTACAAAGTACCCAGGACATCTTCAGGCAGCAGTGTCTCAGAAAAGCAGCATCCATTATTACCAGGGCATGCCCTTTTCTCACTGTTACCATCAGGTAGGAGGTACAGAAACCTGAAAGCACACACTCAGCAATTCAAGAACAGCTTCTTCCCCTCTGCCACCCAATTCCTGAATGGACAATGAAGCTTTGGACACTACCTCCCCTTTAAAAAAATATGCAATATTTCTGTTTCTGTACGTTTTAAAAAATCTATTTAATATACGCAATCGATTTATTTATTTATTATTATATTTTATTTTTTAAAAAATTTCCTCTCTGCTAGATTATGTATTCCATTGAACTGCTGCTGCTAAGTTAACAAATTTCACGTCACATCCTGGTGATAATAAGCCTGACTCTGATTCTGATGCTGAAAGGTTTAACTTCACATAAACACAATTGCGAGTAAATGTACATGTTTTTCTGAACCCATGCAGCATGTCAGAATGGGAGTTCAGCTCTAAAGTAAACCATCAGGAGAGCTGATCGGGTACTGAACTGGACAGAATCAAGGAACTCAGTCTTCAAACACTCATAAAACTCTGTTTGCCTTATTCAGTAACTGTAAATCTTTGTGTATGAAAAGCAATGATCTGAGGTACCATGAACACTGTTATTGGAGACCAACCAGGAATGCATTAAAACCATAATTTATTTACAAGGACATCATAGTCACATGACATGATAATAAAAACCATAACAGTGCCCAAATATGAAGAGCCGCAGTGGGAAAGCAGTGATTCTTGAAGCAAAACTTCCTGACTGTTCTCAGTGTTACCAGTAGTGGCTGCTGCTGACTTGCTTCAAGAGAGCCTCACGGAGCTGCACTTGACAATTCCTGACCACGTACTCCAGCCAGTCAGAGAATCTGGGCTCCCAACTAATGAACAGGAGGGAGAGGCAGTGAAATACCCTATTCCTCTTCCTCTTCCCCTTCCCCTCTCCCTCTCTTTCTCGCTTTCTCTCCCTCTCCCCATCTCTTCCCCTCTTCTGGTAGTCTTCCTTTGTCTGTCTCTCCCTCTGTTAGTTACGTGATGACTGTCTCTCTCCCACACCTGTCTGTCTCTGGGTTTCTTGCTGGCCAAAGTGATCAGGTAGGTGGGTTTCCCTTTCTCCTCTTGGGAGATCTTGTTATCTAACAGACTGCAAGGTAGCGAGCGTTGGCGATGAGCTGTTTTTGCCTGCCGTCACAAGACACTGGCTTGTAGAGAAGTGATCCTTCCCCCCACCGCTCCTGGAGATTAACACGGACGCAGGAGCAACGTGGAGAGAGGCAGTTCAAAATCTTTCTGGCAATGTTGCATGGGTAATCTAAAGTCTTTGCGAACGTGGACAGCTTAATGTTGGTCTGTGGGCCCCATGAGCTGACGTGACATCACAGCTGAGGAAGCCCTGCTTCTCACCCTGTATCTCAAAGTGCTCCCCCAGGACACACGCCATCCTGACTCGGGCAGATGGCATTCTTTCGTTGGCATAGGGTCAAAGCCCTTGCGCTTCAGCATTGTTGATGAACCTTCACCGCACTGGAGCAGGGAGCTGCATATCCTGGAAACCTGAAAGAAAATATTGCAAACAAACAATATTGAAAGAACAAACAGGTGGGATGATGGATCGCTCAGATACACTGTTTCTGACATTTTTTGAATGGTGAACGGTCTCACCCCGAAACTTCAACTGTTTACTTACCTTCATCAATGCTGCTTGGACGACCACTAGGATCCTATTGTCCAGAAGCAGAAACAGCAGTACCCCTCAGTGGTCACTACAACTGGATTTCCCTTTATTCTTCAAGACAGTCATAACAGTGGCACATCTGAGGCTTCTTGGCCTATTATTGTTTTTGCAAACTTGGTGGGGTGTGGGGTGGTGAGGGTGTGAATTTCTGATGGCAGCAAGACTGAATTGGCCAGTTGGCTGTGGGACAAAATAAGGAGTAGGCACATCGAGAACAGAGTAAGAGTTGAACACAAGAGATTGTGCAGATGTTGGAAATCCAGACTAATACACATACAGTACAAAATTCTGGAGGAACTCAGCAAGTCAGGCAGCATCTATGGAGAGGAATAAATAGCTGACGTTTCAGGCCAAGGCTCCTCATCAGGACTCAGGAGATAGATGCTGCTTGACCTGCTGAGTTCTTCCAGCATTTTGTGAGCATCAGACGAGGGATTCTCCTAAGTGTTCCTTCCAACAGGCCCATGTCTTTGATAAGGTCACCTCCATTCTGAGCTCCCAGTAGGAAGGGCCTTTGGTGGCCTTGCAAGAAATAGAAAATCTGTGCATGTGGTGAGTTGTTGCATCTTATAAACTGTCTTTCCACCCACCATTCATTCCTTAGGACCTGTTTTTTTCTCTTTCTTATCCTTTGCAGCATAATGGGGATCTCAGTCATGAGTACCATAAGACCACAAGACATAGAATTTGGCCATTCATCCCATTAAGTCTACTCCGCCATTCCATTATGGCCAATTTATTATCCCTCTCAACCCCATTCTCCTGCCTTCTCCCCATAACCTTTGATTCCCTATCAACCTCCACCTTAAATATACCCAATGAACTGGCCCGCACAGCAGTCTGTATCAATGAATTCAACAGATTCACCACCCTCTGGCTAAGAACTTTTTTCCTCATCTCTGTACTAAATGGACATCTAGACCTTTCAATTTTCAATAGGTTTCAGCAAGATCCCCCTCATTCTTCTAAACTGCAGTGAGTACAGGAGCCGTCAAATGCTCCTCTTCCATTCCTAAACTTAAATGCTAAACTTTTCATTCCTGGGAGCATTCTTGTGGTCCTCTCCAATGCAGCACATCTTTGCTTTGATAAAGGCCCAAAACTGTTCACAGTACTCCAAGTGCAGTCTGACCAATGCCTTATAAAGCCTCAGCATCACATCCTTGGCTTGTATTCTAGTCCTTTGGAAATGAACGCTAGCATTGCATTTGCCTTCCTCACCAGTGGCTCAACCTGCAAATTAAACTTTAGGGAATCCTGCACAAGGACTCCTAAGTCCCTTTCCACCACTGATATTTGAATTTTCTCCCCCATTTATAAACAGTCTATGCCTTTATTCCTTGTGTCAAAGTGCATGACCTAGACTATATTCTTTGTCCACTCCCCCAGTCTGTCTAGATCCTTCTGTAGACACCCTGCTTTCTCAATACTACTTGCCCCTCCACCCATCTTCATACCATCTGCAAATTTGGCCACAAAGCCACCGATTCCTTCAATCAGATCATTCACATAACATGAAAAGAAGGGGTCCCAATACCGATCCCTGCACCGGCAGCCAGTTAGAAAAGGGCCCTTTATTCCCATTCTTTGCCTCCTGCCAGTCACCCAATCTCCTACCCATGCTAGTATCTTTCCTGTAATGCCATGGGATCATATCTTGTTGTGCAGACCCATGTGCGGCACCTTGTCAAAGGCCTTCTGAAAATCCAAATATGTAACATCCACTGGCTCTTGATTGTCTATCCCGCATGTTATTTCCTCAAAGAATTGCAACTGAATACCTTGTGCTAGTGGTTTCTAGATTTCCCAGTTACTCTCATCAAACTAGCGCTGGCGTTTTCAGACAAAGCAGCTAGGAGTCTCTGCACAGGAGTACTCTTCTCTTCACCACATTACAATGCTGTGGTTTCAGAGGAAAGGGCTGATATACAAAAATGTTATTATAACTCTAAAATTTTGTGGATGAGGGAAGTTTGGATAAGCTGGGGATGTTTTCTTTGGAATGAAGGGAGGTGTGCGAGCTCGGAGAAGACTTAGTAAAGTCGTATAGCATCTTGAGGGGCAAAGTTTTGATAAAACAAATGGGATGGATCTATTTCCCATAGGGAGTGGTTATAAATGCATGGTAATTGGATTAGAGGAAGGTGAGAGGAAATCTGTTTAACCCAAGGGGTGGGGTGGGCGGGAGCTGAATTCTGTGCCTGAAAAAATAACGGAGGCAGAACTCTACACCACATTAATATGGCACCTGGGAGAGTGAAGCTTTAACAGGACTTAAGATTCCACCCAGCTAATAGGAGTCACCTGCGGCTCATTCCAGACATCACCGGCAGCCTATTTAACCCCAGTTCTCATCCACAGTTCTTTTTCACTCATTGAACCAGCCAGCCTCAACCGGTTCCTCTTGGCTTTCACTCTCCTGCCTAAAGTTTACCTTGTTGAGTTTAGTTTCTGTTCCCTTTTGTTTTGTGGCCCCTTGTGACTTGCTATTATGTCATCTATCATTAAAGTTACCATTCACCACTGAATCATCTCTGCTGCTCTGCTTTGGGTCAAGCCTCCTCTACATTTCCTGACACAGTAGCTCAACGGCAACCAATCACCCACTGATACACAGTGTCAGCAGTGTGCACCATCTACAAGATGTTCTACAGGAACTCACCAAGACTTCTTAGAACCCAGAGAAAATCTGAGGTGCCGGAAATCCAAGTGAGACCTCTTTTTACCAGGTGTCTCCAAGGATGCACCTTGTTAGCCGCTCGCTATCAGCCACCAGACTCAGACTCCATACGTTAGAGTAGATATGACTTGGGTCCCGCCAAACCCGTCAGGTTGGGAAGTCTCACCCACCCAAACCAAAACCTGGTTTGTGTAAATACTATGTGCTTTACTGCCCCCAACAATCAGCCGTCGCCAAGAAATAACAGATCCTACACTGCATACAATTATAAAGAAACTATATTTATGAATGTTAACTTAACCAAAGAGGGGCAGATAGTCGGACAGTGGATTCATCTTTTGCAAACCCTTCAGTAGTTGCATAGACACCTGAAGAGTAGACTATCTGTTGGATGGAAGCGACCAACAAATCTGATAGAGGCAGATGCCAAGTTTTTAAGCTCACCAATGGGAGGTGGTGCTTTAGCACTGCTGGCCCTCCACCTCGAGGGAATCTTGATCATAAGCGGGCCAAAACTCCTGAAGACAGGTGGCAGATCAACTGATGATCCCACTGATGATAGCACAGGACCGTTAGCATCTTAGTCCACGTGTATTTTCAATTCAAGAAAAAAAACAAAGGGCCCATTATAGTTAACAATCAAACGTGCACAAGCTGGAGCTCAACTTGAGGTTGTATTTAACTCCTGCGCTGGACCCTCGTGTGCGTGAAAGCACACACCACTTTTTGAATGTCGGTCAAATCCATCTCGAACAAACGGCTCCCCCCCCCACGGGAGTATTGGTTCTTGTTCCTTGAAGCCATTCATCTGTACAAAGCACCTTGTGCAACAGGGTCAGCATCCTCAGCCATCTTCCTTCCTGGCTCTTGCAAACCCCCCCCCCCCACCCAAAAGACCTCGACCCACACATCAGTGTCTGTCACAAAAAACCTCTCCGCCCAGCGTTCTCTAGAACCTTCTCCCAATTCCACCACCCTGACTGGCTGACACCACACTCCTAAGTTGAACAACAAAGCCCCTTGTGTTAGTTTGAACCCAAACAGGTTGAAAGCAAAACAGACTGGCTAAAATGAAACGCCTACAGCAGAGCAGTAAAAAAAAATCTTAACTAGGGCATTACACGAGCAACACACACACACACAAAATGTTGGAGGAACTCAGCAGGCAAGCAGCATCTGTCAAAAAGAGTATAGTTGATGTTTTGGGCCAAGGCTTTTCATCAGGACTCATTAGAAAGTGCCTTCCATTTTCCCCAGCTAGAAGGACGGGGACATCAAAATCATGGAGAATACCACCATCTGCAAGTTGCCCTCAAAGGCATGTTGTCCTAACTTGGAACGCATCACTCTTCCTTCACCATGGCTGGGTCAAAGACCTGGAATGCATGTCCGGGTACACTCACACCGTAAGAACTGTGGTGGTTCAAGACAGCAGCTCACCACCTCTTCACAAGGGCGATCTCAGCCTGCAAAACCCACACTTCCCAGAGCGAACAGAACAGGCTGTGTGGTCCCCAAAGAGCCAGGGACCTAGTATTGAAAGGAGGTTGGCCAAGGGAGTTCCTGTCTGACTGGCACAGATACCAGGGGCCAAATGCAAGTTTTCAATGATCCTGTGCTTGCCTTAGCATTGGGTTAGGACAGGCTTCTACCAGTGGGTATTGACAGTGAGCTGGTACATCTAACATGGAGTATGGCCAACATGGTCCTCGCTGACCAAAGTGCCCACATATGATATGCTGCCTTTGGCCCATTTCTCTCTGGACCTTTCCTATCCACATTAAGTCTCAGTTAAATCCCAACCCGTGGACCTGCTTGCATAAAGACTCCCCCCTGCCAGGCAGCGGGAAACACTACAAATGTAGTGGTCAACTCATTTCCACAACCCCCCCCCCCTCCCCCATCCCTTCATTTTTAAGGCCGAATTCCTACGGAGGAGATTGGTGGCCCCTTCATCAAGAAGCGAAAAACATTCAGGGGAGGGGGTGGAAACGTCAGGGTCTCTTCTCTCGAGGGGACGCAGTGGTAAGCCGGCAGAATCAAGGAGAGGAATGCCTCAAGAGACACCTCTTGGGGCGGTGGTGTCCGCTGGCCTCCATGAACGGGGGATGCGCGGTGTGTCAAAGCTCGCAGCTCTTGAACGATTAAGTCTCCAACACCGTATCTGGTCCCTGGGATATCGGCAAATTACTCACTTGCTCCCTTCCTGGTTTAATCTCTTCCTTGATTTATGTTGGCTGTTGACTGGATGGACCCGGTGCCAATTTTTTCCTTCTTCCCCTCTTTCTCCAATTCTGGCTGAGAGTTTACGCCGGGGGGGGGGGGGGGACTTAAAAAAGAATTCCTCCCCCTCTTTTTATTACAACTGCCAAACGCAGGCAGCCAGTCAGGGGGAGAGGCGGACAGACGGCTGGGGAGCGGGACAAACAGTTCGGGAGGAGACAGGGGCGCCGCCTCTACGTGAAGCAGCAGCGAGTTGCCCGCCGCCTCTGATCTGCGCCGCTCCATCCGCACCGGTCAACCGGCGGGTAATTGTACTCTCCGGGGCAGGAAATTAACCCTTTGGCAGCCGAGTGTTTTTGAAAGGGGTCTACGACGTGGCAAGAACTTGATAAAAAAAAAAACTTTTTCTTTCTCAGGTTTAACTGCATCCATCTCTCTCTCTCTCTCTGTCTGAGATTGAATTGGGTTGAGGGACATTGCCTCCGCTCTGCCTCGGTGATTGTTTTTTTGGGTCTGTCCCTGCCGAGTTTGACCGCCGGCCGGTGGGGTTATCCGCACGCTGAGTGATCCTCCTGCCTGGGAGCTCCGAGACGAGATGACACGGCGCGCCGCTCTCCCTGTCACCGTATTCGCGCTGCTCCTGGCTCTGAAACCAGCCGCCTGCGCCCGGCCCGCCGCTGAAGTTCCCCGACCTCGGGGCAGACTCACCCCGGGCAATGAGGAGCAGACGGCAGCTTCCCTGCTGCGACCGCAGATCATCCCTGCGCCGGTCATAGAACAGGGGGTAGACTTCTCTAGACCCGCACGGGAGGTGAGAGGAACAGCTCCTGGTAAGTGGCCGCCCGGAGTTCTCCGACTGGTTGATGATGCCGGTAATATCCTAGGAATATTATTCCAAACATGAGGAAATAATCTAAGGAACAAAATCCAAAAAAATACCCTGCAGAGAATCTGAAACCGGACCGGTAAATAAGATTGGAAGCAGGTCAGGCATCATCTGTGGAAAGAGGGGAGGGGGTTAATGAAGTAATGTTTCGGGTCCAAAACTTTGGGCTGAAATAGTGTTTAGTAAGTCAATGGTTAAACTCCGGACTGCCTTTGACATTTGTCCAACTCCTACTCCGCTTCGGCGGTCCCTAGGGATCAAGGAGACTTGGTTCCACTCCAGTTCTATGGGATTCGGAGGTGGCTGAAGAGGTTAATGCGGAATCTTCACGTTCTGCCACAGGTGGGGCGGGGGTGGTCCTTTTGGGAAGTGGCGTGCCTCGCCTGCCAGATGTTTTCAGCAAAGGTGCTCCCTGTAATCCCGGACAATCTCCTCAATACTAAGCAGTCATGGGTTGAGGGTTCCCACCAGTGAGGAAGGCGCATTGTTTTCACAGCCCGAAGGGTTAATCCGGGTCGCCTCGTGGTCTCTTTCCATGTCAGCGATCAGAGCGGAGGGCCCGTTTCGGGAATCTGGTATTGATGAGTGTAGAGGTAGGTCCTGGAGAAGGAAGCTGGTCACAAACGCAAGAGATGCTGGAAATCCAGGTCAGGCTGTGAGTTATGGAGTGGACCTTTTGGGCCAAGACCCTTCATCGGGGCGGGAAAGAGAGGGCCACGACATCAGAATAAAAAGGGGGGGAGGAGGGGAAGGAGGATCTAGCTAGAAAGTGGTAGGTGACGCCAGGTGGGTGGGGAAGGTCAGGGACTGGGGAAGAAGGAATCTGATAGGAGAAAAGAGTGGACCATGGGAGAAAGGGAAGGAGAGGCACAGGGGGAGGTGACAGGCAGGTGAGGAGAAGAGGTAAAAGGCCAGAGTGGGGAATAAAAGAAGATGGAAGGGGGAAGAGGAAAAAAGAAATCAATATTCATGCCATCAGGTTGGAGAGGATGGACTGTGAGGTGCTCTTCTTCTATGGAAAATAGAGCCTTTATCATCCATCTTCTAGTGTAATTTCTGAACACTTGGTACAGAAACCTGCTTGGGAAAGAGGGAATGAAATACCTGTAGTTACATAACAGGATATCTACACATAGCTATAAACAAAACTGAAAATAAATCTGTTTTAGTTTAGTGAGGGCAACAGTTGTGAAGGACTCCGATCTCCACAGATTTTTTAAAAGACAGAACCAATAGAGCATCAAATATAATAACTTTTAAACTTTGAGTTCCTTCTCTATTTTTCAGTGATGCTCCCTGAACAACAGTTATACAAACTTTTTCCTCTTATTATTTACATTCCTATATCCATGACCGCAATCCTCTGGAAAAACAAATCTCTCTGGTTATCTCTCAGGAGATGACCTTATTCAGCTCAGCTAGTCCCCATAGGACAATTAGGTTTTCCTCAACTATTGTTTTATTTGGGAAATTAGTTAGTTTATTATTGTCACGTTTCGACCTGCAGTGAAAAACATTGATTTGCTTGCTGTGCAGTTCATTACAACAGTAAATTGAGGTAGTACAAGGGAGAACAATGGTAGTAGTAGTACTGTAGTGTAGGCCTCCATTAGACTCGATAGACCATGGATTTTCGCCTTGGAAAGTTTTTTTTTGTGGGAGACCAGCAGTTGCCCAAGCTGCAAGTCTCCCCTCTCCACGCCACCGATGTTGGCCGAGGGAAGGGCATTAGGACTCATACAGCTAGGCACCGGTGTCATCGCAGAGCAATGTGTGGTTAAGTGCCTTGCTCAAGGACACACACACAGCCTCAGTCAAGGCTCGAACTAGCAACCTTCAGATCAGTAGATGAACGCCTTAACCACTTGGCCATGCGCCGACACTAGGGGGAACAATATCAGAATGCAGAATAAAGGGTTACAGTTACCGAGAAAGTGCGGTGCCAGCAGACTATAAGGTGCAAGGTAGACTGTGAGATCAAGAGTCCATCCTATCATACTAGGGGAGAGCTCAATAACCTGACAACGGTGGGATAGAAGATATATCTGGCTTTCGGACTTTTGTACCTTATGCCTGATGGGAGGATTAAAAATGAGAATGTTTGGGGTGTGAGGGGTCTTTGGTTACGCTGGCTGCTTTACTGAGGCAGTGAGAAGTGTAGAGAGAGTCCACAGAGCAAGGGCTCCTGTCTGGAGTCCACGGACCTCTCAGGGTCCATGGCACGAGAAAGGTTGGGAAGCTCTGTCGTAGGGGGTCAGTCCCATGATGTGCCGAGCATTGTCCACACTCTGCGATATTTTTCCAGTCGCGAGCGTTGCAGTTGCCGTGATGCATCTGGAAAGGATGCTTTCTCTGGTGCCTCGACTATTCGCCGATCTCTCTCCATCCCCTCTCAGTTTACCGACTTGCTTTCATCTACGCTGTTGACATTAATGATGAAACTTTCTTTCAACAGCGAGATCCAAGACCGTGATACGAGGAGCGGAGGTGCCAGAGGGATCTATTCCAGAACCAAGAAAGAAACGCGAGGAGGAAGACAGTCAGCCCCCAGCAGTTCACGAAGAAGTGCCGAAACCACCAAGAAAACCTAAGAAGGCCAAGAAAGAAAAAAAGCCAAAAACAAAGACGCCCAAGCCCAAAAAAGTGAAGAAACCCAAGGAGAAGTCTCCAAAACCTAAGAAAGAGAAAAAACCCAAAGAGAGAAATTCTAAACCCAAAACTGACAAAAAACCCAAAGAAAAGTTGCCAAAGTCTGAGAAAGGGAAAAAATCCAAGCTATTGAGAAAACCTGAAAATACCAAGGCCCCTCTGCTGGAAGAGAAGCCTCAACCAGAAGAAGAAATCAGAGGTATGTGTACAACCATCCATTCACAGCGTTAGGAAATGAGCTTGAGTATATTTGCCATTGTGGTTAAATTAGAGTGGGTTCAAACCTGACTGGAGCTCCTCTGTTGTAATACAGCCAATTACATCCCCATAAATCCAACTGGGTCATTCTTCCTCAATTGGGGCAATCAGTGGTATATAACTCTGTTATTTCCTGTCATCAACGCTCACAAAAATTTGAACTCCATCAAAATTTAATTCTCTGTATTGAAAATAAAGCAGCACTTAAAAAAAAAATTATCTGATGGTCCAGCTCTCAAAATTGCTTGATTGGAAATTGCCATTTTACTGAGGAAGAAACTGCAAGAACAGATGATGGGTATATGAGAGGCTGTCAAAGAATAGTTCTTAAACATCCCTACTGTTTCTTTGTAATCATTTCTGTAGTCAAATAATGTCAAACAACTAAATAGGCTGTTTCCTGACAACCCCGCTTTTGCTCCATGAAGAACCCAAACAATTCTGGCAATAGGAAGCCATTGAGGAGACAATTAATTACAGATTGTAGAAACAACATGTCTTTGGTCAATCATCTAGAGGTAAGAAAAAAATGTACCAAGGTTAAATGGAAGGAAGACCTTTATACAGCGCCCATCACAGTCTGAGTTCATCTCAGATCTCTCTGTAGCTGAAGAACACCCCCCGCCCCGTGAAGTGTAGTTACTACGTAATGTAAAGAATGTGGAAGACAGTTTTCACACAACACACATGAAGAATGTGATAATGAGATATTTAATTAATTTATTTATTTTAATTATTTAACGATACACCACAGAGTAGGCCCTTCCAGCCTCGCTGCCCCAGCAACCCCCGACAAACCCAATTAACCCTAACCAAATTATAGGATAATTTACAATACTAATTAACTTACCCGGTACGTCTTGGACCGTGGAAGGAAATCGAAGCGCCCAGGGAAATCCCACGCATTCCACGGGGAGGAGGTACAGATTCCTCACGTTTGGTGCCGGAATTGAACTCCGAACTCCGGACCACCCCGAGCTTCAACAGCGTCGCATTGACCGCCACCCACGGTCATGAACTTGCTCCAAGACTGGATATGCGCCAGGCACTAAATCATAAAATCATTTCAGTGTCACAGATAGCAAAGGGCCACCATCATCCATCAGCAGTGGTGTCAGTTTAATTATATATGTCTTGGAGAGGCTTTTGAGGCTGTTTGAGTTTTTAAATAAGCTGGGAAGCAGCTGTGGTCCAGGGTTTGTGTAACTCGATACATCATTTGGCATAGCTTCAGGTTTTGGGATTTGTCCTGCTACTCTTTCTTCACTGGAAAACGCTTCACCTTCAATAACTGTACACCACTGGGCCCTAAACCTGCAAGGAGGGGAAAGAACAAATAAGCAAGTTACTTTTGTTTTACTGCAGATTCGATTTTAAACTCTTTCACTCTTTTGGGATTCATTTTATTGCTTTATCACTACATGATATCAACAACATCTGGATGATACAACTGCACAATATCAACAACATCTGGATGAATTGTCGGCGCGAAGCAGCCCATTCAGTTCGCCACGTCCATACTGACCAGTGGGCATCCTTCCAGATTAATCACATCCTCCAGCATTTCTACCATAGCCTCTATGCCCGAGTGATTCAGGGCTCATCCAGACTCTTCTTAAGTACCACAAAAAACTCTGCTTCACTCTCACTCTCAGTCAGTGCATTCATCTACTCTCTGGGGTGACGAAGGTCCTCCACTAAATCTCTTCCCCCTTACCCTAAACCTATGTTCTCTATTTCCCTCTGCTCTCTGAAATGCTTCCTGCAGTTGATCCTTTCTCTGTCTCTCAGAATTTAATTACATCAGTCAGGTCACCTCCGGACCTCCTCTTCCCCAGGGAAAACAGGCCTAGTCTCTCCTCACAACTAAAAATGTTCCATCCCAGGGAACATCCTAGTGAATCACCCCTGAACAACACCTGGATAATATAACTTCACATTACCTGCAACAGCTGGATGATAAAACTGTATGATATCAATAACAGCAACATCAATTGTATGGCTGGGCACAGCACAAATGCCATCTATAAATTTGCCAACGACACAGCTGTCATTGGTAGAATTTCAGATGGTGTTGAGGAGGTGTACAGGAGTGAGATACATCAGCTGGTTGAGCGCTTTCACAACAACCTTGCCCTCAACGTCAGTAAGACCGTGGAATCGACTGTGGACTTCAGGAAGGGGAAGTCGAGGGAACACACACCAGTCCTCATTGAGGGATCAGAAATGGAAAGAGAGAGCAGTTTCAGGTTCCTGGCTGTCAATATCTCTGAGGATCCATCCTGGGCTGAACATATTGATGCAATTACAAAAAAAGGCACAACAGCTGCTATATTTCATTAGGAGTTTGAGGAGAATTGGTGTGCCACCAGAGACACTCGCAAATTTCTAAAGATGTAACATGGGGAGCCTTCTAACTGACTGCATCACCATCTGGTACGATGGGGGGAGGGTGATACTGCACAGGATCCAAAGAAACTGCAGAAAGTTGTAAATTCAGCCACCTCCATCATGGTCCCTAGCATCCAGGACACCTTCAAAAGCCGATGCCTCAAAAAGGTGGCATCCATCGTTAAGGACCCACATCAGCCAGGCCATGCCCTCTTCTCATTGCTACCATCAGGGAGGAGGTGCCGGAGCCTGAAAACACACACTCAACATTTCAGGAACAGCTTCTTCTCCTCTGCCATCAGATTTCTGAATGGACAATGAACCCATGAACACTACCTCACTATTTTTTTCCTTCTCTTTTTTGCACTACTTATTTGAATTATTTTATATATATACTTATTATAATTTATTGTATTTTAGTAATAACGTATGCCAGTGATATTAAACCCAATTCTGATTCTGATCAAATCAACATTTCTGAATAATATCATTGTATGGTGGCATAGCTGCTGAGAGCACCTGCCCTGAGTGTAATGGGTAATGGGAATCATGAACGGATTTATCGAGAGTTCAAAATTCTACAGGCCTGTTTCAGTTAAAATATTAAGTATTTCAATTAAGAACACACTATATTTGGCCAGCTCAGTAAATAAAGGTATGCCTGTCATTTCTGTCCTTTTTGACATGGTAGCGTAGTGGTTAGTGCAACGGTTTACGGTGCCAGAGATTGTGATTGGGGTTCAATTCCGCTACTGTCTGTAAGAGTTTGTACTTGAATGCTTAGTTATCCTCTGGATGCTCAGTTATCCTCTGGATGCTCCAGTTTCCTCCCAGATTCCAAAGATGTACGGTTTAGGGTTAGCAAGTTGTGGACATGCTATGTTGATGCCAGAGTTGTGGCAACATTTGTGAATTGGCCCCGCAACATCTGTGGTCTCTGTTGGTCATTGATGCAAACGATGCATTTCCATGTAAGTTTTAATGTTTTGATGTACACGTGACAAATCTTTATGTTTATCTTCTCTTTGAATAGTAATGCCACATGCTGACGGTTGTCAAAAGCTCTCATTATTTTCCCTGTTGTTCACAATGCATCAGGGGGAGTTTCAGAAACAGGGGGCATCATGGTCAAGCAATTTGCGTTAAGTCTTACCCTCAGCCTTTTCCATGCTCCGGACCCTACCTTTCTTCAGCAGCACCACCCCCACTGCCCAGAATTCTACCTTCACCTTACTGTCTCCCTCAGAAGCATCCCTCAGCAGAGGGCAGTGCCTTGAGAGAAGGACATGAGAGAAGTGGGTCTAACTTTTATTTACCAGCCAGTTCATTCTTCGCTGGGATATTTTGTACAACTGAATATTGTCGCGTGTAAATCTTCAATCATGATAAGAACGAGCAGAGCAATTGGGAGCAAAGGGAAGGGTTTACGAGGAAAGGAGTTGAGTGAAGGGGAGGGAACTGAGAAGAAGGGGAACCAAGGGAAGAGGGAGACTGAGGAAGGAGGTCAGATATAGGGAGGGGAGATTGAAGAAGGGCAAGGATCAGAGTGAGGGATGCGAAGAGTGGGATAGAGGAATGTGTGTGTGTGTGATTGAATACATTTATGTGCACGTGTGCATATTTGAGTGTCGGTGTGGGGTCATACCTTGGACGAGGTGCTGAATTAGTCAAGACGTGCTAGGAGCTGATGTGCAAAGGTCATAGCGCACTACAACACAGAAATAGGCCATTCTGCCTATCTAGTCTGTGCCAAATTATTAATCTGCACCTGGATCATAGCCCTCCATCCCCCTCCCATCCACGTACCTATCCAAATTTACCAAATGTTGAAATTGAACCTGCATCTCGTTCCACCCTCTCACCACCCTGTGGGTGAAGCACTGTCTCCTCAGGTTCCACTTAAGCACTTCACCTTTCACCCTTAACCCATGACCTCCAGTCCTAGTCTCACCCAACCTCAGTGGCATTTACCCTATCTATACCCCTCATACCTTAGTATACCTCTATCAAATCTTCCCCCAGCCCCCATTCTGCTACACTCCAGGGAATAATGGCATAACCTAGTCAACCTTTCTCTATACTTCAAGTTTCCAAGTTCTGGCAACATCCTTGTAAATTTCTCTGTACGATTTCTGTCTTAGTGATACCTTTCCTGTAGTTTGGTGACCAAAACTGCACTAAATTAGGTCCCACTAATGTCTTCTACAACTTCAACATAACATTCCTACTCCTGTAATCAATATTTTGATTTATGAAGGCCAATGTGCCAAAAGCTCTCTCTATGAACCAATCTACCCACTTTCAAGAAATTATGGATCTGTATTGTTAGATCCCCCTGTTATACTGCACTCTTCACTGCCCTACAGTGGAAGTCCTAAACTGTTCACCATGTAGGTCCTCCCAAAGTGCAACGCCTCTCACTTGTCTGCATTAAATTCCATCTGCCACTTTCAGCACGTTTCCAGCTGCTCCGAGCTTTGATAGCCTTCCTTGCTGCCCAGGGCACTCCCAACCTTGGGGTCATACACAAATTTGCTGATGCAGGATACCATATCATCACCCAGATCGACACAGACGACGAACAGCCGACGCAGCTCTGATCCCTGTGCTGCATCAATAATCACAGGTCTCCAGTGGGAGAGGCAGCCATCCACTAGCTCTCTCTGGCTTCTCCTGCGAAGCCAATGTCCAATCCAGTTTACTACCTCATCCTGAACGCTGACTGACTGAACCCTCCCTGACCAGCCTCCCATGCAGGATTTTGTCAAAGCCCTTGCGAAAGTCCACGTAGACAACAGCCACCGCCTTGACTTCATCAACTTTCCAGGTAACCGCCTTGACTTCATTAACTTTCCAGGTAACCGCCTTGAAAAACTCTGAAAGGTTGATTAGGCTTGACCTCCCATACACAAAGCCACATTCATTAGTTGGGTTTTTAGAGAATTTGTCCTCTCCTCAGAACAGGTGTGGAAGCCAAGGGGCAACCCCAGAAGAAGATACCAAAGCCAGTTGCTGGGTAAACTCTCCGCACCGGGCTGGTACGGTGGCATAGGTTACAGCACCACCTGGGTACTATTATACTGAGTAAATCATTCCGGTGCATTGAGCTGGAGCAAGGTAGAACAATAATAATGCAGAGTAAAGTGTAAACGCTACCAGAAAGAGTGCAGTGTGGGTCAACAATAAAGTGCAAGATCATATCGAGGTAGACTGTCAGGCTAAGAATCTGTGGTAACATACAGGAGGTTCAAGAGTTTGAAAACAGCGACTAGAAGCTATCAGTGAGCCTGGTGGTACGGTCTTTCAGACTTTTGTATTTTCTCCCCCTTGGGGAGGGAGGAAGAGGGAATATCTTGGGGGAGGGTCTTTGTTTACGCTGGCTGCCTTTTGCATAGTGAAAATGGACAGAGCCCACAGAGAGGAGGGTGCTTCCTGTGATGTGCTGAGTTACGTCCACAACTCTCCGCAGGTCTTTTAGGGTCTCTGTGAAAATTCAGAGGCTGAGTTCCCCCCAGCAGAGTACTTTTTGAGTTGGTTTAGTGAAAATGTATTTTGGTTTGCTATGAAACAGTTCGTAGCGAATGCTAAGGTTTGACATGAGGCATAAGGTCATATTTCCAACACCCTGTCACACTCCTCGGCAGAAAGGAGACCACTCATCTCCCCCTCTCCGTTCACTCTGTGTTGTCAGTTATTCGTATTTTCATTCTTCCTTTGTTTCTAAATTAAGAAGCTGCTTCCTTTCAAGTCCTGTTCGGTCACGCAGTAATGCCTTGTTGAATTTTGGCTCACGCTGAGTTTAACATTTTCTTGCCTTTGTTTGCTCACCCCCCTCATGGCCCCTGTGCATGTCTAAGGTCACTCCGCTTTCATTCATATCCTGTGCTCTGATGGATTACAGCATCTCACTGACTTCTCTGCTGGTCAGGATGCAAAGGGCACTGCGGTGCACACATTGTGCCTGTTAGTTTACCGTGCCCACACAGAAACAGGCTCTTTGGCCTAGCTCGTCCATACTGACCAAAGGACCTTCGTGAGTTGGTCTCACCTGCCGGCACTTGATCATAAAACCATCAGGCACAGGAGGAAAATTAGCCCATTGAGTCTGCTCGTCCATTTGATCATGGCTGATATATTATCCCTCTCAACCCCATTCTCCTGCCCTCTCGTAACCTTTGATGCCGTAACTAATCAGGAACCTGTCAACCTCCTTTTTAAACATTCTCAGTGGCTTTGCCTTCACAAATTCACCACCCTCTGGCTAAAGAAATTCCTCCTCACCTCTATGTCAAAGGGTTATCCTTCTATTCAAAGGCTATTCACTCCGGTCCTAGACTCTCTCACTGTTGGAAACATCCTCCCCATGTACACTCTATCTACACCTTTCGTAGGTTTCAGTGAGATTCCCCCCACTCTTCCGATCTGTAGTAAGTACAGGCAGAGCCATCAAACGTTCCTCATACATTAACCATTTCATTCCCAGAACCATCCTTATAAATCTTTGGACCCTCTCCTATGCCCTCTAAACCAGAGGTTCGCAACCTTTTTTATGCCATGGACCAGTACCATTAAGCAAGGGGTCCGTGGACCCCAGATTGGGAACCCCTGCTCCAAACCTTTCTTATGCAAATGCCCCCTCTGGTGGGTCGCTGCATGTACTCACCACCCCCTGTGTGACAGAACACACCAAAGTTCCTAAGGCAGCACCTTCCAGACCCACGACCACTACCATCTAGAAGGATGAGAACAGCAGATACCTGGGAACACCACCACTTGCAAATCCACCCCCCCCCCCCCCCCAGGTCTCTCACCATCCTGACTTGGAAACATATCACCCTCCCCTCACTGTCGCTGGGTCAAAATCATGGAATTCCCTCCCATCAGCGCTGTGGGTGTACCTACACCTCAGGGACTGCAGCGGTTCAAGATGGCAGCTCATCACCACCTTCTCAAGGGCAACTAGGGATGGGCAATAAATGTTGGCTTAGCTGGCGACACCCACGTCCCGTAAATGAATGAAACAGAATTAGCCCTTCATGTCCCCTTCAATCCTTTCCCCTCTCAGCCTAAACCTATGGCTTCTAGTTCTAGTTCCTTACTCTGAGATAAAGCCCGTGACCATCCACCTTATTCACATCCTTCCTGACTTCAGAAACTTCCAAAGGGTCACGTCTCATCCTCTTTCACTGCAGGGAAACAGTGACATCCTATCCGTGCTCTCCTACAACTCAAACCCCAGCAGAGTCATCTATTATGTTTGAATGATGACTTACCGCATCACAATTCATAGGCCCGCCTGTGAAATTCAGGCTCGGGTTTCTCTATAAGGAAAACGCCTTAGGCTGAAATATTTAAACTGTATAGCAGTTCAGGAAGAAAACTGCTCGGACTCTCAAAGAAACACTCACCTGGGGGTTAAGTTGTGGAGACAGAAACAGTTAACTCTTTCAGGAAATATTGAAAATGTAACTCTGCTTCTCTTTCCTCCCACGCTGCCCTACCTACTGATTATTTGAAGCAATTGTTTTTATTTTGGATTTCCAAAATCTGTAGTATTTTGCTGTTTGGTCTATATGGTGACCCTGTGTGGCACTCATTCTAAGGGAGAAATATTTTATTAGGAGACCAACTTGTGCAAAATCCTAGTTATGGTTTGCTACAAACAGACCGAGACTTATTTGCTGTGACATTCCAACATCTTTGTAATAAACACTAACAGAAATGCATGAATGTATCAGAACTGTCTCCTCTTCAGCTGTCTAAATTCTGCACTAGACTTACGTTTCCTGGGTGCAGAAGACCTGCCTAGCAACCCTATGGTGACTAGTGACATCATCTCAGCCTCCAGAACCAGTAAATGACCAACCACTGACAAGAGAAAATCTGCAGGTGCTGGAAATCCAAAATGCTGGAGGGACTCAGCAGGCCAGGCAGCGTCTACGGAAAGGAATAAACCGGTGATGGTTCAGGCCGAGGCCCTTCATCTTCATCAGAGTAAGAAGATGGGAGGAGGGGGAGGGAAAAGTGGTAGGTGATAGGTGGGACCGGGTGAGGGGGAGGGTGTGAAGTAAAAAAAAGCTGGGAAGTTGATTGGTGAAAGAGATAAAGAGCTAGAGGAACAACACACACAAAATGTTGGTGGAACACAGCAGGCCAGGCAGCATCTATAAGGAGAAGCACTGTCGACATTTCAGGCCGAACCCCTTCGTCCACCAGCATTTTGTGTGTGTTGTTTTAATTTCCAGCATCTGCAGATTTCCTCGTGAAAGAGCTAGAGGAGGTGGAATCTGATAGGAGAGGGTAGAACACTGGAAGAAAGGGGAGGGCGAGGAGCACCAGAGGGAGAGTGATGGGCAGGGAAGGAAAAAGATGAGAGAGGGAAACAGGAATGGGGAACGGTGAAGAGGGGGGATTTACCAGAAGTTTGAGAAATCAGGTTGGAGTCCCAGACGGAATAAAATGTGTAGCTCCTCCAACCTGAGTGTGGCTTCATCACAGCAGCAGAGGAGGCTACTGACATATGGGAATGGGAAATAGAATTGAAAAGGATGGCCACTGGGAGATCACGCTTTTCCTGGTGGACGGAGTATCGGTGCTCGGTGAAACGGTCTCCCAATCTACATTGGGTCTCACCGACATACAGGAGGCACACCAGGAGCACCGGATACAGTAGATAACTCCTACAGATTCCCAGGTGAAGTGTTGCCTCATCTGGAAGGACTATTTGGGGACCTGAAATCATTTGCTAACACCAAGGGAAGGTTTTCGTTGAGAGAAGGTGGAAAATAATTCACCAACGTCTCTCCAAAACCACTTGCGGAGAGGGAAATGTGCTCAAACTGAAAAATCAAAGCAGCAAGTCACAAATGGGACATCCTTAAGGAAACAGGCAGAGAGCAAGTTGGAAAGGAGAGGGCATGAACAAAGTTGCATTCCGAAAAGAGAAGAATGAATAATCAAGTTATTAAAATCGTAACTTCCTGAAATGAATGGTCCAAAGTGGGGAATTATTGGCCAATTCCAAATCCAAGAGGCGTTGCTGTAGTTGTTTGTGATTAATGTCCCAGACATGTCTCCTTCTTTCTGGCACAGAACTGGAAGGCAGATAGGGAGCTTATCTGTACTCTTACTCAGTGAATCATTTCTCTCCTGCTGGACCTCACAGACTGCAGCGGAGAGTTGTTAAAGTTACAGCAGGAGATCACACACGAGCGATTGTGAGATGATTTTTCTTTCTCCTTACCAACCTGCTAACTTCACGTTTCTCCATATCTGGTCACCGCCCTTCATTTAAGAAGTGAGCCTTTCATGACCTTTGTCCTCTTTTGCACGCCACAGTCCCGAGGAATCATGGGATGGCAGAGAGGGAGAGGAGGTTTGAAGGAAGCAAGCGGGGGCAGTCAGCGCATTTTGAGCACCTCCATCCCGAGGAGTTAGTGGATCGCGTAGCGAGAGAGAGAGCGTTTAAAAGAAGCAAGCAAGGGCAGTTGCACAGTTCCTGAGGAGACAGTGGATTCCGTGTAATTAGGCACTTGGCAAGGACCATTAAAGAGAAGTTAGGTTTAAGCAGAGCGGCCGAGGTGTGAGTGGACCAGTGTTCGAGTGGCGAGTTGAGGCTTCGGCTCATCGGGGCTTCAGCGAGCAGAGGCGCAAGCTTTGTGGGGGGGGGGGGAGGGAAGAATGACCTAGCAGGGAAAAGCCACAGTGGGCATGTCTCTGGCTCTGTGACTGAGAAAGGAAGTGGGGGGGGGGGGGGAGAAGAGGCAAGCTGTAGTGAGAGAGGATTCATTGATGAGGGGAACAGAAAGGAGGTTCTATGGATGAGAATGAGATTCCTGGATGGTTTGTTGCCTCTTGGTTGCCAGGGTCAGAGATCTCTTGAGCAAAATCAACATCATTCTTAAGTGGGAGGGTGAGCAGCCAAAGGTTGTGGTACATGTTGGTACCAATTACATGCATACGATCGGAAATTAGGTCCTACAATGTGAGTTCGGGGGGGCTAAGTGCTAAGTTAAATGAAGGGACCCCCAGGGTTGTGATCTCAGGATTGCTACCTATGTCATGTGCTAGGGAGGGCAGAAATAAGACGATCATACAATTTAACATGTGGCTAAGGAGTTAATGCAGGAGAGAGGGCTTCAGGTTTTTGGATCATTAGGCCTTCTTTCAGGGAATGTGGGACCTGTATGGAAGAGATGGTTTGCACCTGAACTGGAGGAGGTCTAACATCCTAGCAGGAAGGTTTGCTGGTGCTGCATCATGAGGTTTAACTAGAGTTGCAGGACGATGGGAACCAGAACACCAGAGCAGACAGTGGAGTGGTTGTGGAGAAAGATGTTGTTAAGCCTACATACAATAGACCGTGGGATTAAGGGGTCCAAATCTGTAGGGAGCGCACAGACTGTTGCGAGAAATATAAGGTCGTGATAGGAGGTGATTTTGACAGTCCACATATTGAAAAAGGACTGGATGGGATAGAGTTTGTCAAATGTGTTCAGGAAAGTTTCCTTCATCAGTACGTAGAAGTCCCAACTAGAGAGAGAGTGCGACACTAGATCACCTATTAGCCAACGAGAGGATGGGGAACACTTGCATGAGCAAGATGTGGCTTCCTCCCAGCACACCAGATACAGCGATCAGACAGGAAGGCTTCTCGATTTACAGGATGGACTGAACTAATTCAGAAAGGACAAAAGGTGGAAGGTGTGTGTTTCATAATAAACTCTCAGTGGCGCTCCAATGTGGCGGTTTTGACTTACCCTGACCCCCCGACCTTGAACACCGAACAATCAAATGCGGTTCATTCTAGTTATCTAGGGAGTTCCCCTCCATAATCCTGACCGCAGTTTACATGCCACCAGCGGCCGATTATAATCAAGCGACACACAGTTCATCATAGGCCTGTTTGAAGAAAACCCTGCCCATCAGGCTATAATCAATAGCACCAGAGGTTCCAGCACACTGTTACATTAAGAGAAGGAATGCCTGTCATTCCATGCCCAGACCATATTTCAGTAAAGCCAATCACTTCACTGTCCTTCTACCTGCACACCAGCAGAGGCTAAAGGGCAAAGGTTCCAGAGATTAGAACAAGGAGGTGATCGCGGGAGAGAGAGAACCGGCTGTGGGATTGCTTCAAGTCAGTGGACTGAGTTGTGCTCAAGGATTCGTCTGTGGATCTGAATGGCTGTCACTGACTTTATTAAAACAGTTGTAAATGAGTCTGTCCCCTCAAAATCATTCAGAGTGTTCCCCAATCAGAAGCCCTGCATGAACAATGAGATCCCCAGTCTGCTGAGGGCCAGGTCAGAGGCATTCAAGTCTGGTGACGAAGAAAGTTACAAGAGGTCCAGGTATGATCTCCAGCAATCATCTCATGGACAACTTGAATCAATGAAGGATGCTCGACAGTTGTGGCAGGGCTTCAATTCCATCACCTATACATCAAGCAATATAGGTGACAACAGGACTTCATTTCCAGATGAGCTCAGTGCCTTCTATGCTCACTTTGACCATCACGAACTCCCACAGACCACGACGATTCTGTGATCTGAGCTTCTTGAGGGTGACATGCCAGCACCCTTCGGGGGGGGGGGGGGGGGGGGGGAGTGAGCCCATGAGAAGCATCCGGCCCAGATGAGGTACCTGGCCAAGAACTAAAACCCCGTGCTGATTGGAGCGCTCACTGAGATCTTTAACCTCTCGCTTCAGCAGTCTGAGAAACCCACCTGCTCCACACGGGCTTCAGTTACAAGAAGAGCATGGTGGCCTACCTCTATGACCATCGCCCAGTAGCACTTGCATCCACAGTGATGAAGTGTTTTGAGAGGCTGCTGATGAAACATCAACTCCTGACTGAGAAGCAACTTAGATCTGCTCCAATTTGCCGACTGGCACAGCAGTTCCATAGCACTGGCTTTTCACTCACCATGGAACATCTAGACAGCAAAGAGACATACACCAGGATGCTCTTTATTGATTACAGCTTAGCATTCAATACCATCATCCTCCAACTATTGCCTCAATACCTCTTTGTGCGTCTGGATCCTCAGTTTCCTCACTTGCAGACCACAGTTCAGATTGGTGGCAACATCTCCTCCACAATCTCAATAAGCACAGGTGCACCACAGCCTGTGAGCTTAGCCCCCTGCTCAACTCGCTTTGTAATTATGACTGGGTGGCTAAGCACAGCTCCAACGCCATTTTCGAGTTTGCTGACGACACCACTGTCGTAGGTCGAATCAAAGGTGGTGATGAGCCAGTATATAAAATCTGAAAATCTGGCTGAATGATGCCACAACAACCTCTTACTCAACGTCAGCAAGGCCAAGGAGCTCATTATTGACTTCAGGAGGAGGAAACCAGAGGTCCATCAGCTTGTCCTCACTGGAGAATCAGAGGTAGAGAGGGTCAGCAACTTGAAATTCCTCGGTGTTATTATTTCAGAATACTTGCTCTGGGTCCAGCACGTAAGTGCAATTCTGAAGAAAGCATGGTAGGATCTCTACATCCTTAGGAGTTTGCGAAAATTCGGCATGATATTTAAAACTTTGACAAACTTCTGTAGATGTGTTGTGGAGAGTATATTGACTGGCTGCATCACGGCCTGGTATGGAAACACCAATGCCTTTGAATGGAAAATCCTACAAAAAAGTAGTGGATACCTCCCGGTCCACAGTTCACAGGTAAAGACTTACCCACCTTTGAGCACATCTACACGAAATGTTGTCACAGGAAAGCAGCATCCATCATCAGTGACCCCCACCCCACCCAGGACATGCTCTCTTCTTGCTGCTGCCATCAGGAAGAAGGTACAAGAGCCTCAGGACTCACACCACCAGGTTCAGGTACTCCTCACCCTCATGCCCTTGAACCGAAGAGGATAACTTCACTCAACTTCAATTGCCCCATCATTGAAATATTCCAATTTATGAACCCTCTTTCAAGGACTCTTCATCTCATGTTTATGATATTTATTGTTTATTTATCTATTATTATAATTTCTTTCTTCTTGTATTTGCACAATTTGTTATCTTTTGCGCACTGGTTGAATGCTGAAGTTGGTGCAGTCTTTCATTGATTCTATTATTGTTATTCTATTATGGATTTATTGATTATGCCTATGAGAAAATGAACCTATATACCTTGATAATAAATTTACTTTGAACTTTAAACTCTGCGTCAAGTGGTCATAATGCCATTAGTTTCGAAGTAATTAAGGAAAAGGGTAGATCTGGTCTTCAAGATGAGGTTCTGAATTGAACAAAGGCCAATTTTGATGGTATCAGAAAGGATTTGGCAAAAGTGGATTGGGACAGGTTGTTTTCTGGCAAAGTTGTATTTGGTAAGTGGGAGGCCGTCAGAAGTGACCATTTGAGAGAACAGAGCTTGTATGTTCCTGTCAGAATAAAAGGCAAGGATAGCAGGTTTAGGGAATTTTGGTTTTTTTAAGGTATGTTGAGGCCCTGGTTAAGCAAAAAGGAAGTGCAGAGCAGATATAAGCAGCAGGAACACATAAGCTACTTGAGGAGTATAAGAAACGGGATGTTTTATGCTCTCCTTTAGGTCATCCAATCAGCCTTCTTCACTCCAGGGTAAACTGGCCAAGCCTATCGAATGATATAATTAAAGGCCTCCAGTTTTTATTAAATTGTCATCTCTTTCTCCTACCTTTCCGCCTCACCATGTTTCACCTATCATCTGCCAGATTGTACTCCTTTCCCTCCCCGCACCTCTTTATTCTGGCTTCTCCTCTCGTCCTTTCCGGTCCTGATGAAGGGTCTCGGCCCGAAGCGTCGACTCTTTATTTCCCTCCGTAGAGGCTGCCTGATTTGCTGAGTTCATCCAGCATTTTGTGTGTGTTGCACCAAACCACAATAAAAATATGTTTTTGAGAATGGACATCAGGCTGACAAAGGCTCTCATTTTGTCTATCGCTTCCTCATGTCCAGAGGTCACCAGAATACTATTAAACTGATTTTAATCTCATGCTAGTAGATTTTATTTTTATTTTACGCACTCTATTCCCGACAAAGAGAGAAAAAGAACAGAAGAACAGAAGAAACAGGAGCGGGAGTCAGCCATCCGGCCCATCGAGCCTGCTCCATTATTCAATAAGATCATGGCTGATCTGACCATGGAATCATCTCCACCTACCTGCCTTTTCCTCATAGTCCTTAATTCCCCTACTATGCAAATTCACTCTAACCTTGTCTTAAATAGAACTTGGATCGGATGTAAGCTAAGGCAGTAAGGACAGGTGATTACACATCACTTCAGCACCAAACACCTTACTTATGCAAATGATGGGTGTATCATATTTATATATGAATTTAATTCTGAGGGAAGAGAACAAGCTATGGATGCACTTTTAATTTTTCATTATTTCGATTACCAGAAATTCCAACTGAACCTGCAAAAGAAATTGAAGAAGGTGTCACGGAGGTGGATATATGTGAGTATATTCAGCATCAGGGAGGTAATGCTGAGGCTTTGGGAGGCATTGGTCAGACTGTGAGCAGTCTTAGGCCCCTTATCTTAAGAAGGGATGTGCTGGCATCAGAGGAAGTTCATGAGAAGGGTTCAAGAAATGAAAGGGTTAATGTATAAGGAGTGGTCGATGGCTCTGGGCTTGTACTCAGTGGAGTTTAGAAGAATGAGGGGAGATTTCTTTGAAGCCTATGGAATATTGAAAGACCTGGATAAGGTGGACATGGAGACGATGTTTTCTATAGTCGGGGAGTCTAGGACAAGAGGGCACAGTCCAGAACACAAGAGATGAGGATTTTTAGCCAGAGGGCGGTGAATCGATGGAATTCTTTAGCCATGTGGAGGTCAAGTCATTGGGTATTTTGAAACAGAGGTTGATAGGTTCTTGATTAGTGCGGAAATGACACAAGAATAAGAGGGTCAGAGCCCAGGGTGATGGGTCAGTGCAGGAATGACACGGGAGTAAGAGGGTCAGGACCCAGGGTGATGGGTCAGTGCAGGAGTGACACGGGAGTAAGAGGGTCAGCCATGATTCTACTGAGTGATGGAAGAGAGAGACCTACATTCATTCAGACCTACACCTGCTTATGAAGGTAAGTCCTCCCCGCGCCTAGTGGTGCATCGGGCAGCAACCTCACCGTTTCTGTAACGTTCGTCTGTTTTATGAGGCCAAGTTGCTAGCTTGACACTCAAGCCAACACAGATGGAAGGCATGCAAGGAGCTGGCTGGATTTGAACCCGGGACCACTCACACCAGAGCACAGTGCAAATGCCACTGCACCACCAGCCAGCTCGCCTCTCGTGAAGCAGGAAGGGAGTTTTCATTGGAGTTAGGGAAGAGGCCCCTGTCTGTCATGGATGTTTGGCAGGACCTATTTGGCTGAATGGCCTGATTTTGTGTGGTAAACAGAAAGTTAAGAGATTGAAGTTTTGGTTTAGATCTAGCAACATCCCAAAGACTGCCAGTCCATCTGAAGTGTCTGAGAGGATAACCTGCTTCTCTTTCTGAATAAAACACGCCTGGAGTCTGTCATACTAATCCCCTTGGCATGACTTGGTTTGGTATAACGAATATTAATTCAAAAAGCAATAGCATTCCTCTGTTTGGTGTCAGAAAACTATACCAGTCAGTAACATTCGACAGGCAACCTGACTAGGAAGAGAAATGGCAGAAACAGAGTGGACACAAGTCTAGGCTCTTGAATTAGTGATCATTAATATCTTTTTTTAATTTTTGTTTCATTGCAATGGTTTGAAATACAAATTCTCACTTCAGAGCTACCTGCGCTAACTTCAGAGCCTCTCCTCAGACCAACAGGACAGCAAGTACGGGCAGTTCCCATGACGGTGGTGGGAAGTTTATGTTGATCAGTTTATATGACTGGTGGGCCGAATATCTGCTCAAACAGGAACGGGAAAATCAAAGCAGCCAATCGCAAGTGGGAAATCCTTAAGGAAGCAGGCAGGACTGCTCACCAGAGAGCAAGTTGGAAAGGAGAAGCCATCAGTGAGGCTGCATTCCAAAAGAAAAGTTTGAATAATCATTCTTAAAAATCATAACTTCCAGAGACGGTCCAAAGGGGGAAATTATTCACCAATTCCAAATCCAAGAAGTGCTCCTGTAGCTGTTCTTGATTATTGTCCCAGACATCTCTCCTCCTTCTTGGCACAGAATTAGGGCAGAAAGGGAGCTTATCTGTACTCTTATTCCGAGAGTCATTTCTCTGCTGTTGGACTTTGCAAGCTGCGGAGGAGTGCACTTAACGTTACTGAGATCAGGACGTCTGCATTTAACTGCATGTGAGGTCCCGAGTATTCTGGCGTTTACCAGCAAAATTCACGCCGCCATTTTCTTTCTTGTTGACCTGCTATAATTGGAAATTGACTTTTACTTTGAATCGCCCAAAAACAAAATCACCCAGTCCCTCGAAAGGTGAGTAGATATAGAAAAAAGGGAATAATTTCAGCACCATAGGGAATGAGCAGGTATGAGGCTTTTTAAAAATTTGATTTACCTTTCTCTTTGCCAATGTGCTAACTTCACATTTTTCCATGTTTTTGTTTCACTATGAGCAATGGACTTCTCAGAACTGCTACATCCCCCTCACTTCCCACTGCACTCTGTATTCTCGGCCAACTTTGATGCACTATACTGGAAAGTCAATCTATTTATTCAAAAGCACTATAAATCTGAAATAAAGATAGAAAATAATGTAAGTGTTAAATTAGGCAATAACTGCATAGAGATTAAAGCAAGGGGTCTACCTGAAACAGCCATAAAATTCTGGAAAGATCTAGCATGTCAGGCTGCATCAATGGAAAGGAATAAACGGTCAACGTTTCAGGCCAAGACATCTCATCATAACAACATTTTGTGTGCATTGGTCAACATTTTCAGCATCTGCAGAATCTCTTGTGTGTACCTGAAGCATCCATTCTTTTTCTCCACAGCTACTGTCTGGTGAGAGTTTCCAATTTTTTTTGTGTGTGCTTTTTTTTCCTATGTGACTGTAATAGTCAGTTTGTGTGAGTGTAGTAATCAGGTTACGTGGCTGTAGTGAGCGGTCTGTGTGACTGTAGTGGGCAGTCTGTGTGACTGTAGAGGGCAGTCCGTGTGGCTGTAGAGGGCAATCCGTGTGACTGTAGAGGATAGTCCGTGTGGCTGTAGTGAGCTGTTTCATGTGTTCACAGAGGTAAATCTGAAGAATTCTCTCAATGGAGGGAAGCAGAGACGTTAGGGAACAGAGTCTTAAGAGCAAACAACTAAATTGTGGAACACTCGGGAGGCAGGATTGGAAAAGTACTGAGAATTCCTAGCACAGTATTCTGATGAGGTTACAGCAATAGTGAGGAACAAAATCATATGGAATTTGAACAGAAGGATTAGAATTTCAAAAAGGTAATTTTTAATTGGGAATCAATACAGTCAGGGTTCTAGGCTCAAGTTTTGCATCTGCTGAAGAGAGGAATATCAAGGTGATGGATACTGACTGTCAAGTTATCTAAAGTCCAGACCTTTCATTATTCTGTGTAAGGTTAATATTATAATAAGACTACAACATCACCATAGGTATGAGAGGAAAATAACTGAGTAACTAGAGCAGCTGGAATTCCGTGGAACTGCTGGCAGCTAAGGCTTCCATTCTCTTGGGGTAGGAAAATACTTTACGTCATGGTGTCTTTGTATAGAATTGTGAATTTCCATTAGAGCAAACTGAGAGTTTTAAATCTACCCCCATTCATTTAGTTGATGTAGAAATTTCATTGCCAGTAGTAACAGCATTTAAATCATAGGTTAAGACCATAAGATATAGGAGCAGAATTAGGCCATTTGGCCCATCGAGATAGCTCTGCCATTTCAGCATGGCTGATCCAATTTTTCTTTCTGCCCCAATCTCCTGCCTTCTCCCTGTATCCCTTCACACCCTGACCAATCAAGAATCTATCAACCTCTTCCTTAAATATACATAAAGACTCGACCTCCACAGCTACCTGTGTGGAAAAGAATTCCACAGATTCAGCACTCTGCCTAAAAATACCTTCTCATCTCCATTCTAAAAGGACACCCCTCTATTCTGAGGCTGTGCCCTCTGGTCTTAGACTCTCCCACCACAGGAAACATCCTCTCCACATCCACCATATCAACCATTTTATAGGTTTCAAAAAGGTCACCCCTCATTCTTCTGAATTCCAGTGCATACAGTGCATCCATCAAAACCTCTTCATATGCTAAGCCGTTCAAACCTGGAACGCCCTCTGAACCCTCTCCAGTTTCAGCTCATCCTTTCTGAGATAAGGGGTCTTTAAACTGCTCACAACACTCCAAGTGAGGCCTCACCAGTGCTTTACAAAGCCTCAGCATTCTCAGTTTCTACACTCTTTTTTCATTTCTGTGATTTATGAATCAGTTGCAAGTCCAGAATTGATTGCCCGTTCATAATTCATATTGGGAAGATAGGGGAGAGCTGCCTTCTTGAACTGAGTAGAGCAGGTGCTCTCATTGTACAGAGGACTAGGATCTGCAGGATTAGGATCTGGAGGACTAGGATCTGCAGGATAGTTGGAGGACTAGGATCTGCAGGATAGTTGGAGGACTAGGATCTGGAGGATTTTGCTAAGACAGCATTAAGGTGCCTGCTGTATGCAGTTCCCGGGATTTGGACCTAATGGGAAGATGGAACTGTTATGCATTTGCAGATTTAGAAAGATTCTAGATGGTAACATTCTTTTGGGCTTGCTGTCCTTGATCCTTTTGTGTTAGGTTTGGAAAAAGCTCTTGACTAAGCCTCAATTGTGCCCAGAGTGGAGGGACTGAATGTTAAGGTGGCTCCCGACAGCAGAGAATTCAGGTAAAATACAACCAATATCCACATTATATTAGGTTTCTTACAGGGATCTCTCAAACATTGTTACTTTAATTGTCACACACAAACTACTGTGGATTCGCAGTCCAACTCCACAGTGAAAGTACTGACTAATCCCATCAATGGAATCATTGAGAAAAGAGCAGCAATGTTTCAGCTATAAAGGTGGATTTAAATAAAGGTTGGATTAAATAAGATCTATTTAATCCTTTGGATATTCAGATATTGAAAATTTACAAATTAATGCAGATGTTGTATCTAGACAGAAAGCCCACAGATAGACCTCCATCTGAATAGCACAAAGACAGGAGAATCTGCAGACGCTGGAAATCTAAGCAATGCACACAAAGTGCTGAAGAAGGGTCTCGGCCCAAAACGTCGACTGTTTACTCTTTTCCATAGATGCTGTCTGGTCTACCGAGTTCCTCCAGCATTTTGTGTGTGTTGCTCAGTCTGAGTTTCCAACAGGCAAGGAGGAAGCACTGGAGACTCAAGGGGAGAAGGAAATGGATCTGACAATAATTCACTAACAGATGCCATGTTTTAATGGACAAACTACAACAGAAAATATCAAGAAAATGCAAATCCTGAACCAGGGTCCTGGGTTTCATCTGGGGAGCAGGGTCATTTCTTTAACTAAATTAATTAAATATTACAAAATTCAAAAGTTCAAAGTAAATTCTTTACTTTTACAGTGGGTTCTGTGACCGCAAGAGAGAAGCCAATGTGGTGTTTCCTCACAAGTGCTAGGATTCAGGATGTCTCAGAGTAACTGCAGAAGATTCTCAAGAGGGAGGGTGAGCAGCCAGGGGTCGTGGTGCCCATTGGCACCAATGACATGGGTAGAATGGGCAAAGAGGTCCTGCTCAGCGAGTTAGGAAAGACACTGAAGAGCAGGACCTCCAAGGTAGTAATCTTTGGATTACTCCCAGTACCACCTGCTAGACAGGGCAGCTATAGGATGACAGTACAGATGAATGAGTGGCTGAGGAATTGGTGCAGGGGACAGGGTTTCAGATTTCATTCGGATCTTCTTCTGGGGAAGGTATGACCTGCACAAAATGGACAGGTTACACCTGAACCCGAGGGGGACCAACATCCTTATGGGCAAGTTTGTTAGAGCTGTTGGGGAGGGTTTGAACTAAGTTGGCAGGGGCATGAGAACCAGACTGATGGGGCAATTATTATACAAATATTATTTGGTGCTTTTAAGTAGGTACAGAGGAGATGTCAGGGGTAAGTTTTTTTACTCACAGAGTGGTGAGTGTGTGGAATGGGCTGGTGGTGGCAGTGGTGGAGGCGGAAATGATAGAGTCTATTAAGAGACTCCTGGATGGCTACATGGAGCTTAGAAAAACAGAGGGCTATGGGCAAAGCCTAAGTAGTTCTAAGGTAGGGACATGTTCAGCACAGCTTTGTGGGCCGAAGGGCCTGTATTGTGCTGTAGGTTTTCTATGTTTCTAGGTTAATGCAGTGTGTAGTGAGACTGTGAGGAAGGACAGGCAGATGATAGGGCAAAATGAGTTGAAGTGTAATATGGGGGCAAAATCAAAAAGGGTGATGAATACAGGACTGAAGGTTCTATATTTGAATGCACACAGTTTCCTAAATAAGGTAGATGGTCTTGTAGCATGGGCAGTGATTAGTAGCCATGATGTCACGGGCTTCACTGAGACATGGCTAAAGGAAGCTCATAGCTGGGAGATTAACATCCAAGGATAAACTTTGTATCGAAAGGATAGGCAGGTAGGCAGGGAAGGTAGGGTAACTCTGTAGGCAAAAAATGAAATCAAGTCCTTAGAAAGAGATGACATAGAATCAGAAAAAGTAGAATCCTTGTGGGTAGAGTTAAGAAAATGCAAGGGTAAAAAGACCCTTATGGGACCCATCAAGCTCCTGAACAGTAGCAAAAGGATGTGCCCTATAAATTTCAACAGGAAATAGAAAAGGCAGGTAAAAAGGGCAATGTTATGATAGTCATGGGGGATCTCAATAGGCGAGTAGATTGGGAAAATTAGGTTGGTGCTGCATCCCAAGAGAGAGCATTTGTAGAATACATATGAGATGGCTTTTTAGAACAGCTTGTGGTTGAGCCCACTCTGGGAAAGGCAATTGTGTAATGAATCAGATTTGATTGGGGAGCTTAAGGTAAAGAAACCCTTGGGAGGCAGTGATCATAATATGTTAGAAATCACTCCACATTTTGAGAGGGAGAAGATAAAATCAGATGTATCGATATTACAGTGGATTAAAGGGAATTACAGAGGCATGACAGAGGAACTGCTAACATTGATTGAAAGGAAACAGTAGCAGGGATGATGCCAGAATAACAATGGCTGGAGTATCTAAGGGAATTCAGAAGGCACAAGATAGATGCATCCAAAGATGAAGAAGCGTTCTACAGGGAGGATGAGGCAACTGTGGCTGACAAGACAGCATGAAAGCCAAAAAGAGGGCAGATAACATAGCGAAAATTAGTGGGAGGCTAGAGAATTGGAATGATTTAAAAATCAATAGAAGGCAATTTTAAAAATTAAGAGAAAAGTTGAAATATGAAGTTTATCTAGCCAATAATATCAAAGAGGATGCTAAAAGCTTATTCAGATACAGTATATAAAAAGTAAAAGAAAGCAAAAGTAGATATTGGAATGCTGGAAAATGATACTGGAAAGGTAGTAATGTGGGATAAGGAAATGGCAGATGAACTGAATAAGTATTTTGCATCAGTCTTCACTGTGGAAGACACTAGCAGTGTGCTAGAAATTTGAGGTAAGGGCAAAAGTGAGTGTAGTTGCTCTTACTAAGGAAAAGGTGCTTGGAAAGCTAAAAGTCTGAAGGTAAATAAGTCACCTGCACCAGATGTTCTACACCTTAGGGTTCTGAAAGTGGTAACTGAAGAGATTGTGGATTGTAATTAGTAATTATTAGTAATGATCTTTCAAGAATCACTAGATTCTGGAATGGTTCCAGAGAACTGGAAAATTCCAAATGTCTCTCCGCTCTTTAAGAAAGGAGGGAGGTAGAAGAAAGAAAATGATAGGCCAGTTAGCCTGTCTTCAGTGATTGGGAAGGTGTTGGAGTCCATTATTAAGGATGTGATTTCGGGGTACTTGGAGGTGCATGATTAAGTAAGCCAAAGTCAGCACAGTTTCCTTCAAGGAAAATCTTGCCTGACAAATCTTCTGGAATTCTTTGAGGAAATAACAGGCAGGATAGACAAAGGAGAGTCAGTGGATGTTGTTTACTTGGATTTTCAAGAAGGCCTTTGACAAGGTGCTACATATGACGCTGTTGCATAAGTTAAGAGCCCATTGTAGTACAGGAGAGATACTAGCATGAATAGAAGATTGGCTGACTAGAAGGAGGCAAAGAGCGGGAATAAAGGTGGCCTATTCTGGTTAGCTGCTGGTAACAAGTGGTATTTTGCAGGGGTTGGTGTGGGGTCTGCTTCTTTCCACATTATATGTCAATGAGTTGGATGACAGAATTGATGGCTCTGTGGCCATGTTTGCAGACCATTGTACAAAGATAGGTGGTGGATCAGGCAGTGTTGAGGAAGCAGAGAGCCTGCAGAAGGACTTGGACAGATTGTGGAGAGTGGGCAATGTAGCGGCAGATGGAATATGGTGCAGGGAAGTATACAGTCATGCACTTTGGTAGAAGGAATAAAGGCATAGACTACTTTCTAAACAGGGAGAAAATTCAAAAATCAGAGGTGAAAAAAGGGAGTTGGAAGTCCTTACACATTCCTTAAAGGTTAGCTTTCAAGCTGAGTTGGTGGTAGGAAGGAAAATGCAATGCTAGCTTTATTTTCAAGAGGACTGGAATATAAGAGCAAGGATTTAAAGCTAAGGCTTTGGTCAAACCACACTTGGGCTACTTTAATCAGTTTTGGGTCCCTTATCTAAGAAAAGATAAGCTGCCATTGGAGAGGGTCGAAGGAGGTTCATGAGAATGATTACAGGATTGAGAGGGGTACATACGAGGGGTGTTAGATGGCTTTGAGCATGTGCTGGATAGAATTGAGAATAATGAAGGGGATCTCATTGAAACCTATCAAAATTGAAAGGTCTAGATAGGGAGGATATTTCCTATTGTGGTTGAGAGTTGGACCAGAGGGTACAGCCTCAGAATAGAGGGATGCCCACAGAGACTTGAAGGTCTTTTTTTTTAGCCAGGGGTGCTAAATCTGTGGAATTCATTGCCAAGGATGGCTGCGGAGGCCAAGTCATTGAGTGTATTTAAAGTGGAGATTGATACGTTCTTAGTTAGTCAGGGCATCAAAATTTACAGGAGAAGGCAGAAGAATGAAGATCAGAGGGATAATAAATCAGCCATGATGGAATGGGGAAGCAGACTTGATGGGCTGAGTGGCCTAATTCTGCTCCTGTGCCTTATGTCCTATGGTCTAAGTTTATTATCAAAGTACATACGGTGTATGTCTCCATGTATTACCTTGAGATTCATTTTCTTGCAGCCATTTACGGGGGGGGGGGGGGGGAGGGGGGAAAGAAGAAATAAAATAGAATTTTGTAAACTGTATGTAAACAGATAAAGATTGACAACCAGCCAATGTACAAAGGAAGGTGAATTGTGCAAACAAAAAGTAGCAAGAACATGAGTTGTAAAAAGTCTGCAGGTTGTAGAATCAGTTTAGAATAGTGGTGGTTGGAGTTATTACACCTGTTCCGGAGTCTGATGGTTGTAGTGTAATAAAGGAGGGAGATTGAAAATCTTGGTTGAATGGTGCCACAACAACAACCTCTCACAGAACATCAGCAAAACCAAAGAGCTGATTGTCAACTGCAAGAAGTTGGAGGTCCATGAGCCAGCCCTCAATAGGGAAACGGAGCTGGCAGGCTCAGTAGAGTTAAATTCCTTGGCATTGTCATATCAAAGGATCTGTCCAGAGGTCAGAACTTAAATGTCGTCACAAGTGAGGCACGGCAATGCTTTTCAGAAGTTGGAGCAGATTCAACGTGCTAGCAAAGACCTTTATAATTGCACAGTGGAGAGTAGTCCAACTCAATGTCAGTAAGACCAAGGAATCGATTGTGGACTTCAGGAAGCGTGGGTTGACGGAACACGCACAAGTCCTCATTGAGTGATTAGAATTGGAAAGAGCAAGCAGTTTCAAGTTCCTGAGTGTCAACATCTCTGAGCATCTATCCTGAGCCAAACATACTAATGCAATTCTTTTAAAAAGGCACAGCAGCAGCTATATTTCATTAGGAGTTTGAGGAAAATTGGTATGTCACCAAAGACACTCGCAAATTTCTACAGATGTTCCATGGAGAGCATTCTGACTGGTTGCATCACTGCGTGGTATGGAGGGTAAGAAGCTTGTAAACTCAGCCCGCTCCATCATGGACATGAGCCTCCCTAGCATCCAGGACAGCTTCAAAAGGCAATGCCTCAGAAATGTAACATCCATCATTGAGGACCCCCATCACCCAGGACATGCTCGCTTCTCATTGCTGCCATCAAGGAGAAGGTCCAGGAGCCTGAAGACATGCACACTCAACATTTCAGGAACAGTTTCTTTTCCTCTGCCACGAGACTACTGAATGATAATGAACCCATGAACACTTCCTTTCTTTCACACACACACACACACACACACACACACACACACACACACACACACACACACACACACACACACACACACACACACACACACACACACACACACACACACACACACACACACACACACACACACACACACACACACACAGTATTCACCCCTCTTGGAAGTTTTCATCTTTTATTGTTTTACAACATTGAATCACAGTGGATTTAATTTGGCTTTTTGACACTGATCAACAGAAAAAAGATTCTTTGTGTCAAAGTGAAAACAGATCTCCACAAAGTGATCTAAATTAATTACAAATATACAACACAAAATAATTGATTGCAAAAGTATTCACCCCCTCCAAGTCAGTATTTAGTTGATGCACCTTTGGCAACAATTATAGCCTTGAGTCTATGTGGATAGGTCTATATCAGCTTTGTAGACCTGAATACTGCAATATTTCCCCCATTCTCCTTTACAAATCTGCTCAAGCTCTGTCAGATTGCATAGGGATTGTGAGTGAACAGTCTTTTTCAAGTCCCACCACAAATTCTCAATTGGATTGAGGTCTGGACTGTGACTTGGCCACTCCAGGACATTAACTTCATTGTTTTTAAGCCATTCCTCAGTAGCTTTAGCTTTATGCTTGGAGAAAATGTTTTGCTCCCAAGTCACAGTTCTCTTGCAGACTGCATCAGGTTTTCCTCCAGGATTTCCCTGTATTTTGCTGCATTCATTTTACCCTCTACCTTCACAAGCCTCCCAGGGCCTGCTGCAGTGAAGCATCCCCACAGCATGATGCAGCCACCACCATGATTCATAGGGATGGTGTGTTTTTGATGATGTGCAGTGTTTGGGTTACGCCAAACATAGTGTTTAGTCTGATGGCCAAAAAAGCTCAACTTTGGTTTCATCAGACCACAAAACCTTCTTCCAGCTGACTTCAGAGTCTCCCATTTGCCTTCTGGCAAAATCTAGCTGAGATTTCATCTGAGTTTTTTTTCAACAGTGGCTTTCTCTTTGCCACTCTCACATAAAGCTGCGACTGGTGAAACTCCCGGGCAACAGTCTCTCCCATCTCAGCCACTGAAGCTTGAAACTCCTCCAGAGTTGTCACAGGTCTCTTGGTGGCCTCCCTCACTAGTCCCCTTCTTGCATGGTCACTCAGTTTTTGAGGACTGCCTTCTCTAGGCAACTTTACAGCTGTGTCATATCCTTTCCATTTCTTGATGATTGACTTAACTGTATTCCAAGGGATATTCAGTGACTTGGAAATTTTCTTGTATCCATCTCCTGACTTGTGCTTTTCAATAACTTATTTGTGGAACTGCTTGGAGTGTTCTTTTGTCTTCATGGTGTCGTTTTTGCCAGGATACTGACTCACCAGCAGTTGGACCTTCCAGATTGTGTATTTCTACTACAATCAATTGAAACACCTTGACTGCACACAGGTCTCCAAACCCAGATCTCCATTTAACTGATCATGTGACTTCTAAAACCAATTAGCTGCACCAGTGATGATTTGGTGTGTCATATTAAAGGTGGGAGGGAATACTTATGCAATCAATTATTTTGTGCTTTATATTTGCAATTAATTTAGATCTCTTTGTTGAGATCTGTTTTCACTTTGACACCAAAGAGTCTTTTTCTGTTGATCGGTGTCAAAAAAGACAAATTAAAACCACTGTGATTCAATGTTGTAAAACAATAAAACATGAAAACTTCCAAGGATTGTGGGTGGATACTTTTTATAGGCACTGTATATACCCTTTAGTAATTATAGCTTATATTACTACAGGTGTTCCCCCCCACCACCCTTTACAAAGGTAGAGCATTCCTATGAAACCTTCCTTAAGCCAAAATGACGTAAAGCCAAGAACCATTCATTTATATGGGAAAAATTTTCGTAAAAGCGAAAATCCTCTTTGTAATGCGAAAACAGGTTACTGATGCAGGTCTTTTGTAAAAGCGAAATGGCGTAAAGTGAACATTTGTAAAGTGGGGACACCTGTATTACTGCAATTGCCTTTGGGATCAATAAAGTATCAGTCTGTCAATGCATTGTATTGTACCGATGAGAAAAAACAGCCAGTTTCACATCACATGCTGGTGATATTAAATCTGATTCTGATTCTGTTTCTGGTTGCATCATGCCCTGGTACGGAAACACCAATACTCAGGAACTAAAAAGACAGCAGAAAGTGGTAGATACAGGCACCACCCTCCCCGCCACTGAATACATTTACGTGGAGCACTACCATCGGAAAGCAGCATCCATTAGTAAGAACCTCACTATCCTCCCTTGCTTCTCCTGCAGGAGGTATAGAAACCTTAGGTCCCACACCACCAGGTTTGGGAAATATTGCAAGGGTGAAGCTACTTTTAAGAATGAATGCATTGATAAATATCTTTTCTTTTCAGATGCTTATGACCTGTGGCCGACAGATTCCCCCAGCAAGCCTTTCACTTCACCTCCTTTTAAAGAATACTACACGGTGACAAAAGAGACGGCAGAGAAGGAGAGTACAGGTAGGTTCACTGCATCATTCCTGTTGCTTAGAGGAGTCAGGTTATGAAGACCGGATCGGTAGGAGATGGCTCTCCATGTTTCCCTGCTGAAGTTGGCCATCAGTGTTTCACTGTTCCAAGGACCAGGAGATCTTCTATTGCCAAAAAGCTCAGAGCATTGTTTCTTCAGCTTCACTTCACTTTATGGTTAACCTCCCAGGTTGTCCACGTAAAGAGAAAGAAATTAATTCTATCCCACTACTGAGTGTGGCAGTGGGAACCTAGGCCACCCTCTGAAACGAGGTTAGATTTGGCGGTTCAGGAAGAGTGTGCCTTTTTAAAATTTCCCCTTTGTTTATGTACTTAGAACTGCAAAGGCGAGAATGGAAATATAGAAAGGTATCTGCATCATGGAAAGAAACTAAGGAAAAATAAGAAATTATGAACACAAAGTACACTGCAGATGCTGTGGTAAATCAACACGTACAAAAGCTGGATGAACTCAGCAGGTCGGGCAGCATCCGTTGAAATGAGCAGTCACCCTTCGTCAGGACGGGTCTCGGCCCGAAACGTTGACTGCTCATTTCAACGGATGCTGCCCGACCTGCTGAGTTCATCCAGCTTTTGTGCGTGTTAAGAAATTATGAAACTTTGCATTAAGAATTTGTGTTTAAAAAAGAACAGAAAGGCAAAATTCAGGCCTGGTGGGAGAACAAGTCAAGCAACTGCATTTGGTTAATGCCGGGGGTTATTGTATATGAACCACATTAACCTCATGTACACTTGACTTCAATGAAAAGAAATTAAGGGAGAGTGCTTTAGACCAAGTAATTTGCTTTCACATAGCTGTATCACACCAACATTGAGCTTCACACCCAAAGATCTCCAAAAGGAGCAAGACCTTTATTTACTTATTCAGAGTACGCTGCACAGTAATGGGCCCTTCTGGCCCATAAAGCCCGCGCCACCCAATTGCACCCTTGTGACCAATTAACCTACCAACCCGTACAACTTTGGAACGTGGGAGGAAACCAGAGCACTTGGAAGAAATCCATGCGGCCAGAGGGAGAACGGAAAACTCCTCTCAGGCAGCAGTGAGAATCGAACCCAGGTTGCTGGCACTGTGCTAGTATTACGCTGCAAACTGCTGCCCTAGGGTGCAGCCTCTGAATCCAGCACACCTCGATAAAACAGGACAAGGTTGGAACAGAAAAGGTTAACATGAATCAGTCAGCGATCAATGCAGGCTGATGACTGGTACAAGCTCAAAGGGATATTCTTATCATTCATCTGGCACTTGGAAACCCCTGCCTAAAATGATCAAAGCAGAATGGAAATGTTCACAGGGCCATGGAGAAATAGGGGACTGGTGGGGGCATTTGGGATGGGATGGATGGGAGGTGGATGGTGTTGGTGGAGGGGGGAACTGAGTGTATGGGAAAGTAAAAGGAACTAATAGAATAGTTCTTAATGAAAACTAGCATGGTCTCCGTGGACAAAATAGAATCTTTCTGAGCTGTGCAGTTCTATTTCTGCAATTACTTTGATTTATGTGAGAACTCCTTGCTGTGCTCTCTACACAGGGGTTAATTCTATTATTGGACATAAAGTACTGAACTTTTTCTTTCTATTTCTTTTGCAGGCAAACCTATAGAGCCCTCAGAATTGCCAACGGAGTCATATGGAGGGATTTATGATTATGGAATCGATGAAGATGTGACTGAATGTGTGTTTACAACTTTGCTTCTCCACAGAGAAAGCGTTGAGCTACTAACTAGATAGCTTTGCTCCTGTAGTACTGAGGTTTCATGACAATGGATAAAATATTTGTTGCTATGTTAATGCAGACATGGAATTAATCATGAATTTGGTCTGGGAAATACTGACGGGAAGAGATCTTGCAAAACTGGTATAATTGATTGCCTCAGCGAAAGCCAACGCAAGTTGAAGAGATTTCCTGTGGGATGAATCATCCTCTGTGTCCCAGAATCATATATTCAGAAAAATAACAAAGTTATTTTTCAACAATATGATTGTTAAATCAAACAAAAGCAGGCTTTTGAAGAAATGTTAGATATTCAACCTAGCAGATCACTCCAGTTTCAAGGTCATGCTTCACATACATATGTCCTCTGGGTTCTTAGCAGATGGATACATCACAAATATTTTAATTTGAGCTACTTAAGTTTATTTCAATTAAAACTATATAACTAAATTTTTTTAAAACAGCCAGAAGAAATGGGACGTTTTCTGCTAAAAAGAAAAGAAACGGTGAAGATGTTTCTAAAGCAAGTTTTCCTAATGGTTTAGATGGTCAATAGTGAATAGTTGTTTTTACTGATTGGAAAAGACTGGGCTCAGAATGATCACTAGAACAGAGCATAAGTTGTTAGTGAGATAGATCACAACTTAATTTAAAAGAAATTGGTTAAAAACTTAAAAGAGAAGAGTTCTGAAAAGGGGTGAGGAATGGAATTAGACAGTTCCTCACAAACAGCATCCTTGAGTTGTCTAAATTCTGAGGCCCTGTGAAAAAGAAACCACAGTAATTCAGTTGAATGCCAAATTACCAGTTGTCTCAAAGCATTTTACATTCAATTACTCTGACAATTGCTGCAATGTTAGAAAATCTAATTTTTCACTTGGATACGTCCCACTAACAGCAATACAGTCATGAAATAATCTGTGTTTAGGATGTTGGTTGCACAATAAGCATTGACCAAGAACAGGGGGCGGACTTTGAAGGCTTTGAAAGAGGATGAGTAATTTGAAAAGGGGGTTAAAAAGTCATTTTGGTTCAAGAGCTTAATAAACAGAGGCAGAGAGAACAAAATACTTTTATAAATATGTTCAGCCTGAAGCAGCGTAGTTGTGTCCAGTTTTGCACTCCACACATTGGGAAGGGTGTGTGGGCTCTGGGAGGTTATTGAAACATTAGTTCAGTGGATGGGTTTGAATAGCCCTGCTTTTCTCCTTCAACAGAAAAGGTTCAGCGATTTGCTCATGAATGGTCTGGACAAATACAGGAAGAGAAATTCTGGCATTAATGGAAGGGATGACACCCAAAAGCAGAGATTTAAGGTGGCTGGGGAAATCCACTGCCTGAAAAAGTGGAGGAAGAAGATTCTATTGTTGTTTTCAGACTGAAAAGCGAAGTTCAGACTGTGAAGAAAAGCTGAGGGATGGGACTAATTGGATTCTGTGTGACCAGGGATAACTTCCTTCATCTCCTTCAGAATAGTACCACAGGGCCTTTACCTTCACCAGTGAAAATAGACGGTCTGTCAGCTTGTCTTTTTGAAGAATACGAGGGGTGATTGATAAGTTCGTGGCCTAAGGTAGAAGGAGTCAATTTTAGAAAACCTAGCACATTTATTTTTCCTGCATTTACACACTTAGTCCAGCAGTTGTGGAGCATACGGATCCCTTCTTTGTAGAAGTCGGCGTTTTGGACCTCCAGAAGTGGTCCACAGCATGGAGTGATTGATAAGTTCATGCCCTAGGGTAGAAGGAGATGAGTTATTAACTTCAAACTTTCTGTATTTTCACTCAAAGAGTTGAACTGCATGTGCATGTAACGGGAGCTGTATAACCCATCTACCTTAGGCCACGAACTTATCAATCACCCCTCGTAGACCTCAGACAGGAGAGAAAACCCTCACTACTTCTTCAGAGAGCTTACATCATTTTGACAAATCTCTAGAGCGAGGCTTGAATACATAATCTGACTCAAGAGGAAAGAAAGCTGTTGTCTGAACTCTTGCTAGCACCACAGAAGAGAGCAGTAGAATGACTTGCATTCATATAATGCAGTTCAAAGGCATCATTCCAAAGTGCTTTATAGTAGGGAAAACATCAGACATAAATTCCCAAAAATACCAAAAAAAAATTAAAGTACTGAATTTACTGTTTCACGTCTTGGTTGAGAGATAAGTGTTGGTTCAGGCACTGGAAGAATTCCCAAGTTCTCCAGTCTAGAGTCAGCCTAGATTTTGGCTGGTTTCTAAACTGGACTATGAACCACAGTGTTCCAGGGAACTCACCGGTTTTTTCAACTCCTTAAGTTACCAGGCCAAATGGGAAAAGGTGGATGCTTTTCCATTGAGCAAATCCCAGAGAGAGTAGATGGAAGGACAATGTTCATCCAGGCCACCACTCAATTCTATACCTTTATTTCACAAGGAAATGTGAAGTTCACCTCTGCTAAAATTCAAAATTCATACATTTAAAATATACCTATTCAATTTTTAGTATAACATAAGTAATGCTCCTCGCTTTGTTGAAATGTGATCTCTCACTTGGGTGAGTACAAGTAAGCCTATTTTCCACAAAACTAGCAAGTGAGTAAGTTCAGTGTAGTGAAGTGCAAAAGGGATTATTCTTCCCAAGTTTTCCTCCTTGTTTCAGATGGATGGGGCAAGCCAGAGGCAAAACCAAAGAAGCCTTTTGACACACTTGAAAAGGAACTGGAGTTTGAGTTGGAGATTGAAGAGGTTGAGACAGACGAGCACGGAAAGTGTAAGTACTGTAGTTCTCTAGTTGTCTGGTTGTTCCAATGCTGTGTCACTTTTGATAAACGGCCACCTAAACCTCATATCTTCGCCTCTACATGGGTGACTGAAAGCGGCCACAGATAATCCCAAGGATGTACCCGGGTGATTAACTTAACACGGTGACCTAGAAAGTGAAACAAATTCACAAGGGCTTCTGTTCTAATTTCTTTATTCCCAGTTTCCACCCAGAAATGTAACATCCTTCTGCGTTTCATTCGGGTATCATGAGGTGCAGCAACTTGAGGCTCTGCCCTCAAGGAAGCAAAGGATGTTTTGTTTGTGGTCCCAGTCACCTCGGGGTTAATGGGATAGAAATTCCTCGTGAACTGAGTTTGCATTTACAGTGTAAAATGTCCCCGAGCCCTAAAGAGTGAACAATACAACCACAGTACTGAAGTTATTTGGAATCCTTACTGTGGAGATAATTTTGAAATTGGGCGACCGTGTAGAGCGGGTGATGGGGAATTGGAAGCCTATTCTACATCTCTCCCGGTTTTCATTTCCACTGAAGTCCATGGCAAGTCCTATTGCAGTTATTCATTTTGGCTTTTTTTAACTGTTTAACATGTACCACAGTTTCAAAGGTTCAAAGGTCCAATTTAATGTCAGAGAAATGTTTACAATATACGTCCTGAAATGCTTTTCCTTTGCAACCATCCACGAAAAGAGGAGTGCCCCAAAGAATGAACAACAGTTAAATGTTAGAACCCCAAAGTACCCCCCCCCAGCTCCCCTCCCTCTTGTGCATAAGCGGCAGCGAGCAATCCCCACAACCCCCACCGGCAAAAAATGCATCGGTGCCCGCCTCCAAGCACTCAAGCGTGAGCAAAGCGTCAGCAAAGACACAGACTTACAGTTACCCCAGAGATTTTGCGTTTCACCCAGTATTCGACATAACCCCCCCCCCCCCCCCATGAGGGAGAAGGAGGTGTCTCCATTTTCCCAGCGGGTGGGTAGACATAACAAACAACTCGCTGGTTTACTATATAAAAAGTACACTACGTTGCTTTTTTCAAGCTCTGTGCCTGAAGATTGCGAAGATCCCGGGTCTCCACAGCAGATATCCCGACTCCCCCTGTTGTGACACCGACCCTCGATCCGCCCATCTCCAGAGTCCCGAGATTGTAGGCTTCCGAATTCAAGCCGGACTCTTAGGCCGAGCCTTTGGTGTGCTGAACGAGGGCCAGTTGTGGAACCCGAGAGTGGGTCCCATTCCCGCAAGGAACCATAGTCAGCGTGTAACTCCAGGTCAGGGTCCTCAAAAGAACCCTGAAAGGGAAAAATAGAGATACTAAAGATGGAAATAGAGCTGTTTCCGAAGATGCAAGCAAAGGAGTCGCCGTTAGGTGCCATTGACCCTCCTAAGCTCCATTAATCTCCTCCTAAGATCCCGTGACCGTATTGATTTTCCCAGGGTGTTCACATTTCTCCAATCAGCTTCCCTGGAGCAGGGACTTGCAAGAGATAGTTGGGATTCAAGCCGGGGCCTGACCGATCCTGGCTGGGTCACGTGGGTGAGGGAGTCTGATGTTGAAAGGCCCGAAACACCCGATTGCATCACTGATGATGTGTCCCAGCACTTCCTAGGATGTATCTCAGCATCAAAACCAGTGAAGATAAAGGCGATTCGGGATAGTTTAATGTAATTTCCAGTACACGAGTGTAAAGGAGAACAAAATAATTGTTACTCTGGATCCGATGCAGCAGAAAATAAAAGCACAATAAGGTAAAGAATAGATACATAAGATACATGTAGCATCTGTGCCTCCAATTTACCCCCAATCGCCTAGGGTGAACCACCGTTGCCCCGTCAACAATGCAGTACTTCAGTGTAAATACAGTGGAATGCCCCCCCCCCCAGTACATGCCCGCAACACAAATATCAGACAATACACCAAAGGTGAATAAGTAATTACAACGTTATAGTTATTCCTTAGTGATGGGTTAGTAGAAACAGATAACCTACAGGCACCAAATCAGTAAGTTTATCAGTTTGTGCACATAATATTTTAATACGTTGGAGCTCACGCCTCTGGTTCCACCCACAATGACCTTCTGAGCCTTCAGCCACCGTCCGAACCACCGATGTCCAGTATCCGCCGCCCTGGAACCTCTGTCCGCTCCTCACACGTCCGTCCTCCTCACTCACCTCCCGAGGAAGACCGTGAACTCCCACGCAGCTCACACATACAAGATAGCATAACAATTCTCCATTGGTTAGTCCCCCCCTTATCTGCAGTTATAACCCAAACATTCCAGACACAGAAACCCACTGCAGCATTAAATCACAATAACAATACAGAAAAGCCATTTTGTTAGCCTGAATAGTTAACAGCACAGTTAATGGAACTGAGAGTACCTACATGCAGAGATTGATTGTATGTCCATAGAGTGAAGCGAGGCGCAGGACTGTCTGTACATAAGGTAACTCCAACAGGAAATAATAAAGTAGTGGTGGTGGGGGTGTGACGGGGTGATTTAGTGGGTGGAGGAGTTGATCAACCTTACTGCTTGGGGAAAGTGACTGTTTTTGAGTCTGGTGGTCCTGGCAGGGGTGCCTCATAGCCTCCTCCCTGACAGGAGTGGGGCAAATGGACAACGAGCAGGGTGGGTGGGACCCTCTATGGTCCTGGCTGGGATGTCGCGTAGCCTCCTCCCTGACAGGAGTGGGGCAAATGGACAACGAGCAGGGTGGGTGGGACCCTCTATGGTCCTGGCTGGGATGCCGCGTAGCCTCCTCCCTGACAGGAGTGGGGCAAATGGTCCATGAGCCCATGATTAACTGTGGAGGAAGGAACAAAAGCTGAAGTTACTGAAAATGCTAAACTTGGTCGACAATAAAACAAGACAGCACGGGCTGGTGGGGGAGCACAGCGAAGGGGGCTGCAGTGACTCGGCTTCAGACTTGATGTCGTCCCGTGTTGTCCTTGTGGAATTTGCGCATCGATCCCGTGACCGCAGCGGTTTTCCCAGGGTGTCCCGACGTGTCCCAGGGCATGTCTCACAAACGCAGATCAAATTGATAAATGTGTTTGTAGTGCTATAAATGTGATGAAGTGGATATGGTATATATTTATTTTAGTAAGGCATTCAACAAGATTCCCCATGCTAGGCTTATTCAGAAATTCAGCAGCCATTAGGTCTAGGGAGATTTGGCTGCTGGGATTCAGAATTGGCTTGAGGGTGATTGTAGGTGGAACATGTTCTGCCTGGAGGCTGGTGACTGGTGGTGTTCCTCCGGGATCTGTCCTGGGACCCCCTGCTCTTTGTGATTATTGTAAAGGACTCAGATAAGTAAGTGGAAGGGTGGGTTGGTAAGTTTGCAGGCATCACGAGGGTTAATGGTATTGTGGATTGTGTATCAATGGGACATTGATAGGATGCAGAGCTGGGCTGAGAGGTGGGAGGTGGAGTTCAATCTGGATTCACTGGAATGTCAAACAAAGTCAATGAACAAGGTTAAAGGCAGGATTCTTAGCAGTATGGATGAACAGCGGGATCTTAGGCTCTACATCTAGAGATCCCTTAAAATTTCTGTCCAAATTCGTAGGGTGGTGTTGGCCAGAAAGAATTAAACTCTACAAATCAGTGAACAGGGATGAAGCAACAGTGGTTAAGAAGTTGGCTTACACTGTTGGGGAATTTAGTTCAAAAGCCATGAGGTAATCTTGCAGCTCTATAAAACTCTGGTTAGACTACACTTAGAGTATTGTGCTCAGTCCAATAGGTTTCAATGGGTACATTTAATGTCAGAGAAATGTAAACAATATACATCCTGAAATTCTTTTTCTTCGCAACCATCCGCGAAAACAGAGGAGTGCCCCGAAGAATGAATGACAGGTAAATGTTAGAACCCCCAGCTCCCCCTCCCACATGTAAGCAGCAGCAAAGCGACAACCCCCCCGTCACCGTGCACTCAAGCAGCAGCAAAGCGACATTATAAGAAGGATGGGGAAGCTTTAGAGAGGGTGCAGACGAGATTATTGGGATGTTGCCCGGATCAGAGAGCGAGTGAAGAAAGTTTGAGAGAGCTAGGACTTTTCTCTTTGGAGTGAAGGAGAATAAAAGGAGACTTGTATATGATGACAAAGAGAATAGACAGAGTGGACAGCCAGTGTCCTTTTCCCAGAGTGGACATGACTAATAAGAGAAGGCATAATTTTAAGGTGATTGGACGAGAGTTGTGTTTTTTTACACAAAGAGTGAGTGGAATGCACTACTAGGGGAGGTGATACAGGCAGATATATCAGGGAGATTTAAAAGATGGGGTTTCTTCTTCCTAGGCTTTCCTACAGGAAGGAGGAACACCTGTTTCCACTCGAGTTTGCTGAGCTCTGGGGTAGTCACTGAGGCTGTTGTCTACAATTCAAACTCTCCTATGGTTGGAGCAAGAAATTCTTAATGGGACAGGCTGGTGGGCAGTTGCGAGGTTGAGGTCCACATCTGCCGTTTATTGCCCCTAATTCCCGATGAATGGGCCCACCAGTTTCAATTCCATCTTAAACGCTAATTCTTCACCGTCATGAGCTGGGAATGCCCAGGAGTCAACGGGGATTTATCCAAGGAGGACTGAGAACACCCGTGAACCGCTTCCATGCCAGGGTAGAGCTTAGATGAAAGAATCTATTCGGAAAGTCCGGTGTACAACCTGCTCATGTGAATCAGGCCTCAGCGTTGGGAATGTTGGGTGATTAATGATGGACTGTATGTATTTCAGTGCAACCCAAGGAGACTCAACCTGATGAGATGTATGACTATGAAGACCTATGGGAGGAAAATCCTTGGGAAGAAGGAACATGTAGGTATTCTCTCTGACTTTTATGGTCATTGCCTTTTGTGTGAATCAGCATCACATGCCACTAGTTGTAAAATGAGAAATTCCATTTCATTTGCTTTGTGGAATTTAATCATATACAGAGAACATAAAATGTTTTCTTTTACTGATTGCTCAATTCTCACTGGAAATATAACAGAACACTTGAGAAAGGAAATAAAATGAAAACTGTTCAAGATACTCAGCGTTCAAGAAATACTTGTGGTGACTGCATGTCACAGTTAGTCAGAGATCCATTGACGTGTACAGCATGAAAACAGGCCCTTTAGTTCAATTTGTTCAGGCCAAACAAATACCTACCTGATCTAATCCCATCTGGCCCAGATCCCTCTCGAGTATAAACCTTTTCTATCCATGTACCTGTCTAAATAGTTGTTAGAATGATTCCAGGAATAGGAGGGTTAACATATGAGGAACGTTTGACCGCTCTTGGACTGAACACTTCGGAGTTTAGAAGAATGAGGGGGGACCTCATAGAAACATTTCAAATGTTGAAAGGCATGGACAGAGTGGATGTGGCAAAGTTGTTTCCCATGCTGGGGGAGTCTAGTACGAGAGGACATGACTTGAGGATTGCAGGGCGCCCATTCAGAACAGAGATGTGAAAAAAAAATTTTAGCCAGAGGGTGGTGAATCTGTGGAATTTGTTGCCACGGGCGGCAGTGGAGGCCAAGTCATTGGGTGTATTTAAGGCAGAGATTGATAAGTATCTGAGTAGTCAGGGCATCAAAGGTTATGGTGAGAAGGTGGGGGAATGGGACTAAAGGGGAGATTGGATCAACTCATGATGAAATGGTGGAGCAGACTCGATGGGCCAAATGGCTGACTTCTGCTCCTTTGTCTTAACACACACACACACACACACACACACACACACACACACACACACACACACACACACACACACACACACACACACACACACACACACACACACACACACACACACACACACACACACACACTCAATCTCAACAGGCCGGGTAACATCCATGGAAATGAACAAACAGTCGATGTTTCGGGCGGAGACCCTTCTTCAGGACTGGAAAGGAAGGGAGATGATGCCAGTATAAATGGGGGGGAGGTGGAGATAAAGGAATTGTGTACCTGGTTCTATAGCTTCCTCTGGCAGCTGATTCCACACACCTACCACCCTCTGTTACCCCTCAGGTCTCCTTGAAGTCTTTCCCTTTCCACTTTAGACTTTCTCCCTGCAGTTTTAAACTCCCCTACTCTGGGAAAGAGGCAGTGATTACACATCTTTTATCTATTCCACTCCTGATTTCATAAACACTCTAATGTTGCCACTCAGCCTCCTTTGAGCCAGGCCAAACAGTAACAACTTATACTTGTAGCTCAAAGCCTCCAGTCCCAACATCCTTGTGAATCTTTACTGCAGCCTTTCCATCTTAATGACATCCTTCCTACATACTGGAACAGCATGCGATCCCACCAACACCTTGTGATATTTCAGGCATTATAACAACAAAGCCGTTCCTTTCCCTTCTGCCTCTCCACACAAGCTGAAACCACACATTGCCCACTGCGACCAAATCGCCTGGGCTGGTCACCGCGGGCATTCTGAGCAGCTGCAGATGTACAGCGGCTGCAAGAGGAGGTCAGAGACTGGGTATCCTGCCGCGGGCGATGCGCGTCTTCGCACCTCCCAAAGCCTTTCCTCCACGTACGTGACCAAAGTCAAGAATGCAAGGGAACATTGCCCACATGCCTGGATGGAAGAAACTCAGACAACACTCAGAGAGTTCACCACCTTCTAGGACGAAGCAATCCACTGGACTAGTATCTCACCCATCATTTGATGATCTTTCTCTTCCTAATGATGCACTGTGGAAGCTCTGCAGACCGTCTACAGAAGGCTATCTCTCCTTGACTATTCCAGCTGCACCTCCCAAACCAACTACATCTACTACTGAGAAGGATAAGGGTAACAGGCACATGGGAAGACCAACCCACGCACGTCCCCCTCTCGGTCACATCCCTTTCTCAACTGGAAGTAAATAACCATTTCTTTATCAACATGGTCTAAATCCCACTCTCCTTCCAAACGGCTGTGGGAACACCACAACCAGAAGCCCATGGATTTTCACCACCGCCGCTGGGTGATGCAGGACAGGATTTGGAGGTAATGGACAAGGTAATGCAGGCAGAATGTTATTTGATATCGTCCAAGAAGGGAAAACTTACAATGATGTTGCCGGATCTGGAGGACCTGAGTCACGTGGAAAAATTGAATAGGTTAGGACTGTATTCTTTAGGACTTAGCAGATTGAGAGGAGCAACACACGCACACAAAATGCTGGAGGAACTCAGCAGGCAGGGCAGCATCTATGGGAGGAGGACAGTCGGCGTTTCAGGTCGAAACCCTTCGGCAGACTGAGGGGAGATTTGACAGAGGTATACCAAATTATGAGGGGTATAGATGGGTAAACACAAGCAGGCTTTTTCCACTGAGGATGGGTGGGACTACAACCAGAGGTCGTGGGTTAAGGGTGAAAGGTGAAAAATTTGAGGGGAACATGAGGGGAAACTTCTTCACTCAGAGGATTGCGAGAGCGTGAAATCAGCTGCCAGTACAAGTGGAGCTCGATTTCAATGTTTAAGGGAAGTTTGGATGGTAGGGGTAGGGAGGGCTGTGGTCCAGGTGCAGTTCGATGGCAGTAGGCAGTTTAAGTGGTTTCAGAATGGTCTAGATGGGCCAAAGGGCCTGTTTCTGTTCCGTACTTCTCTATGACTCTGAGAAATTGAATGTTTTAGTTTAAGCACCCAATCACCTCCTGGACTTGTCTTCCTAATACGACACAAACCAGATCTTTGTAAAGGTCCCACCTGAACCGAGTTTACATTCACAGCCTGTGAGCTTTCACAAGACCAGAAGAGTGGAGAACATAATCACCAAGTTGAAGCTATTTAACATTCTCATTGTGAGGTTAATTGTAAAGTTGTGTGAAAGTGTAAAGCAGATGAGAGGAAATGAGATGCCTGTTCTACGTCTCTTGCAAAAATTTTTCCAGAGAAATTCATGGGCTGTCAATACACAATGACTCATTCAGACATTTTAAATACTTACAGTGTGACAGTGTGCACAACTACCCCTCCCACCCAAACAGCGACCTTTACTAGAGCAAAGACTTGATTACTGTCAGTGACTTAAAATCAGTTAAATGTAAAGGCGACAATTAATCGGAGAGAATGAAATAAAAACTAAGAATGGTGAAAGTACGAGGCTTGGTCAGCATTAGAAAAAATAACAAGTTAAAGGCTTGGTAGAACTTTCAAGAGAATGTCAAACTAAATGTGTTTTTTATATAGATGCTGAATAGCTTCCAGTGCTTTTCCAATGCTTAGATGATTTTAATTTTAGATTTCATTCCTGCAGTTCGCTCCTGGTTTATTCACTGAATTTTAATTGAAAGTGAAAAACGAGAAAATCTGCAGATGCTGGAAATCCAAAGCAACACACACACAACGTGCTGGAGAAGCTCAGCAGGGTCAGGCAGCATGTACGGATAAGAACAAACAGTCAACGTTTCAGGCCGAGACCCTCCATCAGGACTCAGGTCTGCCTGGCATGTTGAGTCCCTCCAGCATTTTGGGTGTGTTGCTGTAACGGAAGCTGAGACATTCAGACCTGAGTGGAGAAGTAATTAATGTAATTAGGGGTGGCAAGCTAGCTGAGGGGTTAGAGTAACGCTTTACATCACCAGCAATCAGGGTTCAATTCCCGCCGCTGTCTGAAAGGACATTCTCTCAGAGACCATGTGTCTTTCCTCCCACATCCCAAACCGTGTTCCCTCTGATTTGTAATGACCAGTGGCACAAAAATCTTGTGCTGTGCAATTTTTTTGCCTAGTGACAACAACATGTGCACACTGAATTTTATATATAGAGGCATTCATTATAGCAAAACCATCAATAACAACTTTGATCTCCTCTGGGTTTGATCGTTTTTGCTCTCATTCACCTGCACTTTCACAAAACATACGTAGCAGCGGGTAATGAAGGATTTACTCGCTGGAGTTTTTGCACACCGACCATATGTGATTTGCTTGCTAAATTACGCTTTAAAAAGTCAAGTTTCTGAATATCACTCCACCTCTTCCCACTTGCAAATTCTCCAGCAACTTTTGCATCGTGACAGTACACACAGCTAACACCAGTTTCTCTATTGTACATAAAGATCTCTCATAGCTGCATGTTCCTGGCCTCATGAGCTTTTGACGTAAAGGTTTCTATTGTTTCATTAAGCCATTCTGCTTTAAATGAACTGGCAGTTCTTTTTGTGCTTCACACCCAGAATTCGACATATTGAATCAATAATTTCTTCAATAAAAACAGTATAAATAAGCCAGCTCTAAAATCTGCAGACAAATCATCACAAACTCCACGTTGTCAACACTGTCCGCATCAGAAACCAGAAAAGGAAATGTGATTTTGTGTGACTGTGAAATATATGTACTGTGCCAACGAGATAGAGGGTACAACCTTCTGTGCGCAGTTTAAATTCTTTAGGCGTTAGTAGCAAAAGATGTGTGCACGCTAACACACAAACACCTTAGAGGGAACATTGACCCCTAAGGGTTAGTAAGTTTTGGCATGCTGTGTTGGTGCTGGAAGCATGGTGACACTTGTTGGGCTCCCCCAGCACGATCCTTGGACTGTGTTGGTCGTTGGTACGTTTCAAATAAACCTTACCTTCCAGTAACAGAGCTGTGAACCCTGCTAACTGAAACCTGTGCCAGTGAGCTCCACCTATAAAGATAAAGATCGGGTGTTATTTGTCCCACGTACATCCAAATATTCAGTGAAATGAGTCACTTGCGTCACTATTTCAGTCCACCTCCAGCATGCCGACAACTTACTAACCTGTATGTCTTTGGAATTTGGGAGGAAATCAGAGCATCTGGAGGAAGCCCACGAGTGCACAAACTCCTTAGATAAACCCCGATCAGTGATCGCTGCCCCAGTAAAGCAATTATGCTAACCAACAGGCCGCTGCCTCTCTGTTGTAGCGCAGGTCTTCATTTCTGAGGCTCTTCCCCAGGACGGAGGATAACCAACTTCCATTGCAGTTCTCTTAGCTATGAGGTGGCCAATGAGGCTGATCTGGAGGCTCCAGCCACTCCTTGTGGTGGGATAAGAGTTTAGTGATGGATAATTGCAGTGGTCTGGTGGGGTAGTTGGCGAGCTGTTGAGCTCCATCCGCCATTTACATTGGGCTTCTGCTTGTTCCCAAAGAAGGTTCTTAGTAGCAGTGTTAACCCTCACCCCACGGTTTTAATGCGTCTGGGATTCCATGAGGCAATGGGAAGGGAGCTGGACTTTCTCCAATGATGCATTGAGAACATGGTTGAATCTCTTTCACTTGTTGTGGTAGAGCTTGGAATAGCTCCTCCTTTGGGACATGGGTGTCAAGTTGATTGGATGTGGTGATGGCCTCAGTGTTGGTGAGTTTGGAAGAGGGATACTCTGTAATGAAATATCCATCTTTCAGTACCACCTGGCGAAACTACTCCTAGTGAGACGTATGACTATGAAGATATATGGGAGGAAAAGCCTTGGGATGGAGAAACATGTAAGTATTCTCTGATAATTTGCACTTTTATTTTCTTATAATGCATATCCCTTTATCTGAATGGAAGGTGTCACATGGTACGAGTTGTGACATGAGAAGTTCTATTATATTTCCTTGACGTCTCAGAATTTTACAGGACGGTGAGGGTATGAACTGTTTTTCTCAGATTGTATTCTGATTGAGGTCCACCACCAACAAGGGTAAGGGCAGCAGACAGAAAGAAAACACCACCACGTGTACGTCCTCCTCCAGTCCGTCCTCAATGTCGGTATAACTCCTGGCACTACCTCACTGATAGCAGAGTGGGAGTCCCCTCATCTGAAGGTCTGTAGACGTTCAACAACATAAACGCAAAGAGACTCTGCAGATGATGGAAATCCAGAGTAACACACACAAATAGCTGGAGGAATCCAGCAGGTCAGACAGTGTCTATAGAAATGAATTCACAGTCGAAGTTTCAGGCTGAGACCTTCCTTCAGGACTGGAGAAGCCTCCAGAGTCATACTGATGCCCAGGTGCCCTCTCCACCGGGTCACTTCCACCCTGAGCATGCGTGCCAGCCAAAAGCAGATGCTCAATGCCACTCAAAAGCACTGGAAGGGTAGGCAATAAGTGCTGTTTTTGCCTGCAAGATCCAGGTCCTGAAAGAAAGAACGCCAAGTCAGATCTAGCCAATATATCCAATGGCCTCTGAAGTAAACACACTCAGATATTTAATTCATCAACCTTTGTATGGATACCAAAACGTAAAGCATCCGCCAACTGTAGCTCTCTAAAATTAGATGAGCAACTTCTCACTGACTCAATTATGCAGACCATTTTCTACATAAATGTAGTTACGCATGCAAAGAAGTTCAAGGGCACTCAGCCCACAATGGTTTCTGATCTGGACCAAATCTTGTTCATGCACTGAGCTAATCATTCTGAAGGCAGTTGTAATACTTTTATCATTAACAAGGAAACATATGCCACAATGAGAGGCAATCTAAATTTCGATGATGTATGCTTATCAAAAATTAAAGAAGACCTGAGCTGGATTTGGTTGGAGACAGGATAGGATGGAGTGGTAGTGACTCTCTTTAAGGTGAGAGTGTAACAATCCCATTCTGAAGGTCAGAGAAAGATACTAGAATGCATTTCTCACGCTGCGTCAGCGGGCAGCTGGAAAAGCTGAACTCTGTGTGTTTTTGCAGTGCCTCCTACAGAATACGGACCTGACGAATTATACGACTATGAAGATCTATGGGAGGAAAAGCCTCGGAAAGAATGTAGGTATCTGCTGCTGCAGGGAGCACTTTTATTTATTGGCAAAGCCTTTATTTATTACTCTGGACAGAAGTGCCTGACAGGACACTGCAGAGGAGCATGAGACTGGACTCGTGCAAAAGATGTGTGTGCGCATCTTTTAGATCAGACCAAGTAAGAACCATAGATTACTCCTCTATAGGGCTTGTGAATTCGATGGGTTTTTGAAACAATTTGGCAGTTTTTGTAGTCCTCATTACTAAAGAGCAGTTATTTTTAACTTTGTTTAAATTCCTCAGCTGAAAGGATTAAAGTTGAACTTGGCTATCTGGATGATAAGCGACTGGTTAAGTTCACTACCCCTAACAAACATGTTTGCCTGTAATTATATCACTTATTGGGGTTCAGTAGTGCGTAAAATGACAAAGGTTATTAAATGATTAACTTCCATTTCATTTCATGAGTTCTGAGATTTGAAACACTTGAGAATGTGCAGTGACTTTCCTCATTTCGTCAGTGTTTACTGAAAAACCAGGAACAACATCAGAGGCAGCAACATGGCTGCCCCTTACCCACCGCTCCTACACACCAGGCTTTCCAACAACCTGAATGATACAAGGCACAGTTACAGAACACAGAGCACTATAGCACAGGAATGGGTCCTTCAACCCATGTTGTTGCGCTGAACTCATTAAACGAGTTATTAAACTAGTGCGGACTATTTGAATGGGGAGAGGGTTCAAGCATCAGAGGTGCAGAGGGACTTAGGAGGCCTCGTGCAAGACTCCCAGAAGGTTAATTTACAGGTTGATTCTGCGCTAAAGAAGGCAAATGCAATGTTGCCATTTATTTCGAGAAGAATAGAAAGTAAAAACAAGGAGATAATGCTGAGCCTTTATAAGACACTAGTCAGGGCGCACTGGAGTATCGTCAATAGTCTTGGGCACAATATCTCAGAAAGGATGTGTTGTCATTGAACAGAGTCCAGAGGAGGTTCATGAAGATGATTCCAGGGATGAAGGGGTTAACATATGAGGGGCGTTTGGCAGCTTTGGGCCTGTTCTCACTGGAATTGAGAAGAATGCAAGGTGGGGAGGGGGTGGATTTCATTGAAATCTACTGAACGTTGAAAGGACTAGAAAGGAGTTTCCTATGGTGGGGGTATACAGAACTAGAGGGTACATCCTCGAAATTGAGGGGTGAACTTTTAGAACAGGGGTAAGGAGGAATCTTTTTAACCAGAGAGTAGTGAATCTCTGGAATGCTTTGCCACAGACTGTGTTGGAGGCCAAGTCCTTGGGTATATTTAAGGCAGAAGTTGATCGTTTCCTGATCAGTCAGGGCATCAAAGGATATGGCGGGAGGACAGGTGTATGGAATTGAGTGGGATCCAGGTTCAGCCATGATGGAGTGGCAGAGCAGACTTGATGGGCTGAATGGCCTAATTCTGCTCCTATGTCTTATGGTCTTATAGTCATTAAAAGCTCAAATAACTAAACTGTCCTGCCTACTCAATGTCCACATCCTTACATTCTCTGCACATCCACATGCCTATCTAAGAGTCTTTTAAACAGCTCCATCATATCTGTCTCCACCACCACCCTGAGCAGAGCATTTCAGGCGCACGCCATTCTTAGTGTAAAAAAACTTACCCCACACATCTCCTTTGAACCTACCACTCTTAACTTTAAACCTGGGGTTCCCAACCTGGGGACCATGGACCCCTCAGTTAATGGTAAGGGTCCATGGCATTAAAATGCTTAGGAACCCCTGCCTTAAATGCATGCCTTTTCAACCGAAGTTTATTTCAATCTCTCTGCTAGCTTCTAATCTGGCCAGCTTCAAGCGTAGCAATCAGAATCTACTAAAGTTAGACTGGAAGAAAAAAAAATTGGCAGCTGTATCTCGTACATTAGCCCAACAGCCAATCTCAGGCCAATAAATGGATGCGCTGTTTTTCCACACAAGTATATTTTTGTTGCGACTAAGAAGTTCAAATTAAGCACAAAAGTTCAAACACATGAAAACCAAAATAATACAGAGATGTTGGGAAACTGAAATACAAACGTTTGTATCAGCAAGATGCTGGAAACACTCAGCAATTCTGACAAAGGATCTTTGACCTGAAACATTACATTTGATTCTCTTCCCACAGTTGCTGCCTGACCTGCTGAGTATTTCTAGTATTCAGTATTTCATTCCAGCTCTGGCTTTGTCTATCTGTAGCTTGAAAGCTGAACTAATCAGAACTAAGTTCAGGTGTGTCCCATGGGGATCTAAGACTCGAACCTGCCTTGTGTTCCAATGACTTGCTACAAAAGGCTAACCAAGTTAGCGTTAACCACAGTAACACTGATAAATTGTTCTAATCCCATTGGGCAAAGAATATGACAAAAACAAGGAAGATGTGCTACCATTGGTATGTTTTTTATTTTGAAGTTCAAAGTAAATGTACTTTCAAAGTATGCACACGTCATCATGTACAACCTTTCAGTCCATTTTCTGGTGGGCATACTCAATAAATCCAATAGCCGTAACAGAATCAACAGAAGACCCCACCAGCAGGGCCGACAACCAGTGTGCAAATACATAAAGAAAGAAAAAAAGGCAATAATAATAATAACAATCAATAAATGAATAAATAAGCAAATAAGTAAATAAATTGGATGAATGAATGAATCGATAGATAAATCAATCAGGTGAATGAATAATAAATAAGCAGAGAGCTAACTAGCTAAATAAATAAATGGATAAATGAATGGGCAGGTAAATAAATAAGTGAAACAAACAACCAGGGAAGGAAAAAAATTGAGATCATGAGATGAAGAGACCTTGAAAGCGAATTCTTAGGTTGTGGGAACCGTTCAGTGATGGAGCAAGTTGAGTGAAGTTGAGATGCTGTACTGCTACTAAAATAAAGAGCACATCGGGTGATTTTGGTGACTGCCTGTCCCAATTTAAATAATCTTGTTGACCATCAGTTCATATCCCTGGAGTATCTTATTACTCAATATAATACTCAATAATTACTCAATATAATACTCAATATCCCTGGAGTATCTTATTACTCAACTTTTTTTTTTGCTCTGATGTTTTTTAAAACCATCTTCATAGAGATAAAATATTTTCAAAAGCATGGTGCAGTGTTCCATTTCCCAATATATCTGGGTGTCAGAGAAACCACCGTTATCACATTGTAATTACCAATTCCAGGACAAGTTTATGTAACCTCCTGCAGACAGAAAGCTTGGGTCCAAACCCTTCTATTAAAATAGTAATCAAAGAATTCAAATTATAATGAGGAAAAAGATTCCTTTGAATAACGCAAGTTAAAGGACTCTTTTGTGACTCAGATTATAAGGTGCGCAGATATGTAACTGGCTTTGTCTGTTCTAGTGTGAAGAAATACAAATGAATGTGAGTTAAAAGGAAAAGAAGGGAACTGGCTCCTCTGACTTTAAATCTCGTTGCTGGGCTCCAGTATCTTTGATGGAGGTCTGGCTCTGTGTCTATGGATGGGGTTTATGACTTGCAGTAATCGTTGGGGAATTAAAAGAGAAATAATTCCTGGTCCAAAATAAAGTGAATGAATAACAGCAGTCAGAAATCCCAGAACAATAATGTAATTGTGCGCAAGGGAAAGGAGAGGGAAGGGGTGGTCTCCATTCTAAGCTTCATGTTGCATGTTGTATGGTTGAATGTAGAATACAGAATACAGAACAGCATAGTACAGGCCTTTTGGCCCATGATGTCTGTGCTGAACACAATGCCAAATTAAACTGAATCTCTTTCTCCCTGTGCATGATTCATGTTTCTCCGTTCCCTGCGTGACCATGTGTCTAACAGCCTCCTGGTTACACAGCGATTGTGTAGTACCTTATACATCACCCCTTGCTAAGGTGACCTTGTTTCAGTGTTTGAAACGATCTTATTTCAGTGGCATCCCATCGTCTAGTTTGTTTTGGCCTCAGCATTCAGTTTAGAGTTTTCAGATCATGGGCATTTCCAGCTCTTTCTGTTTTTTGTTACAATCCACACTTCCTTTCTCCTGCCCGATATACCTGTTGTTTTGCATCTTATCAGCACCCTCTTTCACCTTGCATTTTCACTTAAATCCTATTAGAGGCATTCCCTCCAATTATTTTTGCCTCTTCTTACCCCACTCCCCAAAACTTAGGATGCATTTATCTCAAACCTTTTTGTTGAACGGCCCAAAACTCTGTCCCACAGAGAATTCCCTGCCGTTACTTTGATCCTATCTCACAGCATATATTCTGCCATTAAGGGCGGTTCCCACCAACAACAACTGCTTACATTTATGCAGCACCTTTAATACACTAAAGGTGTCCCAGAGCTCTTCTCCGTCACTAGTCCAACCCAAAGCACATAAAGAGATACTGAGGGAGATGACCACGGGTTAATCAAAGAATTGGGTTTTGAAGAGCAATTAAAAAAAAGAAAGGAGAGGGGTAGAAATGAAAATAACTCCTGAGCAAAGAGAACATGTGTATGCAAAAGGAACCGTCAAGGAAAGAGGGGAGCTGAGTAGAATAAGTTAGTTTTCAAACGGATTAGAAGATGAAATGTGCCTGTCTGGTGTAGAGTTGGACGTCAACCACATGACGGCGAATTTCTTAACGCTGTATAGTGAAAAGTCTTATCGACAAACAAAAATTGCTGGTGGAACTCAGCTGGTCAGGCAGCAATCTATGGAGTTGTTGTAGATCAAGACCTTCGGTGGGGTCTGGAGGAAAGAGGGGAGAACCCCAGTGTAAACAGGTAGCAGAAAGGGTGGAACATGAGCTGGCAGGTGATAGGTGGGGTCCAGCTCTCATTGGGACAGGCAGGCCACGAGAGCATTTTCAAACTCAAGTCAAGTCAGAGAAAATAAGTAGATCAAAAGCATCACAGACCCAAGACTTGATCCCAGTGGTAAACATCTCATTTGGGCCAGAATTACATTTGAGAGTGATAGGTGTACTGCACAATGGGAAAAGGCGTGGTGTGAATGAGGGTGGTTCACAAGATGATCAGGTGAAGTTGGAAAGCAAGCATGGGGTAAGCTGTCAGCTGCCTTTCCAGGAGTACACACATTGAGACATAAGGATAAGAGAAAGCAGGAAGGTGAATTCATAATGTTGATGAGACAGCTTTAGATAGCGTGGATATACATCAGAAGGAATGGATTTACCGACGTTCTGGGGAGAGAAATGGTGACTATTTGTGATGATTGAAAGCTTTCAAAGTAGCATATCGGCAAATTATTGCCAGCGTGAAACTTCAGCATGCACTGTGTCCCTGAGAAAAGGACAACAGTAATCCAGTCAGAATCAGCTCATTATGTGTGCTGCAGTTTCACCTGAAGGGCAGAGTCAACCTGTTCAGGAGGGAATTTTGAATTGAGTGATCTTTATTGTCGTTATACGTAAGTGCGGCAGTGGGTTGGAAGTGATTGGTATCAGCCAAAGTTTCCATTTCTGATTGCTATTCATGAATTCATTTTGGAAACCCCATCAGATGAAGATAAACTCTGGCTGGGCTTTGTTCTCCATTCACGCTCAATGCTTACAATGCCACGCTGACTGCAGGGAGTTTGTGCCTGCAATGGGGGTTAAAAAAATCCAAAGGAAATCTGAGCAGGTGTTTTGTGTCATATACTGGGTGCTTGGACTTCATGGTTAGGGTATGGACTGGACACTTCGGAATGGGTACAAGTGGGTACACAGAGTACTGTACTCGGCTCTGAAGATCAGGGGTATCTGAGAGTAACACCTTGTTTTATATTTCACAGCAAAGCCTAAAAAACCGAAGATTCCAGAAGAAACGGATCCGGATGAAAATTTGCCACCGCTTGGTAAAGGTGAGTAGGTTGATATCACGTTGTCTTCTGTTCAGTTTAGAACTACAAATGCCATCGGTAGCTGTCTCTTGTGAGACCTCTAACACGGTTTGAGAATCATTTAAAGTTCTTGAAAGTAGAACACTACATGTTCAAGAGGAAAGTATGAATGAAAAGGTCCCTGATAACTCGGGCCACCTGAGTGTAAGGTCAGTTGTCCATTTGAGCCATTGGACAATGTCCAGTGTATTTCTTCACAGTACTTATTACCACTTCTAACCTTCTCCCTATCCTTTGCCTCAGATGACCAAAGGGCATTTTCACACACCATCAGATTTAGGCATTGGTTTAGGGTAAGCTGGGAATGGGTTACTACTGGGGCTAAATTGGTCTCTTATGCTAATGTCAGCGTGTGTAACAGATGCTGTGGCTTTCTCTGTGATTGTGAATACTTCTGCAGTTACCAAATCTCCCTGTGGCTTACAGATTCCCATGTAACACGCACACAAAATGTTGGTGGAATTCAGCAAGTCTGGCAGAGTCTATAGAGGGGATAACTGGTTGTTTCTGTCTGAGACCCTTTATCAGGGCCAAAAGGGAAGGGGGGAAGAAGCCAGACTGAAAAGGTGGGGAGAGGGCGTCTTGTGTGCTGCCTGGCTTGCTGAGCTCCTTCTGCATGTTGTGTACCCCGCCACCTTATGCTGACGACTGCCCCTGGAGAAGGGTCTGGGCCTGAAACGTCGACTGTTCATTCCCCTCCGTAGATGCTGTCTGACCTGCTGAGTCCCTCCAGCATTTTGTGTCTGATGCTCAAGATCTCCTGCATCTACAAAATCTCTTGTGGTCGAAGACTCTCCTGACTAACCTTGTGGTATGATGACGTATTTAGTTTACGATCTGCCCCCCCCCCCCCCACCATGGAGGTAACGCAGCAGTGATGCTGTGCAATGAATGACCAGTTGTACTGCAGCTGAGACATCCTTTTGGCTTAGAGGTTGAGCCAGAACATTGACGTGGCGGAGCAGTGTTACATCACAGGGAGTGGCAAAACATTACACCACAGAGTTTGCTAGTTCTTTCCACCGTGGGGTGGCACAGTAGCGAAGCGGCCAGCTCACTTCTACAGCAGGCAGCTGTAAGATCAGGGTGCGATTCCTGCCGCTTCCTGTAAGGAATTTCTGCCTTCTCCCTATGGCCGGTTCCTCCCACTCTCCAAGGACGTACGGTCAGGGTTAGTGAGCTGTGGGCATGCTATGTTGGCGCTGGAAGTGTGATGCCTCTTGTGGGCCGGGTAGCACAATCCTCGCTGATTTGATTTGACGCAAATGTGCATTTTTTCAGTATGTTTCCAGCACGTACGACAAAGCTAGCAGGTAAATACAATGTACGTACCCCACAGGAAGGGAGTGAATACCTGAAAGGACATTTAAATATTATATAAATATTAATTAATCCAGTAACTGAAGACCGCAATTTATTCAATAACATATCAATGCTCCTGAGCCCCAAACACCACGTTTGGAGCTTCATGGACCATCTAAATGAAAATATGAAGCTGGTCTGGATCAACAACACGCAGAAACGTGACCGAGGTGTGTTTTTGATTATTTGATCGAGAGTTGGCCATGGCAGCTGTGGAAATTTCCACTCTCTTCATCATACTCCGGGAACTTTAACATTCACCCATCCTTTCAGCCGGATGCTTCATCTTCCTATCAGCACCTGCACCAGCATAGCTTTCCCTTGGTACGAGGCCACTGTAGACAGAACCTCTGGCTCAAGCCCATAGCCATTTAACTCAGACAATCGGGCTCACAAACTGGAGAGCTGATAAGGTGTATAAAGCATAACTCTGGGCTACAGTCCCATTAATCCTGAGTCATTGGCCTCCCAATGGGCCGTAGCTATTTAAGTTGAAATCCTACACTATGGTTAAAAATAAATATTATTATTTCGTTGCACATGCAAAGAAAGATGACTGGAATATAAAAGCAAGGGCATAAAGTTGAGACTTTATAAAGCACTGGTGAGGCCTCACTTGGAGATTGTGAGCAGTTTTGGGCCCCTTATCTTAGAAAGGTTGTGCTGAAACTGGAGAGGGTTCAAAGGAGATTCACGAAAATGATTCCAGGATGGAATGGCTTGTCATATGAAGATTGTTTGATGGCTCTGGGCCTGTATTCACTGGAATTCAAAAGAATGAGGGGTGACCTCATTGAAACCTATTGAATGGTTGAAGGCCCCGATAGAGTGGATGTGGAGAGGATGTTTCCTATGGTGGGAGAGTCTAAGACCGGAGGACACAGCCTCAGAATAGAGGGGCATCCTTTTAGAATGAAGATGAGGGGGGCATTTCTTTAGCCAGAGAGTGGTGAATCTGTGGAATTCTTTGCCACAGGCAGCTGTGGAGGCCGTCTTTATGTATATTTGAGGCAGAGGTTGATAGATCCTTGATTGGTCAGGGCATGAAGGGATACAGGGAGAAGGCAGGAGATTGGGGCTGAGAGGAAAATTGGATCAGCCATGATGAAATGGTGGAACAGGTTCGATGGGCCAAATGGTCCAATTCTGCTCCTATGTCTTATGGTCTTACGATGGACTGTAAAGTGCCCAGGATCTGGTGCTGATTGATTCAGTTATCAATGTTAGTTTAATGTATTGGTCTTGTTGCTTGAGAAATTTAGAAGTCATATTACACACTACAACAACATGGCTTTCCTAAAACAGAGACTGAGCTGAGTATTAACTCTTTAATACCCACAGGTTAGTTATAAGTAACTCACACCTACCCACCTCAGCTGTAGAACAGCAGAAAGGGGAACAAAACACAAAGGGCAATGTAAATTTATTATCAAAGTATGCATATGTCACCATGTACAGCTTTGGGGTTCATTTTCTTACAGGCATTCTTCTTCTTCTTCGGCTGGCCATCGATTTTCGATGTTGACTGAGGCCTGGGCAGGGTTGTATGGAAGACTGGCAGTTGCCACCGATGTTATCCAAGGGAAGGGCACTAGGCCAATACAGCTTGGTATCGTTGTTAAGTGTGGTTAGATGCCTTGCTCAAGGATACAACACGCTGTCTCAGCTGAGGCTCGAACTAGCAACCTTCAGATCACTAGACTGCCACCTTAACCACTTGGCCATGAGCCAACACTACAGGCATTCACAGTAGAACAAAGAAATACAAAAGGATCAATGAAAATCTACACACAGACCAAGACTGACAACCAACGTGCAAAAGAAGACAAACTGTGCACGTAAAAATATTTAAATAGATAAACAAATAATACTGAGAACATGAGTCCATAGGCTGTGTAATTAGTTTGGAGTTGAGGTGAGTGAAGTTATCCACGCTGGATCAGGAGCCTGATGGTTGAGGGGTAATAACTGTTCCTGAGCCTGGGGGTGTGGGACCTAAAGCTCCTGCACCTCCTTCCCGATGGCAGCAGCAAGAAGAGAGCATGGCCTGAAGAGAAGATAGTATGCAGCTAGATTGGTCATTTCAAAATTATACTGAGACTTCCCCTCATTTTTACATTCATCCTGCAGGTTTCCCAAAGGTCCAAAATCTCGGGGACATTATTTTGATTCCTCACAGTGCGCTTTCTCAGATCGCATCCACGGCATTTTGGAGAGGGAGGCGGAGCAGCCAGAGGTCTCGGTACATTCTTGGTACCAATGGCGATGGGAAGGAAAAGCAATGAGGACCTGAAGAGAGAATTTGGAGTGCTAGGCAGAAAGCTGAGAAACAGGACCTCCAGGATAGTCATTTGTGGATTGCTATCTGTGCCACGTGCCAGTCAGGGTAGAAACAGGATGATTTGGCAGAGAAGCTGGTGCAGGGGGCAGAGCTTCAGGTTCTCGGATCACTGGGATCTCTTCTCGGGGGAGGAATGACCTGTACAAAAGTGACGGGATGCACCTGAACCCGAGGGAGATCAATATTCTCTCGGGCAGGTTTGTTAGAGCTGCTGGGGAGGGTTTAAACTGATTTGGCAGGGGGTAGGAACCGGAGTGAAGGGACTCAGGATAGGAGAGATGGTTAAAAAAAAGCATGCAATCAGACTGTCAGGAAAAGCAGGCAGATGATGGGACAAAATTGCAGCCAGCAGGGTGAGTATCAGTGCGTTAGGGATGCAGAATCAAAAAGGATAGCAATTACGGTACTCAAGGTGTTGTATCTCAATGTGTGGAGTATGAGAAATCAGGTGGATGATCTTGTGGCACTACTCCATATTGTCAGGTATGATGTTGTGGCCATTATGGCTGAAGGATGGTTGTAGTCGAATGTCCAAGGTTACACGTTGTATCGGAGGGATAGGAAAATAGGCGGGGGTTGGGGGTGGTGTGGCTCTGCTGGTAAAGAATGGCATCAAATCAGTAGAAAGATGTGACATATGATCGGAAGACATTGTATCCTTGTGGGTTGAGTTAAGAAACTGCAAGGGTAAAAGGACCCTGATGGCAGTTATACCTGCCAACTGTAGCTGGGATGTGGACCACAGACCCCCATCCTTCTAAATTCCAGCAAGTACAGACGTAAAGCTATCAAATGTTGCTCATGTGATAACCCTTTCATTCCCAGAATCATCCTTGTGAACCTCTTCTGAACCCTCTCCAAAGTCAGCACATCTTTTCTAAGATGAGGGGCCCAAAACTGTTCACAATACTCAAGGTGAGGCCTCACCAGTGCCTTATAAAGCCTCAGCATCACATCCCTGCTCTTGTATTCTAGCCCTCTAGAAATGAATACTAACATGGCATTTGCCTTCCTCACCACTGACTCAACCTGCAAGTTAACCTTTAGGGTTTTCTGTATAAGTACTTCAAAGTCCTTCTGCATTTCAGATTTTTGGATTTTCTCCCCGTTTAGAAAATAGTCTGCACATTTACTTCTTCTACCAAAGTGCATGACCATTACTTAACATTGTATTTCATTTGCCACTTTCTTGCCCATTCTCCTGGTCTGTCCAAGTCCTTCTGCAGCCTTCCTATTGCCTCAACACTACCTGCCTCTCCACCAATCTTCATATCATCTGCAAACTTGGCAACAAAGCCATCTATTCCATCATCTAAATCATTGATATAGAACATAAAAAGGAGTGGTCCCATCACCAACACCTACGCAACACCACAAGTCACTGGCAGACAACCAAAAAAGAATGCTTTTATTCCCACTCACTGCCTCCTACCAATCGGCCAATGCTCTAACCATGCTAGTATCTTTCCTGTGATGCTATGCAAGGCACTATATCAAACGCTGTATGAAAGTCCAAATATACAAAATCCACTGCATCCCCTTTACCTACCATACTTGTAATTCCTTGTAATCCCCTCAAAGAATTCCAACAGGTTCTTCTGGCAAGATTTTCCCTTAAGGAAACCATGCTGACTTAGTCCTAACTTGTCCAGTGTCACCAAGTACTCCATAACCTCATTCTTAACAACTGACTCCAACATCTTCCCAACCACTGAGGTCAGGCTAACTGGTCTATAATTTCCTTTCTGCTGCCTTCCTCCTTTCTTAAAGAGTGGAGTGACATTTGTAATTTTCCAGTCCTCTGGCACCATGCCAGAGTCCAATGATTTTTGAAAGATCATTACTAATGCCTCAACAATCTCTACCACTACCTCTTTCAGAACCCAAGGGTGCAGTTCATCTGGACCGCATTACTTACATACCCTTAGCTCTTCCTCCCTTGTAATAATAACTGCTCTCACTTCTCTTCCCTCACACCCTTCAACATCTGGCACACTGCTAGTGTCTTCCACAGTGAAGAGAGACGCAAAATACTCATTTAGTTCATCTGAAATCTCCTTGTCCCCCTTATTATTTCTCCTGCCTCATCTTCTAGCAGTCCTATAACCACTCTCATCTCTCTTTTAATGTTTACATACTTGGAAAACCTTTTACTATCTACTTTGATATTATTTGCGAGCTTGCTTTCATATTTCATCCTTTTTCTTCTAATGATTCTTTTAGTTGCTCTTTTAGATTTTGAATGTTGAAAGGTCTAGACAGAGTAGATGTGGAAGGGATGTTCTCTATGATAGAGGGGTCTAGGACTGAAAGGACTTAACCCAAGGATAGAGGGGTGTCCATTTAAAGCAAAGGTGCAGAGAAATCTCTTTAGCCAGAGGGTGCTGAATTTGTGTATTATCACGGGCAGCTGTGGTGGCCGGGTCAGGTGTGTTTAAGGTAGAGTTTGATAGGTTCTTGATTCAACACGGCATCAAAGGTTACAGGGAGAAGGCCGAGGAGTGGGGCTGAGGAGGGGCAAAAGGCACCATGATTGAATGGTGGAGAAGACTCAATGCCCTAATTCTGCCCCAATGTCTTATGGTCTACTTCTGGGCAAAGAGGAGTTGATGTGTTTTCTCTGGACTCGGTAATCTCCATCCTACAATGGGATCACTCCCCTCTCCACCACTGTTGCAATGACCACAGTGGAAAATCCATCAAAAGCAAAAGTCTGGTGACCGGGCACTGACCTGATTCATTAGCTCTGTTTCGCCCTCCCAGATACTGCCCGACTTGCTGAATGTTTTCAGCAGGTCATTTATTTCAGATTTCCAGGATCTGCAGATTGTTGTTGGGGATACGGTAATGGGGAAGTGAAGCGGGTAAATGGAGCTGAGTTGTAAGATCATTCTGATTCAGCTGAGGGTTGGAGCAGACACTGTATCAGAGGCTGAGTAACCTACTCTTTTTTTTTTACAAACCCCATTTCCAGAAAAGTTGGGATATTTTCCAAAATGCAATGAAAACAAAAATCTGTGATATGTTAATTCACGTGAACCTTTATTTAACTGACGAAAGTACAAAGAAAAGATTTTCAATAGTTTTACTGACCAACTTAATTGTATTTTGTAAATATACACAGATTTAGAATTTGATGGCTGCAACACACTCAACAAAAGTTGGGACAGAGGCATGTTTACCATTGTGTTACATCACCTTTCCTTTTAATAACACTTTTTAATTGTTTTGGGACTGAGGATACTAATTGTAGTAGATTAGCAATTGGAAATTTTGTCCATTCTTACTTGATATAAGACTTCAGCTGCTCAACAGTCCGTGGTCTCCGTTGTCTGATTCTCCTCTTCATAATGTGCCATACATTTTCAATAGGAGATAGATCTGGACTGTCAGCAGGCCAGTCAAGCACACGCACTCGGTGTCTACAAAGCCACGCTGTTGTAGCCCGTGCAGAATGTGGTCTGGCATTGTCCTGCTGAAATAAGCATGGACGTCCCGGGAAGAGACGTCGCCTTGATGGCGACATATGTCTCTCTAAAATCCTAATGTACGCCTCAGAGTCAATGGTACCTTCACATACATGCAACTCACCCATGCCGTGGGCACTGATGCACCCCCCATACCATCACAGATGCTGGCTTTTGCACCTTTCACTGATAACAATCAGGATGGTCGTTTTTATCTTTGGCACGGAGAACTTGACACCCATTTTTTCCAAAAACTAGCTGAAATGTGGACTAATCGGACCACAGCACACAGTTCCACAGTCTTTCGGTCCATCTGAGATGAGCTCGGGCCCAGAGAACTCGCCGGCGTTTCTGCTTAGAGTTGATGTATGGCTTCCTCCTTGCGTAATACAGTTTCAATTTGCATTTCTGGATGCAGCGACGGACTGTGTTAAGTGACAATGGTTTTCCGAAGTACTCCCGAGCCCAGGTAGCTATAATTGTCACGGTAGCATGAGGGTTTCTTAGGCAGTGCCACCTGAGGGCTCGAAGATCACGCGCATTCAACAGTGGTTTCCGACCTTGCTCTTTACGCACTGAGATGTCTCTGAATTCTCTGAATCTTTTCACAATATTATATACTGTAGATGTTGAAAGACCTAAATTCTCTGCAATCTTGCATTGAGAAATGTTCCTTTTGAACCGACTAACAATTCTCTCATGAATTTTGACACAAAGGGGTGAGCCACGACCCATCCTTGCTTGCAAAGACTGAGCCTTTGATGGACGCTACTTTTATACCCAGTCATGATACCTCACCTGCTACCAATTAGCCTTCTTAATGTGGAGTCTTCCAAACCGATGTTACTTGAATATTCTGTGCACTTTGCAATCTTATTTTAACTCTGTCCCAACTTTTGTTGAGTGTGTTGCAGCCATCAGATTCTAAATTTGTGTATATTTACAAAATGCAATTAAGTTGGTCAGTAAAACTATTGAAAATCTTTTCTTTGTACTTTTGTCAGTTAAATAAAGGTTCATGTGAATTAACATATCACAGATTTTTATTTTTATTGCATTTTGGAAAATATCCCAACTTTTCTGGAAATGGGCTTTGTATATTCTCCCCAGCCTTTGGATTAAATCAAGCTTTATCTTGTAGATACAAGAATTTTATTATTTCCCCTTACAGATTTTGGGAAGGGATCTCAAGAGGAGCTGTTCAGTCTGGCCTGTTATTGATCACAGATGCTTCGATTTAATAGCAAACTCTTGCCTTTTGATTCTCTTGAAGAGGATTTTTTTTTGGGGGGAAGCACAAGATCGAGTATAAGTTAACATCATTGTACCAAAAAAGTAAACTTTTTTCCATTTGGATATAAACAAGAAATTACAAGTTTGCAGATGAACCCGGGTGAATTTATACTATCTTAAAAGGATTGTAATCTGTCTAAGTTAATTATTTTTTAAATTAAATGTCCAACAATAACCTTTATCATGTCATTCCAAATTACACTGGCATCAAAGGAGAGCTGTAAAGAAATAATATATTTTATCTATTTGAGTTTGCTCCACCATCCATGTACAACATTTATATTAAACCTTTTCAGCAGCAGGAGGAAATATCTAGCCATTACCTGTCACATTGACGTTTCTCAGTTCTTTGCAATAGCTGGGTATTTTCTGAGAATTTGGCAGACTTGCAGAAAATGATCTGCCTGGCGCACTTCATTCGAGCTTGCCAGGCCGTTGCTTTGATTGTTTGGGGAGCTGGAGCTCAGGTCTACTCGGATGATTTTTTGAGATCTTCCTTCGGGGCAATGTGCCTCAGCAGCCACGTGCTCGATGACTGTAACCGCCCCCAGAGCAGACAACTCGAAAAGAAGAGCCCCAAGTCTCACTAAGACCCACAACATGCTTCACACAACAGATAAGTGAAGCTTCCAACCCTGTCGTAAAATAAAAGCAACAAGGAACAACTGTGGCCAATTATTACTGGAAAACATCAGGGAAGAGTTGGAATATGTACTGATTAAAGCTCTGAACATGGTGGTGGGAAGTGAGAATCCTGATTGTATCATCTGTAACAGTCTGTTTTCGTGGCCAATTGCTCTCTACTGAAAACTACCAAAATATTATTTCAAGAAAGAGAAAGTTCAGCCAGCGGTTTCGACGGTTTGGGTTCTGGACGTCATATCTCATTCTCCACTCTCTTGAAGTATTACAAATCTCAGATGTGGTTGTCAAAGTCAAATTCAAAGTGAATTTCTCGTTGTGTTTTGTGCACAGTCGCAGTGAAAATCTTGTGGCAGCACCACAAGCACACAGCGTTCACAAGAAAACCATTCATTCAACACAATTTTTTACAAGAAAACACCATTTACAAGTCCATCCTAGTGTGCTAAATGGTGGAAGAAAGCATGTTCTAGTGCTGCTAAGCAGTTGTGTTTAGGTTTTTTGCCAGTCGGTTCAAGAACCGAATGGTTGAAGGGCAGTGATGGTTCTTGAACCGCATGCAGTATTCACCATGCTGCGCGGACACTTTCCACGCAGATGGCAGCACGGTAGCGTTGTGGTTAGCGTAACACCATCACAGTGCCAGTGCTCCTGATTCAATTCCCACCGCTTTCAGTAAGGAGTTTGTACGCTCTCACTGTGACCCCGTTGGCTTCCTCTTGCATCCCAAAGACGCATGTGGTTGTAGATTAATAGGTCACCAGGGTACAACTGGGTGGTGCAGGCTCGTTGGGCTGGAAGGGTCTGTTGCTGTGCTGTATCTCTAGATTAAAATTAGTTCCATATCTTTGTGAAATGTGGAGCTTGTGCTTGTATGTGCACTAACGTAGAGGTCCTGAACTTGCACACAGTCAGCTACATCTGTTGTTCCAACCCTGCAGCCAACTGTTTGCCTGGCGAGGAATTGAGGGAAGGGAAAGAGGTCAATTTTGGACCGTTTACATTTGATGGCGCTGCCTCTGTCTGTACCGAATTGGATTGGAAGTTAGAGCCAACTGCACTGGTGGGTCTGGGGGTCACATACAGGCCCGACTGGCTAACAGAAAGTGAGATTTCCTTCCCTGAAGAGCATTAATGAACCAGCCAGGCTCCTTTTGGAGATATTTCTGTATGAGTACTGACCCCACCTTTTTAATAGAATTACTTGAGCTACCTTCGAAGGATTTGAACTCACAGCTCTGCATCAATGGTCCAGAATTCCGGTTGCTATTCCCATTCTTTTGAATTAAAAAAAAACATGCATAGAACATAGAACAGCTCAGTATAGGCCCTTCAGCCCACATTGTTGTGCTGAACTTCTAAGCTGCTGTAAGAGCAATCTAACCTACATAACCCTCTATTTTTCCATCATTCATGTGCTTATCTAAAAGTTTATTAAATGCCCCTAATGTACCTGCCTCCACCACTACCCCCGGCAGGGCATTCCACACACTCACCACTCTCTGAGTAAAGAACTTACCTCTGACATCCCCCTACACTTCCTTCCAATCACCTTAAAATTATGCCCCCTTGTACTAGCCATTTCGGCCCTGGGTAAAAGTCTCTGACTGTCCAGACGATCTGTGGCTGTCATCATCTGTAGACCTCTATCAAGTCACCTCTCATCCTCCTTCGCTCCAAAGAGAAAAGCCCAAGCTCTCTCAACCTGTCTTCATAAGGCATGCCCTCTAGTCCAGGCTGCTCTCTGTTAAATCTCCTTCACACCTTCTGTAAAGCTTCCTCATCCTTCCAATAATGAGGCGACCAGAACTGAACACAATACTCCAAGAGTGGTCTGACCAGGGTTTTACGGAGCTGCATCATTACTGGGCGGTTACACTTATAATAAGTAGCTTTCATTCAGTAATTCAGTGGTTTTTTTCTATTGTTTTCTTGTACTCATATTTATTTATTTCAGTATGTCAAAATTGTAAAGGCTCGGTTTCAATTTTAATCGTTTCAGAATGTTTCTGAATATTTGCAAAACTTAAAGCTCTCTGCTAGCTTGACAGGGCTGCTGCTGCCCCAGCTGGCAGCGCGTTTCTCTGGGATTCTGAACGGTAAGACCATACGCTGGGTGTCTCACAGGGGAGCTGCACGTGGGCTTATCACGGACATTTCAGCCACCTGAGTATACAACCAGTTGTTTGGGTTGTTGCCATTTCAACATCTCAGCAGAAGTTTAAAACTACAGAGTTATAAGCAAGAGAAGATCTGCTGATGCTGGAAATCCCAGCAGCGCACACGAGGTGCCGGAGGAGCTCAGCAGGCCAGACAGCATCGAAACGTCGGCTGTGCTTTCTTTCCCACGGATGCTTGCTGGCCTGCTGAGTTCCTCCAGCATTTTGTGTGTGCTGCTGCAGAGTTATAAACCCTTTCCCCCGAAACTGCCGTCGAGTGGTGAGTAACGCAGCCTGTTTGTACAGTTTATAATACACCACGTTCGCGTTCTCTCACGGCTTTAATGTTTACGATTTCCTCTGCCAGCTTTCGTTCATAAACACCGCTGTGATATTACCCACTCACAAAGTCAATGCTTATTAAGAGATTAGAAGCTGTAGTGCTGTTGCTGGCTTTAAAACACCCCCTCTCGGTGACCACCTATCCCCATGCACCCCCCCCCACGTCAATCTCAGGTCAGAACTAAAATAATATAATACTGATGTGCCAACAAGAGGTATCTGAATGTATTACTGTGGATTTTAACTCTTCTGGTTCCACAGACTAATATGAGGCAGAAAGCCATACTTGTTACAGCCCAAAGGAGGCCACTTGCCCAATAGATGCTGGCTGCCAGTGAGGTATCTCGGCTACGCTGATCACCCTCTTTTTGTTCCCCTGTACCCGTCCAATCCAGATGAAGGATCTCGATCTGAAACGTTGACGGTCCATCTGCCTCCACAGATGCCGCCCGTCCCGCTGAGTTCCTCCACCCTTCTTTGGCAGAATCAGAATCAGGTTTAGTATCAGCAGCATGTGAAATGAAATTTGCTAACTTAGTGGCAGCAGTACAATGCAATACATGAGAAATATAGAAAAAAAATCTGAAATACAGTAAGTATATATATTAAATAGTTAAATTTAAAATAGTGCAAAAACAGAAATAATCAAATTGAGGTTCACTGTCCGTTTAGGAATCGGATAGCAGAGGGGAAGAAGCTGTTCCTGAATCGCTGAGTGTGTGCCTTCAGACCTCTGTACCTCCTTCCCGACTGTGAGAATGAGAAGAGGGCATGTCCTGGGCGATGGGGATCCTTAATAATGGGCACCGCCTTTCTGAGGCACTGCTCCTTGAAGATGTCTTGGATATAGAGGCTAGTACCCAAGATGGAGTGGACTAATTTTACAATTTTCTGTAGCCTCTTTCGATCCTGTACAGTAGCTCCCCCCGCCCCCATACCAGAGAGCGATGCAGCCAGTGAGAACGCTCTCCAGCATCAGTAGTCTCTTGTGTATCCATCAATTCCCCTTTGAGGATCTTGCCAAGTACCTACATTAAGAAGTAATTTTTAGTGACCAGTCAGTACACCCTTGGGGTGTGGGAGGAAACCAGAGCACCCAGTGGAAATCCATGCAGTCACAGGGAGAGCAGGTAAATTCCACACAGACGACACGCAAGCGCAGGATCAGACCAGAGATGCTGCATTAACTGGCACGCCAGTGTACCGCCTGTATTGTACCAGACAGCAGTTCTGTGCATTAGGTAGTTCCTGGATGTTGACTCAAGGTGGTAGCAATTGAAGGAGGAAAGTTTAACCAAATATTTCACATGCATTCTGGAGGGACTTCAAAAACGTAAATACAATTATATCATTCAACCATGAAGCTGAAAATCTGCTGGAATTAGACGCCGCTGTGCATTACAGCTACACAGCATTAATCATCTCAAGGTTTTAAATTTTATGTAGTTGTACATTATTCTGCATTTACATAACCTGCTCTGTTTCTGTGGCTACCTGTGCGTACTCCTGACCAACTTAAAGCATCTTGAAATTTAAAATGAAACAATGACCTTTCTTTGTGCAATGATTTACAACCTGCTTACCTAATGAATGTGATCTGAGTTTGTCAGTTGTAAAAATTACACACAGTCAACAAATGTACTGCTGTGGTTAGTATAGCTCTGTTACAGGGCTGATGATCTCGGTTCACTTCTTCTGCTGTGTGTAACACTATTTCACGGCCGGTGAGTTCAGTCCCGGCATTCACTGTAATACTGTTACAGTGCTGGTGGGCTGTGTTTAATTCCACCAGTGTCTGTAATGTTGTTACAGTGCTGGTGGGCTGTGTTTAATTCCAGCACTGTCTGTAATGTTGTTACAGTGCTGGTGGGCTGTGTTTAATTCCAGCACTGTCTGTAATGTTGTTACAGTGCTGGTGGGCTGTGTTTAATTCCAGCACTGTCTGTAATGTTGTTACAGTGCTGGTGGGCTGTGTTTAATTCCAGCACTGTCTGTAATGTTGTTACAGTGCTGGTGGGCTGTGTTTAATTCCACCAGTGTCTGTAATGTTGTTACAGTGCTGGTGGGCTGTGTTTAATTCCAGCACTGTCTGTAATGTTGTTACAGTGCTGGTGGGCTGTGTTTAATTCCAGCACTGTCTGTAATGTTGTTACAGTGCTGGTGGGCTGTGTTTAATTCCACCAGTGTCTGTAATGTTGTTACAGTGCTGGTGGGCTGTGTTTAATTCCAGCACTGTCTGTAATGTTGTTACAGTGCTGGTGGGCTGTGTTTAATTCCAGCACTGTCTGTAATGTTGTTACAGTGCTGGTGGGCTGTGTTTAATTCCACCAGTGTCTGTAATGTTGTTACAGTGCTGGTGGGCTGTGTTTAATTCCAGCACTGTCTGTAATGTTACAGTGCTGGTGGTCTGGGTTCAGTTCCACTGCCTGCTGTAAGTATATTCTCCCAGTTTCCTCCCACGCTCCAAAAACGTACGGGTTAGCAGGTGAATGGGTCACATGGGTGTAATCGCGCAGAGTGGACAGGAAGATCCTGTTACCACACTGTATCTCTAAATAAGAAAAAAACTGTTCCGTCTGATATCAGTACTAGAATTCTGAGAATCAGAGTGGCTGTAATTGATCTCAGTAAGGGACGTTGTACCAAAAACCACAAAGACAATGCAGTGCGGTAAAATTCTGTCCAAGGATATATGTGACCATTGAGGGTACACTGGTGTCAGGTTCATGATCACTGACATATGTCATGAAACGTGTTCTTTTGCAGAGAGAGTACAGTGCATGACATCAAACCCACTATAAGTTACAATAAATAAATATATAATATGGACGAGGAATAGTGTTCCTGGGTTCATGGACCAGGATGGCAGAGGGGAAGAAGCTGGTTCTGAATTGTTGAGTCTGGATCTTTAGGCTCCTGTATTCCTCCCCAGCAGCAGTAATGAGAAGAGAGCATTTCCCAGACGGAAAAGGTCCTTAATGATGGATGTCGCCTTCTTTGAGAGGAGGATTGTATGTACCTGTGATCGAGCAAAAGACAATAGCACCAGAGAAGGGTGATTTTTATGGGTGCAGTACTGTGGGTATTCCCAAGGAATGGGAGAATCAAATACCCTCGATTACAACTACAGCAGGTCAAGTCTACAACCACAGACATTATCTCCCATCTAGTGAATGGCTTTACAGGTCTCTGAATTTGCTGCTGAAGATTCAACGAAGAGCATACTAGGAAAGCCACTAAGCCGTCTAGATAACAATGAGATGCTTTTCACCCACGGAAAAGCTGTCTCAGTTCCCTGTTAACCAAGCTCTAACGTCTTTGAGTGGAGTGATACATCAGTGATAGTGTGTCACCTTCGTGCATGCTTTTTCCTTGCAGCAACGCTAGACATTCTCTTGAATAGTAGCACAGGGCTCTGTCGCTACAGTTATCGCCCCTACAAGGCAGTCTGTAGGTACTACTTCACGTTCATTGCCCCACTGCCACAGTTTTGGTGCTAATTTACTCTTGGCCTCAATCTGTCTCCAGTTTCCTGTTTTTAACCTTCCATGATTTTTTCCTGTGGTTGATTGACCAACAAGCTGGCGTTTGTAATGGCTTTGATACTGACGCATCTGACCAGCAGATGTGGCATCCTGGAGGCTGCGATGATTCAGTAAAGAAAGAATTCGTTAATTACTGATGAGCTGGACTCGGCATGAGCAAACAGTGTTTTAAAATTATTCATTCACAGAGATTTCTCAACGCAAATGAGTACATTCAGGTATATTAAACTTTTTTCCCCATTGACCTTACTCATATTAATTTTTGACCTGAATGAGTTACTCAGGAGTTATTCATCTGCAGCATCGCAGCAATTTACTGCTACGCAGAGTCACTGTGAGTCACTCACAGATCACTGGAAGTTAATGAATATATATAGCATTGTTGGCACAATGTGTTCTCTCTCTCTCTCTCTCTCTCTCACACACACACACACACACTCCCTCCCTCTCTCTCTCTCTCTCTCTCTCTCTCTCTCTCTCTCTCTCTCTCCCTCTCTCTCTCTCTCTCTCTCTCTCTCTCTCTCTCTCTCTCTCTCTCTCTCTCTCTCTCTCTCTCTCTCTCTCTCTCTCTCTCTCTCTCACACACACACACACACTCCCTCCCTCTCTCTCTCTCTCTCTCTCTCTCTCTCTCACACACACACACACACTCCCTCCCTCTCTCTCTCTCTCTCTCTCTCTCTCTCTCTCTCTCTCTCACACACACACACACACTCCCTCCCTCTCTCTCTCTCTCTCTCTCTCTCTCTCTCTCTCTCTCTCTCTCTCTCTCTCTCTCTCTCTCTCTCTCCACACACACACAGTTGGTAGTCATTTTTGGTCTTTTTTAAATTGGGTTATTCGAGTTTCTTGTTTTGAGGCTGCCTGTAAGCAGACAAATCTCAAGGTGCATAATTTATAAGTTCTTTGATAATAAATGTACTTTGAATCTTGAACTTTAATAGTTATTTTCATTGGTTATATATCTGGACATACAGTGGAGAATAGACCCTTTCAGCCAAATGAGCTGTGCCGCCCAGCATCCCACCTATTTAACCCGAGCCTCATCACAGCAGGATTTGCAATGACCAGTTCATCCGCTAACTGTTACTTCTTTGGACCACGGGGCGAAAGCAGAGCACTCGGAGGAAACCCACGTGGTCACCCAGAGAACGTACAAGCTCCTTACGGAGGGCACCGGATTTGAACTTTGAACTCCAACACCCCAGGCTGTAATAGTGTTGCACTAACCGTTACTGGGGCTCCCTATCGCGAGGGAGCAGACGTATGCAAGTGATAATCACTACCGAGAGGCCAGATTCAGAACTGCTGGTCCCACATGAACATCCAGGCAGTGGCCGGTCCCGATATGTGCAAATTACAATTTGATTGGTCACCATCAGCCTGGTCTCATAGAATAGTTGAATGCATCTATCAACATGTAGGGCAGATAAGCGGAGATGCTGACGTGCTTTATCGATGAAAGCGAATGCAGATATTCACAAACAAAGCAGCTATATGCAGGACTATCTAAATACTGGAGGAGCTCAGCAAACCAGGCAGCACCTAGGGAGGGGAATAAACACTAGACGTTTTGGGCCAGGGTGTCAGACCAAAACATAGTGTTTTTTTTAAACTCCTCTCCATAGATGCTGCCTGACTTTCTGAGTTCCTCCTGCATTGTGTGTGTGTTGCTCAAGATTTCCAGCATTGATAGGACTTCATGTAGCAGATGAGACAAATGCAACAGCAGGCCCTTCATGATAGGCAGAGAAGGCTACAGCACAATTTGATGGGAAGAATTAAAAGGCATTTGCATTTGTATAGAGCCTTTCACAACACCTCAGAGCACTTTATTGTTTAGAAGTATGGTGCTGTAATAATGTAGAAAATCTAACAGCAAGTCTGTCTACAAACTGCAATGTGGTAAGGACCATACACACTCTTCGACTAATACTGGTTGAGGGCTAATTGCTGGGGGTAACTTGGCGATTGTCTTTGTACTATTTCTGTAGATCTGTTTGCATGCAGTCAGGCAGGGCCTTGTTTTGAATATTTTACGAACAAATGTACTTCTGACAGAGAAGTTCTCTGCTCGAGAGCCTGTCCTAGATGTTTGTGCGGAGGTCTCTGGTGAAGGACTTGCATTCACGAATGTCTCCAAGCTGCAACTGTACGTACCTGAACTGGGTTGTGGAGCACCACTCCAGAAACGGAACCGGAGCGGGATCTAGACAAGCTGGAAGAATGCCAGGTGCAGACGAGTGTGAGGGTGCTGCACTTTGGGAGTCCAAACCAGAGTAGGAGTTACATAGTGAAGAGTAGAGCACTCAGGAGGGTGGTGGAACAGAGGGATCTTGGAGTGCAGATCCATAATTCCATGAAAGCAGTGTTCTAAAGGGAGTCATAAATCAAAGTACTGACCACAGGAGTTGGGATGTTATGCTGTTGGCGAGGTCTAATTTGGAGTATTGCACACACTTCTGGTCACCTAGCTGCAGGAAGGTATCAATAAGACTGAAAGAGTGCAGTGAAAATTTACAAGGAAGTTGCCGGACTTGAAGGAAAGGTTGAATAGGCCTCAGGGGCATAGGAAACTGAGGGGAGATTATCTAATCTCAGATTAGATTATCTGAGGGGAGGCATACAAAATTGTGAGAGATACAGATAGGGCAAATGCAAGGAGGCTTTTTCCACTGAGGTCAAGTGACTCGAACTAGAGGTCATGGGTGAAGGGTGAAAGGTGAAATGTTTAAGGGAACATGAGGGGAAATTTCTTCACTCAGAGAGTGGTGAGAGTGTGGAAGGAGCTGCCAGAAGAAGTGATAGAAGTGGGTTCAATTTCAACATTTACGAGAAGTTTGGATAAATACACGGAGAGGAAGGCTATGGTCGATGGGACTAGACAGAATAATAGTTCAGCACAGAATAGATGGGCCTAAGTTCAACTCAGATAAGTGTGAGGTGGTTCATTTTGGTAGGTCAACTATGATGGCAGAATATAGCATTAATGGTAAGACTCTTGGCAGTGTGGAGGATCGGAGGGGTCTTGGGGTCCGAGTCCACCTATGCAGGTTGACTCTGTGGTTAAGAAGGCATACAGTGCATTGGCTTTCATCAACCATGGGATTGAGTTTAAGAGCTGAGAGGTAATGTTGCAACTATATAGGACCCTGGTCAGACCCCACTCAGAGTACTGTGCTCAATTCTGGTTGCCTCACTACAGGATGGATGTGGAAACCATAGAAAGGGTGCAGAGGAGATTTACGAGGATGTTGCCTGTATTGGGGAGCATGCCTTATGAGAATAGGTTGAGTGAACTCAGCCTTTTCTCCTTGGAGTGACAGAGGATGAGAGGTGACCTGATAGAGGTGTATAAGATGATGAGAGGCATTGATCGTGTAGATGGTCAGAGGCTTTTTCACAGGGCTGAAATGGCTAGTACGAGAAGGCATAGTTTTAAGGTGCTTGGAAGTAGGTACAGAGGAGATGTCAGGGCTAAGTTTTTACGCAGAGAGTGGTGAGTGCGTGGAATGGGCTGCCATCGGCAGTGGTGGAGGCGGATACGGTAGGGTCTTTTAAGAGACTCCTGGATAGGTACATGGAGCTTAGAAAAATAGAGGGCTATGGGTAAGCCTAGGTAGTTCTAAGGTAAGGACATATTTGGCACAGCTTTGTGGGCCAAAGGGCTTGTATTGTGCTGTAGGTTTTCTATGTTTCTATGTTTTTAAGGGCCTATTTCTATTCTGTAGTACTCTATGATTCTACACCAGAAGTTTCTATTATGACCATAAAAGATTATATTTGAGGATATTTTACAATACCTCTAATACTTAGGCAATTCAGGAGGAGATTAATTGAGAGAAATTACAAATTCTATAGACCACACGGAGCAGTGACTTTGTGTACAGTCAGTCAAATTCCAATTCTCCCAGTTCTAGTTCATCTGTTCCCGTTTCTCTTTTTCAGAATGTCCTCCTCTGGGTCTTGAGTCCCACCAAGTAGCTGATGACCAATTATTAGCATCATCTTTCCTTCGACATGGACTTGGTCCTCAACGTGTTCGTCTTAATATGCAGGTAAGGCCGATTCTGGCTGGTTCCGAGTTGCTACTGTCAGATCTGGAAAGATGGAAGAGTTCAGGCTCTGGGGATCTGGCACAGAAAAGAAATTGAAGTCTGAGTAAATTAGCCATGTTCATATTGAACAGCAGGGCAGATTTGAGGGGCTGAACGACCTGTTTTGTTACATTCTTATGACACAACTGGAAACCTGTGTTATTTTGATTCAAGCTGCTATTTCTGCTCATAAGGATGCAGCATGAAATGAAAAAAAAAAATCACAAGAATCAAGTCCAGAAGTAGCTAATGAAAAACTTCTTGTTTCCCTGCACCAGAAAACATATTCGGGCACAACCGGTCATTAAAAATCTTTCTGACAAACTGCTCAAGTACTAAACAAGAGTTATTTGCTTCATCAAAGATACATCAGAGCTCTCTTCATTTGATCACATTCGAATAATTGCCTCAGTGTTTAGACCATAAGATATAGGAGCAGAATTAGGCCATTTGGCCCATCGAGTCTGCCTCACCATTTCATCATGGCTTACCTTTCCCCTCTCAGTCCCAATCTCTTGCCTTCTCCAAGTAACCCTTCATGCCCTGACTAATCAAGAACTTATCAAACACTGCATTAAAAATCAGAATCAAGTTTAATATCACCGGCATATGTCATGAAATTTGTTAACTCCATAATATGCCCTCTCTTTGGATTTTGTCTTCTCTTGTTAGCCATGGTTGCATTATCCTGCTTTTAGAGTACAATATCTATACTGCATCTTCTGAATTTCTCCCAGAAATTCCAGACATTGCTGCTCTGCCATCATCCTGCCAGTGTTCCTTTCCTTTCAATTCCGGCCATCTCCTCTCTCATGCCTCTGTAATTCCCTTTACTGCACTGTAATACTAATATACCTGACTTTAGCTCTTTGAAGCAGTACAATGATAAATAAATATAGAGGAAAAAACATAATAATATTAAGTATATATATGTCTATTAAATAGTTAAATTAAAATAAGTAGTGCAAGATAACAAAAATAAAAAAGTAGTGAGGTAGTGTTCGTGGGTTCAAAGTCCATTAAGGAATCGGATGGCAGAGGGGAAGAATCTGTTCCTGAATCGTTGAGTGTGTGCCTTCAGGCTACTATACCTCCTTCCTGATGGTAACAGTGTGAAGAGGGCATGTCCTGGGTCATGGGGCTCCTTAATGATGGATGCTGCCTTCCTTATGCACTGCTCTTTGAAGATATACCCGATGATTTGGCCTCCACAGCCACCTGTGGCAATGAATTCCACAGATCCACCAATCTCTGGCTAAAGGAATTCCTCCTCATCTCCATTCTAAATGGACGTCCCTCGGTTCTGAGGCTGTCCTCTGGTCATAGACTCCCCCACCATAGGAAACATCCTCTCTATTGAGGCCTTTCCCTTAAGGAAGCCGTGCTGACCTCAACTTACTTTATCATGTGCCTCCAAGTACCCTGGAACTACAGCCTTAACAATCGACTCCAATATCTTCTCAACCACTGAGGTCAGGCTAACTAGCCTATAATTTCCTTTCTTCTGCCTCTTTCCTGGATCTATTTATTCTAGAAAGATCATTGCTAATGCCTCCACAATTTCTCTAGCCACCTCTTTCTGAACCCTGAGGTGTGGATCATCTTCAAGTTTCCCAAGCACCTTCTCCCTAGTGATGGTAAATTCATTCACTTCTGCCGCCAACACTCTAGAACGGCCAGCACACTGTTCGTGTCTTCCACAGTGAGGGCCAATGCAAAATACTTATTCAGTTCGTCCACCATTACAACCTCTCCAGCAGTCTAATATCCACTCTCACCTCTCATTTATACTTTATGTAACTGAAGAAACTTTTGGTATCCTCTTTAATATTATTGGCTAGCTTACCTTGTATTCCATCTTTTCCCTTACTATGACTTTTCTAGTTGTCTTCTGTTGGTTTTTAAAAGCTTCCCAATCCTCTAACTTCCTACTAATTTTTGCTCCATAATATGCCCTCTCTTTGGATTTTGTCTTCTCTTGTTAGCCATGGTTGCATTATCCTGCTTTTAGAATACGATATCTATGCTGCATCTTCTGAATTTCTCCCAGAAATTCCAGACATTGCTGCTCTGCCATCATCCCTGTCAGTGTTCCTTTCCTTTCAATTCCGGCCATCTCCTCGCTCATGCCTCTGTAATTCCCTTTACTTCACCGTAATACTAATATACCTGACTTTAGCTTCTCCCTCTCAAACTGCAGGGTGAATTCTATCATATAATGATCACTGTCTCCTAAAGATTCCTTTACCTTAAACTCTCTTTGCACAACACCTAAACCAGAATAGCAGAATAGCTGATCCCCTAATGGGCTCAACCATGAGCTGCTCTAAAAAGCCATCACATAGGCATTCTACAAGATCCCTCTCTTGGGATTCAGCGCCAATCTGATTTTCCCAAACTACCTGCATAGCGAAATCCCCCAACACCATTGTATCATTGCCTTTTTGGTATGCCGTTCTACCTCCTGTTGTAATTTGTCAACCACATATTTGCAACTGTTCAAAGGCCTGAATATAACTCCCATCAGGGTCTTTTTACCCTTGCAATTTCTTAACTCTACCCACAAGGATTCAACACATTCCAATCCCATGTCACCTCCTTCTAAGGGTATGGTTTCATTTTTTACCAACTGAGCCACCCCACCCTCTCTGCCTAACTGCCTGACCTTCTGATACAAGGAGTATCCTTGGATGTTAAACTGCCAACTACGGTCGTCCCTCAGCCATGACTCAGTGATGTCCACAACATCATACCTGCCAGTCTCTAACTGTGCTACAAGATCATCCACCTCGTTCTGTATTCTGTGTGCATTCAAACCTAACGCCTCCAATCCTGTATTCATCACCCTTTTCGATTTTGTCCACCTTTTACATTGCAGCTCACCCTGTTGACTGCAATTTTGCCCTGTCATCAGCCTCTCCTTGCTCACAGACTCACTACACACTGCCTCTGTTTGTAAACCAACTACCTCAACCTCAGCACTCCGGTTCTTACTAATAGCTAATGGGAGCTCAACACCCTCACCCACCCCTACCCCCACTTATGACAACCTTAAGGAACCAAGCTGCTAAGAGGAAAAAGTTGATTATTTACAAAAGCAAAGTATATTTAAACTTAGTCAACTTTTACAGAAAAGTAAATCATGTTTGACTAATTTGCTTGACTTCTTTGAGGATGTAACAGGGAGAGGTGATAGAGAGGAACATGCAACTGTAGAGCATTTCGATTTCCAAAAGGCATTTACCAAAGTGGCCATGTAAGAGACTGCTACGTAGATTGAAAGCCCATGTCAGAGGAAGTACATTAAAACTGACTGAAAGCTGTCTGCCTTATAGAGAACAGGGAATTGGAATAAATGGGTCCCTTTCACACTCAATCTACGCAACTAGTGGAGTACGCCAGGGATCAGTTTTTCAATAATTCCATTCATTTCCGTGAGGAATCAACTGTATGTAAGGTTTCCAGATCAGCTGATCACACAAAAATATGCGGATGGGCAAGTTGCGATAAGGATAGCATGTGACTCTGCAGAGGGATACAGATAGATAAAGTGAGTGGGCAGAAGATGGGTATGTAGAATTTAGTGCGAGGAAGCGTGAAGTCATGCACTTCAGTAAAAGAGATCAAAGGACAGATTATTCTCGAAGTACAGAGGGATCTACCTGTCCTTGAATCAGATCCTAGATAGCGAATGGTATTTTGGAAGCAAATAGCATGTAGGCTTTATTGCAAACGGGTTGGAGGTTAAGAATAGGAAGGTTTGGTTACAGTTGTACAGGGTGTTGGTGAGAACAAACATGGAATACTGGTTACAGGTTTTGTTCCTTTACCTGAAAATGAGATATAGTTACACAGCAGGCAGTACAAAGGAGAGTCACCAGCCTAACACATGGGACAGGAGCGTCGTTGTACCAACAGAGCCTAATGAGTTTGAGTCTGTATTCATTAAACAAATGAGGGGTGACATTATTCACATGTGCAAGAACCTAATGAGGAGACTGGAATGTTTTCACGGGTGAAGGCGTTTCGAACGAGGGGAGGCAGCAACAAGGAAAGGGATCAGTCATTTCAAACTAAAGCGTGAGGAAATTGCTTCTCATAGGAGGTCAAGAATATCTGGAATTAACTGCACTGGAGGATGGTAGAAGCCAGATTATTTAAAGTGGAGGTGGATAAATATTTTATAGATTTAGAAATAGAGGGATCTGAAAAACAGAAATGCAGTTGAGGCCAGCATTGACCATATTAAATAGTGGGGCAGGTTTGTAAGGCCTCAGGGCCCAACACCTAATGAGGTGTGAGGATGTGGGGTGACCTAATAGAAGTGTATAAGATGATGAGAGGCATTGATTGTGTGGATAGTCAGAAGCTTTTTCCCAGGGCTGAAATGGTTGCCACAAGAGGACACAGGTTTAAGGTGCTGGGGAGTAGGTTCAGAGGAGATGTCAGGGGTAGTGCGTGGAATGGGCTGCCGACAATGGTGGTGGAGGTGGATATGATAGGGTCTTTTAGGAGACTTTTGGATAGGTACATGGAGCTTAGAAAAATAAAGGGCTATGGGTAAGCCTAGTAATTTCTAAGGTAGGGACAAGTTCGGCACAACTTTGTGGGCCGAAAGGCCTGTATTGTGTTGTAGGTTTTCTATGTTTCTATGTTTTTCTAATATTAAATAGTGGGGCAGGCTTGTCAGGCCTCAGGACCCTACAATATTAAGTAGTGCAGCAGATTTTTAGGGACTCTTGTCCCTATTCCTGCTCCAGTTTTGTTGTGTTTTGTCTTTTAATACTTTCAAGGTTTTCTTTGCCTCAGCCCAGGGACAGTTCCAGCAGTGAAGGCTGGAAATGATAAACTCTAGGTAGAAATCTATTTACAAAGAAAGCCTAGAACATTTTTTTGTTTAGCCTTCTAAGCACAGATGTGCTCATCGTTGTCACACTGCCCATCTCCTGCTGAGTTATTCTAGAAAGCAGTATCTTCGGCTCAGTGAGCCAACTTCAGATGAAAACATACTGCGACTTTGCCAGAAGTTGGCTGATGCCAGCAAGCAAGAGTAAATATTTTCTGCTTGATATGTCAGCGCCAGAAAACAGGCGGCACTCAGCAGAATCTCTTTGGGCTGACCGCAAGTGGGCTTTCTGCTCTGTGTATGCGTTGCATCTGACACAGAACTTGATCCAATATTTACGCTAAATCTGCAAGCTAAATATTATCAAAATGTTCTAGTTGGGTGTGAAAATGCAGAGTCCAAATCCTGATATACTTTCTTGTACTGTGGTTCACCTGGCTGCAGGGTCAAGCCAAGGGTCGAGTCAAGCAGGGTCAAGCAAGTACCTCCCGTTTTAACTAATCAGTCAAAGTGGGAGATACTTTGGTGGGAAAATCTTCCTCCACGGCTGCATGTATTGGAGAAACAGAGTAAAACATAAAAACCTGTTTTTAATAACCATCTAACAATTACAGCACGGAAACAGGCCATCTCGGCCCTTCTAGTCCATGCAGAACGCTTACTCTCACCTAGTCCCACTGACCTGCACTCAGCCCATAACCCTCCATTCCTTTCCTGTCCATACACCTATCCAATTTTACTTTAAATGACAATATCGAACCTGCCTCTACCACTTCTATTAGAAGCTCGTTCCACACAGCTACCACTCTCTGAGTAAAGAAGTTTCCCCTCGTGTTACCCCTAAACTTTTGCCCCCTAACTCTCAACTCATGTCCTCTTGTTTGTATCTCCCCTACTCTCAGTGGAAAAAGCCTATCCACATCAACTCTATCTATCCCCCTCATAATTTTAAATACCTCTATCAAGTCCCCCCTCAACCTTCAACGCTCCAAAGAATAAAGACCTAACTTGTTCAACCTTTCTCTGTAACTTAGGTGCTGAAACCCAGGTAACATTCTAGTAAATCTCCTGTACTATCTCTATTTTGTTGACATCCTTCTTATAATTCGGTGACCAGAACTGTACACATACTCCAAATTTGGCCTCACCAATGCCTTGTACAATTTCAACATTACATCCCAACTCCTATACTCAATGCTCTGATTTATAAAGGCCAGCATACCAAAAGCTTTCTTCACCACCCTATCCACATGAGATTCCACCTTCAGGGAACTATGCACCATTATTCCTAGATCACTCTATTCTACTGCATTCCTCAATGCCCTACCATTTACCATGTATGTCCTATTTTGATTAGTCCTACCAAAATGTAGCACCTCACACTTATCAGCATTAAACACCATCTGACATCTTTCAGCCCACTCCTCTAACTGGTCTAAATCTCTCTGCAAGCTTTGAAAACCTACTTCATTATCCACAACGCCACCTATCTTAATATCATCTGCATACTTACTAATCCAATTTACCACCCCATCATCAAGATCGTTAATGTATATGACAAACAACATTGGACCCAGTACAGATCCCTGAGGCACACCACTAGTCACCGGCCTCCAACCTGACAAACAGTTATCCACCACTACTCTCTGGCATCTCCCATCCAACCACTGTTGAATCCAGTACTAACATTGAGAAAACAGGCTGTAATATGCACAGATTCACTGATCCATCACAACCCTAGCACTAGGAAACCCTATTTTAAAACTACAGTGGTGTCTGATATGACAAGAAAGTACAGATATCTGAATATGAAGGAAAAACTCAAAGGTTCAAAGTACCATATACAACCCTGAGGATCATTTTCTTGCAAAACACAGTAAATAGATAGATAGATAGATAGATACTTTATTCATCCCCATGGGGAAATTCAACATTTTTTCCAATGTCCCATACACTTGTTGTAGCAAAAACTCATTACATACAATACTTAACTCAGTAATAATATGATATGCATCTAAATCACTAACTCAAAAAGCATTAATAATAGCTTTAAAAAAAGTTCTTAAGTCCTGGCAGTTGAATTGTAAAGCCTAATGGCATTGGGGAGTATTGACCTCTTCATCCTGTCTGAGGAGCATTGCATCGACAGTAACCTGTCGCTGAAACTGCTTCTCTGTCTCTGGATGGTGCTATGTAGAGGATGTTCAGGGTTTTCCATAATTGACCGTAGCCTACTCAGCGCCCTTCGCTCAGCTACCGATGTTAAACTCTCCAGTACTTTGCCCACGACAGAGCCCGCCTTCCTTATCAGCTTATTAAGAAGTGAGGCGTCCTTCTTCTTAATGCTTCCTCCCCAACACGCCACCACAAAGAAGAGGGCGCTCTCAACAACTGACCTATAGAACATCTTCAGCATCTCACTGCAGACATTGAATGACGCCAACCTTCTAAGGAAGTACAGTCGACTCTGTGCCTTCCTGCACAAGGCATCTGTGTTGGCAGTCCAGTCTAGCTTCTCGTCCAACTGTACTCCCAGATACTTGTAGGTCTTAACCTGCTCCACACATTCTCCATTAATGATCACTGGCTCCATATGAGGCCTAGATCTCCTAAAGTCCACCACCATCTCCTTGGTCTTGGTGACATTGAGACGCAGGTAGTTTGAGTTGCACCATATCACAAAGTCCTGTATCAGTTTCCTATACTCCTCCTCCTGTCCATTCCTGACACACCCCACTATGGCCGTGTCATCAGCGAACTTCTGCACATGGCAGGACTCCGAGTTATATTGGAAGTCAGATGTGTACAGGGTGAACAGGACCGGAGAGAGTACGGTTCCCTGTGGCGCTCCTGTGCTGCTGACCACTGTGTCAGACCTACAGTCTCCCAACCGCACATACTGAGGTCTATCTGTCAAGTAGTCCACTATCCAATCCACCATGTGAGAGTCTACTCCCATCTCCGTTAGTTTGTGCTTTAAGATCTTGGGCTGGATGGTGTTAAAGGCACTAGAGAAGTCAAGGAATGTAATCCTCACAGCACAACTGACCCCATCTAGGTGAGAGATGAAATTGAAGAAACATAATAGAATCAGTGTGAGCAACGCACACAAAATGCCGGAGGAACTCAGCAGGTCAGGCAGCATCTGTGGAAAAGCGTAAACAGTCGACATTCCAGGCTGAGACCCTTCATCGGGTCCTGATGAAGAGTCGCAGCTCGAAATGTCGACTGTTTACTCTTTTCCATAGATGCTGCCTGGCCTGCTGAGTTCTTGGCATTTTGTGTGTGTTGCTCGGATTTCTAGCATCTGCAGATTTTCTCTTGTTTCGGATCAGTGGAAGGCTGCACCCAACAGGATGGACAAACACCGACATGCAAAGCACACCAAACTGAGCAAATACAAAAGAAAAATAAATAAATAAACAATAAATATCGAGAACATGAGATGACGAGTCCTTGAAAGTGAGGTCATAGGTTGTGGGAACCGTTCAGTGATGGGTGAGTGAAGTTGAGTGAAATGTTCCCCTCTGCTTCCGGAGCCTGATGGTTGAGGGGTGATAACTGTTCCTGAACCTGGTGGTGTGAGTCCTGAGGCTGATGGCAGCAGTGGGAAGACACCATGTCCTGTGTGACGGATGCTGCTTTTGTGCGACAGTGTTCCATGTGGGATGAGCTCAGGGTAATATCCCATGATGAGACCAAAACTCAAGGAAAATGACCACCATTATTTCCCATTGATTTATAACCAACCAAGAATTCAAGATCCAAACGTCAATGTAAGTTCCAGTATAGAAGTGTAAAGGAGAACAAAATAATTGCTAGTCTGGACCTGATGAAGCACGGGAAAAACCCCACAAAAGATAAAGAACACAATCATAATAAAAACACAATAAATATAAGTACATAAGATAGTTTATGTACATAGAGTGATTCTAGGCATGGGAGTGTCTGAACATAAGATGAATTTGACAGGAATGATGAAGTAGTGGTTGTGGGGTAGGTTAGTGGGTGGAGGTGTTGATCTGCCTTACTGCTCGGGGACATTAGTGTATACAGTACTGGAGAAGTATCTGTAACTTACTTTACAAAATACATCTACTATCCATCTTGTTAGATTGATGGAAACCCATTGTCAAATGCAGTTCTGCATGTTGGCATAAACTAATGTCTACGCAAATACCTTAAAAATGAAGAAACTAATTCCAGGCAGTGAGTTATATGTATCAATGTTATTTTTGCAGGTTAATAAAACTCCCCTTCAGTTTAGGCAGAAATTCTGTTTTCTGATGATTATTTTGAACAAACATGTGTTTATCAACAATATAAAATTTGGACCATAAGACGCAGGAGTGGAATTAGGCCATTCAACCCAAGTTATCAAACTTGATAACTATTTGAAATAAAGCTGCATAAATACAGTTAATAATTTTAAAATTAACAAATTTATATTGGTTCAAATTTGGATGACATCCTTGAACAACTTCTTAAATCCCAGCCTTAGTTTGATGGTTCAATTAGTTTGATTCCCCACAAATGTTTGAAGACAAGTGAACTGGCTTTTGATGGTTTGGATGACCTGGAGGGTTTACTCTCTATCTCACAGCACAGATGCTGCCTAACCAGCCGAGAGTTTTTCCAGCAATTTCTGTTTTTTAAAATATCATACTTTAAGTGCTTTACTCCTTGACTTCCCATTGCACTGATCAAACTTATTATTCTGTAACAAAAACACAAGAAAATCTGCAGGTGCTGGAAATCCAAACTGAGGAAGGGTCTTGGCCTGAAATGTCGACTGCTTACTCTTTTCCATAGATACTGCCTGGCCTGCTGAGTTCCTCTAGCATTTTGTGTGTGTTGCTTATGATTCAGTAACATCTCCTCCGTCATGCATCCAGCTCCCCAGTTTCACATACATCCTGTTCCCACCTATCTGATATACACATTAACCCCTCCCATAACATTCTCTGATGTACTCAGTATGACTTAATGCGGAACAGTATGGATTCTTCTACAGCTATGACAATACGTCCAAGTCAGATTTTTAAAACTTGTTTTGGCCTTTAGCTCTTTAGCTAGGAGGGCACTTTCGTTTAAATGGAAAGATGTTTCTCCTCCTACCCATGCTCAATGGTTATGTGACGTTATGTCATGACTAGATTTAGAGAAGATTCGTTGTTCAATTTCTGAATCTCGTCAAGACTTTCAAACATTGTGGGGACCTCTTCTGAATTATTTTCAAAAACTTCAGTTCGTTGTTTAAACTCAGATGTAGGCTATTATTAATTTTTATTATATGAGAAGTTATTTTACCTTCTTTTCTCCTTAATGAACAGCTTCGGTCTTGGTAAGGGTTAGATTCTTTTTTTTGTAATAAATTAGTATAGTTCAATATAACTATTGATTAACTTACATGAATACAGGGTAATGTGATTGTTATTATGAACAGATATAATGTAATTGGTAGCTTTTTAAAATCTTTTTAGACCTTTTATATACATTTTCTTGTACTCTGTATTCTTCTATGTAGAAACTAATAAAAACATTGGAAAAGAAAGAAGGAAATTTGTAATCTTACGCTGTTTTAGCACTGCCGTGGCAGTGAGGAGGACATCAGAGAACAGCCATGAAGTTTCTGTGTTGCTAACTCTGGATTAGTTAGTTGTGTACTAAAATGTCAAGGGCATCCTGACACTTGGCAGGAAGAAAAGCTATTTAGGGAGTAATCTTCATACTCCTGGAGAAAACATCTACATCTGAAAGAACATAGATCACAAAAATGCCAGCAAAGTCTCAAGCTGGAGCTGTTTCATACATCTTTCCTGGATGCTGATGTCTAACACAAATGCAGTTAAATAAATCAAACTTTTTGAAATCCAAGGTCCACATCCATTGAGAAGGGGCTTCTAAAAGCCATTTTGAATATTTTGCTTTCCAATTTTCACATTCTACTCTTGAAGGGAGTTATCGATGTGGAAGTGAAAAGAAGGAGGAATTATCCTTAAACTGAAGTAACAAAGATAAGCTTTGGGTCAGTTTCTCATCAGGTCTGAAGGAGGGAGAACTTGTCAGGTAAGGCTGCAAGTTCTGAAAGATAAGGTTGAATTATTCAAGTCAAGTCAAGTCACTTTTATTGTCAGTTCCTTGACTCCTGAACGATTGGAAACTAACAGCTATAGATCACTGTTGGTGACTTACATTACTATGTACTGTTGGTCTTTTCAGTCCTGTTGATGCTATTCACCTTTCATGAGGGTAAAACAACCCATTATTTTCCCAAATCCCAACAAACCCTTTTCTTTTGTACACTAATTCAAATATTAACACCCCTTACCAAACTCGCCTTAAGAACATTAAATCACATGCACGGTCCCTTATCCACAATCCCTCAACTATTGGTAAGATCTGCTTTTGTCACGCTCCAATTAAACCTACTTATCCTGTAGCTCCTTATTCTGAGGATAAAAGTACTTAGGTAAATGAGATACAAAGAGCTATCAGCCAACTCACTATCAAAGTGTCAGAGTCAAAAAGCTCAGAAAAGGCCCTTCGGCCCATATTTCTGTATGCTGACCCATATGTACTTTCAAGCGAATCTTATTTTCCAGCACTTGGCTCATATGCTGCTAAACTCTTACCATCCAGATACTTAAATATTTATAATGCACCTGCCTCATTTCCTTTGGTGGTGTATTTATCACTCACTGTGTAAAAATAAAGTTTCTTCTCATTTTCTTATTAAACCTGTCATCTCAAACATTACAACTATGTCCTCTAGTTTTTTTTTTGATTTGCCAGCACTGGAAAAAAGATCAATCACCCTATCTATGCCCCTCATGATGTTATGTACTTCTTTGGGATCACCCCTCGGTGTCCAACACTCAAATCATTTACACAATGAGAACCACATCTGACCTTACTGCATCTGTTATATGGGGCTGTGCTTACTTGATGATTGCTTGCGAAATTGCTAACAGGTAAAAGAAATTTCTCCCTCTTTGTCTTCTCAGTATTGTCACCTGCCCTAAGTTTATAAAGGAAAATGGGTTTATAAAGGAAAATGTGTTTATAAAGCTCACCATGAAGGGTCTTGGCCATTTGTTCCTCTCCACAGATGCTGCCTGACCTACTGAGTTCCTCCAGTATTTTGTGTGTGTTGCTCTGGGTTTCCAGAATCTCTTGTGTTTATAAAGGAAAATAATCTTAAAGGAGGATTTCTCTTTCTTGTAGTGTAGAACATTAAATAAAACCTCTTTATTGTGAAGTGTAATAAGGAATCCTGTTTCCATAGCAGCTGGTCTGTGTGCTGACTATACTCACTGGGATTAGCACTGGATTGTAAATCCTTACAGACGAGGCAATGATTATCCCAGCATTATAAGGAGAGCTCACAGCTCACGAGTTACCAATCAGATGTAAGAAAACTGATTTATATCCCAGTTCCAATCCACTCAATATCAACAAAGATCGTAAAACCAACAAGGATTCCATTCCGGGCCTTTCAGCTTTACTTTTGCAAAGTACCACCAGGGTTACTAGCCCCGAATGGTTACCCAAAGAGTAAAAATGAAAATGAGTTTTAGAAAGAAGTGGTGTAATTGAAATTGCTTCTATCATTTCCCAGGCAGGTACTGAAAATGAGGAGGAAGACGACTTTTACGACGGGGCCTGGTGTGCTCAAGTAGAAGACCAATCACAATGGATTGAAGTTGATGCCCGAAAGCTGGTTGAATTCAGTGGAGTTATCACACAGGGCCGGGATTCAATGCTCCAGTACGTTGATAAATATTTTGCTTCGTTAATGGCTGCGTTTGTCATCTCATTGCTTTTCAGCTCTAATGAGTGTTGCATTTGTGATAAGATGAAACAAAATGTTTCCGAGTCCTAATATATAGTTTATATATATATATATATATACAGACAGAATCATGTTGAAAGTCGCGAATTAAGTTGTTTATTGGAGAATTTATGATGGCTTCCAACTTGAATCAATGTTAAGGCAACAGCCCATAGTTTTAAAGGTACATGTGCTGAGTTTTCTTTAAATATAAGAAAATTTCCAAGGAGAAGGAATATCAGGAATGAAGAGAATATGTGGTTTGAAATGATGCATTCTTGAGGATATAGTATCCTCAAAAAAGTTTATCTTGAGAATAATATGTGAAACCATAGGAAGAACTAGTCGTTGCTTCTCCACTACCTTTAAAGTTCCGACTTAATCTATAATTACAGATATAGGAATTCTGCTGGTTATTTGGTTGACTATGATATTTATCCCTGTTTCAGCGATCTGGAAATGTTTTACTCATATTTGCATACTGTCCCGTTCTAAGCAAATTGCTCTCATATGACTTTCACTAAGTTCTGCTCCTGGCTAACCATTTCTGTAAACTATACAGTGGCCAATCATTTATTAGTTCTTTTCTCCATCAGTTCCTTCAGCACTCTGTCCTTACTGTCACTAAAATGGGAACTCTTGTAGTGATGTGCTATGCACAGAGCTATAAATAACGACACGCAGTCTGTAAGTTGCAGTCGAGACTGGTTTATTCAAACTTCGCGGCACTGGCTTTTACGCAGTTCCGATCCCGCCCTCTGCGGGCGGAAATGCCGTCAGAGGTGCATTACAAAAGTCTCTTCCCGCGCGTGGGCTTTCTCCCCTTGCTGGTGAAGAAGAGGACCCAGCGCCGTTTTGGGGCTGGAACTCTCTGCCAACAAGCGCGCCATTTTGTGAGCCGGTTTGCCTGCGTAGAAAGTGGGTCGCCACACTCTTATCAAATCACTTTCACATCATCCAGTTCCATCAAATGTTTACATATTAGTTTGTTCTCTTTCTGTTGTATGGTCTTGAAACAATCTACAAACCCCTTGCAGTATCTGTATCAAGCTAGTTATTGTCAAGTATCTTTAAAAGGAAAAAAAAACTTCTGTTTTAATATATTTGTAATTTTTCATACTGCTGATGTCTAATCATCAGCTATTGCATCTCTTCTGTGACGTCTACCATTAGGCAAGATCAGAGAAGTATTGTTAATACTTAACTTTTTTCTGAGTCATGCAAAATCTTTAAATGTACACTTATGTGTCTATTTTTATTGCCTCTTGGTTAATTTTCCTATTTAATGCAGTTGTGGGAGCCTTATTAGAACAAGTACAGCAGTAAAGCTTGAAGAAATCCCGTCACTGCCTTTTTAAAGTTCAAAGTATATTTATTATTTAAGTGCATATATATTACCATATAAAACTCTAAGATTAATTTTCTTGTGGGTCTACTCGATAAATCCATGATAGAATAATAACCATGGTAGATGACACCATCTTGGGTGTTCAACTGGTGTGCAGAAGACGACAAACTATGCATATACAAAAAGGTAGATAGATACTATATTGATCCCAAAGGAAATTACAGTGTCACAGTAGCATCACATGTTCACGGATAAACAAATATTAGAAGTAAGAAAGAATAAAAAATAAGTTGCCTTAAAAATAAGATATATAAGATTTACAAGTCAAAGATTACAAGACTTACAAAATTTCCAAGTTCACACTGATAAGATGGTAGTGCAAGAATCATTGTGATGTTATACAGTAATGGGTCTTCCAGATAAGTGACGGTATTATTACACAGGGTGTCTGCGATAGCAGGGTGTGGCAAACAGAGCTAATGGGAGGGGGTCATCACTTCCCCAGTATAGGTTGATTCATTCCGTAGGGCGCTCTTTGGAGCAGAGCAGTTGTCTTAGTCTGTTACTAAAAGTGCTCCCCTGTTCAGCCAAGGTGGCATGCAGAGGGTGAGAAACATTGTCCAGAATTGCCAGAATTTTCCATAGGGTCCTTTGTTTTACCACATCCTCCAGTGTGTCCAGTCTGACTCCTATAACTGAGCCAGCGCTTCTAATCAGTTTATTGAGCCTGTTGGCATCACCCATGTTGATGCCATTGCCCCAGCACACCACCGTATAGAAGACTGCATTGGCAACAGACTGGTAGAACATGTGAAGGAGAGGCCTGCATGCTCCAAAGGACCTCGGTCTCCTCAGGAAGTAGAGGCAACTCTGGCCCGTCTTGTACACAGCCTCCGTGTTGGTGTTCCACTCAAGTCCGTTGTCCAGATGCACCCCCAGGTACTTGCAGATATATTAATAATAAATAAATAAGCAATAAATATCAAAAACGTGAGATGAAGAGTCCTTGAAAGTGAGACCATGGGTGATGGGAACATTCCAATGATAGGGCCAGTAAACTTGAGTGAAGTTATCCCCTTTGGTTCAAGAGCTTGATGGTTGAGGGATAGTAACTGTTCCTGAACCTGGTGGTGCGAGTCCCGAGGCTCCTGTTCCTTCTTCCTGGTGGCAGCAGTGAGAAGAGAGCATGTCCTGGGTGGTGGGGGTCCCTGATGATGGATGCTGCTTTCCTGCAACAATGTTCAATGTAGATGTGGTTAATACCTGTGATGGACTTGGCTGTATCCACTACTTTTTGTAGTATTTTCCATTCAAAGGTATGGTGTTTCCATACCAGGCTGTGATGGAGCCAGTCAATATACTCTCCACTAAATATCAAAGTTTGTCAACGTTTTAGATATCATCGCAGACTCTGAAGAAAGTAGAAGGTATTGGTATTGGCAGCATTGTCCATACTCTGACTGTCCATACTCTATTATTATCTGTATGCATTTTATATAATACAAGCAAAACATGGAAATATTAATGTCAGGTAACCTCTGTTTTCATTCAGATTTGCATCAGCTTCCCTGTTTGTCTTTCAATTACCCTTCCTCTGCATCTGACAGCGTTTGTATCCCTCTGCCCTTAACCTTCTTCATCATGTGAACTCCCAGTTCGTTTTTTAATTTCATTTTTACTCCTGACCCCTCTTTTACACTCGGTAAGAAAGTTAAAGGCTTGTGTAATGCATTTTTACGGCAGTCCTGTGACACGAGAAAGCTCAGAATTAGAATCAGATGCATCCTATCACTGACATGAAGTTTGCAACAGTGGAGTGAAAAGACATTTTTTATAAATCTATAAATTACAAAAATAAATAAATAGTGCAAAAAAAGGTAATAATGAGGTCGAGTTCATGTGTTCATGGACCGTTCAGAAATCTGATGGCGAAGGGGTGAAGTTGTGCTATTCAAACAGGCAATCCTTCATTCATGACCACCTCCCCATACTTTCTTTCCTCAAGCCAGCTTCCACTGTCTACTTTACTAATACAACGTTTTTTGTTGTTCCCAAAATGTAAGCATAATCCCCTACATAGTTCCCCCTTTCCTGCATCGCCTAATGCAAATCTCATCAGAATGTTTCTTCAGCTCCGTTCACCACAATCTCACAACTATCTCTGCAGCAATCTTCTTACAAATACCGCGTTTAAAACCCAATCATGAAATTATCTAATTTCAACTTCCTGATTAACTCATCTTCTTTTAAACCTTGACAATTTCTGTGATTTTGGCATTTACATCCTGATTTTCCTCATTTTAAAAATATGTTTCATCTTGAGTCATCATTTGAGTATTCTTCATAAATGCTTAACAGTCAAATCATGTTAGTGCCAGCATTTGCTGGTGAAGGTTTGATATCGACAGCACATTACAGGCCCTTCGGCCCACAATGTTGTGCTGACCACGTAACCTACTGTAGAAACTGCCTGGAATTTCCCTAGTGCATTGCCCTCTTTTTTTCTAAGCTCCATGTACCTATCTAATTGTCTTTTAAAAGACCCTATTGTATCCGCCTCCACCAACTTTGCTGGCAGTGCATTCCATGCGCCCACCACTCTCTGTGAAAAACTTATCTCTGATATCCCCCCTGTACCTACTTCCAAGCACCTTAAAACTATGCTCCTCATGTTAGCCATTTCAGCCCTGGGGAAAAAGCCTCTGACTATCCACACAATCAATGCCTCTCATCATCTTATACACCTCTATCAGGCCACCTCTCATCCTCCGTCACTCCAAGGAGAAAAGGCTGAGTTCACTCAACCTATTCTCATAAGGCATGCTCCCCAATCCAGGCAATATCCTTATAAATCTCCTCTGCACTCTCTCTATAGTATCCACATCCTTCCTGTAGTGAGGTGACCAGAACTGAGCACAGTACTCCAAGTAGGGTCCAACTAAGGTCTTATATAGCTTTAACATTGCCTCACGACTCTTGAACTCAATCTCACGGTTGATGAATGCCAACACACCATACGCCTTCTTAACAACACCATCAACCTGCGCAGCAGCTTTGAGTGTCTTATGGATGCGGACCCCAAGACCTTGCTAATCCTCCACACGGCCAAGGGTCTGACCATTATGTTCTGTCTTCAGATTTGAACTACCAAAATAAACCACTTCACTCTTATAAACGGATAGACTCCTGTAGTCATGGGAAGGTCTCGATACTAACAGCTGGTTCTCTGTCTTGACAGCAATGACTGGGTGAACACATACTACGTGCAGTTCAGCAACGACAGTCGTACATGGATAACATACACAGACGGGTATTACGATTGGGTATGTGTCTCAATGTGTATATCATTGAATTATATGGATATAATTTATTTACTGCTTGTTAGGCCACTAGCGTTTAGGGCAATAAAGGTCCTCCATCTTCGCCTGTCTTTCCAGAATCTAATTTTGGTCCTGGCGGTGTTCAGGGCTTCTGTCATCATGCCAGTAGCTCCCTCTTATTTTTCATGCAAGTCCCGGGTGGAGGCTCAGGAACAGCATCACACACAGATGTAGAAAGATTCTTCGTTGCTTTTCCCATATCAGCTTTGTTTGACCAGTCAGGGTTGTTGGCCCTGAGCTGAACCCCCGAACCTGGAGGACCGGTGAACCACTCTGAGTCTGGCCTCGACCCTTTGACCTGTTTGGCATGGGTGACCCTATCAAGAGCCAAAGCACGAGGCCCTGACTCCAGCCGGCACAGCTCTCCGGGTCATTGAGGCACGCAAACCTCCAAACCCACCAACAGGGTTGTGGTTCCTCCTGGAGGATGTTGATATAAGTGGGCGAATACTTAGAACTTGCTTGTTCAGGTACTGTGTGTGTAAACATAACACATGGACATCACACTCACTAAATCAGAGCTGAGCACTGTGCATGGGTCTCACACACCCAGACACACATACATCAGACAAATTGACAGACGTTTGTGTGTCTAGAAGTGGAGGGATATTATGGGCCGTTTTATCAAAACGATTGACACATACAAAGTTCAAAAAGTTTAAAGTAAATTTATTATCCAAGTACATATATGTCACCATATACAACCCTGAGATTCATTTTCATGTGGGCATGCTCAATAAATCCACACAGAATAATAACTGTAATAGAATCAGTGAAAGACTGCACCAACTAGGGTGTTCAACCTTTTTGTGAAGGACAATGAACTGTGCAAATATAAAAGGAAAGAAAAAATAATACATAAATAAGCAATAACTATTGAGAAATGAGATGAAGATTCCTTGAAAGTGAGTCCATAGGTTGTGGGAAATTTCAATGATGGGGCATAAAGTTATCCCCTTTGGTTCAAGACCCTGATGGCTGAGAGTTAATAAAATTCATGACATATGTGGTTGCTTCATGGTTGTTTCTTACATTCGGATAATTACCCCGTCCATGTAATGTAACCTCCCTTCGCACTGTTCTTAAAATGAGTTTAAAAGGTGAATATGTTTACCTCTGCCTCGTGGACCAAGACCATAACGGGTCAATCTCTACACCTGATTTAACTGATCTCACCAAGACCATAACAGGTCAATCCCTACACCTGACTTAACTGATCTCACCAAGACCATAACAGGTCAATCCCTACACCTGACTTAACTAATCTCACCAAGACCATAACAGGTCAATCTCTACACCTGACTTAACTAATCTCACCAAGACCATAACAGGTCCATCCCTACACCTGACTTAACTAATCTCACCAAGACCATAACCCATCAATCCCTACTCCTGATTTAACTAATCTCACCAAGACCACCATAACGGGTCAATCTCTACACCTGATTTAACTAATCTCACCAAGACCACCATAACGGGTCAATCTCTACACCTGACTTAACTAATCTCACCAAGACCAACATAACGGGTCAATCTCTACACCTGATTTAACTAATCTCACCAAGACCACCATAACGGGTCAATCTCTACACCTGATTTAACTAATCTCACCAAGACCACCATAACGGGTCAATCTCTACACCTGACTTAACTAATCTAACCAAGAAAAACAAAAGATGAACAAAACATGATCAGCCACACAAATGAAAAACAGGCTCTTTTGCTAGTCACGTACACAAGAGAGTCTGCAGATGCTGGACATCCAGAGCAACGCACACATGAAACGCTGGAGGAGCTCAGCAGGTCAGGCAGCATTTATCAAAATGAATGAACAGTCAGCGTTTTAGGCCAAGACCCTTCACCAGTACTGGAAAGGTGGGGGGGGGGGAATACAGCAGAATGCCCCTCCACCACCACCCTCCATCTGGCAGAGCTGGTCCTCATGCTCATCAAATTCTCTTCCGGCTCCTCCCACTTTCTGCAAACTCACCTGCGTCGGCCCCAGCTAGGCCTGCCTTTTCATTGGCCATGTGGTGAAGTCCATGCCTTCCCTGGAGATGCTCCCCAATTCTTCTTTTGCTACATTGAGAACTGAATTGGCGTTGCTGAGCTCATCAATTTCATCCACTTTGCATCCAACTTCCACCCTGCCCTAGAGATCACTTGGTCCATTTCTGACACCTCTTTTCCCTTTCCTGATCTCTCTGTCTCCATCTCTGAAGACAAACTTTCTACTGATACCTTTTATAAACCTGCTAATTCCCTTGGCTATCTTGACTATACCTCTTTCCACCCTGTCTCCTATAAAAATGCATCTAAGGTCATTTATAGCTGTAACATTACCTCACAACTCTTGAACTCAATCCCACAGTTAATGAAGACCAACACACCGTATGCCTTCTTAACAACACTATCAACCTGCGCAGCAGCTTTGAGTGTCTTATGGACATGAACCCCAAGAGCTCGCTAATCCTCCACACAGCCAAGGGTCTGACCATTAATATTATGTTCTGTCTTCAAATTTGAACTACCAAAATAAACCATTTAAATAAACTGCTTTTCTCGGTTTCTGCATCTCCGCTGCATCTGTTCCCAGGTTTTCCTTTCCGGGAAATCAGAGATGTCCTCTTTCTTCGAAGGACGGGGTTTCCCTTCCCCCACCATGGACGCTGCCCTCATGCACATCTCCTCCATTTCCTGAACATCCGCGCTCACCCCTTTATCTCACTGCCTTAACAGGGGTAGAGTTCCTCTTGTCCTTACCTACCGCCCCATCAGCCTCTGTGTTTATTTATTTACTGCGTGATACAGTGTGGTGTAGGCCTTTCTGGCTCTTTGAGCCATGTCACCCCAGCAACACTCGACAAATGCCATTAACCCTAACTTAACATGGATTGTGGGAGAAAACCGAAGGATCTGGAGAAAACCCTGGCGTTCCACAGGATAGATGTACAGAGCACGCGGGAATTGAACTCCGAACTCTGGAATGCCCCAGGCTGTAACAGCATCTTGCTAACCGCTACACTACCATGGCATCCAAAACATCATTCTCCATAACATCCACCATCTTCTACGGGACCTGACCACCAAACACAGCTTTACCTGCCCCGTCCCCCACTCTCCACTTTCCACAGGGATTGCTTCCCTTGTCCATCCGTCCTTCCCCATTAATCTCCCTCCTGGCACTTATCCCTGCATACAGCAAAAGAGCTACACCTGCCCATTCCTCTCTGTTCAAGGCCCCAAACAGTCCTTCCCGGTGAATCAGCACTGTAACTGCAAATCTGCAAATTTCCAGTTCTCCCGATGCGGCCTCTTCTACATTGGTGAGACCTGACGTAGATTGGGGGGGGCCAGTTCATTGAACAGAGCCACTCCATCTGCAAGGAGTGCCACGTCCCAGTGGCCAACCATCGCTGTTCTCATTCAGGCACGTTGGTTCCTGGCCTCCTCCTTTGCCATGACGAGGCCCCCCTCAGGTTGGGAGAGCAATTACCTCAGATTCTGTCTAGGTAGCCTCCAAACTGATGGCATGAACTTTGAATTCTCCAACTTCTGGCAATTTCTCCCCCTCCATCTTCCGTCTTCTTCAGCTCCTCACTCTGGTCTCTTACCTCGTCTCCTCACCTGCCCGTCATCTCCCCCGCTGGCCTTCTCCTTCCCTTTCTCCCACAGTCCACTCTCCTATTCTATAAGATTCCTCCTTCTCCAGCACTTTGCCTTTTCCTCCTGTCACCTCCCAGCGCCTTACTTCACCCCCCCCCCCCCACCTCGTGCACCTAGCTACACCTATCACCTTCTAGCTTGTCTTCCTTTCTCTTCATCTTATTCTGGCATCTTCCCAATTCGTTTCCAGTCCTGATAAAGAGTCTCAACCCAAAACATTGACTTCCGTAAATGCTGCCTCACCTGCCAAGTTCCAGCAGCACTTTGTGTGTTTATTGTTCTTCGTTGTTCGCCTTGAGAAAATATCATATCTCAGATATTATAGAGTGTCTCAATGGGACGTGACATCCTGAAATGTTTCTCTGAAGCCACGTGCACTTGTGTCCAAGGTCTACTGACCTTCAGTTGATCATTATTAAAAACAAGCCTAGAAATCTGACATACATGAGCAATTATTTATTCAGTCTTTTTTATTACAAAAGAAACCATCTGTGTGGATAATGATAGCAGTTCCAAGACGGGGAAGGCGATTAACAGATATTCTCCAATTTCCACAGCTTTTTTACGGAAACGTGGACACAGATACACCAGTTCTGAGTGAATTCCCGGTAACTGTTGTTGCCCGTTACATCCGGATAAATCCACAGAGCTGGAATGGGAGCCTGTGCATGAGAATGGAGTTGCTTGCCTGTCCGCTGTCAGGTGAGGATTTCCCCTCTTGCAAGAAAAGAAAATCTGTCCACCTGCCACATAACATGAGCAATGTAACAATTACAGGAAAGAGGCTCTGCGTACTTCTGGCCACTAAAATATATTCTAATAGAATCTCAGAATTCAGAAAATCATTCTGCTTGTATACATTTCTCTCAGTATCACTGGTTTTGTTTGAAAGATAGAGAATTCCTATTACCTGTCTGACTACCTATTTACAGGCAAGCGTTCCATGGTCTGATAAAACTGCAATGATTTTCTTCCAACCCCATCTCTCTTTGTCTAATAATAATCAATTTGTTTATTCAGTGCTTCAGGAACAGTTTCTTCCCCTCTGCCATCAGAATTCTGAATGGACAATGAACCCATTAGCACTACCTCACTATTTCCCTTTTTGCATTACTTATTTAATTAAATTTTCCATTTGTTATATATACTGATTGTAATTGAAAGTTTTTTTATTATGATGTATTCCAATGTTCTGCTGCCACAAAACAACAAATTTTACGACATACGGTAGTGATATGCTCACTTTGACCATCGAAACATGGAGGACCATCATGAACTTTGACCCTTTGATTTCAGTCTCTGAGGCTGCTGTGAGAACATCCTTCGGGAGGGTGACCAAAGAAAGTATCCAGCCCAGATGGGGTACCTGGCCAAGTACTGATCAACTGGCTGGAGTGTTCACCAATATCTTTAACTTCTCGCTTCGTCAGTCTGAGGTACCCACTTGCTTCAAGCAGATTTCAATTATACCAGTACCTAAGAAGAACGTGGTAACCTGCCTCTATGACTATTGCTAACATCAACTGTGATGAAGCATTTTGAAAGGTTGGTGATGAAACATCAACTCCTGCCTGAGAAGCGACTTGGATCCACTCCAATTTGCCTGCCAGAGCAACAGGTCCACAGGAGATGGCATCTCATTGGCTCTTTGCCCAACCCTGGAACATCTGGACAGCAAAGATGCATACATCAGGATGCTCTTTATCGACTACAGCTCAGCATTCAATACCGTCATCCCCTCAAAACTAATCAATAAGCTTCAAACCTTGGCCTCAATACCTCCTTGTGCAATTGGATCCTCAGTTTTCTCACTGGCAGACCCCCATCAGTTTGGATTGGCAACAACATCTCCTCCACAATCTCCATCAGCACTACTGTACCACAAGTTTATGTGCTTGGCCCCCTGCAATACTCCACGCTTATGACTGTGTGGCTCAGCACAGCTCCAATGCCGTCTTCAAGTTTGTTGACAACACCATTGCCGTAGGGCAAGTCAAAGGTGGTGATGAATCAACATATAGGAGGGAGGTTGAAAATCTGGCTGAGTGGCGCCACAGCAACAACCTTACTCAATGTCAGCAAGACCAAGGAGCTAATTACTGATGTCAGGAGGAGGTTCATGAGCCATTCCTCATTGGGGGATCAGAGCTGGAGAGAGTCAGCAACTTTAAGTTCCTTAGGCCCAGCACACAAGTGCAATTACAACCAAAGTACAGCAGTTCCTCTACTTGCTGAGGAGTTTGCACAGATTTGGTATGACATCAATAACTTTGACTAACTGTGTGGTGGAGAGTATACTGACTGGCTGCATCACAGCCTGGTAATGGAAACACCAAAGCCCTTGAACAGAAAATCCTACAAAAAGTAGTGAATATGGCTCAGCTCATCATAAGTAAAGCCCTCCCCACCGCTGAGCACATCTACACTGCGTTGTCACAGGAAAGCAGCACCCACCATCAGGACCCACACCACCTAGGTCATTCTCTCTTCTAGCTGCTGCCATCAGGAAGAAGATATAAGAGCCTCAGGACTCACCCCACCAGGTTCAGGAACAGTTATTACCCCTCAACCACCTGGCTCCTGAATCAGAGGGGTTGACTTCACTCATTTGCCCCATTGTTGAAATGTTCTCACAAACAATGGACTCACTTTCAAGGACTCTTCATCTCATGTTCTCAATATCTATCTATCTATTTATTTATTTTCTTTATTTTTGTTTCTTGTCTTTTGCACTCTGCTTGTCAACCCTGTTGGGAGCAATCTTTTATTGATTCTAATATGGTTATTGAATTGATTGATTATGCCCGCAAGAAAATGAATCTCAGAGTCTTATACGGTGACATATATGTACTTTGATAATAAATTTACTTTGAACTGATTCTGATCATCATGCAACCATAACAGGATGGCAGGATACTTGGTAGTGTGGAGGAGCAGAGAGATCTGGGGGTACATGTCCACAAATCCCTGAAAGTTGCCTCACAGGTAGATAGGGTAGTTAAGAAAGTTTATGGGGTGTTAGGTTTCATAAGTCGAGGGATAGAGTTTAAGAGACGCGATGTAATGATGCAGCTCTATAAAACTCTAGTTGGGCCACACTTGGAGTACTGTGTCCAGTTCTGGTCGCCTCACTATAGGAAGGATGTGGAAGCATTGAAAAGGGTACAGAGGAGATTTACCAGGATGCTGCCTGGTTTAGAGAGTATGGATTATGATCAGAGATTAAGGGAGCTAGGGCTTTACTCTTTGGAGAGAAGGAGGATGAGAGGAGACATGATAGAGGTGTATAAGATATTAAGAGGAATAGACAGAGTGGACAGCCAGCGCCTCTTCCCCAGGGCACCACTACTCAGTACAAGAGGACATGGCTTTAAGGTAAGGGGAGGGAAGTTCAAGGGGGATATTAGAGGAAGGTTTTTTACTCAGAGAGTGGTTGGTGCGAGGAATGCACTGCCTGAATCAGTGGTGGAGGCAGATACACTGGTGAAATTTAAGAGACTACTAGACAGGTATATGGAGAAATTTAAGGTGGGGGGTTATATGGGAGGCAGGGTTTGAGGGTCGGCACAACATTGTGGGCTGAAGGGCCTGTAATGTGCTGTACTATTCTATGTTCTATGTTCTATAACAACTTACCTTTAGATTAGCAATTCACTGACCAATAAAATAATCTTTCACCTCTTGGCCTCACAGAACCATTCCCAGTTTTGTAAACACCACAGGGTTGTACCTTATATTTCTGAATCATAAAATCCTCATTATAACAAAGAAGACCATTCAGCCCACAGAGTTCACGACAGTTTCCAGCGACTGATCCCATCAGCCCATGCACTCCTATTCCTCTGTATTCCTTTTTCCACATCCTTACATAAAAGGACATTTACAGCAGCCACCAGAGGGTTTGGGACATGGGAGGAAACTAGAAAGCCTGGGGATATCCATGTGGTCACAAGAAGATGTCAGTTTCACACCTGGACTGATGTTGCTTTGAAACAACAGTACTAACTCGTACCACCCACTAACTTTAAACTCCATCTCACAGACCCCACCCATTATGTGTCAAATGAGGTGACAGGAGACGAACTTGACTTCAAGCATCACAATTACAAGGACATGCGTCAGGTAAGGCTAAGCTTATGCTGGATAATATACAGTATGTTGGTTGTGTGCTATCATACTCCTGGCCAGAGGGAGCAGGAGACATTTGCAGCATGATCACTGGCCAACAATAAGATTTTCTGAAGCATTACTATCAACAACCTTTCATGTTTATATAGACTGTCACCTGCTCCTTAGTGCTTATAACACATTCCTCCTCTCGTTTCAGCGTACTCCTTAACTTTGATGCTGTCAGCCAACATGAATGTTACTCTGTCAACCAATCACGTCATTTTTTCCCCCAGTAAAGTTGTTTTGGGGAATAATTGGCTCTGTTGTAGAAAGCAATTGTTCATTCCATAGCCCAAACCATAAAAAGACAGCTGAATATTCATTCTGTTAATATTCATAAACTGAATATTCATTAAGTTGATATATTTAAGTGTGTGGGGGGGGGGGGAACCATAGTACCGTAGTAGTTAGCATGATGGTGTCACATCTGGGGGCCTTCAGAATTTGGAGTTCAATTCTGGTGTCTTCTGTAAGAAAGTTTCTATAGTCTTCCTGTGAGTGCATGGGTTTTCTCCAGCTGCTTTGGTTTCCTCCCACCATCCAAAGAGGTACTGGTTAGTAGGATAATTGGTCATTGTAAATTGTCCTGTGACTGGGCTAGAGTTAAATCAGTGGGTTGCTGGGCAGTGTGGTTTGGTGGGCCTGCAGGGCCTAAGTGTGAGGTGTTACGTTTTGGTAGGAATAATCCTAATAGGACATACATGGTAAATGGTAGGGCATAGAAGAATGCGGTAGAACAGAGTAATCTAGGAATAATGGTGCATAGTTCCCTGAAGGTGGAATCTCATGTGGATAGGGTGGTGAAGAAAGCTTTTGGTATGCTGGCCTTTATAAATCAGAGCATTGAGTATAGGAGTTGGGATGTAATGTTAAAATTGTACAAGGCATTGGTAAGGTTGAATTTGGAGTATTGTGTCCAGTTCTGGTCACCGAATTACAGGAAAGATGTCAACAAAATAGAGAGAGTACAGAGGAAATTTACTAGAATGTTACCTGGGTTTCAGCATCTAAGTTACAGGGAAAGGTTGAACAAGTTAGGTCTTTATTCTTTGGAGTGTAGAAGGTTGAGGAGGGACTTGATAGAGGTATTTAATTATGAGGGGGATAGATAGAGTTGACGTGGCTAGGCTTTTTCCATTGAGAGTAGGGGAGATTCAAACAAGAGGACATGAGTTGAGAGTTAGGGGGTAAAAGTTTAGGGGTAACACGAGGGGGAATTTCTTTACTCAGAGAGTGGTAACTGTGTGGAACGAGCTTCCAGTAGAAGTGGTAGAGGCAGGTTCGATATTGTCATTTAAAGTAAAATTGGATAGGTATATGGACAGGAAAGGAATGGAGGGTTATGAGCTGAGTGCAGGTCGGTGGGACTAGGTGAGAGTAAGTGTTTGGCACAGACTAGAAGGGCCAAGATGGCCTGTTTCCGTGCTGTAATGTTATATGGTTTCACACAGTATCTCAAAAGATAATAATTAATTAACTAATTAATTAAATGAATGGATTGATGTAGCAAGTTGTCCACAATACTAAAATGGACAAGTCCACCTAACAAGGCACTTTGTGCACTGACATTAATAGCTCCTACAGGAGTTGATAAAGTAACACTTCTTTCACTCAGTTTCTATAACATTAGGGTGCCTCAGGAGAGTAGCGGTTAGTGTGCACTATTACAGCTTGAGGCATCAGAGTTCAGTCCTCTATAAGGAGTTTGTATGTTCTCCCCATGGAATACATGGGTTGCCTCCGGGTTCTCTGATTTCCTCCCACAGTCCGGGTAGGTTAATTTCTCATTGTAGATTGTCCCGTGATTAGGTTAGGGTAAATCGGGGTTGTGGAGCGGTGTGGCTCAAAGGGCCGGACGGACCTATTACACGCTGTATCTCCAAATGAATAAATCAATTTTACTCGAGGAAGGATATACTGGGATTTGGAGGCGGTGCAGAGGAGGTTCACCAGGTTGATTCCAGAGATGAGGGGGTTAGACTATGAGAAGAGATTGAGTTGCTTGGAACTGTACTCGCCGGAATTCAGAATGAGAGGAGATCTTATAGAAACATATAAAATTATGAAAGGGATAGATAAGATAGAGGAAGGAATGTTGTTTCCACTGGTAGGTGAGACTAGAACTAGGGGACATAGCCTCAAGATGGGGGAGGGGGGGAGAATAGATTTAGGACGGAGATGAGGAGGAACTGCTTTTCCCAGGGGGTGGTGAATCTGTGGAATTCCCTGCCCAATGAAGCAGTGGAGGCTACCTCAGTAAATATATTTAAGACAAGGTTGGATAGGTTTTTGCGTATTAGGGGTATTAAGGGTTTGGGGGAAAAGGCAGGTAGGTAGAAATGAGTCCATGGCCAGATCAGCCATGATCTTATTGAATGGCAGAGCAAGCTCAACAGCTCCTATTTCTTATGTTCTTAAATTCACACTATCCTGTACTATTATGTGTATGTAATAATTTTATTTTAATAAGAGGAACATTTAATATGTTTTATTTTAAATTACCTGCTAGCTGATGAAGGTTGTGAATGAGCAGTGCCCAAACATCACCCGGATTTATAACATTGGAAAAAGTTCCCAAGGATTGAAGCTGTATGCCATGGAGTTGTCTGATAACCCAGGAGAGCATGAACCTGGTAATAATCTCTCAGATCAAAAGTGATAATTATTGATCATTCATGTTGCTGTAATGTTTTATAGACATCAATGTTAATTATTACTGGTATCTATATCAACACTTAGTTAATAGTGGCCAGTCATCTTTAACCTCCAGTTGTATCATTTTATTATCTTCTGAGAAAACGAAACCTGTGAATGGTACGTGAGGACCATCAGACATGTCGTAACTATGGTCGTCAGGGTCCAACACAATCACATGTAACCCTCAGGTTCGGCCGGCGGTGTTAGTCTAGGGAAGACACTCTCTGGCCCCACCAAATGTGTGAAATCTGAGGTGCTAAACTTCCTGTTTGTGTGGATGCTGCACGATGCTTTACCCTGTTACAAGTCAGTACCATGAAATAACAGACAGTACGCCGTATGCAAGTTTTAGCTTTATAATTCTTAATTTGACTAAAGGGTTAGTAAAGTAAAACAAAGAGAAAAGGACCCATTTTAATGAAACAGTCCAACGTGCTCATTGGAGTTCATGCTTCTCTTCCACTGGTCCTCCATCGATTTCCCCAAGCTGCATTGACTCCTGGCCCCACTCCTTTCTGGTATCTTCTTTCTTCATCTTCCGCCGAACAAAAGACTCAGATCACCTCAGTCGCAGGCACACAACAAGAAAACACACTCCCTTCATTGGACTGCACACATTCCAAAGTCCCCCATTATCTCTAGCTATAACCCAAACATTGCTGCTACAGAAAGATCATTACATTAACAGTGAAACCCTTCCCAGGGGGTTACACACATAACAGTATCTATTTGAGATTTATTAACAAGAGATTCTGCAGATGCTCGAAACCCAGATCAACACACACACAATACTGGAAGAACTCAGCAGGCCAGGCAGCATCTACGGAAATGAACGAACAGTCAACACTTTGGGCCAAGACCCTTCTTCGGGACTGGAAAGGAAGGGGGAAGATGCCAGAATAAAAAGTTGGGGGGAGTGGAAGAAGGATAGCTGGAAGTTGACTGGTGGGAAAGGTAAAAGGCTGGAGAGGAAGGAATCCGATAGGAGAGGAGAGTGGATCATGGGAGAAGTGGAAGGAGGAGGGGACCGGGGGGGAGGTGATCAGCAAGTGAGAAGAGATGAGGCCAAAGTGGGGAGAAGAAGGGAATATTTTTTACCGGAAGGAGAAATCGATGTTCATACCATCAGGTTGGAAGTTACCCAGCAGGATATCGGGTGTTGCTCCTTGACTCTGAGGGTGGTCTCATCATGGCACAAGAGGAGGACATGGACCGACATGTTAGAATGGGGATGGGAATGAGAATTAAAATCTTTGTCCACCGGGAAGTTCTGCTTTGGGCGGATGGAGCGGAGGTGCTCAACGAAGCACACCCCCCCCGCCCCCCAATTTACAACAGGTATCACCAACGTAGAGTAGGCCGCATCAGGAGCACTGGACACAATAGACGACCCCAGATTCACAGGTGGAGTGTTGCCTCCCCTGATAAGACTGAATTGAGGTGAGGGAGGAGGTAAATAGGCAGGTGTAACAATTTGGCCACTTACAGGGATAAGTGCTGGGAGGAAGATTATTGGGAGGGGTGAAGGAATGGACAAGGGAATTACTGAGGGAGAGATCCCTGGAAAGTTGGCGGGGGGGGGGGGGGCGGTAATGATGCATCTGGTGGTAGAGTAAGACTGGTGGTAGGATTTGTGACTTATTGTTGCTCTTGGAATTATCGCTCAGGATATATTATCAATATGCATTTCCCTGACACCGTTTTATTGATTAAGTGTGACTTGTGAGTAAGGTAATACTTTGTTTAGTCACGGTCGTTACTGGATCTCTGAAATGAGTCACCCAGGGGTCCCAGTACTCGCATCTAACTGTCAGCATTTGTTGTTTTCCAGGGGAGCCCGAATTCCATTACATTGCTGGAATGCATGGAAACGAGGTCTTAGGTCGGGAGTTGCTGCTGCTTCTAATGCAATTCCTGTGTAAGGAATACAACTACGGAAACCCCCGGATCACACGATTAATCGATAGCACAAGGATACACCTTGTACCCTCTCTCAATCCAGATGGTTACGAACTGGCTTATGAAATAGTGAGCACCCAATTGGAAATATAGTCCAAGAGTCTTTAGTTTGGCCACAAGGCCTGAGCGTAGAGCAGGGAACGATACTATTCATTAAGTAAGCATGCACTGTTCAACATTAGATTTAGTTCCATGACAGTAAATATTAATCTTATTGTGCTTGATATCAATGTAAATCAGTAAGTCGTAGGGTTTTGTTGTCAGCGCTGTACTTGGTATCTCTGGTACATTATTTGCCTAGCAGTGAAAGAAGGTGAAATGAGATACCTTCTCTCTCTGTACCCAGTAATATTACCACGAGTTAATTCTGACATGGTGCTGACTGGAATCATTGTGGAACTTCCCATTTTCAAACTTGGGCCTCAGAAGCAGATAGCATGTCATTTCCACTTTCTTTTTAAGTGAGGTTATAAAGTTAATGTCAAAGTGTTGCACAATTGAATGAGACAGGATCATCGGTCTCCAAAACAGTGAGTACACTGATCTGAATCTTGGTGCACAACCATTTGTCATAGGCTTAAGGAGGAAAAGATGAAGAGTGTTGCTTTAAATCCTCCACAGGGATCAGAACTGAGCAGCTGGGCACTGGGATACTGGACAGAAGAAGGATTTGACCTCAGTGACAACTTTCCAGAACTGACTTCAACGTGGGCTGCAAGGGACCAAAGAGGTCATCGACGAATAGCCAATCACCACCTTCCTATACCGGAAGAATACCAATCAGAAGAAGGCGCGGTGAGCGAGTGGCTAATGCATGCACAAAATTTGTTATAAATGTCAGAATCCTTAATTCAACTAACGATTTGCATAGGGATTTAAAAAACCCTGCGAAGCATCTGAAGTTAGAACCCAAAATGCTGAGAGTAGGCATACTGCTTAATGTGAGTGGCCTTCTGTCAGGACCAGAAAAACATATTTCAGTGTTGTTCTATTAAGCTAATAACATCCGCCTCAAATGAGTAGAGGGCACAAAAGAATGAGATGCTGTGGGGGTAAGGTAGGGCGGGGAGATTCCAATTATAATTGTCTCTTAACCACACTAATTGAAGGAAGGAAGATTAGAAATGAAGAGTCACAGGTTTCATACCTGATCTGTGCCCATGAGAATTAACACAAAAAAATAATGGTGTCTAGACCACAGCTGTCCCAGGGGCATCTTTAGTGTTTGGAAGAGATGGGGGACGAGTGGAGCCAGAATGGGGAATGGAAAAGAGAGAAGGGGGAGGGAGGGAAATTACTGGAATTGTTACAATTGTGTCATCAGTGAGGCCACATTTGACCGTGCACGGTCTTGGTTGTGTTAGACAACAAAAGAAGTAGGAGCGTTGGAGAGAGTGCAAAGGAGATTCTATGGAAAATTGCTTTTATTTATTGAAAGACAGTGCAATATCGGCCCTTTGAGCCCCGTTGCCCAGCAACCCCCGATTTTACCCTAGCCTAATCATGGGGCAATTTACAATGACCAATTAACCTATTAACCGGTACATCTTAGAACTATGGGAGGAAATCCGAGGACCCGGAGAAAATCAGGGAGCACGTACAGACTCCTTACAGATAATGCTGGAATTGATCTCTGAACTCCAAAGCCCTCAGCTGTAACTGCTATGCCAACGCCATGGCTCCAATTCCTCTGTGTGTTGCTGATGAACGGGTAGATGCCAAATAGTTCTCACTCATGAAATTCCAAGCTAAAACTCTGCTCCATAGATGGAAGCCAGGTGTATTTATATGGAAGCAGGTAAATTCTTAGGTGACTGGGGAACTGTGGCCTATAAGGATCTAGAGAAGTTGGAGCTGGAAGTAGATTACCCATAATATTGATTGGCAGCTCAGACAAGGAGGCACTTTCTTATGTTTAAGTGTTAAACAGTGGAAATTGATGTCCATTGGACACACGCCCTCATTTCTCTTATCACACAGAAGGATGCTATGCAGTCCACCGAGTCTATTCCAGTTCTCATAGCAATCCCAATACTCCCACTTATTTCCCATAATCCATTTCCCTCACAGCCATTAACTCCCCAGTTCTCCTGACACAAACCTGCACTGGGAGGATTTTGTGTGGCTAATTAACCTAATCACACATCTGAAAGCAATGCTCCAGGGGAACCTCATACAGCTGCAGGAACACTGTGCAAAATCCACAGAGACAGCACTGGAGATCAAGATGCCCGCAGCTGAGAAGCACTGGGATAACTTGCTGCAGTATCCAAAAGTCAAGGTGATAACTTGACTTTATCAGGACACTGTCGATAACAGTATGATCTTCTAGCCTGCTTATTCACAACACATTCAGTTTTATCAAATCATTAAATTCAATGTTGAAGTTTTCTGCCGCTTCTTGTCTGAGTGGAAATTGTTTGTTACCTTCAGGTTTTGATTCCCGTTTCATTTCGATTGGGTTTGGAGAGATCGGATTCAGCCTATGAAAGCAGCAGCCTGACTGTGTTTAGGAGTGTTATGCTAAGTTTACTTTGAGCTCTGAAATAGCACAGGTAGTAAATGAGAGCCAGGAACAGTTTGAGGAGGAGTGGGCTGCTTTGGTCAAGGGTAGAGACAGATGGCCCAGTCAGTGTAATCCGTATGAAAGTGAACGAATAGAGTCATGGATAAAGTGCAGCACAGAAACAGGCCCTTCAGCCCATCTAGTCCATGCCAAACCATTTAAACAGCCTAGTCCCATCGACCTGCACCCAGTCTATAGCCTTCCATATCCCTCCCATTCTTGTGCCTGTCCAAACATTTATTAAATGTTCAAATCAAAGTTACATCCACCACTTACTCGGGCAGCTTGTTCCACATTTGTACGATCCTCTGAGGGAAGACGTTTCTCCTCATGTTCCCCTTAAACATTTCACCTTCCACTCTTAACCCATGACCTCACCCAATCTCAGTGGAAAATGCCTGCTTGCATTTACCCTATCTAAAATCCTCATAATTTTGTACAGCTCTGTCAAATCCAGAGAATGAAGTTTTAACCTATTCAATCTTTCCTTATGACTCAGGTTCTCCAATCCTGACATCATCCTTGTAAATATTCTCTGTACTTTTTCAATCTTATTTACATCTTTCACATAGGCAAACGACCAAACTGCACAAAATATTCCAAATTAGGCCTCACCCAGTCTTATACAACTTCATAACATTTGTTAAAAGTTTTCTTTACAACCCTATCAACCTGTGACCCCACTTTGAATGAATTATGGACCTGTATTCCCAGAGCCCTTTGTTCTATTGCACTCCTCGGTGCCCAGCCACTCACTGGGTAAGTCCTACCCTGGCTGGTCCCCCCAAAGTGCAAGACCTCACACATGTCTGCATTAAATTCCACCTGTCACTTTTCAGCCTATTTTGCCAATGGTCCAGATCCTTCTGCAAGCTTTTATAGCCTTCATCTGTCCACTACACTCCCGATCTTGGTGTCATCTGCAAATTTGCTGATCCAGTTAATCACATTATCATCCAGATCGTTGATATAGATGATAAACAACAACAGACCCAGCACCGATCCCTGTGGCACACCACTAGTCACAGACCTCCGGTCAAAGAGGCAACCAGCTACTACCACTCTCTGGCTTCTCCCACAAAGCCAGTATCTGAATGCTAATCGATTCAACCTTCTTAACAAATCCTACCCCCCCCCCCCCCCCCCCAATTTGGGACCATCTCAAATGCCTTACTGAAATCCATGCAGACAACATCCCCTGCCTTGCCCTCATCAACTTTTCTGGTAACTTCTCCAAAAACTCCTTAAGATTGGTTAGACATGACTGTGCTGGCTATCGTCTAATCAGTCCCTATCTATCCAGCTAGTTATATGTCTGGTCCTTAGAATACCTTCCAATAACTTTCCCACAACTGTTATCAGGCTCACCGGCCTTTAATTTCCTGGTTTATTATTTACAGCCTTTCTTAAACAGTGGAATGACATTAGCTATCCTCCAATCCCTCAAATAGCTCTGCCACAGCTCCAACAATTTCTGCCCTTGCCTCCCTCAGAGACCGATGGAACACCTTGTCAAGCCCTGGGGATTTGTCCACCCTGATTTGTCTCAAGGCAGCAAACACCTCCTCCTCTGTAATCTATATCATATCCATGAACTCAATGCTGCTTTGCCTCACTTCTATAACAGTGTCAGTCTCCCGATGCAAAAAATTCATTTAAGATCTCCCCATCTCCTTTGGCTCCACACATGGACACCATTCTGATCTTCCAGATGACTGTTTTTTTCACTTGCAATCCTTCTGCTCTTAACATATCACTGGAAGCCTTTAAGCTTCTCCTTCACCTTGTCTGCTAGACCAAATTTGTGCCTCCTTTTGACCTTCCTGATTTCTCTCTTAAGTGTTCTCTTGCATTTCTTATACTCAAGTATCTCATTTCATCCCACCTGCCTATACCTGCTATGCACCTCCTTTTTCTCCTTGACCAGGGTCTCGATATCTCTCAAAGACCAAGGTTCTAGAAACCTGTCATCCTTGCCCTTTATTCTGACAGGCATATGCAAGCTTTGTATTCTCAAAATTTCACTTTTGAAGGCCTCCAACTTACCAAGCACACCGTTGCCAGAAAATAGCCTGAACCAATCCACACTTGCAGGATCCTTTCTGCTACCATCAAAATTGCCCCTTTTCCAATTTGGAATCTCAGCCCACAGACCAGACCCATCTTTTTGCATATTTACTTGAAACTAATGGCAAAGTGTTTCCCTACACAAACTTCTGTCATTTGTCCTGACTCATTTCCTAAATGGAGATCACACTCTCTCATTGGGATTTCTCTATACTGATTAAGGAAACTTTCCTGAACACACTTGACAAATCTTATCCCATCTAGTCCTTTCACAGTAGCTGAGCCACATGTGAAGGCCAGGAGCTGGATTTGGTTGTCAGAGGTTGTTTGAGGTGTGCGCCATTGGGAGCATTTAATGGGTAGTGGGAGCTTGTCCCCATTGCCATCCCCGGCTACAACAACCTTAAGGAACCAGATGAAGCTCGTCAGCTGCAGTAGGCAGCTCATCTAGGAGAAGGAAAATTCTGATCTCAAACCTCTGCTGCCTTCCCCTCATGGGGAAGGCTTCGAGAGTAAACCCCGAGGGAAAAATCCGGAGCTGGAGTCCCTAAGGTGATCCTACATTGAGTTTTATGTTGACTGGCAACTCCTGTGATGTTGCTGGTACCAAACTGTATCGGTCTCTGCCGTTTCTTTGGGTTCACCTGATGCATGGAGAGGGGGAGCTTGCTACATGGGCAACAAATTACTCACCGTATTGTACTGCCCTGGCTTGTGTATCTAGACAGCTAGGATGCAACGTCCATGGTCAACCCTGACCAACGGAGTACTTTTCATTTCCATATTATGAGATAAGCTTTTTTTTTGCATCTTACTCAGGTCGCTGTGGAAACACGTGCTATTATAGCATGGTTAGAAAAAATCCCTTTTGTACTTGGAGCCAACATCCTCGGAGGCGAGCAGGTGGTGACGTTTCCATTCAACATGGCAGTACCCGAAGAGGAAACAGAAGAGATGTTGCGGAGAGAAGAGATGATGCGAAGAGCACAGATGTTAGACTATTATGAGGAAAGTGAAAAACGCAAATACATGGATACACCTGATGACCATGTATTCCATTGGCTGGCTACCTCTTATGCTTCTGCAAATGTTGGCATGGTTGAAACATATCAAGGCAAATGCCACTCTGATGACTTCACTAAAGGTTCTGGGATCATCAATGGTGGGGCATGGCGTCCATCTGTTGGCAGTAAGTATAATCGTACCCTACAGGAAAATCATGGTACCAGAAAAAGTTTCAGTTCTGGAAGTTAACTGCTCTTGCAACAAGTCACTCCAAGGACGGTTAAGACTTTTCCTTAGTAAATGAAGGGAGAAATTTTGTATCTAGTCCAATGTAGGGTAAATAATCACTATGAATAAAGAGAGGGGACATTCACTTCATCTTTTAGATTTCAATAGGTACATTTAATGTCAGAGAAATGTATACAATATACGTCCTGAAATTCTTTTTCTTCGCAAACATCCACGAAAACAGAGGAGTGCCCCAAAGAATGAATGACAGTTAAACGTTAGAAGCCCAAAGCCCCCCCATCCCACGCACAAGCAGTAGCAAGGAAACTCATGCCCCCCCCACCAGCAAAAAAAGCATCAGTGCCCTCCAGTGAGCACTCGAGAGAGCAGCAAGCATCAATAAGGACACAGACTCGCAGTACTCCCAAAACTACTCGTTCACCTAGTAATTTGACATACCGCAGGCCTTCTCCTTCCTGTTTCACAGCGGGAAATTTTTCATTTTTAAACTGATGGAACAAATCACTCATTTACCAAGCTTTTAAAGTATAATTTGTTGTTAAAGGTCAAATGCGCCAGCAGCTCACAACTTTCAATGCACTGAGTATTTTCATGTGCTTGCCACGTTCTCAATGAGGAGTTGGTAACTTTGGTCGAAAATGCAGAGTATTATAGAATGACAAACACATTAAGCAGAAATATTATAAGACAGATATGAGGAAAGGGTCATTTCAGGGTGTCTAGTGATCAAGTCACTGTCTAATGACCAGGAAACTCCATCAATGCTAGACCATCCCACATTGATTAGATTGATGCAGAAAGATAAATACTTTGAAAATCTGAAGTTAAACTAATATAGAAAATTAAATTTACCCATCTAATTCCAAAATCCTTTTATTAAACCTAATTTCTAAAATACGTTCTAAAAATTGTAGATGTAGATTTTATAATGATACTCATTTTTGTCTTTTCATATTGCACCTATACTTTTAACAAAATATAACACATCCATCTTCAGTGTCCAGCTGCTTGTTGATGAATCACCCTATAATTTTACACTTGGAAGGAATCAGAATTGTTTTTGTCCTGCCCTTTAACAGCTATTAATGACAACCTACAGTCAATATTTCAGAGCTGCATGTAATCAATATGCAGAAGTCAAGAGGTTGCAACTACCTTTCACAAAGCTCTGACGTAAGATTTGTTTCAATGCTAGTTTTGTGCAATGGAAAGACTTGACAATTGGCTTTACAAGAACACTAGCCTAATGCCTCGAAAACCTGTTTCATTTCCTCGAGATGAAGGGATAATGGTGTGTTCGCCCCCTGGTGGTTGCAAGAAGTAAATCTGGTAATCTCAAACCTGAGAGGACATAGCCCCCACAGTATAAAACTGAATAAAACTCAGTAAAATCTGGAAATTCCAGAGGCCATCTGCCTCATCAAAAGATCTTTGGGAGAACATTTTGCAAAATTTGTGATAGGCTATTTAGATCATCAACAGTTCTATAAGCAAAGTTAATAGTTTAAATGTTAAAATGTACTAATGTGCAATTGATAAATTCCGATTCAGCAAAAGCTGTTACAATTGCTCCTAACAGAACTTTGTGTCATTTGGTGCTATAAATGTCTAAAAACAATTTAGCTCTGCTGTTTGGTGGCAATAGTGTGTAATGTCTTTGGACGCATTCTGACGGTGAGAGATCCGGTCCTGAAAAGTCTTCTTTTCCACAGCTATGAATGATTTCTGCTATCTGCACACCAACTGCTTCCAACTCTCCATTTATGTTGGCTGTGATAAATTCCCTCATGAGTCTGAGCTGTCAAAGGAATGGGAGAAGAACCAGGAGGCACTGCTCCACTTTATGGAACAGGTAATGGAAAACTACTAACGTTGAATGCAACATTGAACCATTTCCAGTAAGATAGGTTTCACGAGTCCAAAACATGCTGACTGGCTGAATCAAATTATCGCCCGATTTCTTTGCTGAATTCCACTTGTACACCGTGCCCTTAATATTTCATTACAGCATTCATTTGCATGATTTGAGCCTTGTTAATCTTCTCAGATTGAATCTCCTCTCACTTTCCAGGATTATGTTCCCTCTGCCCGTGTTCTCTCATCATATCACCTCATCAACATCATTCCATGGCTTAAAACTACTCTCCTTAAAAGTGATTGGGTAGGAAGGCAAATGGTATGCTTGCCTTCATTGGAGTCGTAGAAAAGTACAGCAGAGAAACAGGCCCTTTGGCCCACCTAGTCTGTGCCAAACCATTTAAACTGCCTGGTCCAATTGACCTGCACCCAGACCACAGTTCTGAAATCAAGCTCGCATACACCACTTGCACTGGGAGCTCATTCCACACTCTCATGACCCTCTAAGTGACGATGCTTACTCTCACATTCCTCCTTAAACTTTTCACCTTTAACCCATGACCTCTAGTTGTAGTCCAACATTTCAGTGGAAAAAGCCTGCTTTCATTTTCCCTATCTATACCCCTCATAATTTAGTATATCTCTATCAAATCTCCCCACAATCTTCTACATTCCAAGGAGTAAAGTCCTAACCTATTAAATCCTCCCTTATAACTCAGGTCCACCAGCCCTAGCAACGATGATTTACATTTTCTCTGTACTCTTTCAACCTTATTTACATCTTTCCTATAGATAGGTGACCAAAACTTCAAATTAGGCCTCACCGATGTCTTATGCAAATTCAACATAACATCCCATCTCCTGTACTCATTACTTTGATTTATGAAGACCAATGTGCCAAAGGTTTTTCTTTACTCTATCTACCTGAAACTCAATTTTCAAAGAATTACGGACCTTCATTACCAAACCCTTTGCTTCACTGCACTCCTCAGTGCCCTACACTTACTGCGTAAGACCTACCCTGGTTGGTCCCACTGAAGTGCAACACCTTGCACTTGTCTGCATTAAATTCCATCTGCCATTTTTCAGCTGGTCCAGATCCCTCCAAAAGCCACGACAGGATTCTTCACTGTCCACTACACCAGTCTTGGTGTCATCCACAAATTTGCCGATCCAGTTAACCACATTATCATCCAGATTGTTGCTATAGATGATAGATTACAATGGACCCAGCACCAATCCCTGCAGCACTCCTCTAGTTACAGACCTCCACTCACAGGCTACCACTCTCTGGCTTCTCCCACAAAGTCAATGTTTAATCCAGTTTACTACCTCATCTTCTTCCTCCCATGCCGGATCGTGTCAAATGTCTTTCTAAATTCCACGTAAACAACATCCACTGCCTTGCCTTCATCAACTTTCCTGTTAACTTCTCTGTAAGATTGGTTAGACATGACCACCACACACAAAGCTATGCTGACTACTCCTAAACAATCCCTGTCTATCCAAGTACTCATATATCCAGTCCTTCAGGATACCTTCCAATATTTATTCCGAAAGGCACATACAAGCTTTGTATTGTACTCTCAAAATTTCACTTTTGAAGGCCTCCCACTTACCAAGTACACCTTTGCCAGAAAACAGCCTGTCCCAATCCTTTCTGATACCATCAAAGTTGGGCTTCTTCCAATTTAGAATTGCAACCATATTTACTTTGCATCGAATGATCATTATCAACACCATTAATTTCAAAGTGTTCTTCTACACAATCTTCTGTCACCTGCTCTGTGTCATTCCCTAATAGGAGATCAAGTAACACACACTCTCTCGTTGGGACTTCTACGTACTGATTAAGGAAACATTTGACAAACCATTCCATCTAGGCCGTTTACAGTATGGGGAGTCCCATACTGTATCATATGTGGAAAGTTAAAATGACTTACTATAACAACCTGTTTCTTGCAGGAGTCTGCGATCTCTCTACAAATTTGTTCCTCTAAATCCTGCAGACTATTAGGTGGTCTGCAATATAGTCCCATTAATGCGGTCATAATTTTCTTATTCCTCAGTTCGACCCATAAAGCCTCACTAGATGAGCCCTCCAGTCTGAACACTACCAAGAAATTTTCCCTGGCTAGTAATCTCTCCCACACTATTGCATCTGAAACAACGGAACTCTGGAATATTAAGCTGCCAGTCCTGCCCCTCCTGTCTCACTAATGGCTACAATATCGTAATTCCATGTATTGATCCATGCCCTGTACTCATCTGTCTTTCCTACAATACTTCTTGCATTATTTGGGGCATGGAGTATAAATGTTCAGAATTGGTGTTGAAGTTGTATAAAAAGAATAAACCTTGGCTGGACGGGTCTGGTCGTCACACCATAGGAAAGATGTGGAAACTTTGGAGTGGATGCAGAAGAGGTTCACCAGGGTGCTGAGCAAAAAAACCATAGAACTTGGTGTATCAGGCAAAACCAGTGGAGGTAAAAACATAATTGATATTTCAGATCCTGATATAGAGCCTTGACCTAAATTTCTTTCCTCCAGATTCCAGCATCTGGAGTTTTGTATCTCTGCCAGGCTTTTGCCTGGATTGGAATGTATCAGCTATAAGGAGAGGTTGGACAAACTCATTTTTGCCGGAGCTTTGGAAGCTGAGAGATGACCTAACAGAAGTATATAAAAATTATGAGAGGCATCGATAGGGTAGAAAAGCTTCCCTCCCCCCAGAGCAAAAAGGTCAAACATTAGCAGGCAAAGGCTCAGATGAAAAAGAGATGTGTGAAACAAGTTGGTGTAGTTGAAGACAGGAGGTGTCTGTTAAAGAAAACAGCAGAATATAGTCAAGTTACAGGTATGGGCAGAGAAACAGAAGGTGGGACTTACTCTGAGCAAGTGTAAGGTGTTCTTTAGGAAGTTAAAGTTATGTGGAAAGAATAGTTAATTGCAGAACCCATAACAATATTGATGTAGAGTGTTCTGGGGTCTAAGTCTATAGCTCACTGGAAGTGGCCGTGGAAGTAGATAGGGTGGTAAAGATGGTATGTTTGCCTTCATTCTTTGGAACACTGAATACAAGAATAAGGAAGTCATATCGCAGTTATAACAAAAACCTTTAGAGAGACTCCACTTGGAGTACTGCATGCAGTTCTGGTCATCTTGTTATAGGATGTAGAGATTAAGGTGAGGGTGTAGATTTACTAGGATGTTGCCTGGGCTGGAGGAGAAGTCAGACAAACCTAGAGCAGTAAGCAGAAATCTGATAGAAATTAGAACATAGAAAACAACAGCAAAGGAACAGTCCTTTCGGCCCACAATGCTGTGCCAAACCAGCTAAAAAAAGTACATTTTTAAAAACCCAAAACTAATCCCTCCTACTGACACAATGTCCATATCCCTCATCTTCATCACATTCATGTGACTATCTGGTGGCATCCGTCGGTCTCTAGAGACCATGGATCTGCGCCTGGAGTTTCCAGGGTGTAGGCCTGGGCACGGTTGTATGGGAGACCGGCAGTTGCCCAAGCTGCAGGCCTTCCCCTCTCCATGCCACTGATGTTGCCCAAGGGAAGGGCACTAGGACCCAAGCAGCTTGGCACTGGCGACGTCGCAGAGCAATGTGTTGTTAAGTGCCTTGCTCAAGGACACAACACGCTGCCTCAGCTGAGGCTCGAACCAGTGACCTTCAGGTTACTAGTCTGATGCCTTGTCCACTAGGCCAACACATATCTAAACATCTCATAAAAGCCTCTAATTATTTGCCCCTACCACCGTAGCTGGCAGTGCATTCTAGGCATCTACGATTGAGAGAAAAAAAAACATCCCCTTTGACCCTTCACCCTCTCACCTTCAATGCATGCCCTCTGGTATTAGACATTTGTACTCTGGGTAAAAGATACTCCCTCTCTACTCTATATCTATGCCACTCAAAATCTTATAAACCTCTATCAGATCTCCCCACAGAGAAAACTATCCAAGTTTGACCAGCCTCTCATGAAGCACATACCCTCTAAACAAGGCAGGATCCTGCAAACCTCTTCTGTACCCTCTCCGAAGCCTGAACATTTTTCCTATAGTGGGGTGACTAAAAGTGTATACAATACTGTACTCTAGATATGGCCTAACCAGAGTTTTATAAAGTTGCAACATAACCTATTGACTTTTTAACTTAATGCAATGACTAATAAAAAGCATTCCCTAAGTCTTCCTCATCATCCCATCAACCTGTGCAGAAACTTTCAAGGAGCTATGAACTTGGAACCCAAGATCTCTCTGCTCAGCAACACTGTTCAGAGTCTTGCTCAGCCTTGCCCCTAACAGTCTCTTTGCATTTGCCCTATCAAGGCGCAACACCTCACAATAGATCATCCAATACTTCCTCCTCCTTAACCCCTAAATGCCCAAACGTATTGTGGCACTCAGCACGGATATCCTGGTCCTCATGTGCTGCTTGACCCTAACTTCTAAAGCTTTACATACTTTTCCTTTCTGACTAATTTCATCACCTCTCTGGACATCCAAGGTTCTCTTATCTTTCCATCCCTGTCCTTCCTTCTAAAAGGAACACACCTTTCCTGTACTCTGTGCAATTGATCTTTAAACACCCTCCACATGTCTAATGTGGATTTGCCAGAAAAAAAAGGTGTTCCCAGTTATCTTTCATTAGTCCCTGCCTAATGTCCCTCATAATTTCCACAAGGACCATACCTCTCCTTATCTATAGCCATCCTGAAAGTTAAGGAGTTATGGTCACTGATCCCCAACTGCCCCCGGAGCACACTTAACAAATTCTGCCCCATCAAAACTTCTCTTCCCCTTTTCTGCCGGTCATTGGTGATAATATGCACCATGACCTCTGGCTGTTTACCCTCCCCTTTGAGAATATACTGCACCTTCTCCAAGACGTCCTGGATCCTAGAACCCAGGAGGCAACACACCATCCTGGTGTCCTTTTTGTAGCCACAGAATTTCCTGTCCGTCCCCCTAACTATCAAGCCCTCTACCACTACTGCACTGTTTAACTTTATCCTTTTCTGACTTATACCCTACCTCCACCCCACAGCAGCATCCAAAGAGATATACTTGTTGCTGAGGTGAACAGGATAACACTATGAGAGGTAGAGAATCAGAATCCTCTTCCCATGGAGAGGTATTTAAGATGAGAGACGGAAATTTAAAGATGACCAGGTCAAGTTCTTGGAACTCCATCAAGATTACATCGAATGCACGGCCCTCATCAATAAGCTTCAGTACCTCTTCAAAAAAGATCTTTCAAATCAGTCAGTTATTGCTCTCCAAGAAAGGCATGCCAGTAGTCTTAGATTCATTCCTGACCTTCCAAGTCTAGATGAAGCCTTTTCCTCAGAACTTGTTAAAAAATGAAATCCCTATTGATGATATTAAACTCACAGGCCTGTAATTACCTATCTTATCTGTGCTGACTTGCTGAAAAATAGGTAAGGTTTGCTAGCCACCTTTTTGAAGGTAACTTGGTACCATGATACAGTGTCTCTCTGATTTATGGCACCGTGCTTAGCACAAGAACAGATGTAAATTCACAGCCTAAAGATTAAATGGGAAAATATTCAATTACTTTCCATATTTAATGATTTTAAATTACTTACAAAATATTTTTAGTTTAAAAACTTTTAAGAATGTCTCGTAACTTGAGAAGTCTCAAGTCTTTTCATCAAAAACTGGCAAGATGTTCAGGAAGTCATGTCTCTCTGGTTTGTTGCCAAGCCCTTTCTTTATCTTGCTGGATCCCTTCTGGGTTCTGCAGATAAACATCTTTGACACGTCCCATCTGGACTGGCTATACGCAAACAAGCATGGGTTCAAACTGAGCCTGCACTGGCCAAAAGAAAATTGAGTGTGTATGTGTATCTATACACATACACATGGCAATGATGGAGTACTGCAGGAGGGGTGTAGGGACACCAGGAAAGGTCATTTGATTGGTTCATTGATCATTACAGAGTGTCTCTCTGGTGCTTCCCTCTCCCTGCCCGCTTCCCACTCTCAGCCCACAATAGAGACCCATATCAGAATCAGGTTTAGCATCACTCACATGTGTCAGGATTCTTTTGCTGCAGCAGCTATACAGTGCAATACATAAAGTTACTACAGTACCATGCAGAAGTCTTAGGCACAAGACTTTTGCACAGTACAGCACTGTATGCATTCTTACGTGTATATACTTCACACAAAGAGCCAAAAGCTAAAATGCAAAAGAAAATCGCGTTAAAACCATTGTTCCATTTTAGCGATGTAAAAGAATTGCAGTTAAAGCTAACCTGAAGATTCAAGGAGACAAGGATCAAAATCTAATGCAGGGGGTGGGGTAGATTTAGAAGCAGTGCATCCATTCTAAACCTGTGACACTTCTGTGGGAAGAAAATTTTCAAATGCAGGAATGTACATTGGGTACTAAAAGCTTGCTTTTACAATATTCTGTTTCAGATACATCGTGGGATAAAAGGCCTGGTACGGGATTTGGATGGAAATGGGATTGCTAATGCCACAATATCAGTAGAAGGAGTAGATCATGATGTGATGACAGGTAGAATACCATTTAAAATATTTCCAGTGGATACAATTCACGATCTCCAGTAAGACTGTTAATAAATTAAGAGACAGGATAAAACATGTTACCAATGCCTCCTGAAAAAGCTGGGCAAGATCTGAGAAAACTGATTGCAAATTTCAATTTCTTGGAATAAAAGGAAAGAATGGAGTACAATTCAATTGGTGCTTAAAAATAATCAACCAATGCTAAGAGAAGGAAATATATAGTGTGAAAAGGGAAGGGAAGAAACCGAGAACATTCTTAACATTGGAGCTAGTCAAGTTAGTAATGAGGACTATTCAAAAAAGAGTAGCAGAAATCTGAAACTAACCAACCCCAAAAAACATGGATGTCGATTTTGGCAAATCAAAAAAGGATATTAAAGTATGAGAAACATGATTTGTTTCTCCAGAACAGATTTGGGGTGGGGGTGGGGGAGTTTGAATAGTATCTTAATGTTTCTACAAGAAACAAGAGCGAAAGGCAGATCCCATGTTAGTCCCAGCAGTATTCAAGTCTTGAACTACAAAGTTGTACAATTTAATCTCTTGATTTCATTTTCACCAAAAGAAATAGTAATAATTCAGTGAAACAAATTCTATCTGAAGAACTAAAACCTAGATTGAATCTTTAGGATGCAATTTTTGTTATGTTAACTGTTCCTCCCCATATCTGACTTTAGTGTTTCAATCAACTGAGCTGGTTTTGCTTCTTTTTCTAGCAACTGATGGGGACTATTGGCGAATACTGAACCCTGGTGATTATCGAGTGACTGTGAAAGCAGTGGGTTACGCAACCAGCACGCGGGTGTGTCATGTGGGATATGAGAATGAGGCAACGCAGTGCAACTTCAATCTGCGCAAATCCAACTGGCACAGAATTCAGGAAATCATGGAACAATATGGACGCGAGCCTATCAATATGATCCTGTCGCGAGGAAGGAGGGTAAAGAAGATACGCAAAATTCGAGTGCGTGCAGGATCTCGGATGGGTCACCGAAACCAGACCCGGACTTCACAGTAGAGGATTTGCTCAGTTGTACATTTAGATTTAATTAGGAAATAAAGGGCTTTTTGTTTAGAAGCAGTGATGTCACTGATGGACTATCATAATACATCTATAAAAATCATTACAGTTAAGTCTTGTCAGAAGTATAAATTGCTATAATTGATCAATGTGTATGTGGATCAAGTTTCAATCAGATTTAGTTTTGTGAGGAGACTAAACCCTTAAAACTGCCTTCAATCATTAGCATTATCAATAGTCATGTAATACTTTAAAAATGTAACTTTGCCTAGCTTCATCAGCAGAAAAGAACGGTCTCATTATCTAACTTAACATGGGCGCATCACGATGAAGTAGTTAAACATCTCCAGATCCTCTGGGATTATTGTAAACAGAACCAAACCAAACATGCTTATCCAACTCAGTACAGTAAAACTAACCTACAGTAACTTCTACACAAAGTAAGCCCAACATAAATATTCCAACTTTTAACATTCAGATACCCTATTCCATCCAAGTGCTCAAAATCCCTTCTCAGTATAAATCAATAATAATTTTAGAAATCTGTACTAATTTTCCTTGAGGAAGGGTCATTGTAAGAGCAGAACTAAATCAATCCATGGGAAGCTAGAATTTTAAAATTTGTGGTCCAAGAGATTGGTACAGATTTCAGCTCAATAAGTGGTAAGATTAAACATTTAATAATTGTAGTGCCACAACTGATTTCTACCAGTTATAGGGGATATGGAAGTAACTGGTCAGATTATATTCTATTCACCATAAAAGCCAAATAGTAACAAATGCTAGAAATTTAATTTGAAAAGCAATCCATTAAATGCTCTGCAGGTCATGAAGCATTTATGAACATAAAATCAGGGATAACATTTCAGGCCAATGACTTGAAAACATACTTGGTTCTTACTTGTATCTGTAGAATCTATGCCAGGACTCAAGCGATGACCACAGGGCAGATAATTTTTGATGTGCCAGGCAGTGAAATAAACCGAGCTATCATGTGGAATTAATTAGAAAATAATTAATTTAAACATCAAACAAGAATGATTACAGTCTCAGCACCACAAAAGTATACATTTCAGTGGTCTGGTAAAGACATTCAACTCCTGTTCACACATTCCACCTTTACTATTTTTGGGCTCGAGGAGGCAAACTCTCATATTTACACCTGATATTTACTAAAGCATGGCAAGATTGCTGATGCAGTTTAGATTAAATGGAAAAAATAAATATCAAAGTTCTAGCCCTTACCATCAAAATAAACTTTGACGAATGAAGAATTATAATTATTCCCAATAAGGAGCTTTTAAGGATATATGGGCAGCTATAATTTTAATCCAAGTTTCAGAAAGAACCACAATAAACTTCTGTGACTGAGGATAGGGTTTGAAATGTAAATAGCTGTCCATATTTACTGGAATGTAAATATCTTGGAATTACATAACTGATTATAGCTTGCCATTGCAGTTTCAATACTGGTTATCGAAAAAGTGCTTAGGAAATGTGTTTGTTGATTTGATGTTGTGAGTGATGTGCATTTCCATTCAGCTCAGTGGAATCTTTAGTTGATTGCAAGTTTCTGAAGCAGAGATCTACATTTAATATCAGTTATAATTGTTTTCTCATGCAAATATAATACAGTAGAAAGTTATTTCATATAGATAGGAAATGCAGTATCAAAAGAGTTGCCATAGTTTTCCTATAGCTTGTGTTTTGAAATATATCCATTATTTTAACAGAATAAAAAAGATAGCACATAATGAACTATTACTTCTAATTGGTTTAATTTTGAAAGCTTCAGTAATATTCCAAACATCTAAATCAATATCCCAAAACAAGAAACTAGCAGGACAAAACATTATGCACCATCTATCGTTTGGATCTAAAAAGCTGGATTAAGCTTTCAAATTTACCATAAATTTCACTCATCTATTGCCCTTACATACTGACCTATACTGGCTCCTGGTCTGCAGAATACCTGTCCTTGTATCTATCAATCCATGGCTTCACACCTCTTATATACCCTCCTCCAGACCTAGTATGGTCGGAAATCCTTGTGCTTCTTTAATTCATGCATCCTGGGTGTACTTTTTTAAACCTTTCCACCACAGGTTGCTTTGCCTCCAGATGCTGAGGATCTATGCTTCAGAATTCCCGTAATATATTTCATTGCTTTGAGGCAGAATATAAGCTCTTAACTTTTAGTCATCCATCCCAGTTATCAACTTATGTAGGTAAAAATGACTTGTCTTTTAGACAATATCTTTATACATTTTCCCACTGTAGGGTTTCTCTGTAATGTTAACTCCTAAGGCTAATGAAATGGCTTCTCTGTAATGTTAACCCATGAGGTAATGGTTTCTCTGTAACAGCAATGTTCGGGTTATAACTAAAGATAACGGGTGACTATCCAATGGGGGAAATGTTATTCCTGCTTGTGTGTCTGAAAGCTGTTGGTTTTGCGGGCTTTTGCCAGAAGGCACGAGGGGAATGAAGAGAGGAGACGCGACTTGAGCGAGTCGGTGGGCCGTCCGACTGGGGGGGGGGGGGGACACCGAGCGGGGGTCCGGAGGAGATCGATGGCGGAAGGAGAACTACTGGACTGCGTGAGCTCCAACTTTGTGCGTACAGGACTGTTTAATAGATTATTGGCGCCTTTTCTTTTATATTTCGTTTCTCTACTAATCATATAGTCAGAGTTATAAAGTTTACTCGTTTAATCGCATATTGTGTACTGTTTGTTATTTCAGGGTATTGATTTGTAACAGGGGACACATCGCGCAGCATCCACCCAAACGAGATTTCTTAAGTTTGGCCAGGCAGGGGGTTATCACCCTCTATATTAAACCGCTAGGAGAAGCGAGTGTCACACAACTAATACACAAATGTAAATTTCACCAAAAGTAAGGATTCAAATTCAACTCTAAATAACGGGAAATTAACGATCTCCTCACTGGATGGGCTGAAAGAACAAAATGTGAAAGTAACCAATCGGTTCCTGACGTTCTCAGAACTGTCAGGTTAGATTATCCCGCAGCAACAACGCTTTTGGTCTGACCGGGAGCTCCTGGGCAAGTTTCCAAACATGCGTCAGGAGAAGGGGGAGAAGCTCTCCGCGTACCACTAGACAGACGGTTAAATTGTTTGCGGCGCCGTGGGGTCATTCGAGCGGCTGAGGTGGACCAGGTCACTAGGGGCGCCCAGGCCCAGGACAGGATTGCTGGGGATCTCCGGCAGTCCCGTAAAACGCCCCCCCCCCCCACTCCATCGTTCGTTCAGCTGATCAGAGAGGTGCGGGAGGATGAGAACGCCTTGGGGCAGCGAGAGGACTCCGTCGGGAGGGCGCAGTTCTCGGTAGTAGCCCCTCGTGGTGAAGTGACCGGGGCCAGCTCAACCCGGGAAGTGGCAGAGCTGAGCGCTGAGAGGCCGGGGGGTTCACGGCGGGTGTGGACCCTTCGTATGATAGGACTGGTAGGGGAAGGGCCGCGGGTGGCTGGGGCGCCCGGTAGTGTGTGCTGTAACTGTGGGTAAGAGGGACACTCCCGGCGGGAATGTGAGCGGCAGGGAGACGCTCGGAGAACGAATCCACGGGTATCCAAGCAGGGAGAGTCATTGGGAAAACTTGGAGGGGACCCAGTGAGGGAACTGCCTGGTGTCTCTGGGGGAGCACGTTCCCAGCAATGTACCAAGGAACTCCCGAAAGCAAAAGACCCGATTCCGAAAGGATTGGTGGGACCACGCTCCAGCGTGTCGCTTCGGATAGAGGGTATCTATGCCAAAGCCATATTCAACACGGGTCGCAGGTCACGTTACTGTACCGTTCCTTCTATAACCGGTATCTAAAGCATTCAGTGCACTGGACATTTGGGGTATCGGTGCTGGTGATTATCCTTACGATGGGTATTGGTCAGTGAAACTGGAGTTCTCGAAGGCCGATGTGGGAGCGTCTGAGGTTCTTGATATATTAGTGCTGGTTTTGCCTGAGAAGTATCAGAGGATCGCGTTGAAGTCACTTCATGATGATTCTGGACATTGGGGTGGAAAAGACCTATGGATTGCTCAAAGATCGGTTTTACTGGCCCCGAATGAAGTCGGTGGTTGAAGAATACTGCAAGTTGTGCATTCGTTGCATACGCCCCTTTGTCCCACATTCAGAGTGCAGGGCCCCTGGAACCCGATACCAGCAACACGGCAAATGTCTTACACCCGATATGCTCAGGCTTTTCCTACAAAGGACCAGAGGGCGACTACGGTGGCAAAAGTGTTATAGGACAAGTATTTCATTCATTATGGCATTCCCAGGTGGATACATAGTGACCAGGGATGGGACTTCCAGAGCAGACTTATCTATGAGTTACTGGACATGCTTGGAGTCCAGGACCAGGGCGATCCCCAGCCTGAGAGGTTTAATCGGACCTTGCTAGACATGCTCGGGACCATGCAAATCAGCAAGAGCAGGTGGAGTCAACATATTGGGCATCTGGTTCACTGTTACAACTGCACACTAAATGAAGCTACTGGGTACATACCATATTATCTTAAGTTTGGATGCGAGGCGAGGTTGCCCATTGACCTTTGTTTTGGGATTAACGCGGGTGACTTATCACCGAAGCCTTATCTGAAGTACGTGTCTGATATGAGAAGACAGCTGAATTAGCTGGGGTTGCGGCGCCAAGCAGAATCGAGGGAATAAGAGGAGGTACGATCAGAAAGTGAGGTTCTCCCAACTCTTGCTGGGAGATCGAGTCATAAGGAATTTGGGGCTACCTGGGAAGCACAAGTTGGCTGACCACTGGGCAGCCACACCCTATGTGATGGAGAGTCAGATGCCAAAACTACCGGTTTTCTGGGAGAGACCAGAGGAGGGGAAGGGGCCTGTCAAGATTCTCTATCAGAACCACCTGTTGCCCCAGGACAGGTAGACCAAGAGCCCGACTTGGAGCCTACACCTAGTAAGAGGAGTCTGCGAAAACACAGGGTGACTGCTGGGCCGGGCCCCACCCATGAGAAGGATACTGACTCGAAGGATGATTATCTGGATGTGTGGTATATGCTGCCCTTTGCTAATTCCCCATTGACAGAGGAAGAGACTCCTGGCTCTTCTCCCACTGAGTCAGGTGAAGTGGAGGGGGCTAGCCATGGGCAGCCTGGGTTACAGCAGGACACTGAAGCAGAGGAAGTGGGGCCTGGACATGGGACAGAGGGCTCCGAGATGCAGGGGGACAAGAGTGATAGATCAAGGGAGGACATGGCAAGCAGACCCAGTAGAGTCTGAGACTGAAGAGTTAGGTGAGGAGGTACAGAGGTCTCAGAGAATTAGGAGACCACCGGATAGGTTGGTCTATGTAGTGCCTGGGGAACAGGGCGTGATCTCTACTGTTTTGGGGAGTTATGTCACTGCTTTCTGCACTGGATTGGGCTTTGTGTTGTGAATTATCTCAATGTCATGAGGGCATGACTTACTTCGGTGGGGGGAGAATGTAAGGTTTCTCTGTAATGTTAACTATTAAGGCTATTGAAATGACTTCTCCATAATGTTAACTGATGAGGTAATGGTTTCTCTGTAGCAGCAATGTTCGGGTTATAACTAGAGATAACGGGTGACTATCCAATGGGGGAAATGTTACTGTTTCTTGTGTGTCTGAAAGCTGTTGGTTTTGCGGACTTTTGCCAGAAGGCGCGAGGGGAATGAAGAGGAGACGCGACTTGAGTGAGTCGGTGGGCTGCCCGACTGGGGGGATGTGGGGGGAACACTCCCAGTGGGGTTCCGGTGGAGGAGATCGATGGCGGAAGGAGAACTGCTGGACTGCGTGAGTTCCAACTTTGTGTGCACATGACTGTTTAATAATTATTAGCGCCTTTTCTTTTATATTTTGTTTCTCTACTAACCATATAGTCAAAGTAAGAGTTATAAAGTTTGCTCGTTTAATCGCATATTGTGTACTGTTTGTTATTTCAGGGTACTGATTTGTAACAGGGGACACATCGCACAGCATCCACCCAAACGAGATTTCTTAAGTTTGGCCAGGCAGGGGGTTATCACCCTCTATATTAAACCGCTAGGAGAAGCAAGTGTCACACAACTAATACACAAATGTAAATTTTCACCAAAAGCAAGGATTCAAATTCAACTCTAAATAATGGGAAATTAATGATCTCCTCACTGGATGGGCTGGAAGAACAATATGTGAAAGTAACCAATCTCAGCCAAATTCCAGATAAATGCAAGTTTTTTTGCACACACTGGCCAAAGTGTGATGCCAGTTATGCAACAGATATGTAGATAGCTTGCTAATGCCCCACTGAAAGTAAAGATAATTATCTGGCAGTAACCTGAAAAATTTGTTGGCAAGTTCCAACAATCTGTTCCCTTAAGACCTAACTCAGTAAAGTGCTTGTTAACTTAAAGTCCATCAAAGGACACTTTCATACTGAAATGAACCAGAATAGAATATAACCTGCGGTACCATGGACTGAATGGGGTGACAAAAAGAACAATTTTAAGTAGAACAACAATTTTAATTTGTGTATTAAAATTTTTGCCAAGTCCTCTAGCAGTAAGCATGAAATTTATTACTAGATAAAATGACCCCCAAGTATATACACCAGCTAATAAAAAAACCAAATACTTTACAAGTTTGAAATTTTCTTTAAAAAAAATTCATTTGAGGTACTTAGCACCCACTTGACACTGTACTGAAAGTATAGCACCTTGTACTTGCACTAAGCATATTTAGTAACTTCTTACCCATATTCATATAGAACAGATATAGAAGTACCGTGCTTTAAATCAGAACAGAAAAGTATAAAGCCCACTTATTCTAATGAGAAATTAGAATAACCATTGAAGAATTCTGGCCGTTACTACCAGAATTTAACATTCTTCAACTAATAGCTTAAAATGACTCCTGGAATAGTCTTCAAAAACAGTTTGAAAATATCAGCATATTATCTACATGACACTAACATGTCAAAATAGTAAGATCACTTCTTGGTTCCTAAGGTATACCTTGTGCTTCTGAAAACAAAACAATGAGACAAGGTTTAGAGGCCAATTTATAGTGTAGAGTTCAACCTGAAAATATCTGCCATCTTCCATATTATTTCAATATACTCCAAGTAACAGACCCAAGACAAAAACGAAGACAAAGCATTTCTTCCAAAATGTCATCATGTCTTCAGCAGCATCAAATGTGTAGCATACTATGTTGCTCACTTTGAAGTGCACCATATGCTCTCTGCACTGGGTATGCTTCAACAAACACAGCAACAGAAGCAAATTTCCAAGGAGAAAGATCAAAAGAAATTGAAAGCATGTGTCTATTCAGTGACTGATGTCCATTTCAGCATTGTCTTCCTCAGCAGAGAAAGCGGAGAAGCTGATCGGTTGACATTCAAGTGTTCGCAAGTTCACCAGACAGGCCATTTGAGTGGTAGAAAACTCAGGGATGGTAATCAACAGCAACCGTTGTCCTTCTGCACCTGAGAACAGAGAGTAATTTTCTTAATTACTCTAAAAAAGCAATTATGAAAAGCCATCACATGAGACTCCAATGATGGCGCAGTTTGGGGGGGGTGGGGGGGGAAGTATCACTAATGGGTTAAAAGGATCATCTATTCTCAAATATCTCACTGCTTGTCCAAATTTGTCAAAATTAAATCAAATCAAGTTTAATTATCATTCAAACCGTACAAAAATACAGCTGAACCCTACAGCATTCCTCTGGGACCAAGGTGCAAAACATTCAAAATAGCAGGTAAGCATCCAAAAATAGCAAGCAACATAATTCAAATATCGAACAAAGAAGCATATTCACTCAGGGGGAAAAAAAACATAAATTTGTCAGTATACCCATTACACAGACTTTCTGCTCAAAGCTTTCATGATCCAGATAATAGGTAGGCATTCAATAAGACGAGCGTCGATTTTTATAAGAAATTTAGAAAATTTTATTTCTACATAATTTCCTTCATTTGAAAGAATGAATTGAAATGTGTAACTAAAAACTAAATGCTGCAACACAGTAGCAACACTCCAGCACCCGTTTCGGAGTTAGTATACTTTGAAATTACATAAAACTACATACAATCCTGACAAATCTCTTCTCAAAAATTTATATCTGGATGTTTTGCAAACTCAACTATTAAAACTAATTTTGCCAAATTCAATTTACATCTTTGCAGCCTATGAACCGTGTTTAGCATTTCCTGCTCAGTAAAAGCTCCAAGAGCATACTTGTCCGTCGCAGGCAAAGTCACTGCAGATTGTTCAAGTAAATATTCTCCAGTAGAGGTGGAACAGTAGTATAGTGCCATTGCAACACCACGGACCCAGGTTCAATTCTGATGCTAACTATAAGGAGTTTGTATATGTCCTCCCCATGACCACATGGATTTACTCCCGGTGATTCTGTCTCCTCCCACATTCTAAAGAGTACTAGTAGTAGATCTGCATAAAATTATTTTAGTATCATCAAAACTACATTTGTAGTGGTACCCCTCTTCATTCCAGCCCACAAAGAGAAATTATGCTCCCACTACCACCATTAGAACAGTAATTCTCACCTTCGATGGTTTTTGATTTGAATGACGGAGCATTACCACAAAAGTACACATGAGGACACTCCTTGATAATAAATGGATCTGTTTTATAGAATGGGTAACAACCTAAAAATATAAATGCAAGAGATGCTTCAATTTATAATACTGTACCAACACATCAGAATATTAAACAACGACTGGAATATTTACTAAGAAACAAATGGTACAATGGGAAGTATATACTAGGCTCTAAATACCTACCAAGTGTGTCAGGTGCAGTAGGGCTCAAGTGCCCAATCTGTAAAGTCCATTGCAGGATCTCCAGGTGATCTTCCATACTGCTGTAACAGAATATGTCATTCACATTCTGTCCTGCTGTTCCCAGAAACCTAAGCACAGGGATTCCAAACTTAGGCTTTGCAATGGAATTCGAGACATTTTTGAAAATGTATTCATTTCTGGATATGATCCTCTAATAAAAAAAATGTACCTCACATGCCACGAGTCAAAATCCTTCACATGTAAAAGAGGCATACTAGCCAGAACCACTACATACATAATCATAATTCTAATGTTGTCTACACGTTCTTTCCCTTTTGCCAATACCTGACTCCGTCAATATCTGCTTGGTAAGGGTTGGTGACCAGATGCATTGTGGGATAGGTAACAGCTTGTGGAAACATGCAATGGTGAAGTGGCTGCTGCGGCAAAGTGTAATTCGTTGGATCAAATTCACCGGGCATGCAATCAACAGGGACTGAAGCCTGTAGGGAACAAAATCAGAAGTAATATATCTGTCAGTCCATAATCAAGACAACTTGAATACACGTGCACTTACTGAAAACACAATGATCAAGCAAACATAATACTGAGTTTAAATAAAAATCTTCCATCATTTCCTCTACACTGCTCGATTTCAACACAAGTATTGACAACAGCAAAACAAAGATACTCACACTCAGTTGCACCAGGATTTCATCCAGCATTTTAATGGCTTCTACACTAGCAGCCTGTGTCTTCTTTGTTAGGTATTTTGCCTGAAACAGATTAAAGTTACAAAATCACAACATTAAAAATAGATAACCATGTACAAGAATTTACTCTGTTAGGCACATCCCTTAAAGTTATTCTATTCATACAACCCAATCATCCCAAAAATCTGTATCTAACCTCAAACATGGATGCTTGTATTGGAGCCTGTTAAGTAACAAACACATGCCATCCAGCCTAAGGATAGTCTCAACGATCTCCTCTTTGCTTTCAACAAATGCAGTTACAGCAATTAACGGACAAGCATATTTCTCCCTCCACACCCTTCAGCAGCAATTTTAACTGGACAATACATTGTGGAGCATTAATCCTTCAAATTCAGAAATGCAAACAGGAAATGTTAACACTCCAACTTAACCTGTTGCACAGTTCTCTTAATTCTAGAAAAATAAATAACCTTTGTATCAAATGTTCGATATATTTTGTAATGTTTTGTTAAATGTTAAGGCCTGCATTGTTGGTTTTTGAATCGCGGACTGCCAGATTTGCTTTATAATGCACATTAATTTGCCACTGGGAGCATGGAAAACAACCAATTTTTTTCTAATTACCTTTGTGAAAGAGTCTTTGTTCTGGGTGCTCCGACTGAGGAGATTTCCTGCCAAAATAACCCGAGAGATTTTTGCAGCACTACTCTGCTCGCCTTCATCTCCCAGTTGTCCTGTTACCATGTCAATGAGAAGCTGCATGCCTAGAAGACTGTCCGCATTCTTTCCACCCAAGCCAAGGCCCGAGACTAATAAAACATACCTTCAAAATGGAAAATAAGGTACAATTAATTTGTAGAAGCAATTATATTTCATGTTTTTAGACTGGAGTGCGATCAGCGAAATGAAGTAATTTGTTTACCTTGATGAGTACCTTGATTTGGAGTTAGAGAACGTTAGGCATCATCTTTTCACTCCAGTTTTTGCTAAAATTAACAGGAAGGGCAATACAGAGACTGTATATAGAGCTTAGATGAAGCACTGACAGAATGAACAATCTGAACCGAGGATATAAAAACATGGGAACCTAAAGTCCCTAAAACAGTGTTGGACCAAGTAGCCACAGAAGGGGACTGACACAGGAATTTATTTTATTTAGAGATACAGCACTGTAAGAGGCCTTTCTGGCCCAAAGCACCCATGCCGCCTATGTCAACAATTAACCTACTACCTCGTACATCTTTGGAATGTGGGAGGAAACCAGGGCACCCAGAGGAAACCCATGAAGACACGGGGAGAATGCACAAGCTCCTTACATACGCCTGTGAAAATTGAACCCAGGTCGTTAATGCTATAAAAACCTACCCTGCTACACTACAATGCCACCTCTGAAGTGGCCCCTGCTGAATCTGGAACAAAGATATATACTGCTGGATGAACTAGCCACATAAGAATCTAAAACAAAATAGTAGGAATCAGCCATCCAGCCCGGAGCCTGGCACACCTTCCAATTAAGTCATGGCTGGTCTGCTCATGGCCTTACCTCCAACTTTCTACCTCATCCTCATAACTCTCGGCTCTATAGTTCAAAGCATATCTCAGCACACTTTGAATTTCTAATACCAATAAAGATCATTGGAGAACAAAATTAAACACAATTGTGTAGAATAACATCAAATTAGTCAGGTATCTGGGCCAATCATAACAATATAGAAAATTTCATCACCTATCAGTATCAGAAGGTGGTACTGGCTGTTGGGGTGGGATATCAGAGGTACAAAGATCTTCCACAAGAAACTTTCCATCATCCTGCTCAGCTCCAAGTAATGCAACAACTGCCCCTGGTAAACAAATACATGGTGAAATTAGACACAAGTCAATGAGGGCACCACAGTACTTTAAGTAACTTTAGGGATGGCTGTTATGAGAGAAATAACTAAAACAAATTATGACAAATGAATTATACACTTTAAAATTTACAGCTGATTGACAGGATTAACATGATACAATCATAAGGTTGCTCAAAATGAAATAAAAACTGGGAAAGCATTTGATAAATTGATAAGAGATAACCAGAACTTCCAAGCTACAAAATGTAGTTTTAGGCATCTGACTATGTTATTACTTTATGTTTGACATCAAATACTTCACACCAGAGAACTTCATTACTTAATAGGGCATACATCTAATTATTTTCTGGTGTCAAGTATTTCCCAACAAATTGAAAAGATTTACACCAGCTATAATACATTGCTATCGCTCTTCCAAATAAATACAATTTGTTAATATACTGAATATTTGGGTGACATTTCAGACTAGCTGGAACTTCCAAAAAAATCCCTAAAACACCCCTAAAAAGTGTCCCTAAAACAAAAATGTAAATTTCCAGAGCCCCAAGCTACATGTAATCATGTTTATCTTTTATTAACAAAATTCAAACACGAAAGCAGACATGACAGCAAGGCCATGACTTAATGTCCATCCCCAGTATCCCTGACAAAATTACGGCGACTTGCCTTCTTTAACTATGGCAGTTCTCATTGCCACTGACCCACTTATATCACACAATTACACACAGACACGTACACACGTATGTCAACATAGTGTACAAGTCTAAATGACATTCTGAAATGACAAGCCAAGAACAAGAGGTGATCTCACTGAAACAAAATTCTTCAGAGCTTCACAGAGTAGATGCAGTGAAGATGAATGGGATGTCTAGGACAAGGCATCAAAATAAAGGATTGACTCTTTGGTGCTGTGATGAAAAGAAACTTAATTGCTAATTGCTGTTTAATTAATTTAATTGCTAATCTGGATAGAATTCTCCACCCAGAAAGACTGGAGTCTCAGTGACCAAGTACATTCAAGGAAGAAATTGACTTACTTTGTGTATATCAAGGGAATCAATGGGCACTATGGTATAGGAAACTGGGGCTGAGATCAAGTTACCCTTGATTTTACCAAGTGACGCTCTACACTCAGACTGTGTCTTAAGCACATCATCAATAATTTCTAAGATGTTGTTGGAAGTATCTCAGGTGGTGATGAGGAGGCTTACAGGAGTGAGAGAGATTAGCTGGTTGAGTGGTGAGGCAACAACCATCTTGCACTCAATGCCTGCAAGACCCAGAAATTGTCAGAGCTGGAAAGGGTAAGCAGCTTTAAGTTTTGAGGTGTCAACATCTTGGAAAATCTGTCCCAAAACCAACTCCTGATGCATTCATAAAGGAGGCATGCCAGCCACTTAACTTTGCTAAGAGCTTGAGGAGATTTAGTATGACACCAAAGACTTACAGATTTCCATAGATGTACAGTGGAGAGCATTCTGACTGGTATGGAGATTCTAATGCACGGGACTGTAGAGGCTGCAGAAAGTTGTAGACTTTGCCAGCTCCATTACAGACATAAGCCTCCCCACCTCCCCATTGAGAACATCTGCAAGAGGCAGTGCGAAAAGGTGGCATCCATCACTAAGGAACCTCACTATCTAAGACAGACCCACTTCTTGAACCTCCCTGCCGGTAATAACAAGAGCCTGAAGACCCATACTCAGTGATTAAGAAACAGTTTCTTCCTCTCGGCCATTAGATTTCTGAAGTCATGAGCTCTACCCCATTAATCCTTCTATTTTGCACTATTTATTTTACAATTTACATTAATTTTATGCCCTTGCACTGTACTGCTGTTGCAAAACAACAAATCTCACGTCATATAAGACAGTGATAATAAAACTGATTGTGAAAGGCAACCCGCTTTTTTTTTAATGTCACATGTATTTTCAAAGCTATGAGTTTCTTGAATGCATTTTGCAGATGGTAGATATTCCAGTAAATGTGCACCATTGATAAGACAGTGGTCACACCTTCCCAGATAAAAGAGCTACCTGCACTGCACTTTCAGGCAACAACAACAAAAAACTACCATATTGAAGACTTTTGCTTTGAAGACAGAAGTTAGGATGCATAGAATAGATCCCAGACATCCTATTTTAGACGCAGTATTTATGATTACTGCTTAGGTGAATATAGCGGCTGATACAAGAATGAAGTTGTCAGTGAACATCAAATAGAGGTTACACTTGGTATTGTTGAAGTTGACAAATGAATAGTGCAAACACTACTTGCCACGTCAGCCAAAGGTCTACATCTTTTACTGGGTATAATATGGACCATACTCTGAGTTGTAAAAAGAACTAATTCAGTAATTAGTGAAATTGCCCATTCCTGACTTCTTAGGAAATGGAGAGTCTTTTTTCAAGTTGACAATGGTTGGGCTGTAGAAACTGTGAAGGGTGAATAGGGTGAATTTGTTGTTACCTTGTAAGGCAGTTAATCAGGTACGAATCTCACCACGTTGTGTTGGAACAGTTCGGTGCAAATGAGCAAACTGTAAGCCATTTGAGAGACAGTAAGGAATCAATAATATTCCTGTCAATCACATGCAACAGAATATTTAAACCATAAATCAGAAGTTGTCATTTTACAGAAACTATATAAACATTGATCTTAGGCATTAATGCAAGTAATATCCAGAATGAGCAAGTCTGCCTAATTGGAAATCCACACAGTGGGCTTCCAATTAGGCAGACTGTGGAACTTAATAAGACACGATTAATAGAGGAACGATTTTCTTAAATGATGTCTTCCAATGTTGTTTGCAGCCATACCTGTGACAAATTTCTGGATATCAATTTTGCCTTCCAATTTGATGCGCTGTAACTCATCCTCCAGAATCAGCTCATCTAATTGGTCCGTGTACTTTGCACGAGCTGGCTGCGGCAACAGGTTATGCTAAAATAAAATAAAAAGTCTACATTTAGAATTCTTGGAGTTACTATGAATCTGCCTAATCTAATGTCATTGAGTATTAATGTGTTTGTTAAACGTGGGGCTCAAGCCCTATTAAATTCACTGCCAGACTCCAGAATAGTCTGTTGTCAGAACCAAGGTTACAATGCAGCAGGTACAGAACACTCTGAAGGTGGAGGAACATCAGTTTTGATACTTACCCACTGGTATCAATTACATAGGTAGAAAAAGATGAGGTCCTCCAAAGCAAATACAGGTATATAGGAAGGTTAAAAAGCAGGATCTCTCAGGTTGTAATTCCGGAATTACTCTGTGTCACTTGTTTGTGAGGGTAAAATATAGAACAGGACAGATGAGTGTGTGCATTAAGAGCTGGTTTGAGAAGGAAGGTCTTGGGCACAAAGTTCATTAAGATCACTTCTGGGGAAGGTGGGACCTGCACTGGTAGGACAAGTTACTGGAAGGGTGCCAATATCCTTTGTAGGAAGGTTTTCTCATGTATCTTGAGGGTTTAAACAAATTTGGCTGGGGGGGGGGGTCCAAAAGGTAGAGCAGATTAGGGAGCATAGGGCTTTGCTACACAGTAGTTTATTTTCTTTAACACAAAGATCCTCTCAAATGAGCTGCATGAATCAGTACCTATAATTACAATATTAATGCAACTATAGAAACACGGTTGAGTAAGGGTAGAGAAGGCAGCACAATCTTAAAGGATATAGAAGTTTCAGACATGACAGAGAGGGATACAGAAAATGGGGATCACACTTTTGTTGAAAATTTAACCTGGAGGGATGACCCAAAAAGGCCAAATGGATGCACATCAGGAATACGAGAAGGGTGATCATTTTGCTGGGGTTATACAACATGTGTCCCAATAGTCAGCAGGTGTTAAGAGAAACAGATAAGTAAGCAAATTGCATAAAGTTATAAAGCAACAGAGACATAGTAGAACAACACACACAAAATGCTGGTGGAACACAGCAGGCCAGGCAGCATCTATAAGAAGCACCGTCGACGTTTCGGGCCGAGACCCTTCATCAGTCCTGAATTTCCAGCATCTGCAGATTTCCTCGTGTTTGCTTTTGGGATATAGTAGAGGGAGATTTGAACTTTCCCAATATTGCCTGGAAGTGCCTTAGTGTTTGGGGCTTACACAGGACTGAATCTGATAACTACATCTAAGGAAGTTCTTTCAGACAGTAACTCTACCAGAAAAGAGGCTGCACTTGACCTTATCTTAGGAAGTAAAAACAGGCAGGCAGTTGCAAACATGAGAAAATTATCAAATACTTAATATAATCTCTGCATCCTTACACGAGCCTACCTCTTCGCTGATTTCACGCAAGATGGATGGCTTCAACTCCATCTTTTTGAAGAGAGTCCCAATTACACAACATTTCTCCTTGACCTGCAGTTCACACAACTTCTTCACTGGCACATCGGCTCCTGGAAAACAGCATAGGATCTATCAGCACCAGCTCTACCAATATTTTTTAAATTCAGGTTGTAAAAGTTCTTATTACACTTTACAGAACACAATTTTAAAGTTTTATTCATTTTAAAAAGGATATCAAAAAGTTCAAAGTAAATTTTATTATCAGAGTGCATGTATGTCACCACATACAACCCTGAGATTCATTTTTCTGTGGGCATAGTCAACAAATCTATAGTGTAGTAACTATAACAGGATCAATGAAAGATCAACCAGAAGACAACAAACTGTGTAAACATAAACAAACACCAATAAATAACAAGATACGAGTTCTTAAAGTGAGATCACTGGGTGTGGGAACATCTCAATGACAGGCAAGTGAGTATAGCTATCCTTTTTTTTAAAGATGATTGAAGGGTAGTAGCTGTTTCTGAACTTGTGGTGCGAGTCCTGAGGCTTTTGCACCTTCTACCTGATGGCAGCAGTGAGAAAAGAACATGGCCTGGGTGGTGAAGTCATCAGCAACATCTCAATTAAACGTGTTTTCAAGAAAATGTATACTGAAAGACCTTGTTTGAATGCACCTGGAGACAATGAGACAAGGAGACAATGCATCCATTAGTAGGAGAGTCTGTATTCTGAACTACAGGGATACCCTATTACAACTGAGATGCTGAGGAACTTCTTCAGGAATTGTGGAATTCATTGTCCTGGAGGTCTGTGGAGGCCAAGTCATTGGATGTGCTCAAGACAAAGATTAAAAGGTTCTTGAATGATAAGTGAAGAATCTGGAGAATGCAGTTAAGAAAAAGAAACAACAATTAATTATTTTCCTGTATCATAAGGTCTTTTGCCCCACACTGTAATTTTAGAACCGAACAGCATCCATCTAGGCTAGAACAGACTTCCAAATAAATTAGTCCTGCAACAGAACGATTTGACATTTCGCTATGTAAATGAAATAAAAACAGAACTGGTGGATTCCACACTTTTGTATGAATATTTATAAGATAATTATCGACTTTTATAGTAGTATGCAATATTTTGGTTTAGCTTAATCTGCATAGTTTGCGCATGCACCTTGTGATCTCCGTGTTTTCTCTCTCAACCAAGAGGCATAAAGTGGCAGATTAATTCACTATTGCAAATTACCCTTTGTTAATGAGATAAAGGATCAAAAAGGGGATCAATTGGCTTGTGTTGCTTAGAATAAATTGAAGGAGTACAGGGAAATTAAGAAGAGAGGGCTGGAGAGCAATGTAATTGCTTCCCATGGACGTCTGTAGAGAAAGAAAATACAAGTTGGATAATCGTATGAAAGAACTGACTAGTTCAGATACAACCTCACTGAAATTGTCAAATTAAATATTCACTCTGAGATTGCATCATGCCCAGATGGAAGAGGATGTGCGGTTCCTAAAAATTGCATTTGACCTCACTGGAACAGAGCAGGAGGCTGCAGGCACAAGTTAAGAGTGAAGGAACACAACAGGCCAGGCAGTGTATATGGAAAACAGTACAGTCGACGGTTCAGGCCAAGACCCTCATCAGGACTGGAGAAAAAAAGATGAGGAGTAGATTTAAAAGGTGGAGGAGGGAAGAGAGAAACACAAGATGATAGGTGAAACCGGGAGAGGGAGAGGTGAAGTAACGAGCTGGGAAGTTGTTCGGTGAAAGAGATACAGGGCTGGAGAAGGGGAAATCTGATATTAGAGTATAGAAGGTTATGGAAGAAAGAAGAGGGGAGGAGCATCAGAGGGAGGTGACGGGCAGGCAAGGATATAAGGTGAGAGAGGGAAAAGGGGATGGGAAATGGTGAAGGAAAGGGGGATGGGGGACAGTACAGGCAGTCCCCAGGTTACGTACAAGTTCCCGTTCCTAAGTCCGTCTTTAAGTTGGATTTATACGTAAGTCGGAACAAGTACACCCGGTATTATTTAGCGTCAGTTAGTCAAACGTTTGTCTTAGTATATAGTATATATGTTACCTTTCTATGCATATAAAACACTTAAGAAACATATGTATTCCAATAATTAAACCACTGCATTGCTTAGTAATAATTGTAGCTTTCATCGGGGCAGGGCCTTTCACATGCTCCATTATTATCACTTTATCCATTATCCTTTAAAATTGTTCCAATCATTGACCGACTGTAGCCTAATGCTTTTCTAATGACCGATGGCATTTCACCTCTTTCCAAACGCTTTATTATTTCCACTTTATTTTCAATCGCGATCACTTCCCGTCGATGGAACAGAAACACTGCGGGCGGCGGGTCCCGAGGTCCGCTGGGTCCTAAGGACCACCGCACTGCGACAGACTAAATGGGACAAGTGGGGACTGTGCTGGGTTTGGGTATTTGATCATCCACAATATTCCACGTGGGAATTTAAACTGGAGGTGGCAGTGTGTTTTTTTTTTTTACGAGGTCCAAGTTGCGAGCTTGACATCAACCCGGCACGGATGGTACGGGAGTCACTGGATCAATGTCAACCTGGCACGGGAGCAGGCTATCACTGGATTGAACTCGGAAACCCTCCATTCTCAACCCCCGCGCAGATCTCACTGTGCCACCAGTCGACTGGAATGGTGGGGGGGGCATGGGGTCAGGGTGAATTTTACTAAGAAAAATTTAAGCCAAATACAAAGTTAAAAACTCAACACAGTGTCAATGGCAACAACTTAAAATGGTGGATGGTGTCGCATTCCGACTTAAAATGGCAGACGGCATCTTGATCTGATTTAGAATGGTGGAAGGCGTTCTCCTTCCTCGGTTCGTAAGTATGAGTTGTCCCTAAGTCGGACATTCGTAACTCAGGGACTACCTGTACCAGAAGTTTGAGAAATCGATGTTCATGCCATCAGTTTGGAGGCCACCCAGACAGAATACAAGGTGTTGTTCCTCATACTTGAATGTAGCCTCAACACAACAGCAGAGGAGGCCATGGATTGACATATGGGAATGGGAATGGGATTGGGAAGTGGAAGTAAAAATTGGTGGCCAGTGCAAGATGTTGCTTCATCTGGCAACGGAGTGTAGGTGCTCAGCGAAGCAGTCTCCCAATCTACATCACCAATACACAGGGGGCCACATCAGGAGCACTAGACACATACGACCCCAACAGATGAGGGAGGTGGTGTAGGGGCAGGTGTAGCACTTGTTCCACTTGCAAGGTTAAGTGCCAGGGGTAGATCAGTTGGAAGGGACGAATGGTAAAAGGAGTTGTGTAGGGAGTGATCCCTGTGAAAAGCAGTGGTGGGGGGGGGGCATGTGCTTGGTGGTGGGTGGGATTCCATTGGAGATGATGGAAGTTTTGGAGAATTATTTGCTGGACGCGGAGGCTGGAAAGGTGGTAGGTGAGGACAAGAGGAACCCTAGTAGGGTGGCGAGAGCAGACATGAAGAGATGTGGTTGAGGGTAACATTTTAATGGAGGAAGAAGGGAAGCCCCTTTCTTTGAAAAAGGAGGACACCTCCTACTTTTTAGAGTGAAAAGTCTCATCTGAGAGCAGATGTAGCAGAGGCAGAGGAATTGAGAGAAGTGGATGGTGTTTTTACAAGTAACAGGGTGGGAAGAGGTATAGTCCAGGTAGCTGTGAGAGTCCGTGGGTTACAAATCACAAAACGCTGGAGGACATCAGCAGGCAGCATCTATGTAAAAAGAGGACAGATGACATTTCAGGTTAAAGGACTGTTTGGGTCTCTGGATGGTGGCAAGAGATGAAGTAAAACAGCAGGTGGTGATCTTCTGCAGTCACATGGGAAATTACCGTGAGAAGTGGTTAGAGGAAATAGAAGAGCAAACTAGAGAAGAAACAGTTCCTTTGGAATGCCCCAAAGGCAGAGGAGGGAAGAGGTGACTGAATGTGCCATCCGCAGAGATAGGGAGATGTTGGAAGGACAATCTTATATTAAGTTTGCAATGGAATATGGAGACCAGGGAAGTCTGTCCTTGCTCAGGTTAGGAAAAGAATGGGTGAGAACAGAGAGTATAGGAAATAGGTGAAACATGGTCAACAGTGCTGTTAACTATGACAGAGAATAAACCGGGGTTAAGGAGGAAAGAAAATATCTCAAGAGGTACAGTAACTTTATTGTAAATTCTATCTGTTTCAAGATTCAAGTTAACCGACACCTTTGCCTCATACTTCCTCCCTGTAGCTCTTGATAACTACAAAAGTAATTTGCTCAAACAATTTACAAGTCTACAAATAAAAATAGCTGCTTGTACAACTCCTGCACCTGCCACCTACCATCAGCACATCTTGGGCACTAGCAAGTAGACACAAAGTCCCACGTCACACTACCTAGCCAACAGCTTAACAAACTGTCCCTATGCAGACAATTCAACCAATACATCGATAGGAAAGGGTTAGAGTGATAATGGGCCAAGCACAAGCAAATAGGACCAGCTCGGTTAATAAACTTAGTTGGCATAGATGACTTGGGCCACAGGTACTTGATTTTCCACCAGGGTCCCATTTACCTGCATTCGGATCATACCTTTCTGATGCATATACCTATCCAAACTTCCTCTTACATGTTACATCGAACCTGCAACTACCACTTCAGCTGGAAGCTTGTTCCACACACACATTATCCTCTGAGTGAGGTTTCCCCTCAGATTCCTCAGGATATTTCATCTTTCACCCTAAATCTATAAACTCTAGTTCTAATCTCATCCAATATGAGGGGAAAAAAACTTAAATGCATTCACTGAATCTACTCCCCTCAATTTTGTATTGTTCTATAAGATCTATATTTCTACACTATTCTTGGTTGGTGCGACTGTAACGAAACACAATTTCGCTCGGGATCAATAAAGTATGTCTGTCTGTCTGATCTCTTCCTCATTCTTCTGTGCTCCAGGAAATAAAAGCCTGGACTTTTCACTATAACTCAGGTCAAATCCTGACAATATTCCTGCAAGTTTTCTCTATAGTTTTTCAAGCTTATTTATATCTTTCCTGTAGGTAGGTGACCAGAACTACCCACCATACTCTAAATTTGGCTTCTCAACATTTTATACAACTTCAGCCTAACAAGCCAACTCCTGTACTCAATGCACTAATTTACAAAGACCAATGAGCCGAAACCTCGCCTTACAACCCTATCTACCTGTGCTGCCACTTTCAAGGAATTATGGATCTGTATTGCCAGGTTACTTTGTTCTACCACACATCTCAGTGCCCTACCATTCACTGTGCAAGTCTCATACTAGTTTATCCTCTAAGTGCAACATCCAACACCTGTCTGCATTAAATTTCATCTTCCATTTTTGCAGCCCTTTTTCCCTACTAATCTAGATCACTTGGCAAGTTTTGTAGCCTTCCTTACTTTCCACTATGTCCCTATCCTGGCGGCATCCTCAAATCTGCCCATCAATTTATCCACATTATCATGCAACTCAGAAGTATAGATGATAAACAACAATAGATGCAGCACCATCTCTGGAGCATAGTCACAAGCCTCCGAACAGATAGACAGCCATCTACTACCATTCTATGGTTTCTCCTCCTAAACCAACACTGAATCTAACTGACTACTTCATCCTGAACGCCAAGCAACGTCGGGACCAGCCTCTCATATAGAATTTTGTCAAGGGAACTGATAAATTCCACATAGACAATGTCCACTACCTTCCCTTCACCAACCTCCTTAGGAAAAAATCAAAGATTTGAACTGCCACACAAAGCCATATTGACTATCCCTAATCAGGCCCTGCATATCCAACAAACACCAGGAAATCTGCAGATGCTGGAAATTCAAACACACAAAATGCTAGTGGAACACAGCAGGCCAGGCAGCATCTATAGGGAGAAGAACTGTCGACTTTTCGGGCTGAGACCCTTCGTCAGAACTATCCAAATACTTATATATCCTGCCCCTTGTGGTATCTTCCAACAATTTACCACAGCTGTTATCAGGCTTAACAGCCTATAACTTCCTGGCTTATTCTTATGTAACTAATGTTGTTCTATACTCATCTCAGGATAATCTAGACGGGAAAGACACACGTTAGACTATGGTTCATTTACTACAGTTCTACCTTCAATACTACTATTCCAAGAAAACTCTGCACTAAACTCTGTACCCTGGTAATTAATCCCTCTTACTGCAACTGAATCCTTGACTTTCTGATCAATAGACTACAATCAGTAAGGATCGGAGCCAACACCTCCACCGTGATTATTCCAAACACTGTTACTCTGCATGGTTGCATCCTCAGCCCCATACTCTACCCCCTGTACACTCACAACTCTGTGGCCAGATTCTGCTCCAATTCCATCTATCAGCTTATAGATGATACTACTATAATGGGCCACATCTCAAATGAGTCAGAATGCAGGAAGAGGATGGAGAGCTTTGTGACTTGATGTAATAACAACCTTTCCCTCAAATGTCAATGAACGAGCTGTTCACTGTCTTCAGAAAAGGGGAGGTGGGTGGGGGAGGCACTGGGTGCTTCACTTTCTTAGCTGTGAAGATCAGCAATAGCCTGTTCTGGTCCAACCACGGTGACATCACGGCTAACGCCTTCACTTCTTCAAAAGGCTAAAGAAATCTGGCATGTCCCCATCGACGCTTACCAATTTTTAGCGGAGTACCATTGAAAACGTTCTACCCAGATGCATCATAGCTTAGCCTGCACAGTGATTCAAAGAACATTTATCGAAGTATGTATACAGTATACGATCCTGAGAGTCATCTTCCCACAGGCAGCCACGAAACAAAGAAAAACATCAAACCCCCAATGTGCAAAAAAAGAACAAGTTGTGCAAACAGCAAAACAAAACAAGCGAAAAACACAGAATATAAAACACCAAACCACAAATCATCCAACCAATGCAGACTTATTCAGTTCAGTTCAATCTAGCTCTGTGTCATTCATAAACTTCAGGCTGCAGACTAGGCCACCCCAATCAAAATCACACAAAATAACTAAAAAAGAGGCAACCAGAAACCAGAAACAAATCATAACACAAACTGCGTCAATTAATAGCCAGGACTCTGGCAGCATTGAGCGAGAAGGAGAGAACATCACACGCAAACATCTTTCACCAGCAGCAAGCAAGAGGCTAGTAGAAGGTATTGAACACCAGCCTGCCTTCTGATCTTGCTCCAATGATTTCAATCGTCCTTGACGCTTTAATCGGCGAGATTGGCAAGAATGAAGTCAATCATGGGTTCACGCCCCATCTCCAGCTTCCTGACCTCCAGGCCATACACTTCACACGAAACCTCACAGAACCCCCTCGGAGGCAGCAAAGCACCAGATCACTTGATCAGCCCAAAAACACAACACCAAAATGTAGATCACAGGCTCCAACTGTAGTAGAATCATATTTGAAGAAAAAGAGAAAGAAGTCGTTTTGTGGACCGTCTCTGAAGGATGTTGCCCAGATGCATTTGCAAGAAACTGCAGAGTTGTCAACATGGCTCAGTACATCACTGAAACCAGCCTCCCCCCTCTGGAGTTTGTCTATACCTCTCACTGCATCAGTGAAGTATCCAACATATTCAAAGATCCCACCCACCCTGGATTCTCTCTTCTGCCCTCTCCCATCAAGCATAAGATACAAAAGTCTTAAAGCATATTCACCAGGCTCAAGGACAGGTTTTATCCCACTGTTCTATCACCCAGTAGCACTTACATTGACTGTGATGAAGTGCTTTGAGAAGTTGTTGATGAAACACATCAACTCGTGCCTGAGGGGTGAATTGGATCCGCTCCAATTTGCTTACCGTCAGAACAGGTCAACAATAGATGCCAGTTCATTGGCTCTTCACTCAGCCCTGGAGAATCTGGACCGTGAAGATGCATACATCAGGGTGCTCTTCATTGACTACAGCTCAGCATTCAACACTGTCATCCCCCCAAAACTAATCACAAAGCTCCAAGACCGAGGCCTAAATACCTCCTTGTGCAATAGGATTCTCAATTTCCTTAGTCAGTTCGGATTGGCAACAACATCGCCTCCAATCACCATCAGCATAGGTGCATCACAAGACTGTGTGCTTCTACCCCTGCTCTACACGCTTTATACTTGCGACTCTAAGGCTAAGTACATATTCAAGTTTGCTGGTGACATCACTGTCGTTGGCCGAATCAATGATGGTGACGAATCGCCATTTAGGAGATTGAAAATCTGAATGAATTGTGCACAAGAACCTCACCTCCAATGTCAACAAAACCAAACAGCTGACACGGGGGGGGGGGAGAATCGGAAGTCCACAAGTCAGTCCTCATCAGGGGATTAGACGCGGAGAGAATCAGGAATTTTAAATTTCTGGAGTTAATCAATTCAGGGGATCTGTCCTGGGACCAGCACCTGAGGGCACAGCGGCACCTCTACTTTCTCTTTGTAGATTCGGCACGTCATCTAATACTTTGATACACAGCTATTGATGCAGAGGAGAGTATCTTGACTGGTTGCATCATGACCTGGTAGTAAAACACAAATGCCCATGAACGATAAAGCAAACAAAAAGTAGTCAATACAGCCCACTCCATCCCTACCACCTAGCACATCTACAAAGAATGCACCACAAGAAAGCAGCATCCATCATCAAGGACCCCACCATTCAGGCCATGCTCTCTTCTCACCGCTGCCATCCGGAAAGAGCTACCTCAAGTCCCACACCACCAAGATCAGAAACAGTCAACTACCAAGACTCCTAAACCAGTGTGGATAACTTCACTCACCTCAACACTGATTCCACAACCTATGCCCCACTTTCAAGGACTTTACAACTCTTGTCCTCAATGTTATTATCGTTGCTTTTGAATTCGCACATTTTGTCTTCTTTTGCCCATTGTTGTCTGTTTTTGTGTGTAGTTTTTCACTGATTCCATTGTGTTTCTGTTTCTACTGTGAATGCCCGCAAGAAAATGACGACCAGGCACAGATACAACCTTTGACTCTTGAATGGCCGCCTTAGCCTCACAATGTAGCTCGTTGTGATCTTGTACTTTACCTGCACTGAACCTTTTTGACAGCTTGTACACTTTATGCTACATTTTTAAAGCTTATTCTGGGTCAATGCACGGTGCAATGATTTGATCCGTATGAAAAACAAGGTTTTCACTGTATGGCAGTACATGTGACAATAAAATAGAACGACCAATAACAACCTTAGCCATGCCCTCGCCTTACAACGTACTACACCCACAGCTTATCTACATGAAATAACCACTCCACAACCCCCACACTTACAAACTGTCCCTTGCACCCCCGCCGTCCCTTCTCCGACCCTAAACACAGGGTTATGTCTTTTGCATGCCACTCTGGTCTGTACTAACCCCATCCTCACCCACCGTCCCTCCTGTGTACCTGGCCCATTGTGCCGCCCCACTTGCGCGCCTCTCCCCCTCCCCGCAGTATCGCGGCCTCCACACACACACACAGCATCTCTCCCTCACCCCATCGCTTCTTGGCCCTGCCGGCCAGCACGGGCCGCATCTGGTCGAGACGGGTGGCGTAGATGTTGGCGTACTGCCGACTGAAGCTGCGCTCGCCCAGCGTGAAGCATCCCGAGTGGTTACTGTAGGAGGAGGTGGGCAGCCGCTCAAACGTGGGGCCATGCTGCGCCGGCAGCGGGGCCGACAGCAGGGTCTGCTCCTTGCGGGCGGCGTGCTCGGAAAACATGGTGAGGCCAGATGCAATCTGTCGGGCACCAGGTCCCCCCCACCCCCTCGGGAATTCCTCCAGCCAGCCGTAACGCCCAACGACCGCCAGGAGAGCCGGCACAGCACCGCTCACTCGGCTCTATTGACGAGCCTCTCGTGTTCCTCACTGACTTCCGGTTGCGCGCGCTCGCGTCCAGTCGCGGCGCGTCCGCGCGCCTTGCTGGCAGATTCCCGCCAAACGAGGCGCGTGCACGACCAACGGGCCGACGATGCCACTGGAGGCGAGACGGGCAGCGGACGGCCGCCATGTGTTGAGGGGCGAAAGGAATCCGCCATGTTGGTGAGGGGCAAATTGGCTGGTCGCGAAGCTGAAGAGAAATTATGTCCTGGGAAGGTCACACTGCAGGTTATCTTCTTTGCGTGAAATAGAGCAGTCGTATAAACGAGCAAACGGAGACCGGGCCATCTGTTTGGCATGTGATTCAGGGAACAGCATTAGGAAGTGCAACAGGTGCTAACTCCTTTTTAAATGTCTCTGTTTTTTTCCACAATAAAATGCCGTGGGATCTTCAAAACAAATTGATTACCAGTCCTGACGAAGGGTCTTGGCCCGAAACATTGACTTCATTTCCACAGATGCTGCCCGACCTGCTGAGTTCCTCCAGCGTGTTGCTGTGACCCCAGCATCTGCAGAGTATTTTGTGTTAAATTGATTGTCAAAGTACATATATGTCACCATATACAACCTTGAGATTCATTTTCTTAGGAGCTTCACAGTATAGCCAAGAAACAGAATAGAATTGATTAAAGACTACACCCAACAGGACAGATGGGCAACCAATGTGCCCATTAGTTTCAGAGCATATCTAAAAATAGCACTTTGGACAACTAGCACACCCTCAGTAAAGTAATGGAGGGTCAACCTAGATTCTTGAGTTCAAGTGTCTGGAGTGATGTTAGAAGTGGTGAGGGAACTGGACTGCAGATGCTGGAATAATCTGCTGGAGGGGTTGAGAATGTCAGGCAGCATATGTTGGGGGAAAGACATGCCTGATATTTCAAGTCAGAACACTGCACTAGGTCCTGATAGGCTGAGTTCCTCCAACACTTTGTTGTTGACAAAAAAAATTAGGGCTATCGTCCATTAAGTAGCAATAGACTGAACAATTTACTCTTGCCCCACAGTTTTAGGTATTATTTTTCCTCAAGTGCCATTCCAATTTCCTTTTGAAAACCCTAGCTGACTGCTTCCACAATTCTTATCAGCAGTAACGTCTACATTATCACCAAGCTCTACGTTTTAAAAAAGGTGTATCAGTGCATCCTCTGTGTCTTTTTGTTGCTCAGTATTTTCTGTCTTTAGATTTCAAAACCTATATATTTTCTTCTATTTTCTATTTTACCATGGCTGAAAAAGACAAGGAAGCTGCACACTAGCTTTATTTTCAGACTGTGGTGGTGGTGACAGGAAAGAAAAAAAAGGTGGCATTGTGGACTTTGGCATGGGGAAGTCAGGGTAACACAGAACAGTCCTTACTGAGTGGTCCGCAGTGGAAAGGGTGAGCAGCTTCAAGTTCCAGATCATTAACATCTTGGAGGATCTATCCTGGGCCCAACATTTTGATACAATCACTAAGGCACTCGCTGGCTGTACTTCATTAGGAGTTTGAAAAGATTTGGTATGTCACCAACGACTTGTACATTTCAATAGCTCTATGGTGGAGGACATTCTAACTGGATATAACACAGCCTGATATGGAGGGTCCAACACACAATAACAAAAGAGGTGCAGCAGGTTGTATATTCAGCTAGCTTCATTACAGATACAACTCTCCCAATGATTGAGGAATCTTCAAGAGACATCCATCACTAAGGATCCTCACTCTTCGGGCTATACCCTCTTGTCATTACTACCATTGGAGAGGAAGGGCTGGAGCCTGAAGACCCAAGCTCAACAGTTCGGGAACAACTTATCCCCTCCATCAGATTCCTGAACGGCCCATGAACAGCACCTCATTATTCTTTTATTTGCACTAATGAGAATCAATTTTATTATCATTGGCCTATGGCATGAAAATTGTTGTTTTGCAGCTGCAGTACAGCGCAACACATAAAAAATGAGTAGAAATTACAACAAAAATATATACAAATAAATAAATAATGCAAAAAGTCTGCAAAGTAGTGAGGTTGAGTTCATGGGTTTATGAACTGTTCAGAAATCTGATGGTGGAGAGGAAGAAGCTGTTCCTAAAATATATGTCTTTGGGCTCCTGTACCTCCTCCCTGATGGTGGTAATAAGAAAAGGGGATTTAATTTGCGATTTATAGTAATTTTTAAATGTTTTTACACTATACTGTTGCCACAAATCAACAAATTTGACATTGTATAAGACTGAGAATAAACTGATTCTGATTTATGCATCTGATACTGAAGTATTCTTGTCCCACTAACTGCTGTCTGAATTCTATATTCTATATTCCCTAGAATATAGCAGGCTGAGGGGTGGCCATATGAAATCATGAGGGACATAGATAAGGTGAGTGGTCACGTTCTTTTTCTCAGAGTGGGACACTCTAAAACTAGAGAGCACAGGTTTAAGATGAGAGCATAAGAATTTAAAGGGGAGCTGAGGGACAAGATTTTCACAGAGGGCACCAGAGGAACTGATAGAGGTAAGTACAATGACAAAATTTATAAGACATTCAGATAGGATGGGAAAGGTTTAGTAAGGAAGTCACATAAGCCCCATAAGTCAGGGCTGATGCATCCTAATGAAGAGCCTCAGCCTGAAACATCAACTGTTTACTCTTTTCCATAGATGTTGAGTTCTTCCAGGCATTTTGTGTGTGATGCTAAGCCCTACAAAACTTTGTTCAGGCCACATACAGAATATTATATGCACTTCCAGCAAGGATGTGAAAGCTTTGGAGAAGACGCTGAGGAGGTTCACCAGGATGTTGCCTGGATTAGAGAGCATAAGGTGTAAGGAGAGGTTAGACAACCCAGATTGTTTTCTCCTGAGCTTCAGAAGCTGAGGGGTAACTTTGTAAAGTAAGCTAGCATGCAAAATAGTATTGCATGTCAAGGTAAAGAGCATAGATAGGGTAGATAGAATCTTTTCTGAGTAGACAGGTAAAATAGTACTCCCCTTCTGAACACCACTAGATTCATTAGTAATGGAAAATGGAGCCTTTCTATGCTCAAACACTAGTTCCTAGTTATGTTAAATAGAAGCCATAACCTTTGCTATTTTGGAAATGACAATGAGCATAAAGAAGATTCCAGTCAGGTAGATTAGAAATCAGTAACACAAGAGATTCTGCAGATGCTGGAACTCGAGAGCAACACACACAAAGTGCTGGAGGAACTCAGCAGGTCAGGTAGCATTTCTGGAGAGGAATAAGCAGTCAATGTTTTGGGCCGAGACCCTTCATCAGGACTGATTAGGTTAGGTGTAGGTCTGGGTTAAAAGGTGAGATGAAAACTCAAGTTCCTAATTGGCAATCAGTGATGAATCTCCTAACCAAGTCTGGTACCAGGTTAGGTTTATTTTCAGAGAAAACCACATAATATAACCAAAAGCTACTAGCAATTGAAAATAGCAACAAGCGCATGTCTGCATCTACAATCAACCTCTAGGGATATCCAAAATCCCAGCTTCACACAATACTTATTCTATCAATCTATCATGAATGATATAAAATTTTTAATTTCATAGGTATTTGTAAAAGGAAAACACAGCACACAAGATCTGAAACAACTTGATTAAACAAAATGTAATTGTAGATTGAATGGGTGATGTGGTGGATTTAGGTATAGATTCACAAGGTGATTCTAGGATTGAGCCGCTTGTCACTTGAAGAGAGGCTGATAGCTCTGGGCCCATATTCATTGGAATTCAGAAGAATGAGGGATGACCTAATTGAGACCTATTGTATGTTGAATGGATGTGGAGAGGATCTTTCCTATGGTGGGAGAGTTTAGGAACCGAGGACACAGCCTCAAAATAGAGGGGCGTCCTTTTAGATTGGAGATGAGGAGGAATTTCTTTAGCCAGAGAGTGATGAATCTGCAGAAATCGTTGCCACAGATGGTTGTGGAGGCCAGATTTTTACATATATTTAAGGCAGAGGTTGATAGGTTCTTGATTGGTCAGGGAATGAGGAAGAAAGCAGGAAATTGGTGCTGAGAGGAAAATTGGATCAGCCAAGATGAAACAGTGGAACAAACTCAATGGGCCAAATGCCTAATTCTGCTCTTATATCTTATGGTCCTATGTTGAAGCATAGCATTTAAAGAAGATTAATATCCTAAAGTTTATCAAGGAAGTTTGTGTAAGTTTATGGCAAAATATATGTAGATCAACTGGACTGTTGGCAAAAGGGATTTAATCTTGACTAGTGCAAAGAGATTCATTGTGGGAAGTCAAATAAGTTTGGAACATGTACCACAGATTCTCGAGTGCTAAGCAATGTCCACTGAAAATTGCATCACGAGTACATTGGTGAAGAAGTCGTACGACCTGCTTGCCGTGACATGATCGAAGGTAAAAGTCGGGACACGATGTTGCAAATTTACAAAATGCTGGTTAGATTTCATTTGAAATACTGTGTGCAGTTCCAGCTGCCACTATATGAGGGATCCAGTTGAACTGAAGAGACTGCAGAGGAGATCCACCAGGATGTTGCATGGACTGGCATGAATTTCACTCAACATCAGCAAAACCAAAGAGCTGATTATTGATTATAAGAGAACAAAATTGAGGGTCCATGAGCCAGTTTTCAATAGGGGATCAGAGGTGGTGAGTGTCAATAACTTTGAATTCAGTGGCATTATCTCACCAAAGGATCTGTTCTGGGACCAGAACGTAAATGCTATTTCAAAGATGGCACTGCAGCATCTCTACTTTCTTAGAAGTTTGTGCAGATTTGGCATGTCATCTTAAACATTGATGAATTTCTATAGATGCACTGTGGAGAGTACCCTGACTGGTTGCATCAAGGCCTAGTATGGAAACACCCATGGCCAAGAATGGGAAAGCTTACAAAAAGTGGTGGATACAGCCCAGTCCATCACAGGAAAAGCCCTCCCCCACCCTTGAATGCATCTGCAAGGAGCTCTGCCACAAGAAAGCAACATCCATCACTTCTCGCTGCTGCCATTAGGAAAGAGGTCCAGGAGCCTCAGGTCCCACACCACCAGGTTCAGGAACAGTTAGTGCACTTCAACCATCAGGCGTCTCAACCAACTTCACTCAACTCAGCACTGAACACAATCTCTGGACTCTCTTTCAAGGCCTCTACAACTCGTGTCCTCATTTATTATTTATTTGTTTGTTTTATTTTGTTTTTGCGCTATTTGTCATCTTTTGCAAATTGGTTCCTTGTCAGTCTTTGTGTATAATTAATCATTGATTCTGGTGTATTTCTTTATTCTACTGTGAATGCCTACACCAAAATGAATCTCAGGTGACACATGGTGACACATCAAAGTTCAAAGTAGACGTTATTATCAGAGTACATACATGTCACATTGCTTGTGGGAGCATCTCAATAGATGAACGTAGCTATCCCCTTTTGTTCAAGAGTCTGATGGTTGAGGGGTAGTAAGTGTTCTTGAACCTGGTGATGCGAGTCCCAAGGCTCTTGTACCTTCTACCTGATGGAAGCAGCAAGAAAAGAGCATGGCCTGGGTGGTGAGGATCTTTGATGATGGATGCTGCTTTTCTACGGCATCATTTCATGTAGATGTGCTAATGGCTGAATCCATTAACTTTCGTAGGATTTTCCACAAAGACATTGTTGTTAACGTACCAGGCCGTAATACACATACTTTGATAACAAATTTACTTTGAACTTCAAACTTTGAATTTAGTTATGGGGGAGATTGGATAGGCTAGGCTTGTTTTTCTTGAATTGAAGGAGGCTGAGAGATGGCCTAAAAAAAGTGTATAAAATTCCAAGAGACATAGGGTAGATCATCATAATTCGTTTACTTGTAAAATATCAAAAACTGAAGGTTTAAATTGGTAAATTAGATTATTATCATCACATGTACCAAGGTACAGTGAAAACTTGTCATTCTGATGAATTCGTTACAACGTTACATGGTAAAACAGAGTGCAGAATAAAGTGTCACAGTTACAGATAAAGTGCAGTGCAGACGATCATTAAGGTGCAAGATCATAACGAGTGTTCTGGCCTCTTGAGGGGCAGTACACTTTGCATGGACATCACTTTGTATATGTAAGCTGTTTTTATATCTTTTCCTGTGTGGGTTAGTTTTGATTTGATTTGAAGCACATTGGAAACATGCACAAGTCCATCCACTCTTTACTTGCCCTTGAAACAGCGATATCTTTTCACAAGTGAGAGATCTTGTTAAAAACCCTGACGAAAGCATCCGTTTCAGGTGAGAAGTTGATAAGCTCACTGCATAGCTGTGTACAGGTGCACAGTAAGGTAGTAGAGTGAACAGCTAGCTCATCTTCAGAAGCATCAGCCACGGATTGGAGACATGTCTGAACGATGTAGATGATAATATCAGCTTCCGACCTGAAGAACGATGATCGCCAAGACCTGGAAGTCAAGGCAGAATGTGACTCATCTATAACGCCTTCAACGAGCAAAACCACAGTTAGCATAGCTGCAGCACGAGTCCACTCCAGAGTTGAAGCTGCAAGAAATTGTGATGCAAATGGAGAAAGCACATGTAGCATATAGACATAGAGAGAATACACGTAGAGATTATATTAAATGTGCTCAAGGACGAGCCGGAAGCTGAGGCAAATGTGTATGAAGCAGCATCTGACTTAGACAGTGGTGAACCTATAATCGGAATTAATCACGTTTTAATGACGTAACAGCTAATTCACCTTGCTAAAGAATATGCCCAAATGCATTTTGGCTGTAAAAAAAATGTCCTCAACATGCAGTCAACATGCCTTTCACATAGGGTTACAACAGCAAAGACCCTCAACACCCCCTTTCACAGTTTGACCACAGCAAAGACATCAGTCAAGCGTTGCTACTGATGCCAACCCCACCTGCACAGACAAGGGCAGACTGAACTTCAATCCATCCCAGGACACATATTTGGCAAATTAGTCTCCACAGTATTCTCATTCAGGAGCTAAAGGTGCATTAGGTTTCACTTGGTATCTGGCTCGTTGAAACCTAGTCACAGCAGGACTAAAAGTGTCCAACACCAGTCTACCAGTTATCTGTCCCAATGCCATGGAAGGACTATGTCTCAAACCTAGCAAAGAGCTAGACCTTCTCTGTAAGTGGCTTGCTGGAGAGTCACTGCAATGTGCCAGGAATGTTAGAGGAGTTCACATTAATAATCCAGCTACAGGTTTACAAACGCTGTGGCAGAAGCTGGACGAATGCTACGACTCTCCAGGGGCAACTGAATCTCTCTTCAGTGATTTTCCAAAGCTCTCACACAAAGAATCATGGAAGCTACTGAAGGTTGCAGATCCCAAACATGAAAGAATCTGCAAATGCTGGAAATCCAAGCAACACACACAAAGTGCTGGAGGAACACAGCAGGCCAGGCAGCATCTAGGAAAAAAATATAGTCGACATTTCAGCCCAAGACCCTTTGGCAGGACTGATTTAAACGTCTTCAGAGTAGACATCCCTGGAAGAGACTTCACAGTGTAGTAATCCAATAACAAACAAGATAAAATGTGCAGATGCTAGAAACCCAAGCAACACACACAAAGTGCTGGAGGAACTTGGCAGGCCAGGCAATCCTTCGGCAGAACTGTACTTTTTTCCATAGCTGCTGTCTGCCCTGCTGAGTTCCTCCAGCATTTTATGTGTGAAGGTTGCAGATCTGTTGTTGGAACTGCAAGCTGTAAAATTGAGGGTTACCTACTAGGACTGAGTTTCTTGGACACTGCAAGAGGAATAAACCCTATCATGAAGAAACCACTGAACAACATACAAGAACAGTGGATAACTGAAGGGTTCAGGTATAAAATGAAGCATCACTTCCCCTACCTGCCATTTTCATTCTTTGTGGACATAGCTTGCCACCACATAGATATGTGAAATGACCATAGTTTTACGCTCTCAGCATCTGGTAACACCTCATTCAAAGAGGGGTTTCCAGCAAAGGCATAGAAAACCTAAACCCCCATTGTGGTCAAAAAACTGAAGTAGAAATCTCAATCATGAACCTTAATATATAATGTCATGTTCATAAGAAACCTCAGCCCTTAAGGAAATGCAGAGGATTCAGAGAAAAACCAGTCGCAGACCAAACAAGAAGTGGACACAGATCTTTTCAATGATTTCAAGTTCCCTGGCCCCAAGCATTTTATTTTCACCATGGACGTCCAGTCCCTATACACATCTAACCACCACCAGGAAGGCCTCAAAGCTCTCTGTTTTTTTCTGGACACGAGACCCAACCAGTTTCCCCTCCACCATCACTCTCCTCTGTCTAGCGCAACTTGTCCTCACTCTCAATAATATTTCCTTTGACTCCTTCCACTTCCATCAAACAAAAGGTCTAGCCCTGGGTACTCACATTGGTCCCAGCTATGCCCGCCTGTTTGTCGGCTATGTGGAACAGCCTATGGTACAAGCCTGAACTGGTGTCACTCCCCAACTTTTCCTACACTACATCAATGATTGCATTGGTGCTGCTTCCTGCACCCATGCAGAGCTCGTCAACTTCATCAACTTTGCCTCCAACTTCCATCCTGCCCTCAAGTTACCTGGTCCATCTCTGACACCTTTCTCCTCCTTCTCGATCTCTCTATCTCTATTTCTGGAGACAGCTTATCCACTGTTGTCTATTATAAACCCCACTGACTCTCACAGCTAGCTGGACTGTACGTCTTCCTACCCTGTTACTTGTGAAAATACCACCCCCTTCTCTCAATTCCTCCGTCTCCACGACTTCTGTTCTCAGGATGAGGCTTTTCATTCCAGGATGAAGGAGATGCCCTCCTTCTTCAAAGAAAGAGGCTTCCATTCCTTCACTATCAACTATGCCCTCAACTGTATCGCTTCCATTTCACGCATGTCTGCCCTCACCCCATCCTCCCGCCACCCTACCAGGGATAGGGTTCCTCTTGTCCTCACCTACCACCCCACCAGCCTCCACATCCAGCACATTATTCTCCATAACCTCTGCCATGTCCAATGGGATCCCACCACCAAGCACATCTTTCCCTCCCCACCCCTTTCTGCTTTCTGCAGGGATTGCTCCCTACGCAACTCCCTTGTCTATTCGTTCACCCCGCCCCCAACTGATCTCCCTCCCGGCACTTATCCTTGCAAGCGGAACAAAAGCTACACCTGCTCCTACACCTCCTCCCACACTATCATTCAGGGCCCCAAATAGTCCTTCCAGGTGAGGCAACACTTCACCTGTGAGTCTGTTGGAGTTATACTGTGTTCAGTGCTCCAGGTGTGGCCTCCTGTATATCGGTGAGCCCCGAAGTAGATTGGGAGAACAGTTCGTTGAGCAACTATGCTCCGTCCGCCAGAAGAAACAGGATCTCCCAGTGGACACCCATCTTGCTTCCACTTCCCTTTCCCATTCCAACATATCAATCCATGGCCTCCTCTACTATTGCGATGAGGCCACACTCAGGTTGGGGGGGGGAGAAACACCTTATATTCCATCTGGGTAGCTTCCAACCTGATGACGTGAACATTGTTTTCTTGAAACCCCCGCCCTCACTATTCCCTATTTCACCTTATCTCTTTACCTGCCCATCACCTCCCTCTGGTGCTCCTACCCTTTTTCTTTCTTCCATGGCCTTCTGTCCTCTCTCCAGTCTTGTATCTCTTTTACCAATTAACTCTCAGCTCTTTACTCGCCCCCCCCCCCACACCAAGCTCAGTTTCACCTATCACCTTGTGTTTCTCCCCCACCTTCTAACTTGACTCCTCATCTTTTTTTCTCCAGTCCTGCTGATGGGTCTTGGCCTGAAATGTCGACTGTACTCTTTTCTGAGTTCCTCCAGCATTTTGCGTGTGCCGTGGACCGAAGATGCTTTCTAAACGAGCGCTCAATATGCTTCAAATGTTCTGTTTCAACAGCACACCGAGAAAAGGACTGTAAAGTTATCACATACTGCACTGAGCACACCAGTGACCAGCATTTCATTCAGGGTCAGCACCTTGGGTTGTTCCAGGTTCCAGCACACCCATGGCAGAGCATGGTGGGGAGCTAGCTGAGCACCACTTCCTCAAGCGCAGGTATACATGGGAAGGCGTCTAGTCAACATCTACCTGGAAGGAAATCCTGAGTAAAAAAGTAAAACAACGCACACAAGATGCTGGTGGAACACAGCAGGCCAGGCAGCATCTATAAGGAGAAGCACTGTTGACGTTTCGGGCCGAGACCCTTCGTCAGGACTAACCGAAAGGAAAGATAGTAAGAGATTTGAAAGTAGTGGGGCGAGGGGGAAATGCGAAATGATAGGAGAAGACTGGAGGGGGTGGGATGAAGCTAAGAGCTGGAAAGGTGATTGGCGAAAGTGATACAGAGCTGGAGAAGGGAAAGGATCATGGGACGGGAGGCCTCGGGAGAAAGAAAGGAGAGGGGGGGAAGCATCAGAGGGAGATGGAGAACAGGCAAACAACTAAATACGTCAGGGATGGGGTAAGAAGTGGAGGAGGGGCATTAGAGAAGTCAATGTTCATGCCATCAGGTTGGAGGCTACCCAGCCGGTATATAAGGTGTTGTTCCTCCAACCTGAGTTTGGATTCATTTTGACAGTACAGGAGGCCATGGATAGACATACTGGAATGGGAATGGGACGTGGAATTAAAATGTGTGGCCACTGGGAGATCCTGCTTTCTCTGGCGGACCAAGCGTAGGTGTTCAGCGAAACGGTCTCCCAGTCTGCGTTGGGTCTCACCAATATATAAAAGGCCACACTGGGAGCACCGGACGCAGTATACCACACCAGCCGACTCACAGGTGAAGTGTCACCTCACCTGGAAGGACTGTCTGGGGCCCTGAATGGTGGTGAGGGAGGAAGTGTAAGGGCAGGTGTAGCACTTGTTCTGTTTACAAGGATAAGTGCCAGGAGAGAGAGATTGGTGGGAAGGGATGGGAGGGGGAACGAGTGGACAAGGGAGTCGCATAGGGAGCGATCCCTGCGGAAAGCAGACGGGGGGGGGGGGGGAAGATGTGCTTGGTAGTGGGATCCGGTTGGAGGTGGCAAAAGTTACGGAGAATTATACGTTGGACCTGGAGGCTGGTGGGGTGGTAGGTGAGGACAAGGGGAACTCTATCCCGAGTGGGGTGGTGGGCGGATGGGGTGAGGGCAGATGTGCGGGAAATGGGAGAGATGCGTTTGAGAGCATGGTGGAAGAAGTGAAGCCCCTTTGTTTAAAAAAGGAAGACATCTCCTTCGTCCTGGAATGAAAAGCCTCATCCTGAGAGCAGATGCGGCGGAGATGGAGGAATTGTGAGAAGGGGATAGCATTTTTGCCAGAGACAGGGTGGGAAGACGAATAGTCCAGGTAGCTGTGAGAGTCTGTAGGCTTATAGTAGATATCAGTAGATAAGCTGTCTCCAGAGATGGAGACAGAAAGATCAAGAAAGGGGAGGGAGGTGTCTGAAATGGACCAGGTAAATTTGAGGGCAGGGTGAAAGTTGGAGGCAAAGTTAATGAAGTCAACGAGCTCAGCATGTGTGCAGGAGGCAGCGCCAATGCAGTCGTCGATGTAGCGAAGGTAAAGAGGGGGATGTATACCTGTATAGACTTAGAACATGGACTGTTCCACAAAGCCAACAAGAAGGCAGGCATAACTGGGACCCATACGGGTGCCCATGGCTACACCCTTGGTTTGGAGGAAGTGGGAGGAGCCAAAGAACTAATTCCGCTAGACGGAGGAGAGTGGTGGTAGAGGGGAATTGGTTAGGACTGGAATCCAAAAAGAAGCGAAGAGCTTTGAGACCATCCGGGTGGGGGATGGAGGTATATAGGGACTGGACGTCCATGGTGACAATAAGGCAGTGAGGGCCAGGGAACTTAAAATCATTGAAAAAATTCAAAGCGTGAGAAGTGTCACGAACATAGGTGAGAAGAGATTGAACAAGGGGGGATAAGACAGTGTCAAGGTATGCAGAAATGAGTTCAGTGGGGCAGGAGCAAGCTGAGACAATAGGTCTACCTGGACAGGCAGTTTTGTGGATCTTGGGTAGGAGGTAGAAACGGGAAGTGTGGGGTGTGGGAACTATGAGGTTGGTGGCAGTGGGTGGGAGATCCCCAGAGCTGATAAGGTTTGTGATGGTATAGGAGACAATGGCCTGGTAAACCTTAGTTGGGGTCATGATCAAGGGGTAAATAAGAGGAGGTATCAGAGAGTTGTCGCTGTGCCTCGGCCAGGTAGAGGTCAGTACACCAGACAACAACAGCTCCCCCCTTATCAGCAGGTTTTATAGTGAGGTTGGGATTGGTGCGGAGGGAGCGGAGAGCAGAGCGTTCGGAAGGAGTGAGGTTGGAATTGAAAGAGGGTGTGGTGAAGTCAAGACGGTTGATGTCCCATTGGCAATTAGCAATAAAGAGATCCAGAGCAGGCAGAAGAGCAGAGCGGGGTGTCCATGAAGAGGAGGAGGGTTGAAGACGGGAGAAGGGGTCATTGGTGGGGGTAGGAGAGTCCTTGTTAAAGAAGTAAGCTCGGAGATGGAGCCGGCGGAAGAAGAGTTCAGCGTCATGGCGTACGCAAAACTCGTTGAGGTGTGGGCGAAGGGGGACAAAGCTGAGGCCCTTACTGAGGACAGAGCGCTCTACCTCAGAGTGTTGAAGGTCGGAGGGAATGGTAAATACCCGGCACGGATGAGAGATGGGATCAGAGGGGGGAGGGAGGCTGGTAGCGTCAGTGGAGAGGGAAGGGTTGGGGTGAGAGGAAGATGGAACCTCTGAGGGCCCTTCCCTCTGTTCCACTGCTTCCTTGTGAGAGAGGATCATCAAGACCGCATCATATTCCAGTGGTTTCATGACACCAACTGGATAACGAGATTCTGTAGTACTGTACAAGAGTTCATATATTCGGTTCTTTTCTTTCTTTTTTCAATCTTTTTATTGATTTTAAAAAGAAGTGTGTATACAAACAGGAGTAGAATATCGCTGGTATATATGTCAATAGCAGTACATACAGAAGGTAAGATAAACAATATCAGAATCACACATAGTGTTAATCTACAAAGTATAAATTTGATATAGAATATATAATTCTCCTCATCAATTTATAAAGAAAGGAAGGACTATTAGAAATTTTTTATATAAAAGAAAAGAAAAAAAAACACTATTCTAAACAGAAAAAAAGGACTAGGCAGTCCATCCTGAGAGAAAAACCAAGAGAAGAGAGTCTCTGATCAAATCCAAGGTTCTGAAAAAAATAGCTGGAAGAGAATCAGATCATATGAAAAATCAGATCATATGAAAAATCAGATCATATGAAAATATTGAATAAAAGGTCGCCAGATTTCTTCAAGTTTAAAGGATGTATCCAGTGTCCGACTTCTTATTTTCTCTAGACTTAAACCGGACATGATAGAGGAAAGCCAGTAAAAGGCGGTAGGAGGGTTAGGGTCCTTCCGTTTAAGTAAAATGGCTTTCCTAGCCAATAAGATTGGAAAGGCTATCATCCACTGAAGGGAAGCAGGAATATATCCTGCTTCCGATGGAATAATCCCAAAAATAGCTGGGACCGAAAATAGCTATTCGGTTCATAAGAGTTCATATTTAGCTATCCCTCAACAGCTGTGGCAATGAATGGCCTCAAGAGGACAGCGATCAAGGGAGAGAAGGAATTCAGGACTGAAGCACAGAGGTACATAGGATGGCATTTCTATGTTGATGATGGTCTTAAATCATTTTCTAGTGCAGAAGAAGCAGTCAGCATGCTGAAAGCAGCGCCAGACATGTTGACACAATCTAATCTCAGACTGAATAAGATTGCATCCAATGGCGCTGATGTCATGCAATGTTTCGCATCTGAAGATATGGATTACAGAACCTTGATCTTGGACAGAACTTCCCTGCTCTGCAGCACAGTCTGGGCCTTGGATGTGACCTTGTTACAGACAGCTTTACTTTCTAGGTCACTGATTCCATAAGACCCTTTACGCATCGTGGTGTGCTATCGACTCAACAGTCTAATTTGACTCCCTTGGATTTGCTGATCCGATCAGTATCCAGGGATGCTTCATGTTCAGAAAACACACACAAAATGATGGAAGAACTCAGCAAGCCAGGCAGTTGAGTCCTCCAGCACTTTGTGTGTGTTGCTTGGATCTCTAGCATCTGCAGATTTTCTCTTGTTCATATTCAGAGAGCTGAGCTCAGACATTTGTGGCTGGGATGTCCCACTCCCTAAAGAGAAACATGAGCGTGGTAGCAGTGGTGTTCTTCCCATCAGGACCTTAAAGGCTTGAAAATTCCAAGATCCTATATAACAATTCCACTATCTGCAGCTCAAAAGAAAGAGGCATGCATCTTCTGTGATGTATCATCTAAAGCTATTGCTGCTGTTGTATACCTGAAGGTCACAGACGCTGCTGGGTATAGTGAAGTTGGATTCATCCTGGACAAGGCAAAGCTTGCTCCCAAACCAGATCTCACCACACCAAGGCTTGAGCTCGCTGTTGCTGTCCTAGCAGTTGAGATGGCAGAGATGACAACCGAAGAGCTGGAGACAGAACTAGATGATGACAAGTTCTTTACCGACAGCAAGATTGTGCTTGGCTATATATTTAATAAAACAAGGAGATTCTATGTTTATGTACATAATAGGATCCAACATATTAAGCAGTCAACCCAGAAGAGTCAATGGAATTATGTTTTTACTGGTCTCAACCCAGCTGATCATGCCACAAGAGGGCTCTGAGCTAATCAGCTCACCCTCTCCTCACGGCTAACTGGCCCAGTATTTCTTGCTGATCCCCAACAGGAACATAGCAGGAAATTTTTGCCTTAGTTGACCCTGAGGCAAGTGTAGAAACACGTCTTCAAGTGTCGAACAACATCACCACTCCAGCTTGGCAGTGCACACTTTGAGTGTTTATCAGGCTGGAAGTCACTTACCAGAACAATTGCCCAGCACTCACAGTTTGCTCATTCCTTTGCAGGAGTGTGGAGGACGGAGCTTAGGATGATGCAAGCGACTCTTTTGCTTGCACCTTTGGAAACAGCTCTGTTTCTATCTTTAATATCTCTTTTTTTTCCCTTTTCCAGGTTCTTTTGAAGACCCTGACCTAACGCTGACTTTGGTTCTTTGCGGAAATGGGACCCATTTTCAGGGCCTCACAACCAGCCACTTTTTGATATACCAAGGACGCGGCCTGGAAGATTAGCGCGCCTTCAAGGTGCCAGATTTTCATGGCTCTGGAGGCGGGCAGATTCGAGGTCAGTGCCACTGCCTGATGTGTCGTGGGAGTATACTGAAGATTGGAAGTGGTGATCTGGCTGCAAATCGTTGAGTAGTTTTGTTATGTTTACCCTCTTGCTGTGAAATGGGGACACCTCTTTTCCCTTATTAGGGCCTGTGGTATGTCGAATTACCGGGTGAACGAGTAGTCTTTGGGGTACTGCAAGTCTGTGTCTTTATTGATGCTTTGCTGCACACTTGAGTGCTCGGTGGTGGGTGCAGATGCTTTTTTGCTGGTGGGGGACGGAGGGATCGTCGCTTTGGTGTTGCTTATGCGTGGGAGGGGGGAGCTGGGGGGACTTTGGGATTCAAACATTTAACTGTCATTCATTCTTTGGGGCACTCCTCTGTTTTCATGGATGTTTGTGAAGAAAGAGAATTTCAGGATGTATATTGTATATGTTTCCTGACATTAAATGTATCTATTGAGTAACCAAAGACAACATTTGCAATGGTTGGCATGTCCATAAGCAACCTCTCAGCACAGAGCAACTGAATCGAGCAAAAGTACAAATCCTTCTTGTTATTCAGAGACAGGTGTAGGCAGAGGAAGTGCAGTGCGTCACAGAGCAGGAACCTCTCCTAAAACAAGGTGTGTGTTGCTTGGTAAACTCTGCCCCTTTCTTGACTCTGAGTGGCTGCTACAATTTGGAAGGCATATTATGAAGGCACAACTCTCCTCAGAGGGAATTTACCCAATTATCATCACGAGTAAGTATCATTTAACCTCTTGCTTATTAGACATTACCAAGAACAAGTATGTCATCAAGTCTGGCATTTTACTGAAGGAGCTGAAAGAGTAGCAGGGTTATAGATTGTTGAAGCCTGATCTACAGTTGTGTGACATGTCATGAGTTGCGGGGTAGACAGCAGGAGCAGAAAATTGCAGACATGCCAGCAGATCATTTGAGCACTGATGCTGCATTTAAGTATGTGCGTTTTGACGTGTTTGGCCCATGGTCCACCACCACAAGGAAAACACGCAGATGTCATGCAGATTGCAAACACTGGACTGTCATTTTTGCATGCATGAGCGCATGTGCTATTCCCATCAAAGTGATCGAATCAATGGATTTATCCAGTTACATCAATGCCCTCCGACACTTCTTCGCAATCAAGGGACCAGTGATGTAGTTAAGGTCTGATTGTGACACAGATTTCATCAGAGCCTGTAGAGACCTTCAAATTGATCCCAAAGGCTGCAGCAACAATCATGTGAAGAACTACCTGTCCGATCAAGGTTGCACATGAATTTTCAACCGGCCATACGCTTCACATATGGGTGGTTATTGTGAACGAATGATTGGCATCACGTGTCAGAATCTTGATGCTATGTTTCTTAAGCTTGGATTTTCGAAGCTCACACATGGCTTCTAGATAACCTTCATGGCTGAGGTCATAGCTATTGTAAACTCCAAACCACTTAACTTCATACTCTGCAGATCCAGATGAGCCTTGTATTTTGACTCCTGTTATGCTTCTAAAACAAGAAGTTGGCTGTCCTCCTGTTCGGCCAGGTCACTTTAGCAATGCAATCTACGCCAGCAGCAAGGAGCCAAGTCCAGAGTATGGCCAAGACTTTTTGACCAAGGTGGTGAAGAGAGCACATTAGCAATCTCTGGGGTCAGAGGAAGTGGAGAACTGAGAGGCCAAATTTATAAGCAGGTGATGTCATCTTACTGAATGGCAACCAAGCCAAGAGATATGATTGGCCTTTAGAGTTGGTCACACAAACTTTTTCCTAGTGAAGACGGGAAAGTTAGAAAACTCAAAGTGAGAACAGTTAAAGATGGTGCAGTAAGACTGTTCTCCACACTGGTCTCTGAGCCTATCTTTCTTTTACCAAAGACTTAAATTAAATAATCATTTGATTTTTAATTTCAGTAGTTAAGTTTGACATCCTATGGAGCCAGGCGAGGAGCGTTCTGGCTTCTTGAGGCAGAGTTCGTTTCGTATGGACATCACTTCCTATATGTAAACTGTTTTGATATCATTTCCTGCGTGCGTTAGTCCTGATTCGATTTGAAGCACACAGTGGAGAGATACATGCACCCATGGGAGAAATGTACAAACTTTCTTAGAGAGGATGCAGGAATTGAACTTCTAACCCCTCCAGGTGCTCCAGTTTCCTCCCACAGGCCAAAGACGTATCGGTTAGTAGGTTAACTGGTCATTGTAAATGTTACTGCAGTAGGCTAGACAAGCACTGTAGGAGACAGTGAGAAAGAAAAATAAGAATGCAGTGGGAACATGGCTTGCCTTTGCCTGGTTTGAGAACTTGGTCTTCAAACGCTGGTTCCCTCAATCAATGGCACATTGAAGACAAAGGTGAATTTCATCACTGCTGTTGCCAAGATATGAGAAGTCCATGTTTTCCGGGTCTTGTTTTGAACCCTTATAGTCCGAGGAGGGGCGGATGTGGAATGTTTGTGCAATTCTCCCATAGGCGACTGTGAACGAGGTGACGTTGGCTTGCAGTTTAGTGTCCAAACATACATAAGCATAAGCTTCACTTGCATAAAGATGAACACTGTAGTTCCTGAGCGTAGTTGCCATAAGATAAGTTTTGAAGATTAAGTCCACTTTGAGATGAAGTTCAACATCAGGGTGACAAAAGGTGGAAAAAATTGTCAGTGTATGACAGACCAGTTTTCACTTGAGATTGACTCCGCTGCACAGCCATTATGTTAGGATCATGGCTTGCATGCCATAATGAAATGTAAGATGGCGACAAATTTTTATAGACAGATAAACCTGTGGAGATTAGTGTTAGTCACTGCATTTCTCTTGCTCTCAAATCAGAGGGTAGCTAGACTGGAAGGAGGTAGTTGAGGTGGACACTATTGATAACTTTCTGTAGCAAGAGGACCTTTCTGTAATTACTATAGTCATTTTTTCCTCTTTCTCCAAGATGGTTCATGATTATAACATCTCTGAGGTTGCATTAAGTCCTCCTCTTCTCACATGTGGACAGCGTGACTGGATTTTTAACTGAAGCTCTTCACCACTGACTTTTAAAATCTTGGCAGGGATATAGTCTGTTCCCAGAGTCTGGTTGGTCGCAATTGAGATAAAGACATTCACAGTCAACCAGGCAGCAAAACAACAGTCAACTGGACAACAGTGAATGTTGCAATCCTTTCAGCTTTTGAGACATGGGCTACCCGGAGAGGCACCTGAAAGGACGAGAAATGCAACAAAATACACAGTCTGCTGAAAGGATAAGTGATCAAACACGCAAGTGTCTTCCCCCTTAGCAACATCCAGAAATGGGGTTCTAATTACACTGAGCTGGCTCTGTTGGCCAGGTCTTACCATTTCCATGCCAAACTAAAATCTACCTAAACACAGACCCTGATCTGAGATCTGTCGCAGGAAGAGATTTCCTTACAAAAAGCCTATGAGGAAGAAAGCGACATTTCACCAACTATTGGGAATACTTGGCCCATGATTACTCAAAGTGAAGGAGGACCATTCAGGATGGTGTTTAAAACCTCAGATCCAGGCCTGAGGAGCACATAGAAGCCCAGTGTTACGAGAAAGAGGTGTGCACCACCTTACAGCTACAAACCTGTAATTCTCTAAGACATCTCTTTCCCCATGTGTAGAAGAGTCTTCAGTTGTGACATTGGTCTGATTAGTTGTCTCAGAACCAACAAAGTTGGTCACACTCAATCCGAGTGACTGCCTCAGATTATTGAAAACAGTCTAAACGCCGATTGTGGCAAATCGTGTTTTTCTCTACTTTAATTGTAGATCTGGAGGGCGAAGCTTAGTCATGATGGCACTAAACAGCGACCCCTTTGCTTGCATCTTTGGAAAGAGCTCTATTTCCATCTTTAATATCTCTATGTTTCCCTTTCAGGGTTCTTTTGAAGACCCTGACCTGGAATTACACGCTGACTTTGCAGGAATGGAACTCGCTCTTGGGGTTTCTCGACCGGCCGTTATTTGAAATGCCAAGGATGCAGCCGAAGAGCTCAGCTCACCTTCGGAGGGCCAGGATTTCGTGCCTCTGGAAACGGGGGAGATCGAAGGTCGGTGTCCTGGCAGGAGATCAGTGTGTCGTGGGAGTCAGAAGATCTGTGGCTGTGTGTCCAGAGACCTGAGATCACTGGGCACAGAGCTCAGAAAAAGTGACTCAATGATCTTTTAACATCGTAAACCAGTGAGTTGTTCGTTATGTCTCCCCTTTCACTGTGAAACGGAGACACCTCTTTCTCTCTTATTCGGGGGAGAGAGAGCCTGTGGTGTGTCGAATACCGGGTGAACGAGTAGTCTTTGGGGCAAGTCTGTGTCTTTGCTGTTGCTTTGCTGCACACTTGAGTGCTCAGTGGTGGGTGCCGATGCTTTTTTTTGCTGGTGGGGGAGGGGGATTGTTACATACCCCATAACTGGGTCACTTACCAGCAAAGATAGAGAGGTCCGTTGAAGTCTGATGGTACTATTTTTAAAAGTTTTTATTTATAAAGGGGCACAAAAATAAGGTTAATACAAACATTCAGATAATATACGTCGTCAATACTCAATCTAAAGCGCGGGTATAGTAATAATCATCAATAAGAAGTAGCTCTATCGTTTGTCTAGGGGTAATATATTGTCCTTTGGAAAGATGAAAGTCACTCAGTTCCTGCAGGCTTCTGGGTTGTGGGGACCGCTGGGTTTTCACTTGTTGGAGAGAGAGAGATTTGTGAGAAAAGAAACTTGCCCGGGTCTTTTGGTGAGGTCGATCCGTTGAGTCGGGGGAGTTGGTTCCCCGTTGTTAGTTCAAGAAAATCGTTTCTGTGATACCTGCCACCGGCTCCCAGGCAACGGGAACCGAACGCACGTGGCTTCCTTCAAATGGCTGCCCGCTATTACGGGATCGCTAGCGTCTCTTCTGGTGCGTCTGAGGGGCCGTCTCTACAGCCCCTCTTTTATCTGGACTCACGGGGTCTCAGATGTCAATCAGGTTGGGATGATGCAATCTCTCCCCGTCACCCAGCCCACGTTGCCCCGAGGGCTTGCACGTAGCCCAGTCCCCAATCCACAAAGGTGTCTCCAAGAGACAATGGCCGTTATCTGTGGCTTTGTCTTGCTGAGGGGCCAGGACACATTCCAAAACCTTGAGGATTCTCTCTCATTTCCTGGGTCCAAGACCCGAGTTAATAGCGATCTTGCGATTCTCAAGAAGGAGGGGGCTGCGATCATAACACATGCGGGAGGGTGGAGTTGGGGGGGACTTTGGGGTTCTAACATTTAACTGGCATTCATTCTTTGGGGCACCCCTCTGTTTTTGTGGATGGTTGTGAAGAAAAAGCATTTCAGGATGTATATTGTAAACATTTCTCTGACATTAAATGTACCTTTGAAACCTTCGATAAATCCTGATATTCTGATTACGGGGAGACACAGGCAGCCAACACAAACCAAAGCATTGCACCTACAATGACAATCAGACAGAGGATGTCGAGGTGACTTGGTTTATTCCTGAATTTCTCAGTGGGGTTACAGTGACATCATTGTTTGTATAAAATAACCTTAAAGTGCTTTCCATTTTCCCCATTAGTAATTCAAACAGCTACTGAGTGGAGATTATTGCTGCTTGGCCAGTGATGCGGAGTGTTTATTCTGTGAGCTTGTTATACCATATGGAACAGAAAGACCTCAGCCTTGATGTAGCGCTGAGGAATAGTAGTGGGACAGAGATATAGATAGAACAATAAGCTCCTTCACAAAGTTTATCCCTCAGTAACTAAAAATCTGGTCCACACCCACATTCTAGCCTGCTCAGGAACACGGAGGGTGGGGAAGAAGCACAAGCTGGCAAGTGATAGGAGAAACCAGGTGAGGGAGAAGGTAGGTGGGTGGGGGGAGGGATGAAGCGAGAAGCTAGGAGGTGTCAAATGGACGAGGTAAAATGATGAAGAAGAAGCAATCTCGCAGGAGAGTGGACTATGGGAGCAAAGGAAGGAGTTGGGAACCAGAGGGAGGTGACGGGCAGGTGAGAAGTGAAGAGTTCAGAGGAGAACCAGAGTGGGAAAAGAGAGGAGGAGGAAGTGGAATAAATCACTGGAAGTTAGAGAAATTAATGTTCATGCGGTCAGGTTGGAAGCCACCCAGACAGAAACTGAGGGGTTGCTCCTCCAACCTGAGTGTACCAATGGACCGGCATGTTGGAATGGGAATGGGAAGTAGATTAAAATAGGTGGCCATTGGGAAAGCCGCCTTTTGTGGTGGGCAGAGCAAAGGTGCTCAGTGAAGAGGTCTCCCAATTTATGTTGGGTCTCACTGATGTAGAGACTGGCTTTGGAGGCAGTGCAGAGGAGGTTCACCAGGTTGATTCCAGAGATGAGGGGGTTAGACTATGAGGAGAGATTGAGTCACCCAGGACTGTACTCACTGGAATTCAGAAGCATGAGAGGAGATCTTATGGAAACATATAAAATTATGAAAGGGAGAGTTAAGAGAGGCAGGAAAGTTGCTTCCACTGGTAGGTGAGACTAGAACTAGGGGTCATAGCCGCAAGATTCAGGGGAGTTAATTTAGGTCAGAAATGAGGAGAAACTGATTTTCCTAAAGAGTGGGGAATCTGTGGAATTCTCTGTCTAAAGAAGCAGTGGAGGCTACCTCAGTAAATATATTTAAGCCAAGGTTGGATAGATTTTTGCATAGTAGGGGAATTAAGGGTTATGGGGAAAAGGCAGGTAGGTGGAGATGAGTCCACGGTCAGATCAGCCATGATCTTATTGACTGATGGAGCAGGTTCGACGGGCCGGATGGCCTACTGCTGCTCATATTTTGTATGTTCTTATTTTCCTATATCCTCATGATGTGGAGACTGTACACAAATGGCATAAGCATCACTTTCTCTAACTTCAGTGATTTCTCCCCCTCCCCTTCTCTCTTTTTCCATTCCTCATTCTGGTTCCCCTCTTGCCCCTTCTCTTCTCCTCACCCGCTCATCACCTCCCTCTGGTGCCCCTCGTCCTTCCATTTCTCCCATAGTCCTCACTTTTGTCCTATCAGATTCCTTCTTCTACATCCCTTTACCTTCTCCACCTATCCCCTCCCAGCTTCTCACTTCACTCCTCCCCCTTCCCCACTGCCCACCTTCCCTCTTGCCTGGTTTCACCTATCACTCGCCAGCTTGTCCTCCTTCCCCTCCCCCACCTTTATTTTGGCTTCTTCCCCCTTCTTTTCTAGTCCTGATGAAGGGTCTCAACCTGAAACATCAACTGTTCATTCCTCCCCCCATACATGCTGCCTCACCTGCTGAATTCCTCCAGCATTTCTGTTTGTAGCTTAGTATTCTGTTGTGATTAGTTGAATATCTGAGGAAAAATTGCATCGAGACACTGAATTTGGTGCCGAATTGCTGTCATTATTATGTCACTGCAAAAAACAATTACAATGAATGATTTAAATAAGGCAACTGAATGGCTAATGGAAATCAAGAAAAAATTGCAGATGCTGAAAATATGAAACAACATAGACAGTCTTGTAAATGCTTAGCCGGCATCTCTGAGACTGTGTGCTGTGTTGTCTTAGGGTGCAGATGTCAGAAGTAGAAGCCAGCGCTTGGCTTGGAGAAGGCGAAGCTGGCAGACGAGCTGGAGAGGATTCAGAGGGGCTGACCCGGGTGCAGACCATGTCGCTGCCTGCCACTTGACGGCATCGGAGTTGGTGCGTGCAAGCGGTGTGCAGTGGCTGTGAGTGGACATTTCTCTTGCGATCGCAAGACCCTGTTGGACATTGATAATGTGAAATCCCGTAGGCCTTTTTCCCTTGTTTGTTGGTGAGATAGGCAATGAGGTAGCAGCATGGCCTCGGTTGTAGCAAGGACTAGGCCTCAAGAAGGTTTGCCAGTTGCTGCTGTTCAGGTGAGACAATGTGAGAGTTGGTGTAGCATGGAGTCCATGTTGGCCTCTCATGTCAGTGCTGCCCTCCAGTGTTTGACTGATGGAATAACAGGCTGGATCGCTGGGAGTTGTACCATCCATTTACATGTCACTCAGGGATTTGGACTATACGCGTGTTTTCTTACATATTGGTGTGTGTTTTTATTTCTCTTTCTCACTATTTTGAATGTGCGTATGTACCTTGGTCCCAGAGGAACACTGTCTCAGTTGGTTGTATCCATGTATGGTTTGAATGATAATTAAACTTGATTTGATTTGATTGATCTGTGAAAGAGGAACAGATGTTTCAGTTCAGTTTTGTCTGACAAAGGTTATTCCATCTGAAACATTAACTACAACATACCTAATTTTGTTAATGACATAACGATAGGTGGCCAAGTGCAAGGAAATTGCAAAGAGCATGACAGATGAAATAATTTGGCAAAATGTAATCTATTAGGAAAATAGAAAAGCAGAATTGTTTTTTAAAGTTTCAGATTGAAAAATGGTTTTTGATGTAATATATTTGGGACCTTTTAAATGAAACACATAAGACCTTTATGAACTAAATATACAAACCTAAGGTCACATCTAGAGCACCGAATGGATGTTTTGTCACATTACCTAAGGGAACATAGAGTTACTTTTGGCCACTGGACTGATTTGTACAATAAAAGAATTGTACTACGAGGAGAAATTAAGTTGACAAGCCCACAATTTTTGGTCATTAAAACATGTAATAAATTCCTCAGATTTTGGGGTGATGTTTCCCCTGACTGATGAGTCTAAAAGGAGGGACCAGAATCTCAGAATAATACTTGGTCACTTGGGACCAAAGTGAGGAGAAAGTTCTTCAAAGAGTGTGAATCTGTGGAATTAGGTACCTTGTGGGTGCTCATTCATTGAATAATCCACTAAGATTGATTTTTAGATAATAATCTAAATGGGGATTATGCATTAAGGTGTTGAAAAACAAGAATCTTATTGAACGTTGAACCAACTCAATTACTGCTTTTATTTCTTATTCATTTATATTTCTGCTTTTATTGATGACAGCAGGTCCCCTTTCAATTTATGCTTCTTCCTTCTCATCTCCGTGTGTGATAATGTAACAGAGTGACTTGTAATCAATGTTTCCTGTAACATCAATAGGAGACACAGCAAACATCTGCTGAACCTGTAGGAGCAAGGGACAAGAACAAAGAGATTATAATAGTCAGAGGGAGAGACATACGCAAATAACAGGCTTGTATGGACATAGACACTTTCTTTTTCTGCTTCTAGTAGTATAGAAAGAATAAAACAAAGATTAAGGATTTGGAAACCCCATGCTTTCCTACACATCTCACTGTCTCTTTTTATTTTAATAATCTCACAACTCATAACATTACAAGATCCCCAGTTTTTAAGTGTCAGCATCTAACTTGTAAAGAACTATCCACTGAAAGATAATTTTAGCTCCTCTGGAATGTACATCCTGTATTGTTAATATTCAGGGACATAACTCTATTCCCTTAAGGGTTTATTTGTCCAATGAGATCATTCTGACTCTACCAAATGAGTTGGCAAAGCTTGTTTGAAACTCCCAGCGTTCAAGCAAATGCATAATTCAGGGTAAGACCTCACCTCTTCTGCACTGAACTTATCGGCCTGTGACATCAGCAGTGTTTTAAATCTGCAAAAGCAAACAAAGAGATACATATGGTTTTAATGTTCTTGCCAGACTGGGTTGTTAATGAAGTCACTTGACAGTTTGGACTTATTTTTGCTAAACTTTTAGTAGCGGTTGTTGTTCATTTTCACATCGGGTGGCATTTTTACCATTTCTGTAACATTTTGACTGTTTTTTTAACGAGGAAAAGTTGCTAGCTTGATGCTCAACCCAGTATGGGATGGAAAGCTTGTAAATTTACAGATTTGAACTCGGAACCATTCACCTCAAAGTCCAATGCTAATGCCACTACACTACCGCTTGGCTATGATAGCAGTTAGCACAACACACCATTACAACTCAGGCCAGTCTGGAGTTTGCGGTTCAGTTGCAGTGCTGTTCTGTAGCGAGGCTCTGTACGTCTGATGCACCATCAATAACTCACTCTGAGACGTAAGAAGCGAGGTATCGGCTTTTATTGACTGGAAGAATGAACAACACTACATCCTGGGGAATGAGGCTGGGCAACAGGCCTCAGTCGCCTTTATACAGGGGTCTGTGGGAGGGGCCACAGGAGCAGTCCAGACAGGTATATGTAGTTCACCACAACGTCATAATGTGAAGGTTTTCTCCAGGTCCCCTGGCTTCCTCTCACAGTCCAAAGAAGTACCATATAGTTGGTCACGAACTTATCAATCACCCCTTGTATGTCTCGTCAGCTGTATCCTCGCTCCATACCAAGAGTATATTCTTGATCTCGGGATCACTGCTGGTTGTGAGATATTTCATGTTGGCAAATAATAAACAAGATCAATCTGTTCCAGGCAAATATTGAAGAATAGCTGGTGACCCGGATATTAGAATTCTCCTCCTCTTTTAACTATTACAAGAAAATTTTACTGAGAATGCAAACGGGCATCAGTTTATTGCCCCGTGCAAAGGTTTTGAATTGTTAATTTAAATAACATTAAACTCCACTGCCAACCTCTGCTGAATGGATTGAGCAGAATATTCTAACGTCTGGAGCTTCCACTTCTGGGTCAATGATGGGGGTCCTATATGAGAAGGAGTCCTTCTATGTTCATACCATTATGAACATAGAACATAAAACACTACGGCACAGTACAAGCCCTTCAGTTCATGATGTTGTAACAACCATCTCAGACCAGTCTAGCCCTTTCAAGTTCACCAAATGAAACAACGTTCCTCTCGATTAAGTTGCGCAACACAGTACATAGAACACACACACACACACACACACACACACACACACACACACACACACACACACACACACACACACACACCCCTACACACACACACACACACACACACACACACACACACACACACACACACACACACACACCCCTACACACACACACACACACACACACACACACACACACACACACACACACTCACACACACAAACACACACACACACACACACACACACACACACACACACACACACACACACACACACACACACACACACACACAGCACTTAAGTAATGTAACCACAAATAAATTAACAAATAATAAGGTGAATTTATGACACAAGTTAAAGAGAAAACAGTATAATGCTACTGGCGCTTCATACATGATGAGACCCAGGTAGTGGCAGGGAGTTCAGTAGTCTCACGGCCTGGGGGAAGAAGCTGTTTCCCATCCTAATGTTATGGTACCTCCTGCTTGATGGTAGGGGGTCAAAAATTGTAGAATGGATGGGAGGGATTATAGACAATGCTGAGGGCACTGGATATGCAGTACTCCTGGTAAATGTCTCTGATGGGTGGAACAGAGACCCTGATAATCCTCTCAGCAGTCCTCGCAAGTAGTCAGTCCTTGCAGTCAGATGCCTTATGTGGTAACTTCTACTTTACAAAAGACCACTCGACAATGTTATGGCCAAAAGAACATCTTTATCTGGAACGGCAAATGATATTTACAAAACAGCGGCTTCCAGGTATCTCGTGCGGCATGGATGGGGGAACCATATACAATGCATACTGGGAGTAAAAAGAGTGGAAGTAAAAACCCCACCAACCCTGGAACCCGCCTCTTGCTACCAACAGTTTCCCGATTAGTATTAACTTACTGTTAATAATACTCACATTACAACACCTTACAATTCTCGTACCATATAATCATATAACAATTACAGCATGGAAGCAGACCATCTCGGCCCTTCTAATCCATGCCGAACGCTTACTCTCACCTAGTCCCACCTACCTGCACTCAGCCCATAACCCTCCATTCCTTTCCTGTCTATATACCTATCCAATTTTTTTTAAATGACAAAATCGAACCTGCCTCTACCACTTCTACTGGAAGCTCGTTCCACATAGCTACCACTCTCTGAGTAAAGAAGTTCCCCCTCATGTTACCCCTAAACCTTTGTCCCTTAACTCTCAACTCATGTCCTCTTATTTGAATCTCCCTTACTCTCAATGGAAAAAGCCTATCCACGTCAACTCTATCTATCCCCCTCATAATTTTAAATACCTCTATCAAGTGCCCCCTCAACCTTCTACGCTCCAAAGAATAAAGACCTAACTTGTTCAACCTTTCTCTGTAACTTAGGTGCTGAAACCCAGTTAACATTCTAGTAAATTTCCTCTGTACTCTCTCTAATTTGTTGACATCTTTCCTATAATTCAGTGACCAGAACTGTACACAATAATCCAAATTTGGCCTCACCAATGCCTTGTACAATTTCAACATTACATCCCAACTCCTATACTCATTGCTCTGATTTATAAAGGCCAGCATACCAAAAGCTTTCTTCACCACCCTATCCACATGAGATTCCACCTTCAGGGAACTATGCACCATTATTCCTAGATCACTCTGTTCTACTGCATTCCTCAATGCCCTATCATTTACTATGTATGTCCTATTTTGATTAGTCCTACCAAAATGCAGCACCTCACACTTATCAGCATTAAACTCCATCTGCCATCTTTCAGCCTACTCTTCTAGACTATGATGCAGCTGGTCAGGGCACTCTCAATGATGCTCCTGTTAAAATTGGCTAGAATGGAGATGTGGAGAGCCTTACGCCTCAATCTCCTCAGGAAGTAAAGATGCTGCTGCGCTTTCTTGACCAAAGAAATGGTGTTGAGTGACAAGGTGAGACAATTGGATATGTACACTCCCAGAAATTTGGTGCTTCTAACTCTCCCCATGGAGGAGCTGTTTATGAGCAGTGTTCAGATTCCCTCAGAGTCAGGTTTAATATCACGGGACTATATTGCAAAATTTGTTGTTTTGCAGCAGTAGGAAAGCACAATAATTAATAAAAATACTATAAATTACAAGAAGAAATATATATATATAATAAGTAGTTCAAAAAGAGAACAAAAATAATGAGGTAGTGTACATTGTCCATTCAGAAATCTGATGGTGGAGTGGAAGAAGCTGTTCCTAAAATGTTAAGTGTGTGTCTTCAGGCTCCTTTACCTCCTCCCTGATGGTAGCAATAAGAAGAGGGCATGTCCTGGGTGATGGGGGTCCTTAATAATGGATGCCGCCATTTTGAAGCATCGCTGTTTGAAGATGTCCTCGATGCTGGGGAGGCCCGTGCTCATGATGGAGCTGACTGAGTTTGCAACTTCCTGTGGCTTTTTCCAATCCTGTGCAACATGAAACTGCTCACCCCTTCCACTGCTGATCCCTCGATGAGGACCGGTGTTGGTTCTTTCCCCTTCCCCATCCTGAAATCCACAATCAATTCCTTGGTCTTACTGACATTGAGTGCAAGGTTGTTGCTGCGACACTACTCAACCAGCTGATCTATCTCACTCCTGTACACCTCCTCGTCACCACCAGAAATTCCACCAACAATAGTTGCACCATCAGTACAACTATGAGTCACTCCAATTTTTTTCATTCATGTTATTTTATAAGACTTTAAGACCATAAGACATAGGAGCAGATTAGGCCATTTGGCCCATTGAGGCTGCTCTGCCATTCAATCATGGCTCTCTTCTCCCCTCCTCAGCCCCACTTCCCAGCCTTCTCTCCATAACCTTTGATGCTGTGTCCAATTAAGAACCTGCCCAACAGGCTGACCTCCTGTGTCAGCAAGTACTCCATAACCTCATCCTTCACAATCGACCCCAACCACTGAGATCAGGCTAATTGGTCTATAATTCCCTTTCTGCTGCCTTCCTCCTTTCTTAAAGAGTGGAGTGACATTTGCAATTTTCCAGTCCTCTGGCACCATGCCAGAGTCCAGTCATTCTTGAAAGATCATTTGTAATGCCACCACAATCTTTAATGCTACCTCTTTTAGAACCCTAGGGTGCAGTTCATCTGTTCTGGGTGACTTATGTAGCCTTAGGTCTTTCAGCTTTTTGAGCACCTTCTCCCTTGTAATAGTAACTGCACTCACTTCTCTTCCCTCACACCCTTCAACATCTGGTATGCTGCTAGTGTCTTCCACAGTGAAAACTGATGCAAAATGCTGGTTTAGTTCACCTGCCATCTCCTTGACCCCTGTTATTATTTCTCCTGCCTCATCTTCGTCCTATATCCACTCTCATCTCTCATTTATTTTTACATACTTGAAAAAGCTTTTACTATCCACTTTGATATTCTTTGCTAGCTTGCTTTCATATTTCATCTTTTCCCTCCTAATGGTTCTTTTAGTCGCTCTCTGTAGGTTTTTAAAAGCTTCCTAATCCTCTGTCTTCCTGCTAATATTTGCTTTGTTGTATGCCCTTTCTTCTGCTTTTACAATAGCTTTGATTTCCCTTGTCAGCCACGGTTGTACTATTTTGCCATTTGACAATTTCTTCGTTTTTGGATTACACCTATCCTGCACGTTCTTCATTTCCCCAGAAACCCATGCCATTGCTGCTCTGCTGTCATCCCTACCAGCAGCTTCTTCAAATTTACTTTGGCCAACTCCTCTCTCAGACCACTGTAATTTCCTTTGCTCCATTGAAATACTGCTACGTCAAACTTTACTTTCTCCCTATCAAATTTCAAGTTGAACTCAATCACATTGTAATCACTGTCTCTTAAGGGCTCTTTTACCTTAAGCTCCCTAATCGCCCCTGGTTCATTACAGAACACCCAATCCAGTATAGCTGATCCCCTATTAGGCTCAACAACAAACTGCTCTAAAAAGCCATCTCATGGGCATTCAACAAACTCACTCTCTTGAGATCCATTACCAACCTGATTTTCCCAATTGACCGGCATATTGAAATCTCCCATGACTATCATAACGTTGCCTTTTGATACGCCTTTTCTATTTCCTGTTGTAATCTGTGGTCTGCATCCCAGGGAACAGAAAATGTGTATCAAAAGGGCCACACCACCCCCTCTGCCTATCTTCCTATCCCTCCGAGGAATTGGTTAACTGTGCCCAAGAAAGCTTCCTTAATCAATATACAGAGGGCACTATTAGAAAGGGTACCACTTTGGACCTCCTCATAAGGAATACAGAAGGGCTAGTGACTGCAGCATCAGTCAGGGAGCACTTCAGGTCTAGTGGCCATTATTCTATTAGAAGGGGTGGGTGCACAAGTTAAGGTCCTAAACTGGGGCAGGGCCAGTTTTGGAGATTAGGAGACATTAGGTGGGATCTTGCAGAGGTCTATTGGGTTGTACTGTTTGCTGGTAAAGGGACAATTAGCAAGTAGGAGGCTTTTAAAAGTGCAACATCCAGAGTCAGGGAGTGGCATGTTCATGTTTGGGTGAAGGGCAAGGTTGGCAACTTCAGGGAGTTTTATGTTTACGAGTTGAGGCTCTCATTGGTAAAAAAAAAAATAGAGACATACATCAGGTGGAGGCAATTGGGACAAACAAACCCTTTGATGCCTGTAAGTGTAGAAGTACACTTAAGAGGGAAATTAAGAGTGCACGAAGAAGGTTTTGGATGGATCTGGTCAGCAAGGTTAAAGAAAATCCCAAGAAATTCTAAAGATCTATTAAAAGGGCGGTTAAGGAGAGCCTTAAAGAACAGCATGGCTGTTTATGTGTGGAGTCACAGGAGAAGGGTAAGATTATTAGTCTTATTTGATTATATATCGGCTTTTACTGTTACAAAATGAGAAATGTGAGTAATGATGTCTTTGGACCACATACAAACTACCTGGATGGGGATTTTGGCAGCCGTCACCCGGATCAAGGTGGGTAAATCCCCAGGACTTGACCAAGTGCATCTTTGGATCTTGTGGGAAGCTGGGGGAGAAATTGTGGAGGCCCTTGTCTAGATAATTGCTTCATCTTTAGCTGCAGGTGGAGTTCCAAAACAAACTGATGGTGGAAAATGTACCATTATCTAAGAAGGAAAGCCAAGACGAGCCAGGGAACTACAGGCTTCTGGGAGTATTCTGAGGGACAGGATGTAATGAACACAGCTTTGTGTGTAGGAAATCATGTCTGGCAAATCGCTTAGATGTTTTTGAAATGCAAACTGAGAGGAGAGATGAGGGTAGAGCAGTAGTCGTTATCTATAAGGACTTTAGCAAGGCCTTTGACGAGATCCTACACGGCAGGCCAGTCTGGAAACAGACTGCATGGAACAGAGGAACCTAGTACCAACTTCCCTGAAAGCACGCAGGTAGCGAAGAAGGCATTTCATTAGATAGGACACTGAATACAGGGGTTGGGATGTTATGTCACAGCTGTACAAAACTTGGTGAGACTACATTTGGGGGATCATGTAGAGTTTTGGACATCAGACCAAAAGAGTGAAGAGAAGACTTACAGGGCTGCTGCCAGGACTCGAGGCCTGAGTTATAGGGAGAGGTTGGGCTGACTAGGACTTTATCCCCTGGAAGAATGAGGGGTGACCTTACAGAGGTGTATAAAATCATGAGAGGAATAGATAGCGTGAATGCACACTTTTCCCAGGGAAGGGTAACTAAATATTATAAGGCACAGGTTGAAGGTGAAAGGTGAAAATTTTCAAAGGAAACTGAGGGGCAACAAGTTGAACTGAAGGGCCCTTTTTCCATTCTCCATTACTTTATGCCACTTTAAGGGACTTTGTTGTACTCTGCGCTAATAACACATCAGAAATCTTAACTTTTTGATCCAATATTTGCCCTTGAACAAATAAAACACACTGTGCACATTGATAATATTATTACGTGCATAGAACAGGACCGAACTTTAGGATGAATTACGCAATGAGTGGATTGGTAGCAACATTTCCACCTCGCTGACAATCAACACTGGTGCACCACGCAGATGCCTGCTTAGCCCACTGCTTTACTCTCTCTCTACCCATGACTGGGTGGCTAGGCACAGCTCAAATACCATCTATAAATTTGCTGATGATACAAGTATTAATGCCAGAATCTCTGATGGTGACGAGAGGGCATACAGGAGTGAGATGTACCAGCTGGTTGAGTGGTGTTGCAATAACAACCTAGCGCTCAATGTTGGTAAGACCATCGAGCTGATTGTGGACTTCAGAAAGGGTAAGACGAGGGAACACAAACCAATGCTCGTACAGTGACCAAAAATGGAGAGAGAGAGCAATTTCAAATTCCTGGGTGTCAATATCTCTGAGGATCTAGCCTGATTCCAACATTTCATTGCAACTATAAGAAGACAAGACAGTAGCTATATCTCATTAGGAGTTCGAGGAGATTTGGTTTGTCACCTAAAGCGCTCTCAAATTTCTACTCTCTCAAATTCGTCGCTAACTCTGAGCCTCCGAGGAAAGCCACCGCTACAACCTGCAACCTGGTCATCTCTGAGGCTGAGGTACGCAGGTGTTTCCAATGAGTGGACAGTCGCAAGGCTGTGGGATCGGACAGCATCCCAGGGCGAGTACTTAGGATGTGCACAGCACAACTGGCAGGTGTGCTTACAGATATTTTTAATCTCTCCCTCTCCCAGTTTAGAGTGCACACCTGCTTCAAATTATCCACCATCGTCCCTGTACCAAAAAAGACCAAGGTAACATGTCTGAATGACTGGCGTCCTGTCGCACTCACCTCAATAATAAGCAAATGCTTTGAGAGGCTGGTCAGGAATTACATCTGCAGCTTACTACCACCCAAATTGGACCCTACAATTCACCCACTGACACAACCGTTCAACAGATGATGCAATAGCCACTGCTCTACATACCATCCTTACACATCTGGAGAAGAAGGATGCTTATGTGAGAATGCTGTTCTTGGACTACAGTTCAGCATTCGACACCATAGTTCCATCCAGGCTCGACAAGAAGCTCAGAGACCTCGGCCTTGACCCTGCCTTGTGCAGCTGAATCCTGGACTTCCTGTCAGGTTGTAAGAGTGGGCTTCCTCACCCCCACCCCTCTGATTCTTAATACAGGAGCCCCTCGGGGCTGTGTACTAAGTCCCCTCCTTTACTCCCTGTATGCGTGTGACTGTGTCGCCACCCACAGCTCTAATCTACTAATCAAATTTGCCGATGACACTAATTGATTGGCCTAATCTCAAACAATAACGAGGTGGCCTACAGGGAAGAAGTCATCTCTCTGACACAGTGGTGTCAAGAAAACCTCTCCCTCAATGTTGCAAAAACAAAGGAGCTGGTTGTGGATTACAGGAGGAATGGAGACAGCTAACCCCTATTGACATTCAATGGATCTGGGGCTGAGAGGGTAAAAGCTTTAAATTCTTTGGCATCCACATCACCGAGGACCTCACGTGGTCTGTACACACCAGCTGCGTGGTGAAAAAGGCACACCAGGTTCACCTCAGGCTGTTGAGGAAGTTTGGTAAGGGCTCCCCAAGTCCTAAAAACTTTCTACAGGAGCACAATTGAGAGCATCCTGACTGGCTGCATCACTGCCTGGTGTGGGAACTGTACTTCCCTCAGTCGCAGGACTCTGCAGAAAGTGGTACGGACAGCCCAGCGCATCTGTAGATGTGAACTTCCCATGATCCAGGACATTTACAAAGACAGGTGTGTAAAAAGGGCCTGTAGGATTATTGGGGAACGGAGTCACCCCAACCACAATCTATTCCAGCTGCTACCACCCAGGAAATGATACCACAGCATAAAAGCCAGAACCAACAAGCTCCAGGACAGCTTCTTCCACCAGACTGATTAACTCGCGCTGATTTGAGTGTACTCTATGTTACATTGACTGTTGTATTTATTATAAATTATTATAAGTTACTATGATTGCACATTGCACACTTAGACAGAGACATAATGTAAAGATTTTTACTCCTTATGTATGTGAAGGGTGTAAGAAATAAAGTCGATTCAGTTCAATTCAGATGTACTGTGCAGAGCATCCTGACTGGCTGCATCACCACCTGGTATGGGCAGGGGGCGCTACTGCACAGGATCATAGCAAGCTGCAGAGTTGCAAAATTACTGTAGTCAGCTCCATCATGGGCACTAGCCTCTGTAATACCCAGGACCTCAAAAAAACAGCCTCCATCACCAAGGACCCCCACCACCCAGGACATGCCCTCTTCTGACTGATACCATTAGTATGGAGGTGCAGAAGCCCGAAGACGCCCACTCAAAGATTCAGAAACAGCTTCTTCCCCTCTGCCATTCGATATCTCACAATTTTTTAAATTCCTTTTTTTGCACTACTCATCTTAATGTAACTATTTAAAATACATTTATATACTTACTGTAACTCAGTTTTTTTGTATATTATCACGTATTGCATTGTACTGCTGCTTACAAACTTAACAAATTTCATGACACATGTGGATGATATTAAACCTGATTCTGATTCCAATTCTGACCATGAGTACCCGATACAAATTTCCCAAAAGCCAGATTTCACCATGAATTGTACGTACAAACTACAAAATATGCCCAAAATTCCATACTTTTAAGCCTAAAAAGAGTTTGCAATTAGAATTTCCCTTGTGAGATTTCTGGCTCTTCGTCTGCATTTCAGTAATATGGCTTGAAGACCTTGTGCTGTCTTATTGTTATATTAGTTTTAGTGAGAATCCTTGAGGTTGGTTCCTATTGGTCAACAATTGCACCCCCGCCTCGGTTTCTGCTCCCTCCCCCTGTGATTCTCTTACCCATTTGTCCATGCCCACTAATCTTGCTCCCAGCACTAATCCCCAGAAGCAGTCAAAGTGCTACACCTTGCCACGCACCACCTCCGTTCAGGGCCGCAATCCGTCCTTCCAGGTGAAGCAACACTTCACCTGTGAACCTGCTGGGGTCATCCATTGTGTCTGGTGCTCCCTCTGCGGCCCGTGAGGCCCGTCGTAAATTGGAGGGCCGCCTCGTCGAGCACCTCCACACCATCTGCCGCAAGCAGGACTTCTTGGTGGACAAACATTTTAATTCTGATTCCCATTTCCACTCCGACGTATTGGTTCATGGCCTTCACTTGTGCTGAGGTGAGGCCTGCCCTCAAGGTGGAGGAGCAGCACATCATCGAGGACCCCCACTACCCAGGCTGTGCTCTCTTATCTCTGCTACCAGTTGGCAGGAGGTAAGTTAGGTTCCACACCACCAGGTTCAGGAAAGGTTATTAACCTACAACCAGGGTTCTGGACCGCCATGGACAACTTCACTCTCCACAACTCTGAATTAACTGTACACTCACTTTCAAGGACTCTTTGCAAAACTGTGTCATTTTTTTTATTTGCACAACTTGTCCAATTTTGTACATTGTTTGTCAGTCTTTGTTTATGTACAGTTTTTCACAAAATTCTATTGTATTCCTTTATTTCCCTGTAAATACTTGTAAAAAAATGAATCTCTAGGTAATATATGGTAACATATACATACTTCAATAATGAATCTTACTTTGAACCATCTCTTTCCTACCATCCCAACTGTAGATTCTCTCTGATGTGACAGGCTTGTTGGAGGGCAGGGGACTGAACTCAACTAATGCTACTGCAAAAATCAGGGAGGGAAAGCTGTGAGAAAACCTTCAAAACAAGCTTGGCCAATAAAAATATAAACAAAGCAAAGGATGTGAAGGCCTCATCTAAAATACACTCTGATCTTCAGTTCCCAAATATCATGGGAAAATGCTAAACACTGAACTCACTTCCTTCTGCAGGGTCGTTGGGTAACTTTTATTTTAGCTCATGGTCTCGATGAGTAATACTCACTCGTTCTTATTGACAGTCCCTGTACCTTGAGGATCAAATAGTTTGAATGCATTCAAAATGGTTTCTTCTGGATCAGTGCCTGTAGGAATGAAGTGGGCAATTAATTGATCACATTTGTAACCACAGCGCTGAGATTAGGACAGATGGAATCACTGTAAAACACTGCTTGCCTAAAATAAAAGACTTCTATTTACAGCTGCTTGGACATTCCAAAACACTTACAGGCAATCTAAATACTTTAGAAAGGCTGTCACTCTGTTGTAGTGTTGCAAATAATAGCAGTCAATTTGCACACAATAAACTTCCATGAATGGACTGTGATAGTAATCACTATCTATTTTGGTGTTGTTGACCAAGAGACAAATATTAGTCAAAGTACAAGTTGGAACTCACTTCACAATAATGAAATGGGGTCCTTTGCATTCATTCTTCACCACACTCACTCACTATTGCAAAGGAGTACAAGTGTAGAGGTTGTGTTTAAGTCTCTTCTGTGGGACTTAATCAACACCATTCTGACTCAGAGTCAAGCGAGCTATCCATTGAGGACAGCAAGGTCTCCAACACTATGCAAGTAGTGACAAAACAAACAATAAGAAACTCTTCAAGTACTGAGAAGGTGACTCTTATAACTGTGATCTGTTGGGGGTGTAATTGGTGCAGATGGGTGGTCAAATGTGGCCTTACCATTCAGCTTTTCTCCGAAGAGACTGAGAAACACTGTAAAGTTCATTGGCCCCTTTCCCTCTTTCAACATCTCCTCCAGTTCTTCATCCTTTACATTTACCTTGCCTACAAAGATATTCATTCAGTTAATATTATATCATTTGTATATTTAAATAATTTAATTGAATTTTTTCCTTACAAAGTCACTTTGAAGAGACCAAGTAACAGTGTTGGTTACATAATGCAATTCCAGTGCTTTGAAACCAGCCATTTCCAGGAGAAATCTGACAAGTGCCGTGAACCTCAAACTACTGGATAGCCAGTCAGTGGAGAAATGCTTAATATGTTCGCTCACCCAATTGCATGAAGGTCTCTTTCAGATCTTGTTTACTAATGATCCCATCACGGTTCTGATCGATGCAGCCAAATGCCTGTTAGTTTATGAAAGAGATTTAATTAATATCTTCTCTGGCACTGCTTGGTGTTATTCATCACTCATAGTTGACATTTAATACAGCCCCCAACAGCAATCCTCCTTGGAAAAACTGCACCCTATAACCCAGCGCTTACTGAAATAATGGTCGCACCATGGGGAAAGGAACAGGGAACCAGGTTGCCAAGGAGAATGGAAACGGTTTTAATTTACCGAATGCATTTCATGGCCACACCGAGAGGGTCTTTGGCTACCAGGGAGGCAGAGTCACAGTGAGGAGAGAGGAGAGATTGGGAGGGAGAGTCTGAGTTAAGATCATTGATTTCTCTTTTGCACATTGGTTGTTGCCTGTCCTGTTGGGTATGGTCCTCCATTGATCCTACCATGTTACTTGCAGTTACTGTGATTGCCCTCAAGAAAATGAATCTCTGGGGTGTATATGTACTTTGATAATAAATTTACTTTGAGCTTTAAAAGCTGTGATGAACTGGTGATGAGGAATGATCAATTGTGGATGAGTTGGGGGGAATGTGCAGAAAGATCATGGAATTCTGGTCCACAGAGCTGATGGGGAAAATAAGAGTGAGAAGATAAAAGCATTCCTTGTCAGGTGATGCTGTTAAGAAAGTGGACCACCACTGTTCCAATGGTTTGTGGCCTTGCAAATGCATCTGACTTCCCTGACCCACAAGCTCTTGTTCCAGCTATCAGCTAACTCCCTCAGGAAAGTCAGCCATCCTCAAGTAGAAGTGGAAAAGGGATAATATCTAAGGCGTTCAGACTGAAGTCATCATGTCGAAATGAAGGGCTACCAACCTCAACTTGTGAAAAAGGCAAAGGCAGCAATTACATGGGAACCCTGCGAACTATGTACCATTCTGACTTGGAAATTTATCATCACTGCCTCACCATCGCCGGCTCTAAATCCTTAAACTGCCTACCTGAAAAAACCATCAGAAGGCAAATGGAGTTAAATTCAGGTAAGTGTGAGGTGTTGCATTTTGGGAAGACTACTCAGGGTAGGACTTCCACAGCGAAAGGCAGGGCACTAGGGAGTTTGGTAGAACACAGGGCTTCATCCCCTGAAAAGATGCAGACATGGTAGTGAAGAAGGCTTTTGGAATGTTCGCCTTCATAAATCAGAACATCAAGAATAGAAGTTGGAATGTTGTGTTGCGGTTGTGCAAGATGATGGTGCAATTGCATATGGAATATTGTCTTCAGTTCCAGGCGTTCTGCTGTCAGAAAGATGCCATGAAGCCAGGAAGAGTGCAGGAAAGATTTTCAAGGATGCTGGCGGAACTTAAGGATTGAGTTAGAGAGAAGTTGTGCAGACTTTATTCATTGCAGTGTAGAATCATGAAGGGTGATTTTATAGAGGTGGATAAAATCATGAGGGATATTGATAGGGTGAAAGCAAGCAATCTATTTCACAGGGTTTGGAAATCAAGAATTAGAAGACATAGTTTTAAAGTGAAAGGGAAGAGACTTAATATGAGACTGAGGGACAACTTTTTCACCAAGAGGCTGATCAATATATGGAACGAGCTGCCAGAGGAAGTGGTTGAGGCAGGTTCATTAACAACATCTAAAAGACACTTGGGCACGTACATGGGTTGGAAGGTTTTAAAGGGACTATTCCAAGCAGTTGGCTGTGCACGCATGCTACAATTTTCTGATCATATAGTGAAAATTGGAGATATTGCAGATAGGTATCAAAGCAGACTATCAAGGAGCCACAAGAACAATCAAAAAGGGAGAAGGAAATTGGGTAAGGAAATTCAGAATGTGAACAGTCTGTGGGGAAGATGAATTTCAGGGGTTGTATGCTGTACACATCCTTTGATAAATAAATGTACTTTGAATCTTTGAACTCCTCACCTCTTTAAACTCCTGAATTTGAGATTGTTCAAACATGGAGAAGACGTTGGATGAGTTCCGTTGGGTGTGTTTGGTTGAACCTTTCCTTGCTGCTTTCCTGCTTGCCTACCAATGGAACAGGCAGAGCAAAAGGTAGGGTATCAAACTATAATTTCTGTGACACCTTTATCATGTCATCAGTCAAATATAATTTAAATTACTGTAAGGCTCGCTACTTTATGTAAAGAAAACATAATTATTAAAAATAAGATCATTACAAGAAAAAGGTTATCTTTATGTACAACAAAACATCGAAGCGTACAGTGAAATGTGTTGTCTGCGCCGACAGCCAACTGTCTGAATATATGCTGGGAGAAGCCCTCAGTACTTCCAGCACCAGCATGGCGTGCCCACAACTTACCCTAACCTGTACGTCTTTGGAACATGGAAGGACACTGGAGCACCCAGAAGAAACCCACGCAGTCACGGGGAAAACGTACAAGCTCCTTACAGACAGCAGTGGGAATTGAACCCTGATCACTGATTGCTGGTGCTATAAAGCATTACGCTAACATACTGACCCTAAATATTAAATTGTTGATGAAAGAGATTAAGATCAGGTTGACTAATTTTAAATAAAATTTGGAAAAAGAAACTTCCATCTTGCTCATCCAAGTTCTTTAGCCAAACAAAGTCTTCTGCAGACATCAGCACACCAATACTTCCATACCAGTACCAGAACCATCATTCTTATTTTAATATATGTAGATTATATCCCCAGTAATGATGTGATGAGAGAGTAATTTCTTTTTAACTTTTAGTCAAGTTCTTACACAATATATTTTGTTTCCGATGAACTTTACTGTTACCCAATTCACATTTACCGAATACTTTCAGTAAAAGGTAGATCATCTGATTTCTTTAGCTGGTAAGTTCCCCTTCATTGTGCATAAATCTGCTGTTTTTTTTTCCCATTATATGTTACACAAAAACTAAACTCTATCATGCCTGTTCTAATTTAGTTTTGTTGTCACCAGACTACATGGTTATATTACTACCATACATTGTCAATATCTGCAATTCACTGTCATACAACTCAGGGCCAGCTAGTCCTTTCTGTAAATCACAAGGGTTCTCTAGAACTATAACACAGAACTCCAGCAGTAGCGGATTGATGATGTTTCCAAATTCAATTTTAACCAGTACCTTGCAACAAGGTGCTGTTTAATATTCTAGAATTTTTCATATAATTTATCTCCATCAGATTTGCTAAAAAAAAATACTCCCCACCTGTTTCTCACATTCATCTGAATAGAAAAATGCTCTTAACATTGCAGGAAAGCCAGTTCAAGGATGTTCTTAATTAAATTGCAATTTCTTAAAACTGACAAGTGCGGAACTCTGATGTGGAAAATACTTGTATGAGTTTTTAATATTTTAAAGTAAGTTTTACGATAATCTAGCTTTCAACAACTGTATTTCCACAGTACTGCCGACATTGTAAAACATGCTGAAGTTATCAAAGTAGATTTATCAAGAGAGGTGGAGAGAGTCTGAGAAAAAAAAAGAGACAGAGACAGAGAGAAAAGGAAGGGAATTCCAGGATTTAAGATCCAGCAAACTTAAGCCACGAGCAACTGCTGATGGAGCAAAAGGTCAAGATTTGAGGAGATCAGGGTTTCAGAATAGGGATTCAGGTACTTAGAACGTTATTCGGTGTGATGCCATGTAATGAATAGATAATTAAGCATCAAAGTGATTAAATAGAAGTTTAGTAATATGAGTTATATTAAATTAAATTAAATGTTTTCTATTTATTAAGGGAAGCTGTCACCAATAGGCTATAGTAACTGCATATATTTGAAGGAAGTGCTGTTGAGCATAATTACAATGGTTGATGACAGACTGATTTTGTCATTTCCATGGACAAATGCGCTCTGTAAGAAAGAAGATTCACTGTAATAACGGAAAGAGCCAGGAGATGGCTATTTGGCCCCTCTTGTTACCTTTGTCATTCAGTAATCTTTTACCTAAGTATCACTTTCTAGCAGTAATGTGATATTTTATTCCCCTTAACAACCAGTTGATTTCTGTCTTGAATGTACTCAGCTGCTCAGCCTCCAAATTCTTGTTTAGTGAATTCCAAAGATGACTAAAATTCCTTTTCATCTCTGTCTCTAATGACCAATCTTATCTAGAGACTATTAACTCCACAGTCCTGGGAATTTTCAACCTTGCTTCTGCCATCAAGCCTTGTAAGAATTTTGTATGTTTTAGTGAGATTATCTTTTATTCTTCTAAACTCAGGAGAGTTACAGACATAACCTGCGTTGTCATTCCTCATAGGACAAACTGCCAGTCCAGGAAGAAATCAGTGAATCTCGTCTACACTGCCTCTATCGCAAATATAGCTTTCCTTAGGTAAGGAGAGCAGACTGATATACAATGTTCCAGTTACAAGCCTCCATAACATTTAGAGAAAAATGCGCCGCTGTTGTACTCAGATCCTCTTCCAATAAAGCCAACATCCTTGCTTTTCAGAGTTAAGCGTACAAGGGCATCTAGGTCTCCCTGAACATCAACAACTTTTAATCTTTAACCATTTAAAAGTTACTTTTTATCTACCAAAATGTAATTGAGAAAAAAAATTGCCTTTTCATGTTATTTACTTTAAAGTATTTATCAATGTAGTTGCAGTACAGAGCAGATTTTTAATCTTTCAATGTAAAAAAAAATTAGAACTGATCAAAAATATTAGTAATTCACATCTGCAAATAAAAATTAACAATACAGCAGATACTGGCAGTAAAAACGAAAGGCTCTGAATAATGTCTTATAAAAAGATCTTGTCTGCTTTGATATTAATGTTACAACTAACTTTTAAAATTTCCCTTGCAGTTTTTTTTACACTGCGCGGAATAATAAATAGTGATCTTGTACTTTATACTTCCGAGATCTGGAATCAGTATTTCAGAGTTAAAATATGGACAGATTTCATCAAGGGTTCCATATTTCCTTTGGTCAAGATCGTTTAATCTGTTAGAAGGATCTTGATACAAAAAGTGGGAGAAGCACACATACATTGTATTAAGGTATAGTTTGCAATTGCTTTAATTATGTTTGATCTTGACCATTTGCAACATGGAAAGAAAATTCTGGCTTAAGGGAGATACGGAACAAACAAAATATTTTATCACTTACCATTTTATGTAGCTGATGTTGAATACAAATGCTAGTGTCAGATCACTTTTGTCCTATATAGTCCTCTTTATCTCTTTGTTCCTAAAATGGGCACACACCGATGGATAGAGACCTTACAAGGAAATATGCGACCTAGTATCTGACTGTCACAGGACTCTGATAAAAGAAATTCCTTCTCTACAGTCCAGATAGTGTAAAGAGGGTTTAACATTCCAGAGTAACATTAAACCTTTAAATCCACATTATCAATTTAGTATACTATTTACATAGATGACTTGATGAACTGGGATGCCATTTAGTTGGTGTCCAAGTTAAACCACTGTCAGACTGGATATCTGTATCACTGGTGTGCTTGAGCTATATTCAACATCGGTCATGTACAATTAGCATAGTACAATGTAGTTAGCTGCCTCAGAATGCCTTAATTTTAATGCAACTTCTTGATTCAAAAGTTTTGGGGGTTCAGATCTAAGAGTATAATTTAGGTAGAGCAGTGCCACCTCATTGAATATGTTGCATTTTCTAATAAGATGTTAAATTTAAATCCCGTATTTCAGTTAATCTCATTCCAAGCTCCTCAAATAGAATTTTGCATCCTATATCTTTAATTCCTACAGTCTGGATTCCTGTCCATCACGTTAACAAAATTATTCATTCCAGAATCACAAATGCATTTCTTCCAGTTTGAAGATAATAAAGGTAATCCATCTTACTTTGTCTTTTAACTGCAACTTTCTACCACTCTCCTTCATTACTATCTAGCTGAGTGAGAACTCATTGGATTCTACTTTTGCACGTCTAGTCATAGCCAGAATGAATCACTTGTATTGGTTTCTCTTCCTTCCTCCCCCAAAACAACCTACCGTAAATGTTCTCTTTTTTATCACTTGAACACAGGGCAAAGGTAACATCATCTGAAAGTATGGCGTTAATTTCTCTAGGTAGGCTGGTGACAACTGATTCCACCTCAACACCAACTCCTCCACAGTCTCGAAATAGTTTAGCTCTTCTGATGTTCAATATTAGATTAGCAGAATTTTTCCATCAAATATAGGGGTGAGATAAGTCACTATAGAAATCCCCAATGCAGACGTCTTTCTGTAACTGCCGAATCCACCCTTTTCCAGGAATTTGCTGGAAAGAGAACAAGACTGAACCATGGTTTCACATTTCACTGATAGGAGTTTCAGGATTGCTAGCTACCTATGTCAATATACTGAAATCTGTTGTGTCCAGCCTCGATGTACCTATTTCTGGATTTGATTATTCTTCATACATCTGAGGTAATCCAAAAACCCTGCCACTCTTGCTGCAAGTCCCTTTCAGCTTTCTCTTCTTGGTTTGCTAACTACACTGGCTCTCAGTTAAGCAATCTCTCTATATCCTTCAGTACTACAATCTCTGAGATAGTTGCACTTTATCTATTGAGGATGATCACCCCACCACTAAACAATCCATCTTTCACTGCCAAGGTTCTAAGCACTGGAATTCCTACCTAAGCATGCTACCTTTGTAAATTTGACTAGTTTTTCTTTCATGACTACCATACCTATTTATATATTACTTATTATATATTTAGGTATTGACCAGCACATCAGCCGCTGTAACTTCTGCCATTTCCAACGGTATCTTACTGCTAAGCACATCTTTCCTTCCAACATCACTGTCTCCATAGGGATAGCTCTTTAGGTGACTCCCTTAACCACTTGTCCCATCCCACTGATCTCCCTCCTGGTGGTACAAGTGCTACACCTGCCCTTATACCTCCTCCATCACCAGAATTCAGGATCTAAAACAATCCTTCTATGTGAGACTGTCACAGTCACCTTGTTGTTCCTGTGAGGCTTCCTCTACATCAGGGAGGCACGGCGCAGATTGGGGGACTGCTGTGTCGAGCAATTTTCTCCATCCATCATCAAAGGGGTAATTTTCCTGTGGTTACTCATTTCAATTCAACGTCCCATTCCTATTCTGACACGTCTGACCATGGCCACCTTTACTCTCATGATGAGGCCAAACTCGGGATGGAGGAGAAATACCTAATATTCCAACCGGGTGGCCTCCCAGATAAAATATGATGGTATGAATATTGATTTCTCTAACATAGTAATTTTTCTCCCCTCCTTTCTTCTCTATTTTTCTATTCCTCATTCTTATTATTCCTCATTTTTTCCTCACTTGCCCATCGCCTCCCTCTGATTTCCCTTCTTCTACCCTTTCTTCTGTGGTCCACTATCCTCTGCTATTGGATTCCTTCTTCGTCAGCTCTTCCACCTATCACTTCCCAGCTTCTTAACTTCATCTCCCCCTCACCCATCCACCAACATTACGCCCTTCTCCTCAACATCTCTTCCCCTCTCTTTACCTTTTTATTCTGGCTTCTGCTCCCTCCTTTCCACTCGTGATTAAGGGTCTCATCCTGAAGTGTTGACTGTTTATTTCCCTCTATAGAGGCTGCCTGATTTTCTGAGTTCATCCAGCATTTTGTGTGTGCTGCTCTAGATTTCCTGCATCAATAAAGTCTATTGTGTTTATATCTACTTACATGTCTCAGTGTTGAATGTTGCCAAGAATGCTCTTATGGAACTATCTGAGACATATTGCATGAGTTAATGGTGTTATCTGTTAAGATTTATATTAAAAGATTCTGTGTCATTGTTCTGCAAACCTGTAATTCTACCACCTCATTGACTATATAAATAATCCAAACGTTAGCTTGAAAAGCCATATTCACAATAACATATTTGTGGTCAGATTTATGCTTTAAAAATATTTATTATAATTTTTCACTACTGTACTTTTGAATCTCTCTGGCTTAATAGAGGGCAATACAGCTTCATACTATGCAACGTGCTACAATTAGCATCGCATGTTTTCATAGATATGTGAAATGAAAGGAGAAATAAATAATCAAAAAGTTGTAATTTAATCCTTGTAGGACTGATATTTTTAATTAGTAATATAATATACAGTAACAAGTACTGTTTAACAATACAAGAACTGATGCCATAAAGGACCAAGTAATATCCACCTTTGTAATTTTCATAATAAAATTATGAAGCTGTGTGTTAATGTGAATTATTCCCTTCCAATTAGTCTACCAGAGAACAGGACACCAAGGAATACTCCAAGCATTGTTGCCTGATTTATCTTTTTTGTTGATGTTAGAAATTTTCCCTTTCTACACTAATCCATTTGTAGCCCAACCTAACCAGGGTTTGGCTCATCTGGGGGTTGTGAAACTGGAAACAAATCAGATTAACCACTGAATATGTAATGCCACATTTGGGAGAAATTAAATCAGACACAAAGCATTTTATTTGTGTATTTATTATTTATGTTAGCCACAATGTAACTTCTTTATTTATTAATCTACTCACCATCCTGCTACAGTTGATTCATGCAATATTCCTAGAAATTAATCACGATATCCAAAATCATTCATGGATAGCACAATACTTACAATATTTGGCTGTCACTTAGAGTGTACCAATGCTATTAGTTTACAGGAAAGAACATTCTCACTTTCAGTGAGAATTATAATTGGTATGCAAGAGTTGGTGTAAGAACTAAACATGATTTGATTGTGATGATATTAAGGTGGTGATTATTTGGAAAAAAATTAAGTCGGTGCATCACAAGTTTAGCGATGAAGTTAAGAATGATCTTCAACATAAATATTGACTTCCTATTAAAACCTGTAAAAAAAATTAAGTAAATTAATTTAATACAAAATGTTGTCTTCTTGTATTCCTTTCCTCAGAGCAGTGAGATTTTATTCCAGAGACTGACTTCTTTTTGGAACTATGGCCCACAAGATGAGTCCATTTGGTCTGGACCCAGTCCCACTTTAGTCCTAGCTGTCCATTTGCATGACTGGTAATTCCTACTGGGTGTTGGCCAACAGCCCCCAGGAATCCCAAGGACAGTCACAACTCCTTAAAAGGTATGGCCCATAACACACATAAGATGGAGGTTTGGGCTGAAGACTCAAGATAGGACTGGAACCTCCCTGCCATCCACCTGGCCTTCTGGAACTCCCTGACTCTAGGGCTGAGTCTAGAGACCCAGGGATAAGAGCAAAATTAGTAATAGGCCATGCATCCCTTCACACCTGTTCTGTTGTCCATTAAGATCATGGATGATCTACCTCAGTTGCATTTCCCAGTACCATCCCTTGATCCTCTTACAACCCAGAATAATCACAATGACCCAGCTTCTGCAGGCAGACAGTTCCAAAAATGAGATACCCAGGGACCATGTTTGATCCAGAAGACAGAACTGAGCTTGAGTTCAGATCCAGCCCTAGACCCGCTAGAAAACTGAAGTACTAGTGGGCATATGACTGCAGTGTATAATACTAAGATACAGTATTGGTGGTCACTGTTAAATATATTTGGAGATGCAATACAGTAAATGTTAATTCGATAGCAACCAACCTTCAGATCTGAATATGGATTGTAGATTCAATTTAAAATGCAGCTCGGAACCGGAAACATCCAATTGACTTGAGATGTCTGCATATGAATGAGTGCAATCAACACCCCATTGCATAAATACGACTCAGAGACCATAACAATTAACACTCATTTTGGGTGCGTTTGGATCCAACCATTTGAAAAATTGCATTTAACTCAAATGATGGCATTGTAATTATACAATTTGTCCTGTTACCTTTGTTCTTTTACATGTTGCGAAAGGGAATCTCTATGTCTGTCTGTGTCTCGCGCTCTCGTGACTCCAAAGCTTGCGAGCTTGTGTGTGTCCCAAACAGAGACTTTTATATCTTCCAGCTGCTTCTCTCTGCTGACTATGTTCACAGTTACAAAATTCGGGGGCTCGTCCGAGGATATGTTCGTGGCCCATCATGTGGCCAGCGATCTCAGCAGTGGGTGAGTATTTTCAAATTAGCACTTACACTTGGTTCTGTGTAGTAGGTCAGTGACCATGGGATCATGACATATCATGAACGCGGAGGAGAGCTGAGCTGGTAGGTATAAAAGCAGTGTGGTGAAGACATTTTTGTGTAATTTGGTGAGACAGGGCCAAGGAAGGTTACATTCAGGCCGCCAGTGGGATGTGTGTATTCTCGTTCGGGGAAACTGTACAGCAGCACAAGTGTGTTTGTGTCTTAAAATAAGTCTGTAACCTTGGTGCAAGTTTCTAAATGCAAATGAATACAGCAGACATTATGAGTTCAGATTGCAGAGTACGTACTCTGCAGTTTTAAATATGCACTGTTTAATTTTTATACATCACTCATATTTTGCATTGTGAGGGTATTTATTAGCGTGGAGACATTTGATGGAGAGGTTATATCCAGATATATCCGTCAGGATGGCACCTGTTGAGGTTAGGCAACGTCAGGTCGAGAAACCTGACGACCCGTGCCAGCCCTTGACCTTGATGATGACCATCCATAAGTCCTTCACTCGGGGGAGAAGCAGAGCAGTTGGTAGAATTGAACTCACTTAAAATCGTCTGTGAGAATGCAGAATTCTGGCGCAAGCTCGAGGGAATGATTGAAATTCACTAGATGTACCTCGAGGAATTACATGTGATGGTAAAAGCGAAGTGTCCGAGGAATAGGGGCAACTACCGAGAACACCAGCAATGAAGAGAGATATTGCTTCTTTAAGGGAAGGCAGTAACTGGGGTATGTGAGAGTAACTGGGGAAGGATAACATCAATGGTTCAGCTGATGAGACCGTGCTGGATAATGCAGAATGTAATATCGAGCGTAGGGGTAGTGTTCGGGGTTAGATAATCCAGGGAGGGATGACCCAGTCTTCTTGAAAATGGTGAAGGGAAGCCTGAGCTCAGCCCACCAGGAAGTTTTAGACTTGGGGATAGTGGTGGGATCGACCTACCCTGCAATAGTATCATGGGCCAGTGCTATCGACCAGAGGAGGGGGAAGGTGAATCGTAAAGTAGCTGCTGTGATGTCACAAGGGTCTTGCTCTGTGTGTCAGTAACCAGGGTAGCTAGCAAGGAACTGCTGGAATGGACGTGGGAGGCGGGAGATGATTTGTTACAAATGTGGCTTCTCAGGTCATGGTTGGTCCGAAAAGAGAGGAAAGTGTGAGAATCACTCACCTACGCAGGCAGAATACCCAGCAGCCCCCTCTCTTTCTGATTTGCCTGCTGACCAGATTATAGAGCTGGTGAGGTCAAGACAAGCGATAGGTGGTGGTCATCCAGGGAAATTCACAAAGAGCCAGCAATGTGAAATGTTAGTGGACACAGGGTCATCAGTTTCGATAACTGATCTACCCTTGCTCACGACTGGAGAGGCGATTTACATTACCCGTGGAGGAGGTGAAACAATGGGGGGCAGAGAGAAATCAGCCCCAGGTACTTGAGATTGAGCGAGTGCAGCTTCCTGTAGATTTCTGGGGTCTGTCCTAATAACGAGAGTACTTTCCTAAGGGAGGCAGGGGCCGTTATAGATTACGGCAAGGAAGAAATAACATGGACGAGCCAAGGGCAGCGAAAACATACAACCAACAGAGTACACAACCTCGCCAGCATGACCGCAGCTCTCCGATCATCAGGGACTGGAGCCAAGACGGGGTCTATGGGCTACTTTGTCAGCAGTTCCCAGCGGTGTGGGCTAGACACAAGCAAGATTGTGGTCGAGTGGCTCAGTTAAAAACCTCATAAAGCTGAAGCCCTGGCAGCGGTTCAGTGTATAGTGAGGGAACTAAAGCACCAGGGCTGTCAACCACTAACTCGCCTATGATTATAAGAGACCACGTCGAGACTGCATCCCATTGTGGCGGGCCCTGTTACAATCCCGAATGGCCTGTCTCCAGAACATAACATTTTCTCAGTCCTAGATATCGCTAATAGATTTTGGGGACTCTCCTTAGCACCCGAGTCTTCAGACTGATTTATCTTCACCCTGGGTGGGCAGCGGTATAACGTGGGCACAATAGCCCAGCCAGTTTTCCTTAAAATCATGGCACAGACTTTGGAAAACGCCCTACTGGCCGACCATCTTACAATATGTAGATGATCTACTAACTGCTTCGGAAGCTGAAGCACGTGAATAAGGGGTATAGCCAGTGTTTGAAAGATACCGCGTGTTGAGGGGTTTAAAATTAGTCCACGCAAGGCTCAGATAGGAAAGCAAACAGTACAGTACAGAATTTCCCAGGGGAGGAAGGACATGTCAGATGACAGATATTCTGCCATCAGCTCCATGCCCCGCCTGGTAAATGTAGGGGTAGTGAGGAAGGCAATGGGTCCTTTCAAACACTGCCGTAATTTCATAGCTGGGTTCTCAGCACTAGTGGCTCCCATACATTAATTTAAGGAGGGTGTTACGTACCCCGTAACTGGGTCACTTACCAGCAAAGATAGAGAGGTCCGTTGAAGTCTGATGGTACTATTTTTAACACCCCCTTTCTTCAATGCGTTTTTACCATCGGTAAAAATGGAGTAATACAGAGTCTTGCAGGATTTTAGAATCTAACACAATACAAAAGCTTTTCCTTTCACTACAGAGTAATACAGTTATACATTCAATTCAGTATCTAAATGGTTACCGATTACATTGTCACTTCCTTTAATATCTTAACATCTTGTACCCTACTAAAGTCTTGTAGCATCAGACTCCAATTTAGTAACCACCTATTTTTTTTATTTCTTTCCTTCAGCAAACAAAACTAAAGAGTTGTGATCTTAAGCTTACGTGTATACTACAAAAGTTCATGAAATACTAATCTTTATGTTGCTTTCAAACTTAACAGGCAGGCTTCCATGGGGGTTGTCTTTTATTATTCACAGGCTTTGTCGAAATCCCTTAAAACCGGTTTCTGCTATTTAAAAATGGCGTCCCCATTAACCCTCGCCTCTTTTCCGGTTAGTTCCCACGTGGGGAGCTGGCGTACCCTGGCGAAATAGGCTTTCGCTCACTTCTTCCATAGGAGTTATTTTATCAACACTGTGTCCCAAACTTAGACCATCTTCAGAATTTCCACCCAATTCTTTAATTTTACGCAAGTTGCTAGTTTTCTCTTCAGGACCCTTGAGGCTATTAATTTTCAGTTCGAACTCTTTGTTCAAGCAGCATTTCAAATTCAGCCTTTTCACACCACACTCTGGAATAACAATAGCCTGGGGGGGCCCCGTCATCTTCCAACTCAACCTGTAAGTGATCCGCAGGCTTTGTGGTACCACGCCATTGAAATGATTGGAGCCTGGTTGCTGCCTTTGATATTAATCCAGCCTTTAAATTTTCTTCATTCGATTTGGGAACTACATATTTCCCTTTTCCTTCAATAATAATATTCATCTCCCCACTTTTGATCTCCACATTAACTTTTAACACACCTTCGAGCACAAACACCTGGGAACTCTCACTTCCCTCTAATACCAAGGTTCACTGAACCAAGTCTATCTGACCCACAAGGACTGCCTTCCTCTTCAACTGAATCAAGTACCTCAGACTTTTTCTGAGCTCCATTACTAGGTTCAGTACCACGTGCATCCACATCTTGGACACACTCAAACGGGACATTTGCCTCTTCCAGGCTTTCCATACCCGTACCCGGTCCAAATTCTAAATTCCCCTGATTCTCCCAGCTACTCTCTGGGCAACTCCCTTCCGGAGTAAACTCAACCCCGTGGGCTGAAACAACCTCATCTGCCAACCCAGCAGACTTCTTCAAGGTAAGGGCACCCTTTTCATCTAGGACTGCCCTCATTTCATTATCGGGAATACCTTTAGAATATTCAACTTCTTCAAACAGTTCTGTCAAACCAGACACATCATCCATGTCCAACTCTGGACCTTTTAACAGCTCTATCTGTTTCTCATCTTTATCTCCTGCCTCTAGAACTTTTCTCCTCGCTAAGGGTAGGTCTACCTCCTCTCCCTTACTCTCTTTCACTTTACTACTCTTCGTTTTACCACCCTCTAAACCCTCATGGTACAGGGTCGGTAAAAACGTCTCGGCCAAATCGATACTGGCCTGATTTAAACTGCTCTCTGTCTCAGCGGCCTTTCTCGACATGCTGCGAGTGACCGCGCATGCGGGATAGATCTTGGAATCTAGGGGCAGAGCCTCAACACTCACAGGCTGTTTTGTCAGAGTCATTGCTGCCCAAACCTTACCACCGGCTAAATCATTACCCAGAAGGACGTCCGCGTCAGTTCTTGGGAATTCTGATCGCACCCCCATTTCAACTGGTCCAGAGACTAGCTCACAATTCATAATGACCCTATGCAAGGGCACCATTCCCGTTCCTTTGCCTATTCCTTTCACAGCTACCATTCCCGTCTTGCGACCAAAATCTAGTACCTTACTACTGATCAATGATAGTTCAGCCCCCGTGTCTCTCCAGATCCATACTGGAACTGGGGTGTCTCCCTCCCTCACAGACACGGTTCTGTTTGACATACAAGTCTCAGACCCTTCTCGTACTCTGTCTACCCGGGGCTCTCTTGTCCATTTACTGATTACCACGGCACATCCGATAGGGACTGCTGCTTTCCCTTTTCCTGTCTCTTTCCTCGGAGCAAAGCACCTAGATGCAATATGCCCCCCCTTTCCACAATTAAAACAGGTCAAGCCCGGAAATCTCTGGCCGTCTTGCCTTTCCCCCTCAATCTTACCACTAGCTCCTGGCGGGACCTCTGCCTCAGCCGGCGGGCTTTCTCGATCGTTCCCATGGTCTCTCTGGGAACTTTTATTCGAGGAAAACTTTGTCTTGTGGGTTAGGGCATATTCATCTGCGAACCTAGCAAATTCTGAGATGGACTTATTCGGCTTCTCATTCAAATACATCCAGATATCCTCCAAAACACAACCTTTAAATTCCTCAATCAGAATTAACTCCCTGAGACACCAATAATCCTCTTCCACTATCTCTGCTGTGCACCAACGGTCCAAGAGCACACCCTTCTCATAGGCAAACTCGGTATACGTCTGATTCCACCCTTTTTTTCAAATTTCTGAACTTTTGTCTATACGCTTCAGGTACTAACTCATAACTCCGGAGAATGGCTGCCTTTACTTTGTCATAACTCTCCTCCTCTTCCTCCTCCATGGACAACGCCGTATATGCCTGCTGTGCCTTCCCTTTTAACACACTTTGTAACAACGTCACCCACTGATCTCTGGGCCACTTCTGATTCACTGCCACCTTTTCAAAAAGCAAGAAATAACTATCAACATCCGTCTCCTCGAACGGAGGTACTAACCTCAACTCCCAACTAACATTAAACCGCTCCTCTCGGTCTGACCCCTGAACTCGTTGCTCTTGCCTTAACTTCTCCATCTCCAAGTCATTTTTCCTCTGTTTCTCTGCCTCCCTCTCCTTCTCAGCCCTTTCCTTCTCCTTCTCGGCTCTTTCCTTGTCTTTTTCAGCTGCGTCCAGCTGTTTTAACTGAATTTCATGCTCTCTTTTGTTTCTCAGCCCTGTCCTGCTCCTGTTTCACCTCTAACTCCTTTAGCTGGAGCGCATGCTCCCTTTCTCTCTTGGCCCTTTCTTTCTCCTTCTCAGCTCTTTCCCTCTCTTTCTCTCTCAGCTCTTTCTTTCTCCTTCTCAGCTGCTTTAACTTAATTGCTTGTTCCAACCTTAATTTCTCCAACTCTAACTGAGCCGTCCCACTAGCTGGTACCTTTTCAGGGATATTTTTGAATACCTCAGCTGCAAACACATTCTTCCCAATATAATACTGAGTTATTGCCCTTCGCACCTCCTGCTTTTTCATTGACAACCTCACCTCTGTGAGGTTTAACCCCTTCACCAAATTTATCAAGTCTGATTTGGTGGCCGCCTCTAGCGCCTCCAGAGTCGGGTTTTCTATAAATTCACCCACGTCCATCTTTGCTGGTTTCCCGTTTGGCTACCCGCGTAACCAGATCCAAGTTTGGACTTACAAGCCCGATTCACTGGCCTCCCAATTTGGTGTCAAATCCCGGACGAGCCCCCAATTGTTACGTACCCCGTAACTGGGTCACTTACCAGCAAAGATAGAGAGGTCCGTTGAAGTCTGATGGTACTATTTTTAACAGTATTTATTGATGAAATACACAAAAATAATATCAATGCAAACATACAGATAATATACGTCGTCAATACTAAATCTAAAAGCGCAGGTATAATAATAATCAATAAGAAATAGCTCTATCATTGTCTAGGGGATAATGTATTGGCCGATGGAAATATAAAAGTCACTTTAGTTCAGTCAAGTAGTAGGCTGCAGCCTTTTCGGTTGGAGAGAAAGACGGAGGTTTAACTTGCCCATTCCTTTTATGATGTCAATCCTTTGAGAGTCGTTGGGGGACTGATTTCCCCTTCGAGGTTAGCTAAAGCCGTGCTTCCATGGCAAGACCCACCAATTCCGAGGCAAATGGAAAAGGACGCACGTGGGCTGGTTCCACTGGCTTTCGCTGTTACAGGAGCTCTAGCATTTCTTCTGGTGCGTCTGAAGGGGCTGTTCCTCAGACCCTCTTTTATCCTGACTCACAGGGTCTCAGATGTCAATCAGGGTGGGATGATGCAATCCCTCCACCAAACCCCCCCCCCCCCCGGTTCATTGCCTGGGGCTTCGATGCATCGTACAGGATTCAATACACAAGTCCGTCTCCAAGAGACAATAGCCGTTATCAATGGTTCCGCCTTTCGGAGGCCAGGACACATTCCAAACTCTTTGTGGATTCTGAATGTCTTTCTCTCATTTCCTGGGTCTCCTGACTCGAATCAATAGCGATCCTGCCATTCTCAAAAAGGAGGGGGCCATGGGCGTAACAAGGGAAACCGCAAGTAAGAAGGGAGTGAGATGAGGAAAAGGCAGTGTTTGCTCCCAGATGGATAGAACCGTAAGAGGTGCTCAGGACGAATGATACCTGTGTTGGTGTACAGACCCGGTGAGGCCGCCAGTGGAAACAGTGGACTCAGATTAAACCATTTGACTCACCTTGACAGAGCGAGTGATCAAATGTACCCAGTAACAGTGTCATTACAGAGAACCGGCTGCATCAGACCTGACCACACCTGACCCACACAAACACAAAAGCAGAAGGCACCGAGAGAACGTGACAGCAAGCGGCAAACAGCACATTGAAGTATAATGGTGACTGTACTCTGTAATGAAGGCTGGTTGCGGAAGGAAGATGATTAGTTGTATAGCTCAGAACAGGAAAAAAATATTGAGCAAAATAGATGGGAAGAAATCCCAGTTGTAGCAGAGTCATCAGGTACCACAACTTTGATGGCATGGCGGACTGAGAACGAGAAGAAATTACACAGGGCATCTGAAGGCAGTCACCCCAGCCTGAATGGGGCGGGGGAGTGAATACAAATGAGCTGGCCCTTTCAGTGGTCGGGCCAGCGATCGACTGGACAATCCATTAGGGGGTGCCACCAGGGAGAGGTCCTTGCAGTCATTCATATAGAGACACCCCAACCCCTTCTGTACATCCATGAGAGGGTCTAAGAGACTAGTTGACAATCTCCTGCTCTGCCATGGAGTGTGACCTGTCGCCTGTGAGCCTGGTACACTTACCTGGTGCCCCCGACCAGAGAGTAACCACTGCTAAATTTTAGCTATCAGAGAGTAGAAGGGTGAAGATGAATGTGATTAAACTGTAATCGACCAGCAGGGAAGGAGGGAACAGGCATATGAATGGCAAAGCCGCATTTCAATGACAGTTGGTCAAATTTCTGGAACAATCTCTGCTTATAGATTTGTGAGTAGCCATTAGGGATGATAGTATAGATGTAGATACACAGAAAGATAGGACAGGTAAATGGCAAAGAAGAGGGGCAAAATACAGGGCATCTCTTCTGTCCTCTTTAATTAGATCCTCCTTTGAGTTTGGTCTTTCCTAGAACAAAGTTATTTTTGTGCAGGAGGACCAAGAGAGGGACTATTAGGGCATATTTTGGAGATGCAATATGGAAAATATTAATTCAACAGCAACCAACCTTCAGACCTGAATATGGATTGTAGTTTAAATTTCAAAAGCAGCTGCCATTTGGAACAGGAAATATCCAATTGACTTGAGGTGTTTCTATGTGCATGAATGCAATCAACACGCTATTGCATTAATACCACTCAAAGACCACAGTAATTAACACTCATTTTGGGTGTGTTGGTGGGAAGATCCAGGCATTTGAAAGTTGTGTGCATCTCAAAAGAAGCATTATGAAAGCATTGTAACTATAGACAACCATCATTACCTTTGTTCTTTAATATATAAAAATGTGCTGTAATGTTACATTGGAGAGTCTCTGTCACTTGACTCCAAAGACTATCAGCTTGTGTGTGTCACAAACAAATACGTTTATTTCTACCAGCTGAGTCTATCTGGTAACATGTACAATACGTACAGCACCATCCAGCGTGTTGTATGTGGTGCTTTGACCACAGCATCTGCAGTGTACTTTGTGTTTATGAGTCTATCTGGTGACTTTGTTCACAGTTACAACAGCCACAAGTCTGGCAAGATGAACCAGCAAGGCAGTGGTGACTGGAGTAGTGATGGTGAGAAAGCAGAGAACTAGGGCAAGTGGTTATGTAGAGTGAGGAAGCCGAGAACTAAGGTTAAAAAATACAGATTTCTCATAAGTTTTGCTGGATATTGCTTTAGATTGTAAATCTGTCTTCCCCTTAAAAAAAACTTGTCCATCACTGTTTCAGAACAAAGAATTTCACAATCATACCAGCTTTAGATATAGTGGAATATAGTAAACCCTGCAGAAACATTCATGCAAGTTGTTGTAAAGTTGAATTTGTGCCAAGAGAATGTTTTTCTTGAAAAGCATTATTTGGAATTGGGGAGCAATTCTCTTTGTTGAAGACATCATTGTTATGTGTGGATAGCTTTGTATTCTAAACTTATTTTGAAAACTTTATCTGGCTACAACAGTGGTTTTCTGTAAAATTTAGGAATCAAGGAAAACACAGCATGGACATTCCAAATGTTTTTGTGGCATTTTCCAAACATAATTTCTTGATATATTTTTCCACCTTCAAGATTTTCATGGAGAAAAGATAAAGTTAGTCTTTGAGATAGGATCTGAAATAGCGAGAAGGCAGAGTCAATAATGTACTCGGTGAAGATAGGCTAAAAGGGAAAGAAACGGAGCTGATAAATGGGTTCAGAGTCAGTATTTCCCTGATGGTAGTTAATAGGGAACCTTGATTAACAGATGCTATTGATTAGGGAACATAAGGAAGTCATGTTGCCACTGTACAAAACATTGATTAAACTGCATTCAGATTGTTTATTGTTCTAATCAATTCACCACTAGAATGATTTGGCAACAATAGAGAAAATGCAGAGGAGATTCACTAGCATTTTGCCTGCAATGGAGGGGCGTAGTTAGGATTATTTGCAGGTGAATTTATAGGGTTTTATGATGGGATAGATGGTAATCTCTTCCACAGTGTAGGGTGGTCTAAAACTAGGGGACACAGGTTTAGGGTGAAAGGGGAGAAATTTAAAGTAGGGGAGTAAGATTTTCTCACAGAGGATGGTTGTTATCTGGAGCAAGCTGCTAGAGGAGATGGTGAAGACATATAGAGTACAAAGCATTTGGACAGGTACTTAAATAGGAAAGATATAGAGGTGTAGGGACCTAGTGTAAGCCACAGAGTTTGCCCCAGTTGGACAACATGGGCAAACTGGTCCAAAGGGCTTTTTACTGTGCTGTTCAATTCTATGAGTCAAACCATTAAATTTAACAAAAGAGTTTGCTTTATGTCATATTACAAATTGACACGTGCCAGGTAACCAATAACTTATTATACAAATAAAAAGTAACACCTCAGTACTTAATTCCATTGGTAAGATCATTAACTACATTGTGAAGGGTTGTAATCTCTGCCACAATGTCACTCCATCAAGATCTGAGATACACTTGGAGACCTGTTTGGCATCACAAGCTTGCAACTCCCACAAAGAAGGAAGATCAGAAGGAGTTACAGAAATTGAATTCTAGTTGGTTTCATTTCTTCTCTGGTACTGTCCTACAGTTTAGAGATAAAGCAAACAGAATATAAGTGTTATTCAACATTACTACCATCTTTGGAGACGAGACTGCAGATGATGGAATTTGGAGCAACAGACAAAAGCTGGAGTAACTCAGCAGATCATCTAGAGAGGGAAATGGACAGACACTTTTTTTTGGTTCGAGGCCCTTCATTTGGACTGAATCATTTAACCCTTACTACAATCCTTCATTATATCTTCATGTCAAGTTGATCAGAACATTGCTATGGAATAGGAGATCTGGTGATAGGTATTGTTATGAATACTAATCCTTGTCAAGAGGCTGAAGGAAACGTTCTGAAAGGGGTGAGGTTAGTAACCTTTAAGGCATTGTTTTGAAGCAAGGGTTTAAAATATCCACCTTTGACTTATAATTTTTCACTTGATATGAAGTTCCAAGCTTCAATCAAATAGATTGACTGAGGTATGTTTACCAGTCTTTCTATTCACAAGGAATTCACTATATTCAGACCATTAAATGCTGCAGATATAGCAGACTGGATTCAGTCACTGATTTCTAAAGTTACTGGACAATCAACTGGCCATCTTGCGTGCCACTGCAGAGATCAGTGCTGCCCCTCGACTGCTGCCTTCATTGGACTGAAGGAAAGTGATGTCACAGTAGGGTGCAAGTTCTCTAACCATCGCATGAAACCTGTGTTTGAAGCTGTGGAAAAAGTGAGACAAGATCATACCATTAATACTTCAGGGAAAAAAAACATTTGAGTATGAAACTGCAAGCTTAGCTCTCACTGGGCATATAGATGGCTCACACATACAGTACAACAAATTTAATTCAGTAAATCATTCTAGAAAGAAATGAATCTTTACGCTCCCTCAGAAAGATTAGATATTGCAATATGTTGTAAACATTACCTTATCAATTCATACAAAATCCAGTCCAGTGAAAGGCAGAAAATCTTTCCCTGGGGCACTTGATTTTTTAGTAAATTAGATCTTTACTTTGGCTTTCAGACCAGTCCCTTTATTAAATATAGACCATAAGACATAGGAGCAGAATTAGGCTATCTGGCCCATCGAGTCTGCTCCACCAAACAATCATGGCTGATCCTTTTTTTTCTATCTCCTCAACCCCACTCCCCTGACTTCTCCCCATAACCTTTGTTGCCGTGCCCAATCAAAAACCAATCAATCTCTGCCTTAAATACATCCAATGACCTGGCCTCCACAACTGCATGTGGCAACAAATTCCACAAATTCACCACCCTTTGGCTAAAGAAATTTCTCTGCATCTCTGTTTTGAAAGGGTGCCCCTCTATCCTGAGGCTGTGCCTTCTTGTCCGAGACTCTCCCACCATGGGAAACATCCTTTCCACATCTACTCTGTCTAGGCCTTTCAACATTTGAAAGGTTTCAGTGAGATCTCCTGCACATCCTTCTGAATTCCAGTATGTTCTCTAACCATCACATGAAACCTGTTTGAAGCTGTGGAAAAAGTGAGACGAGAACATACTGTTAACACTTCAGAACCATCAAACGTTCCTTATATAACCATTTCATTCCTGGAATCTTCCTTGTGAACCTCCTCTGGATGCTCTAGAAATGCCAGCATGTCTTTTCTAAGATGAGGGCCCAAAACTGTTCACAATACTCAAGGTGAGGCCTCACCAGTGCCTTATAAAGCCTCAGCATCACATCCTTGCTCTTGTATTCTAGACCTCTTGAAATGTATGCTAACACGGCATTTGCTTCCTCACCAGTGACTCAACCTGCAAGTTAACTTTCAGGGTGTTCTGCACAAGGACTCCTAAGTCCCTCTGCATCTCAGCTTCCTGGATTTTCTCTGTTCAGAAAATAGTCCGCATATTTACTTCTACTACCAAAGTGCATGGCCATGCATTTTCCAACATTGTATTTCATTTTCCACTTTCTTGCCCATTCTCCCAATCTGTCAAAGTCCTTCTGCATCCTACCTGTTTCCTCAACACTACCTGCCCCTCCACCAATCTTCGTATTATCTGCAAACTTGGCAACAAAGCCATCTATTCCATTACCTAAATAATTTATATACAGCATAAAAAGAAGTGGTTCCAATATTGACCCCTGCAGAACACCACCAGTCACCTTCACCCAACCAGAAAAAGATCCTTTTATTCCCAATTGCTGCCTCCTACCAATCAGCCAATGCTCTAACCATGTTAGTAACTTTCCTGTAATACTATGGGCTCTTAACTGGGTAAGCAGCCTCATGTGTGGCACCTTGTCAAAGGCCTTCTGAAAGTCCAAATATACAACATCCACTGCATCCCCTTTATCTATCCTACTTATAATCTCCTCAAAGAATTCCAACAGGTTTGTTAGACAGGATTTCCCTTGAAGGAAACCATGCTGACCATCTTGTCCTGTGTCACCAAGTACTCCATCACCTCATCCTTAACAATTAGTTCTAACATCGTCCCACCACTGAGGTCAGGCTAACTGGTCTATAATTTCCTTTCTGCTGCCTTCCTCCTTTCTTAAATATATATACACTACGGCTCAATATATACATGTTCTTTTTCAGATAAGTGTTAGCTCCACCCACATAACTGCTCTGTATAGTAGCACAATTGTAGATGCACAGTAATTAGGAGCTAATGTGTTCACCATGGAAGTACAATTCAGTAATTCATATTAATTCACCAATGAGTTCCAATCCATGATCCTCAACTGTAAGAACACAGAAAGGGAATCAGGAGTACAAAACACAAGCTACACATTATAGTGTCAGAGAACTACAGCCCAGAAACAGGCCCTTTGGCCAATCTAATCCATGCCAAACTGTTATTCTGCCTCAACCTCTCGACCTGCATTTGGACCCCTCTTCATACCCCTCCCATCCATGTACTTACCCAAACTTCTCTCAAATGTTGAAACTGAACCTACATTCACTACTTCTGCTGGCAGCTCACTTTACACTTGCACCACCTCAGAGTGAAGAAGTTCCCCCTTATATTCCCCCTAAATATTTCACCTTTCACCCTTAACCTATTACCTCTAGTTCTAGTGTCATTCTGTCTCAGTGGAAATGGCTTGCTTGAATTTATCTTATCCATACCTCATAATTTTGTATACTGTCAAATCTCCCCTCCTTCTCCTGAGCTCTAGGGAATAAAATCCTAACCTATTCAACCTTTCCCTATAACTTCGGTCCTCAAGTTCCGGCAACGTCCTGGTAAATTTTCTCTGTGATATCCTTCCTGTAGGTAGGTGACCAGCATTGCACACAATACTCTAAATTTGGCCTCACCATCATCTTATACAACTTCAACATAATATCTCAACTCCTGTACTCAATAGTTTGACTTATAAAGGACCATGAACCAAAACAACACACAGACACACACAATGCTGGAGGAACTCAGCAGGTCAGGCAGCATCTACGGAATTGAATAAACAGTCATCGTTTTGGGCCGAGACCTTCTTCAGGACTGAGAAGGAAGAGGAGAGACACCAGAATAAATCACAGAGGGGGAGCAGTGAGAGGGTTTCACTGAACTCCCTTCAAAGAAAAGATATACATTTCTTTGGGGTAGACATCCCTTGGAGACTTCGCAGTGGAGTAGTAAATCATTAACTCGAGGAAGTCTGTAGATGCTGGAAATCCAAATCAACTCACAAAATGCTGGCAGCAGACCAGCATTGTAAATATGTAAATAAATAAATAGTTGATGTTTCGGGCCAAGAAGCTTCTTCAAAATTGAGAAGTAAAGGGGAAGATGCCAGGACTGAGAAGGGGGAAGACAGGACCAACCCAGTAGCTCTCTTTACGATGATATCTACCTGTGATACCACTTCCAAGTAATTATGGATCTTTATTTTCAAATTCCTCTGTTTTCCCACACTCCCCAGTGTCTTGCCATTCATTGTGTCGTCCTACGCTGGATTCCTCCCAAAGTGCAACACCTCATATTTGTCTGCATTAAATTCCATTTGCCATTTTCACCCCATTTTTCCAGCTGATCCAGGTTCCACTGCAAACTTTGATAGACTTCCTCTCTGTCCACTACTCCACCAATACCTACTTTCCTAACCAGGGCCTCAAGTTCCCTCAGAAATTAAGGTTCCCTAAAGCTATTAGCCTTGCCTTTTATTCTGACAGGAACATACAAATGCTGTACTCCCAAAATTTCACTTAGCAAGCACGCCTTTGCAAGAAAATAACCTGACCCAATCCACATGTGCCAGATCATTTTGTGATACCATTAAGATTGGCCTTTCTCCAATTTAGAATCCAAACCCAAATGGCCAGAGCTATCCTCCATAATTGTTTTGAAACTAATGGAATTATGATCACTAAATCCAAAATGTTTCCTTACACACACTTCTGTCACCTGCCCTGTCTCATTTTCTAATAGGAAATCAGGTATCACACTCTCCGGTTGGGGCCTCTATATATTGATTGAGGAAACTTTCCTGAACACATCTGACAAATTCTATCTGATCCAGCTCTTTTACAGTATGGAAATTCCAGTTGATATGTGGAAGGTTAAAAACACTTACTATCACAACCTTGTGTTTCTTGCAACAGTCTTATCTCATGAAGGATCAGGAAACAGGAGTTCAATCCAAGAGCAAAAGATAAAGGGCTTGAGAGTTAGGATCTGATAGGGTTGAGGGCAATGTGAGGATAAACACCTTCTAAAGCATAGAGAGTGACAATGAGTTGAAACCTGTACACTTGGTGGAAATGGACTTTGAGTCAATAGTCAATCGAATCGATAAGAGTCAATTAAAGATCTGAACAGGCAATTGGACAGGCTCTTGAAGGAAAGACCGGTGGAATGGAATTGAATGGACTCCTCTCTAAGGACCCATGGTTTACATTTTCTTCTTCGGTACTGTAACAGGTTGTTGTTTTACATGTGGTCAGCACAAGCTGATAAATAATCCTGATGATCATTGAAAACACAGTGAAATTGATGGTGATTGTGCAGAATACAAGATAATGGACTAGTTTACATCTCTCCTGGGTTATATTTTCATTGAATTCAGGAATGTAGTACAAACTTATGATGGCGCAGGTTTTATACTATTTTCAAACATCGAGTTCTTTCCCAATGCGCTTTATGAGTATATATAATTAGAGGGAAAAGATTGATTTTATTAATGAATAGTGATAACTACATCCTGTATTTACACAGAGATTAGCTGTTCTTATATAGGATGATGGTCTGTGGCCTGATAGAATGACGTGTGATTTTTGTGTAATGCCCTGGTTAAGGTTTCTACTGCTACGCTGTGAGGTATTCTTTATTTTAATTTCCTGAAAAAGCAGTGTATCCTGTTAGTAACAATGTTTTGGCTTCAGCTAAAGATAAGAAGCTATGTTGTATTACTTAGGAATGTTGTGTCAGCCAACCAGGATCGTCTTGATACATGTTGTAACTTTCTGCCCAGTGAAAGATTCAGGAGATCTGGGCAGGATCAGTTTTTTGAAGGACAGTCGTCTGGTTTGGGGTCTTTGGGCAGGAGATGCTAAGCAGGGCACAAGGGAAGATGCCACATGATGCCACTCGAAGGAGAGACCCTGTTGTAAGAAGTGCTTCGTGCAGATGAATGGCTCCAAGGAGGAAAAGGATACTCCTTGGAGAGGCAGTTCATTCAAGCTGGTCTTCAAGAGAAGTTTGAAGAGTGGCTGCTGTCCTTCATACAGAATGTGGGTTCAGCGTATGTGTAAAGTAATACCCCCAACTACTCCAGAAATGAGCTCCAATGTTTATGTGCACATTAGACTGGTTTAACTGTAATGGGCCCTTTTAATTTCCTTTTCCTTTTCTGTAACTGTTTGTTAAAGTTGAAAATTTGGTAAATACATTTCCTTTGTAAATTTTATGCCAGTTGTACTATCTGTTAATTTTCTGGCAAAAGACAACTTTGCATGGAGCAGTTTTACACAGCATTCACTACAATTAATGTTCCTTAATGGGAATATCCCAACTTTCCTGGTTGGTTGAACCCCAAATCACACCAACCCTAGACCTATATTGCTTATGAAAGGTGGCCTTCTCACTACTGAGTCATGTGGTTGTTAGCAGAGTTGGCTAACAAGCCAGGTTTGTATATGAGCCCTGGTGAGAGTGTTGCGTTTAGGTCCTTTGCTCATCTGTCCCTCTAAAGCTATTCTCTGTGGGAAGTACCACGTAGGTAATGGAAGTAAACATATATTAAAACCTATTGGTAAACACGAGTTGTAATTTACTGGTTTCAAGTCAATTTCTCCTTCCAACATAATTACCTTCTAACTGAGGTGTGGATTGTTTTCTTTAATATACTTTTGACACTGAAAGCTTACATATGAAACCAATGTTGAACTGAATAATCAACATTGAAGAGTAATGTTTGTTTGGCTCCCAGTATTAAAGTAGAATCAGAAAAATAAGCAGAGAGATTAGCTTGTTCAATTAAATATCCTTTTGTGCTCTTGATTACAGTTGCAGACAAATTAAAGGCTACATGTTTGTACTGCCTCGGAAGACTGTGCTTCCAGTGTTTCAGTGAAAACTTTCACTGTAAATCTTTAATATCTTGTTGAATGGCTGAGTTTCATGTGCTTAATATTGCTATTGTCTGACCCAGAACACATTGGTCTGGCAAGTCAGTAAGTGGTACATACTGTGAAATCTCCAGGGGAATACAAGTTGCAGATCTACATTGATTTCCACTTAACTAAGCCTTCCCCAATTAACAAGAGGATGCTAAATCAGCAAATCAAGCCTGAATGAAATAACAAGAGTGTGTTAGCTGGAGTGCTGACCTCCAAAACAACATTTGGTGTCAAATCAAAGTTCCATGCTGATACTCATTAAAATAAACTGTTTATGTCCATGCACTGTGTCATAAGATCCTCACCATCATGTTACCTGGAATGATGAGGTACAAAAATGCAGAAATATATTAGATGTTGTTTTGGAATGAAAGTAACCTCTAATGTCTCAATAATACGCTATAGATCAGAATTTTGTGTTCTTTTTCTTTGAAAACTATTACTGTTACACTTGTGCAAAATTTTGTTGGACTTTGTATTCTGCATGGAGGTCAGTGACCAGTGGTGTTCCTCAGGGATCTGTTCTAGGACCCCCTCCTCTTTGTGATTTTTATAAATGACCTGGATGAAGAAGTAGAAGGGTGGGTTAGTAAATTTGTTGATTACACAAAGGTTGGGGATGTTGTGGAGGATTATCAGAGGTTACAGCGGGAAATCGTTAGGATGCAGAACTGGGCTCAGAAGTGGCAGATGGACTTCAACCCAGATAAGTGTGAAGTGTGAAGTTCATTTTGGTAGGTCAAATTTGAAGGCAGAATATAGTAAGACTCTTGGTAGTGTGGAGGATCTGAGAGATCTTGGGGTCTGTGTCCATTGGACATTCAAAGCTGCTGTGTAGGTTTGCAGTGTTATTAAGAAGGCGTATGGTGTGTTGGCATTCAGCAACCTTGGGACTGAGTTCAAGAGCCGTGAGGTAACGTTACACTTATATAAGACCTTGGTCTGACTCCACTTGGAGTACTGTGTTCAGTGCTGGTCACCTCACTGTAGGAAGGATGTGAATATTATATAGAGAGTGCAGAGGAGATTTACAAGGATGTTGCTGGGATTGGAGGGCGTACCTAATGAGAATAGGTTGAGTCAACTTGGCCTTTACTCCTTGGAGCAATGGAGGATCAGAGGTGACTTGATAGAGGTGTATAAGATGATGAAAGGCATTGATCGTGTGGATAGTCAGAGGCTTTTTCCCCAGGGCTGAAATGGTTAATATGAGGGGGTCAGAGTTTTAAGGTGCTTGGAAATAGGTATTGAGGGGATGTCAGGGGTAAGTATTTTCACACAGAAAGTGGTGGGTGCATGGAATGCACTGTTGACGGCGGTGGTGGAAGTGGATCTTTTAAGAGAGATAGGTACATGGAGCTTAGGAAAATAGAGGGCAATGCACTAGGGAAATTGTAGGCAGTTTCTAGAGTAGGTTTCATGGTCAGCACAACATTGTGGGCTGAAGGGCCTGTAATGTGATGTAGATTTCTATGTTCTATGTTCCATGCTTCTCCATACCTGATCTAGAACTGGAGATGCAGGACATGATCCTAACACAGTCATCCTACCTTTATGCACTTATACTTAAAACTCCCAAGATCACCATCCTCTTAAAATCACTTACTGAGGATGTAACTTGTAAACTGATCCATCAATTCCAACTGTGATCTTCATCATTCCTCTGTTCTTGTTCTCCCACATCCGATTTATGACACCTGCCAATCCAGCTGCACAAATGCGTGCTGCCCGTGTTGACACACTCGTGCATACCAAATGGACAATATCACAGTCTACCTTGGAGGGCATCAAACCTAGTGTAGTCAGTATATTATAGATTTGCTTCTGGTCACCTGTATCACTTGAATAAAAGAAGAAAAAGTAAGACAATATTAAACTGTCTCAAACTGCTTGGTAGAAAACAGCTAACATATGATGTGAAGTGGAAAAGCAAATACCAGACTAACTATACAAAAGGTTATTCAGAAAGTTGATGCATCTTTGACTGACACTCTGGTACAGCAGTTCCAATTCTTATGCTTAGATTTACACAGCTAAATGTTTAACATGAAGATAACAAAGTTGTGAATCTTTTCAATTGCTGATAGTGATTAACAATTGAAGCCAAAGTTCCTTGCTTTATTATTAAACTGGTTATGTGCAATTGCAGTGTAAAAAATAAATGTGCTCCAGTACAAAAGGGGAAATAATAAATGTAGGTCCTCTCCAAGGTACGATTTATGAGCACAGGCTTCCATAAATATAATTAAATTCAAACAAGAGTCAGTCTTAAAAAGAAAACCTGACTACATATAATTTTCTTGCAGTAATCAGACACCATTGTATCTAAAGAATACAGTTTCAGCATGGAAGGCAACTTAAGAAATGTTATGGATCTTCTAGCCATTAATGTAAGAAATGCAATCATTCGACAAGCAGAAGAAGATAAATGGATTGAGTCCATCATTGGTAAACCAAAAATTGCAGTAATAGGATGAGGTTGTAAATCAATGTTCAATACTGTGGAAATAATATCAAAAATGTCTTTCCAATATTCTTTCAAAAGTGGACATGACCAAAACATATGAGTTAAAGACGCTATCTCAGAATGACATCTGTCACATATAGGATTTATATGGGAATAAAAATGAGCCAATTTATCCTTGGACATATGAGCCCTGTGCACAACTTTAAACTGTATTAATGAATGTTTAGCACATATAGATGATAATATAGAAGAATTTTATCCCAATTCTCAATAGGGATAATAAAGTTAAGTTCTCTTTCCCAATCATTTTTAATCTTATAGAAGGCCTCTGAACGTATTTTCATAATTATATTGTAAAGTTTGTAATATTGTAATCTATTTTGTTGAATTGGAAAGAAATTAATCCCCCTACCATATTTCATTGGCTTTCTCAAACTTTGTTATGTCTAAATTTGGAGAAAATTAGAAGTGTTGTATTTGACCCTTCTATTAATTTTGAAAAGACATGGAGACCATTTATTCAATATTTTCATATGATGTAATTTGACCCTGTTCCAATCCTATTTGTTTTTTCGGTTTTGATTATACATATGTTGAGAGGATCGGAGTTGGCGACACCGATGATTTTGTACTTTTTTAAGATACTATAAACAGCCCATTATTTAATTTTTTTTCCTTTTCTTTTTTTTCTCCTTTTTTTCCTCTTTATTAGCATTAGGTTGTTAGATTAGTTTTTATTAGGGTTAATTTTTTTTTTCTTTTCTTTTTCTCTTCTTTTTTTTATATATATCTAGATTTGTTCTGTTTATATGATATTTGTATCATTCATGATTTGGGAAGACTTAACTATATTGTAATTCTTGCTTGTGTATCCCTTCATGTTCAGTGTAACTTTGTAAGTTTGTAATCCCACTATCTATGTATTAATCTTATCATGTTGATATTAATAATAATAATAGAGATTGAAAAAGAAATATTATGGAAACTGATAAGCAATGATTTCTATTGACATATACAACAAAACTCTATTAAGCAATATAACATCAACTGATAATTCAAATCCATCAAAACCATTGAGCGTGGGACATCCTGACTCTATATCATAATACATAGGCAAGAGAAGGCAGTAAATGTTCATGCTGCTTGGCCCTCATTAATACCATTCATCACACACTGTGGAGATGAGATCACACAAAGAAAGATGAAGGATCTCAGGAAGTCAGACAGCATTTATAGAAAGAATTGAACAGTCAATGTGTTGAGTTGAGATGCTTCATCTGGACTAAAAGATAGAGGGGAAATGGTAATCATAAATAGGAGGTAGGAAAGGATGGAGCAAGAGCTGACAGGAGGTAGGTAGACTCAGGTGAGAAGGGGTGATAGACAGATGGGGAGGGAAGAGAGGGAATAGCAGCAAAAGCTATAAGATGATAAATGGAAGAAATGAAGGATGATGTAGTTAGGAGAGGACAGTTTTGCATAGAATTGAGCAAGGGAAGGAGGTGAGAAGGACAGAGAGGAAGGGAACCAGTGGTCAGATGAGCAGATGGAGATGATGGAAGAAGTGAGAGAAACAGGAGCTAGGTGGAACAAGAGGAGATAGAATTGGCTCAGCCAAGGAGGAGTTTTGGCAATGTTCATGCTGCCAAATAGTAGACTATCCAGGAGGAACATTAGCTGCTGTTCCTGAAGGAGGTAGAATTACCATATCAAATAATTTTATGTATGATCTGACATATTTACAGATGTCCCTAAATAACCCATTTATTATTTTAATTTTGACATCTGATATGCAACAAAGGTGCTGATATATTTTGGTTAATTTTATGGTACTGTAAACCAATGTAACTCTTGCCCCTAACAAGGATGTTTTTGCCAGAGTTTTAATATAGAATTCCTAACACCTTAATTTAGCCTATCACATACAAAAAATATCCTTTTTTTCTTTGCCAGTAAGGCTTTTCAGTTCTATTTCAAATACATCTTGTTCCTTTTTGAGCACTCTTAATCATCACTGGTTCTGACCTTGTGACACTCTGCCTAACAATAGTTCTTCAAATATATTTCAATTTGATGGTAGTTCTTCAGCTTTATGCCTCCTACAATAAAACTACTACCACTGAAAGTTATGGAAGAGAAATCTGTCTTGGGTACCTGTGCTAGACTTGTGAACAAGTGTACTTACCCTTCAAAAATTCGGCTTCACTGACTTCAATATTTGCATACTGTTTAGCACGGGCAACGGGAGACATTTCTCCCCATGTCTCCCTCTGAAATACGTACAAGACAACAGACTGCAAATTCCTACGTAAAGATAAGAAATCTGCAGCATTTGTTTTGGTTTCTGTGCTGTTTCTTTACCCTCATATGTTATCCTGCATTGAATAACATATTCATGTTAAATATTTTTTAATGTGCACATTCATGAAATAAATGTAAACAGCTGATTGAAAAAAAATTGAAAGTCTGAAAAAGTTTAGTGGTATCCAAAGCAAATAAACTGGCATATACCTCTGAAGTCATGCGATATAGTACCATAAAAATGTGGATCCAAGGCTTTTATTAATAGAATTTATTTAGTTTTTTGTGATTGCTAATGCTGTTGGCACAAAGGGTATCAAAGCATTAGAAAGCTGTAGACATTATAGAATTCATTACATTTTTTTATTTTACCATCATGTTGAACTCATGGATGACAGAACATCAATATCACTGACATCAGCCACTACCAATATAATGCTGTCTTCCACTTATTGGGTGGAAGAAATAGAAAAATTCTTTAAAAATGCAAAGGAAACAATCACCTGAAAAAAGCTGAAACAGAAAATATTGGAAATACACAGCATCTAAAAAGGGAAAGACTGATTAACATTTTGTACATTGAATACTAATCTGTCCTTCCTCCTTATAAATGGTGAAATGCCTGCCGTGCATTTCTTGTATTCACAGGTTTAGATGCTGAAGAGAAAATTCCTTAATGTGTACCAATTACAAATTGTGGGACATTATAGTTAAAAAAATTTAAAATTCACACAGTGAAATAATATCTGGCAGTCCTTTTGTGTTAGAATCATTCAAAATACAAGTATAAAAAGGCTGTCAATTTATACAAGGGAAAGGCAGGATACATATTGTTCAATTATCTCTGTATTTCCAGGATTTTAAACCATGAGGGGAGTAGAAACACACACCTCTTACACCCTGTTCACAAACAGTTAAGGTGTTCTGTACCTTTCTATTTGTGAGAGGAATCTTGTTTCAAAGCTCCCTCGTGTTTTTAGCTGCTCAGATGCCTCTCCATTGAAGAGCAGGTTTTGATTTACCAGTTTCAGTAACACAAGTCGTGTAAGCTCGCCCATATACTTCCCACCAACAATCTTCTCATATCTAATTAAGAAAAAGGACACATTTAATCTTGTGCAGTAAAATCTATGTGCTTTCCAAGCTCCAACAGTATCTTGAAGTATTTATTCTGTAACAGGGATAATCAATAATACATAAAGCTTCAATTAAGATATCCCAATAATTACTTAGTTTTTTATATTCATATTAATTATGTTTATTTGTGACTGTGCTTTCCCAACACATACTGCCAAAATTCTGTTCTCCAGTGTTGCTGTTGAGATCTTTCATTGCAATATATTGTTGCCATGCTAATTTCATCTTCCTACACCGCCACGCTGTTCTCCCAACCTAGATGATAACTCTCACCTTCCTCCTGAGATCCCAATCATCTCAGAAGCCAGTCTTAAAACAATTTAATTCAGTCCATGTGATACATCTGAGAGGCTAAATACAGCAAGTCCTTGCTGTGGTATCAAAGACCTACACTCCAAATCTAGCCAGGCCATTCTGGTACAAATTACATCACCTGAGTCTAAACATGGCATTGCAACATGGAAAGAATGCATAGGATCAGTTCACAAAAAGCAGGACAAATTTAATCAGGCTACTTATCTTCCAATCAATTTTCTGTAGACATCAACAAAATAATGAAAAATATCACTGACACTGCTATCAAACCACACTTACACGGTTTGGGTATCATGAGTGTCATCCTGCTCCAGTGTCAAAGAGGGATGGCCTTTGACACTGAGAAACATTTGACCAGTACAGCACCAAGAGAGTCTGGTAAAACAGAATCACTGGCTGGAGTCATATCTTACTCAAAGAAAAATAGTTGTGATGATTGTAAGTTAATTATCCAAATCCCATGACATCTCATCAGGAGGTTCTGAGGCCCAACCACCTTCACTATTCACCTGTGTGCAGCGAGAATAATTTGTTAGAAGAGCTACCAACAAACAATTATCTCTTTATTTCCAGTGTTTTCTGTTTTAAACCATGTGAAGAGTGGAAATGTACACTTCATATTCTGTTCACAAACAGTTAAGGTGTTCTGTACCTTTCTATTTGTGAGAGGACTCCCTCGTGTTTTAGCTGCTCAGATGCCTCTCCACTGAAGAGCAGGTTTTGATTTCCCAGACAACATTCAGAAGTGCCATTCAGTGACAAACTCCAACACAGAGTCTAACCACTGACCCTTGATATTAAATAACATTATATACACTGAGGACCATCAACGTCTTGGGATTATGTTTGACCAGAAGTTCAAAATGAAGCTATACGGAGTGCTGTAGCTTCAACAGCAGGATTGAGGGACTGCCTCCTGACATCACAAAGCCTCTCCACCCTCCAGGATTATGATGGAAAAGTATTCAATTGCCTGGATAAGTGCAGCTCCAGTTAATGAAGCTGAATGAAGCAGCTGGCTCGATTGTATCCCACCTACCTAAATATTCAATCTCATCTACAGAGGCTACAGTTTGTTCTATTTACAAATTGATCTCCTAGCCTGTACCAATATCAACTCCAAATCCTTGCCTTCTAGCACTAAGAAGGACAAAGGTTGGGTTAACATAGAATTATGGACATAAAAATGTACTAGATAAATCTGATGGGAATTCTTTGTGATTGATATGATGAAACCAAAGGAAAGTATAATAGATTTTCAAAAGGCATCTGATAAGGTAACAACACAAAATAAGCATTCACTCGATTGTTGTAATGCTCTAGCACAAATTGTGGATAGGTTAATGAAAAGAAAGCAGCAGGACAAAATGGGCCATTTTCGGGTTACCAGGCCAACTGTTTTACAATCCATATTAATGACTTATATGAAGAGGCCAGGTGTGATTAACTCAGACCTGCTGACAATACAAAGCTGGAGGGGAAAAAAGAGGCTGCAAAACAAAGGAGAGTATGCAACCACATAGCAGATGAAGACTTAAATGGAGAAATCATGCATTTTCAAGGGAAGATTAAAAAACTGTTTAAATCATGAAAACTTATCAAGTATTGTTTTTCAAATGTATGTTAATATCGGCGGCGTCGTGTAAATACATGAACTTCACATAAAGATTCAGGAAACGGGAAATAAATAATACATTAACCTTTGATGTAAAGGGGCTGAGTGAAAAAGAAAGTACTTTGCAATTATACAAGAGTTTGGTGTGACTGCAACCTGCGGCAGTTTTATTCTCTTTTCTCCAAATGATCCACTTGCCTTGGAAGCAGTGCCACTGGATTGACAGGATTGATTGGGTTGAGGGGATTCTGAAAAGCAAGAGCCACCATTTTCTGTAATAGAAAGAAAAAACTAACAATAAAGTAAATGTTGGGGAAAATAGATGCTGGGAGGCTGTTTCCCATGGCTGAAGGGTCTGGAAACAGCATCGTCTCAGGATAAGGGGATAACCATTTTGAAATTAGATGCAATTTCTTCACTTAAGATTTTGAATCTTTAGAATTGGCTGTTCTATAGGGTTATGGATACATAATTATCAAGAATATACAAGGCTGAGATCAATAGACCTTTAGAAGGGACTTTTGGAATTTGATAAAGCCAGGAGATTCTACAGATGCTGGAAATTCAGAGCAACACAGACAAAATGCTGGAGAAACTCAGCAGGTTAGGCACCATCTATGGAAATGAAAAAACAGATGAGGTTTCGGGCCAAGAAAACCTTTCATCACACCAGGTGAGGGGCCTTGGCCCAAAAGAACAACTGTTTATTCATTTCTATAGATGCTGCCTGACCTGCTGAGTTCCTACAGCATTTTGTGATTTTTAGAATATGAACTGAGATCGAGAACCAGTCATGACCTTGGTGAATGATCCAGCAAGCAAAGGAATCAAACGGCCTGTCTACAAAACTTAGCATACAATCTGTCTACACTCTTTACATTAGGAAATACACTTCATGTTGTGCCATTTAATACAATGTAGGGATCCTGCTGCCCTATGACATAAAGTGTAACACATTATGTGAGCATCGTTGCATTTGTTTAAAATGCTTTGTATCAATACATATTGATCTTTTAACTGCTGTATTACCTTGCAGGAGTAATTAAAATTTTAGAATTGGACACTGACCAACTTTAAACTGCTGAGGCTGTGACAAGGTCCTCCCAGTTGCTGGGAATTCAAAGCTGTTGAACAGCTAATGAACTTTGACTGCAGCATTACAAGACGAAATTGTAAACAGTTTAATTCAGATCCTGTCCATCATATGAGGCAATATCAGCCATTAGCTGAATGGGTAATAGCAGTTGCCGTAGGTCAGTTTGGACTGATGGGCACAAGCTGCGTAATGGCACATCATTACTCCCAAACAGTTAAGATTTATTGTTGAATTATGGAACAGGGCACACTTTAAACACCAAAACAACAACCTGCAGCAGTAATACAAAGGAGGGAGAAGACTATTGTTTTAGAAACGTCTGTTTTGTGTTGCAAATGTAAAGGTAGCTTAGCTAAACTGTTCAAAACATCACAAAAAGATGATAGCAGGATCGCCATCTGCATCTAAAAGTGTTAATTTAAAGTTGTTAGAACAAGGAGTAAAAATTCCTTTTTAGATTACTTATGAAAAGTATTTGTAATGATGTTAGCAGTGAACTTCTTATCCAAGTTCCCTCTACTGAATATACCTTCCTGAGTGGAAACATAGTTTGCTATTCTTTTATCACAGGTGGAACAAAATATTGGTCTTGCCTACTTCATATAGTAATTCGAGCACCATCATTGCAAACACTGCAGCAATTCAAGAAGAAATCTTATGGCCATGTCAGCGCAACTAGGGATCAGGAATAACTGTGCTCAATCAAAGCGAAACAGATGTATTCCAATCCCAGTAATTACATTTGTGACATGCTCCACATCACCCAGAACCTCAGGATTTTGCGATGATGCAACTATACACATTAATATTAACGGAATATTATACTTACAGCTGATACCCTGGGTTGACAGACGTTTCGTCAACAATGCAGTCATATTCCAGGCGGAACTCCTCAAGCTCGCCCGTGTCCCCAAACCCTCCCAGTTCTGTGTTCACACACATTCTTCCTTCTTCTCCTTCCACTAACTCCACATTTTTCATTTCCTCCATGTAGCATGCATTACAGCCAGTGCCTGGAAACACAAAAACAGCTACATTACCAAATCAAAATGGATTTAGCCAGCCCTGTAATTCGTTTATTTATTAAGAGTAGGCCCTTCCGGCCCTTTGAGCTGCATCACCCAGTAATCCCCCGATTTTAACCCTAGCCTAATCAGGACAACTTACAATGACTCAATTAACAGACCAGCTGGTACGTCTTTGAACTGTGGGAGGAAACCAGAACACCCGATGGAAACCCACACAGTCACCTACAGCACAATACAGGCCCTTCGGCCCACAAGGTTGTGCCATACATGTCCCTACCCTAGAAATTACTAGGCTATAGAAACATACAAAAAAGTCATAGGGAGAACATACAAACTCCTTACAGACAGCGAGAGAATTGAACACTGCTTGCTGGTATTGTAAAGTGTTGGGCTAACCACTAACTACTGTGCTGCAAAAGTAAAAGCTATTTATTTTACTTGAGGATATTTTCTGGAGAAAAGCAAAAAGAAAACTATAGACAACACACACTGTAGATGCAGTTTAAGGAAATCTTTAATTTGATCTCAGCCAATACTTGAAGTCGAAGATGATTTCCTCCTATTACAATTGTACCCTATGTGTCCTAAGTAGGATCTAAATGGAACAAGTGGAGTTAGAGAGGGAAGATGGATCAATTAGTAAGATTATTTCATACTTTTTCTGCTATTTAGACATAGCTTTCATGTGGTCCTGACAGAGAAACACGAAGTGTAAACACCTTCCTGATATTCCAACACCAGTTTGAGGAATTTTGTGCCAGGTATCTGTTTCACAAAGTCTTGAGACTTCTCCCTCTCCTCTGAACAAACTGATTCTTCTCTCTCTGGAGGCCCTCTGTTGGTCATGCACATTGTGTCCTAGATGTCTGCATGAGATGCAAGCTAAGGTAACATGATATGGAGAGCAAACTGTTACCCATTCAGCAGATCCCGCCCCCCCCCCCCCCCCATCCACACAGATGATGAACCCAAAGGTATGGTAGAGACCGATACAATTTGGCACCATCCGTATCGCAGGAGTTGCCAGTCGGCATTGAATTCAACATAAGACTGCCTTAGGGACTTATGCTCTGGAATTTTCCTTGGGGTTTACTCCAAAGCCGTCCCCATGATTGGGTATAGTCACAAGGAAGGGGAGTTTTGAGATCAGAGTTTTCCTTCTCGTAGATGAGCTGCCAATCATGGCTGATGAGCCCCATGCACCCGAAGGCACCAGTAACCCACCTTTGCCCCTTCTCCTGTCAGTAGAAACAATTCTGTCAGGCTTAGTAGTTAAGCCACACATGAAGGCCAAGAGCTTGACTTGGTTGTCAGAGACTATTTGAGGCACACACCATTGGGAGCATTTAACAGGTAGTGGGAGCTTATTCTGCGCCCCTCCCCCCAGCTATAACAGCTTCGAAGGTTCCTATGGCCTATTCAACTAGATTACACACATTATCTGAAATCTGAATTCACAAGATATTGACTGAGAGGCATGTACTAACAACTAAGCCGAGCTGACATTTTGTGATAGTCAGTTACCACTGTCATACACTGAATATGAGGCACGCTCTACTGGTTTCATCATTAAATCATGTTTGTATAAGGTGCATACTGAACAGCTTTTATAGCAATTATGCAATAATTGGAGGTTGTTGGTACCAAAAATGCCTCGCTGGCTGTGGACTATTTCAGCATTGTAGTACTTATCGAATGGTAATCTCTCTATGGGTTTAACTGATAGCTGCAACTATGTAAGTTTTACTCTTGCAGTTTATGACATGACAATTACCTGAATCTTTTCAAGAGCTTGTTTTATGATACTCACTCACTGATGGTGGTTACTTACATAAATTCCAGAACCTTTACTATCCGCTCTTCCATTTACACTGCAGCACCATGGCAACGTTAATTTTTTGTGCTACGGGGCCACATAGCTATCTGACAGTCTTTTCTTTACTTCTGCTCAGTACACACTTGAGTAATCACACTTGATACTGGAAACTCATGCCGATGACCTCAGACATGATAGCACAGTTACAGATATAGCTGTTACATCACACTGCCAGAAACCCAGCTTTGATACTGACCTCCAGTGCTGTGTGTGTGTGGAGTTGTCATGTCCTCACTATGACTGTGCAGGTTTCTTCCACTTGGTCTTGTTTCCTCCCACATCCCAATCATGTACTGGTTGCCGGGTTAAAGAACTACTGTGAATACCCCCACTGTGGATGGCAGTAGGAGTATCAGGGTGTGATGGATATGTGATAGAGAACTGGCTACAAGAAAGTAAACTTAAGAATTGGATTGTAAGGATTGTTCTAAAAGCCAGCAGAATCTGGATGGGGCCTCTACGTTGTGAAAAAGACAAAAGGAATCTGCAAGCAACATACACAAAATGTCGGAGGAACTCAGCAAGTCAGGCAGCATCTATGGAAAGGAGTACAGTCGATGTTTCAGGCTGAGACCCTTCAGCAGGACTGGGAAAAAAGATGAGAAGTCAGAGTAAGAAAGTGGGGGGAGTGGAGGAAGAACCACAAGGTGATAGGTGAAACCGGAAGGGGGAGGGGTGAAGTAAAGAACTGGGAAATTGATTAGTGAAAGAGATACTGGGCTGGAGAAGGGGGAATCTGATAGGAGAGGACAGAAGGCCATGGAAGAAAAGAGGGAGGTGATGGGCAGGTAAGGAGATAAGGTGATAGAAAGAAATGGGAATGGGGAATGTTGAGGGTGGGGGGAGGAGGGAGGCTTTACTAGAAGTTCAAGAAATCTATGTTCATGCCATCAAGTTGGAGGCTATCCAGACAGATATAAAATGGTGTTCCTCCAACTTGAGTGTGGCCTCATCGTGACAGTAGAGGAGGCCATAGATTTGTATTCTAGTGGAATGCAGCAGGCCAGGCAGCATCTATAGGAAGAAGTACAGTTGTCGTTTCAGGCCGAGACCCTTCATGAAATGTCAACTGTACTTCTTCCTATAGATGCTGCCTGTCCTGCTGCGTTCCACCAGCACTTTGTGTGTGTTGCTTGAATTTCCAGCAGCTGCAGATTTCCTCGTATTTGTATTCTATCTGGGTAGCCTCCAATCTGATGGCATGAACATTGATTTCTCGAACTTCCGGTTAAGAACCCAATCCCCTTCACCATTCTCCATTCCCATTTCCCTCTCTCACTTTCACTCCTTACCTATCACTTCCCCCTGGTGCTCCTCCCCCCTTTTCTTTCTTCCATGGCCTTCTGTGCTCTCCAATCAGATTCCCCCTTCTCCAGCCCTGTATCACTTTCGCCAATCAACTTCCCAGCTCTTTACTTCACCCCTCTCCCTTCCGGTTTCACCTATCGCCTTGTGGTTCATCCTCCCTGTCCTCCTTTCCAGTCCTGATGAAGGGTCTCGGCCCCAACTTTACACCTTTCAATAGATGCTCCCTGGCTTGCTGAGTCCCTCCAGCATTTTGTGTGTGTTGCTTGGATTTCCAGCATCTGCAGATTTTACCTTCTTTGTGAAAGGAATCTGTCATCAACTTTTCTACTCCTTGCTTTTGCCTTGGGGTGTATAATGGTCTTTTCCCAAATTTGTACAAGATTTCACTCCCAATACATTTCCAAATCTAGTATGCTTCAATTGAAGCTGTTAGTTTCCTTACCTACTATCATTCCAACCTCACAGCTGTGGTCTTCGTAGTAACAAGAAATCATTGTTGCAACTGTGTCATTCACCATGGCAACCACGTCCATTTCAAAATCCTGCAACACAAGAAAAGTTTATACTCTCCAATTTAATTTATTTAAATATAGGAGATTGAGTAATATATGTATTATAAGTGGAAAAAGGTTTATGTTAGATTAGAAGATTACATATCAGGAACCAGAGCTCGATATTGCACTGAACAATCCAGTTCCCACCAGAGAGAGGAAACATTAACTTCCCAACTCAGTTCAAAAGGTGAATATTTGTATAGTAAAAGCATTCTTCAAATCTAAGTTATTTTAGTCATGATAATATGATAAACTCTCAAAGGAAAATTATTTTAAGAATTCAGGACAGGGAAATGTAGTAGAGGAGTTTCGTACTCAGCAGTTGACACGGACTTCTTGGCAAAATGGCCTCTGTTTGTCCATAATTATTCTATAAAGTATCTTAATTTATTTATAAACAGTAACTGACCACAACATTGTATAACAGGATGCTCAGAATTCCCAACTCACCCCTCTCCTTTTAATTGCATCACGAAGCAGTCCTACCACATTGTTTCCCTCAGCTCCTGATGCCTTAAATCCTTTGGTCCAGTTCAGAAGAATCCCCTGTAAAGAAAGGGAAGTGTGAAAACAATGCATTATTCTGCACAAGAAAATCCAAGTCATCTGTTCGGATGGCTATACATGGCTTTTTCATTTGAGAGTGCAGACATATTGCCAACTATTATGGACTGGTAAATGGATCCAAAGAGAGAAAACTTAAAGCACCTTCCTAACCAAATGAAACTTGCATTCCCTTTGATGTGAATGTACTTAAAGGCAGATCCCAGAGGTGAAATCACAATTTTATGAATAATCAGAACCTTTGCGGATAAAGGAAGTTGTTAAAGATTGCAGTGCAGTTGTGGTTCTTATACTGCAGGCCATAACAGTCCCACTAATAATATCCATGAAGTCTCTCACCTTGTCAATATCTTCATGTCGGACTGGGAATGAAAATGTAAATCCAAGAGGCAGCTTCTTGTCTTTCATGTTGTATTGATCCAGGAATTTGGAAATACACTCAGCAATGTAATCAAAGAGCTAACAAGAACATGCAAGCAACGTTAGTAAGAATGATTATAATCACAAAAAACCCAATTGATACAGAAGCACTGAAATAAAATTAAGAACCAGTTGCCTCAGAAAAATTTTGATCAATCTATCATTTCTATCAATCTGGAGCAATAAGTTTGTAAAACCCTTACAATTTCTGCTGTGTCTGTCATAACATCAGTGGGAATGGAATACATTTGGTTGTTGGTAGCAATTTTCCAACTTTTAGTTTCATCTTCTTCTACTTTCACCAACATCACACGGAAATTTGTGCCTCCTAGATCCAGTGCCAGGAAATCACCCACCTCTAGAAGACAAGGTAATAATGTGTCATACAAGTATGTATATGGACACATTTTAAAGAAAAATCAATAAGTTAATCAAAGGTTAAAAATATTCACTTTCAGGCCCAAAGTTCAACTTTGTGAGATTCCTGAACAGAAGGCTTAAAAGCTAAAGGGAGGTAGACTTAAAGTGTTCTCACCATTATGTCTTCTTTGTTCCCCTGTGTGATGTTTCATCCTTAGTGATTCAAACAGCATCTCAAAAAATTTTGCTATCTGCCCTCCATCTTTGCTTCCTTTCTATCCGCACTCAACCATTTGAATAATCCAAAGCATATAATCAAATAACCTGCTGGCCTTGATACTTATCATAAATCGTGCCATCTCTAGTCTTTGCATCACACTCCACCTTCTTCCTTCTGCCTCCTTCTTCATACCCCTCCTTCCTTGCACCACCTCTCTTCTTTATGTATCTGTCCCTGGGAAAAGCTCCCTCCCATTTCAACAAGTGTAAAATTTTGCAGATTCCATAGATCTGAAATGAAATTTGAAAATGCTAGAAATATTCACGAACAACAAACAATGGGAAGAGAAGCTTAGTTCATAAGGCAGATTGGTGTTCTTTCATCTGATAAATTGTAAACAAATCAAGTTTTAAGGTGCAGAGAAAGGATGCGAGAAGGATAGGGAGATTGAGTGAAAGAGGATGCTGACGCTACTGGAAAACTACAGGTAAAAGGAGATGAATGAAGTGAATGAGCAAGAGGAGGATGTAAAGAGGTCTCTAGAAGATACAGACATGCTAAGTGAATAAGGCAGAACATTTCAGATATAATATACAAAACCATTTATCTACATGATGAGGCAAGATTAAATAGGCCAGGATTGTGTTCTCCAATATTCATAAAAATAATAGGTGATTTCTTTGGAAATGACAGAATGTTTCAGGATACTAGAATCAGAACCACAGTTTCAGAATTACTTTGGACCAATATAGGAGAAATTTCTGCACTAAGAATGAGTGAAGAACCTTTGCAGTTCTCTACCCCAGAGGGCAGTTGCAAAATAATAAGTTTCGTGACATATCAGTGATATTAAACCTGATTCTGATTCAGTTAAGATTTGGTGATCAAGTTCATCCAAAACAGTGATCAACAGATTTCCAGCTGTTAAAGGAACCATTGGAGGTAGGGATACTGCAGGAGCATGATGCAGGGGTTAGAAGGTTAACCATCCATGGCTCAAAGGGCCAGATGCCTTACTCTTGCTCCTAGTTCTGATGTTATCTCAGTAATCTTATTAGGAGGGAGCAGAAAAAATAAACAGTGAAAACGTAAGATACAAGACTGGAGTAGCCATAATTGCCAAGTGGGAAAACGAGATCCTATTCCTGATGCTTATGATTAGCTTCACTGATAAAGTGTAGGAGGACAAAGTCAGAGAGATCAGAGTGGGAGTAAGATGCAGAATTAAATAGATGGAAAACTGAAAGATCACATTCATTTACATGAATTCATTCACTCGTTCTCATCCTCACCAACTCACTCACTTGAAACATGGCTGCATAAGTTAATAGTTTATTTTCAGAAGGCCTTTGGCAAGGTGATACACATGACGCTGCTTAACAAGCTAAGAGCCCTTGGTATTACAGGAAAGACTCTAGCATGGATAAAGCAGTGGCTGATTGGCAAGAGACAAAGAGTGGGAATAAAGGGAGCGTTTTCTGGTTGGACCAATTTTTTTTCATATTAATGATTTGGATGATGGGATTGACGGCTTTGTTGCAAAGTTAGATAGGTGGAGGGGTAGGTAGCTTTGCTGTAGTAGAGGCTACAGATGGACTAGATTAGGAGAATAGGCAAAGAAATGGCAGATGGGTGGCAGTGTCATGAAGTGTGTGGTCACGCACTTTGGTAGAAGAAATGAAAAGGTTGACTATTTTCTAAATAGAGAGAAAATACAAAAAACCGAGGCTCAAATGGACTTGGGAGTCCTAGTGCAGGATTCCCTGAAGATTAATTTGCAGGTTGAGCCTGTGGTGAGGAAGGCAAGTGCAATGTTAACATTACTTTCAAGAGGACTAGAATATAAAAACAAGGATATAATCTTGTAAGTTTATAAAGCACCAGTGAGACCTCACTTCGGTGTATTGTGAGCAGTTTTGGGCCCCTTTTCTTAGAAAGGATGTGCTGACGTTGGACAGGGTTCAAAGAGGTTCATGAAAATGATTCCAATACTGAACAGCTTGTCATATGAAGAGCATTTGATGGCTCTGGGGCTGTATTCACTGTAATTCAGAAGAATGAGGGGTGACCTCATTGAAACCTATTGAATGGTGAAAGGCCTTGGTAGAGTGGATGTGGAAAGGGTGTATCCTCTGGTGGGAGAGTCTAAGACCAGAGGACACAGTCCCAGAATAGAGGGGTGTCTATTTAGAATGGAGATGAGGAGGAATTTCATTACCCAGAGAGTGGTGAATCTGTGGAATTCATTGCCACAGGCAGCTTTGGAGGCCAAGTATTTATGTATATTTAAGGCAGAGGATGATAGGTAATTGATTGGTCAGGGCATGAAGGGAGAAGGCAAGAGATTGGAGCTGAGAGGAAAACTGGATCACTCATGATAAAATGGCAGAGCAGACCTGACAGGCAAAATGTCTCTTACATCTTACAGTTTTATAGACAAGTTTCTGGTTCAGCTCCATCTGGAGTTTTGAATTCAGTTCCTGTTGCCACATTACAGGAAGGATGTAGAGGCTTTGGTGAACATATTCATGATAGAACACAGAATCGTACAGCACAGATATTGAAGAGGTTCACCAAGTTGTTGCCTGGATTAGAAGGCAAATGGTACAAGGTTGGGCAAATTTGTTGGATTGGTTATTCTGCAGTGGCGGAGGTTGAGAGGAGGCCTGATTGAGATTATGAGAAGCATTGGTAGAGTAGAGGGCCAACATCTTTCTCTCCAGGGTTGAAATATCTAATGCCAGAAGACATTCATTTAAGGTTAAAGGGTATAAATTCAAAGGAGATGTGCAGGGCAAGTTTTACTGGGCACTCCTACTCAAAGAAGCAAAGGGCCTCAGGTCCCTAGTATGAGATGGTGGTATGGAGGATTAGGAATCCATGGTAAAAGTGTGCTGGCTAGGGCCAGAAACCTTATAAATCTTAAGGTTTCAACTCACTAATCTTGGCCCTCAGAGCAAGGCTGCAGTACCAGAGGGATATCAGAGACTGTTGTGTACTCTGCTTCACAGCTTGCCCCTAGCACTCCAACTTGAAGGCTCCGTCATCCACTGCATGGACCAGATGAAGGCATCAGGTAAAGCCAGAAGTGGCAGCGTTTGCTTCATGACTTGTTGCAGTTCTGTCTCAGTCCTACTCCCTCAACATGGAGCATCCTGCAGTCCAGTGTGGTCCATTCTATCTGTAGATGTAGTTCTTTGTCGCCATCCTGATAATAGATTACATTCCACCTCTAGAAGAGCTGAGTACTGTGATCAAGTCAGGACACAGTTTGCCCTGATGCATATCCAATCATTGCAGGGGACTTCAAATGAGGAATTATATGTAGAATTAAAAGGGCTAGAACCTAACTGACTTATTAGCAGCTTGACAAGTCGTGCTGTGAGAATAATGTATGAACAAAGAAGTGTTTGTTCTGTGGGAAGCTTCTCGGTCTACCCTTATCTGAATGTGATAACAATGTATAACAGCGGCTCCACACAGTATTCTGGGCTCACTTGGCTGCAGATCTTCTCAAGCTCAGTGAGCAGAGACTCTGTGTTGCCAACTGTGAACACAAGCTTGCTAATAAACAGTATGTACATTTAAGTAAACTGTTAACAGTTATTCCTTGGGCCTGAACCTAAAGTCCTCTGGTAGAGAGGCAGATTGCCACAACCAAGTCTCTGATAAACTAGCACCAACCAACATGTCACCTGCAGAACCAGAGCCAACACCCTTGATCAAAGCTCAAAAAGTTCAAAGTAAGTTGTATTATCTGAGTACATATATGCCACCACATACAACCCTGAGATTCAGTTTCCTGCGGGTAGACTCAGAAAGTCTATAGAATATTAACTATAACAGGATCAATAAAAGATCAAGTAGAGTGCAGAAGACAACAAAATGTAAAAATGCAAATATAAATAAACAGCAATAAATAATGAGAACATGAAAGAACAAAATAAAGAGCCCTTGAAGTGAGATCACTGGTTGTGGGAACATCTCAATGGATGGGCAAGTGAGTGTAGTTATCCCCTTTTGTTCAAGAGCCTGATGGTTGAGGGGTAGTAATTGTTCTTGAACCTGGTGGTTTAAGTCCTGAGGGTCTTGAGCCTTCTGAAAAACACCACACACAAAATATGCTGGAGGAACTCAGCAGGCCAGGCAACATCTATGGAATAAAGTACAGTCGGCGTTTTGGGCCGAGATCCTTTGGTAGGACCCATAGATGCTGCCTGGTCTGCTGAGTTCCTCTAGCATGTTTTGTGTGTGTTGCATGGATTTCCAGCATTTGCAGATTTTCTCTTGGTTGTGTTTTGAGCTTTGTTCCTGATGACATCAGCGAAAACTATTACTCCACAATCAGGAACATTCACCTTTCTGTAACCACACTCTGGCAAGTCTGATCACCTGGCTGTACTTCTACTCCCAGTCTACAAGCAGAGACTACAGAACGCAGCACCAGTGGTGGGGACTGCTAAGGTATGGTCAAGGGAGGTGGTTAAACATTTATAGGACTGCTTTGAATTAATGAACTGGACTATAGTCAGTGATTTATCTTCGGACCTGAATGAATATGGCACAGCCAACACCAACTTTCATGAAGACCTACGTGGATGAGTGTGTGCCATTGAGAACGTACCAAGTTTTTTAGCCAAATCAGAAACCCTGGATAAACAAAATGATTTGCAGTCTGTTGAGGGCTAGTTCTGTGGCGTACAAAACCAGTGATCCAGAATCCGAAAGAAGTCCAGACATTCCCTATGAAGGCCATACTGACAGCGAAAAGACAATTCCTTGTGAAATTCAAGACACAATTGGATGCATGATAGCTGTGGCAGGGTTTACATGCCATTAATTCTTATAAGGCAAAACCTAACAGCATACCTGTAGTAATGCTTAACTCCCTGATGAGCTCAGTCTCTTTTATGAATGCTTTGAAAAGGGAGAATAACACTACATCTGTGTGAATCCCAACAGCATCTGGTGATCTTATGATCCCTGTCTCAGAGGCTGATGTCAGAACATCCCCCAAAACGAAGGAGTTGGGCCCGATTGGCATATCTAGCCAGGTATTGAAGACCTATCCCAGCAACTGAAGGACATCTTCAATTTCTCACTGCTGACGTTCCAATCTGCTTCAAAACGGCAGCAATCATTCTGCTGGCCAAGAAGAGCAGGGTGAGCTGCCTCAACAACTGTCACCCAATAGCACTTATTTATGTCATAATGAAATGCTTTCAGAGGGTGGTCACAACTAGAATTAAATCCTGCTTGAGCTGGGATATTGACCCACTGCAATTAGCCTACTGCTGCAACAGGTCTACAGTAGATGTGATCTCATGAGCCAACTTACTTTATAAGTATCCTCCTTTATATCATGATTCTGAGCACCTAGACAACAGCAAAACATACATCAGACTGTTTATTGATTACAGCTCAGCATTCAATTCCATCATCCCCTCAGTATTCATCACCTGACCCTTTGTACTCTCCTCTGCAACTGGTTCCTCGACTTCCTGACCGGAGATAACAAGAGGTATGGATCAGTAATAACATCTCCTCCTCATTGACAATCAACACAGGCACACATTAAGGATGCACCAAATGACATGAATAAATTTGCAGATGATACCACATTTGTTGCTAAAATCACAGATGGTGACATACAAGAGTAATTATAATTGGCTGGTTGAATGGTATCGCAACAACAACCTCATACTCAATGTCAGCAAGACCAAAGAACTGATTGTGGATTTTAGGAAACGGAAGTCAGGAGAACACATACCAGTCCTCAATGAGTGGAAAGGCTGAGCAGATTCAAGTTCCTAGGCGTCAGCGTCTAAGGCCCAACATCTTTATGCAATGCAATCATGAAGAAAGCATGCTAAAGTTCAAAATAAATTTATTATTAAAGTGCATATATGTCACCATATACAAGCTTAAGATTAATTTTCTTGCCGGCATACTCAGCAAGTCCAATAACCATAATAAATCAATGAAAACTGTCCAACTAGGGTGTTCAACCAGAGTACAGAAAACAATAAACTATGAAAATAGAGAAAAAAAAATAAACAAACAATAAATATTGAGAACATGAGACGAAGAGTCCCTGAAAGTGAGTCTGTTGGTTGTGGGAACATTTCAATGATGGAACAAGTGAAGCTGAGTATTAATAACACTTCATTAATAACAATCAATGCTAACAATGGAGTGCAGTGGTGGTGGAGGCAGAGGACAGATGAAAAAATAATTGAGGAAAGTGAAGGCGAGTGGTGGCGGAAGAGGAGATGGAGTGAAGGTATGGTCGAGGCAAATGAAAGCGAAGGTGGAGTGGAAGCAGAGTCAAGGCAGAGTCATAATGCCCCTGACAGTGAGGAAAGTCCCGATATCTGATCAATTTAAGTACCAGGCTGGATTGGAAAGGTGAGAAATGGGTCGAATCATGACAGTGAGGTTCAAGCCCTAGTGCGGTCTGAGAGCGAGGAACAATCCGATGTCTGGAGGACTTAAGCGCTGGGCCAGATTGAAAAAGTCAGGGTGCCAGACTGGAGGCAAGGGCCTGTTCAGCTTGCTGCTCCACTACATGGAGCTACATTTACTGAGCTCCACACGAACTGAAGGTGTAGCCTGCTCTGGCTACAGTGATGCCTGGCTTCGCGTCTGTGGTCTTGTAACATTTACCTGGTTTTGCCATGAACTGAGGCTGTAGCTTGCTCTGGCTACAGTGATGCCTGGCTTCATGTCTTTTGAAAAACTTCATTTCTGAAGCTATTTGCTTACTTTTATTGTTTATACAATTCGTTTCTCTCTCTCTCTACACACACATTTGGTGTTTGATGGTCTTTTTTTAAAATCGGTTCTTTTGAAGTTTATTTGTTTTGTGGCTGTCTGTAAGGAGACACATCTCAAGGTTATATAATGTATACATACTTTGATAATAAATGTACTTCGAAATGTGCTTAGCCACCCAGTCATAAGCGTAAAGTGAGAAAAGCAGGGGACTAAGCACACATACACCTGTGCTGATGGAGATTGTGGAGGAGATGTTGTTGCCAATCCGAACAGACTGGGGTCTGCAAGTGAGGAAATCCAGGATCCAATTGAGCAAGGAGGTATTGAGGCCAAGGTCTTGAAGTTTATTGATTAGTTTTATGGGGATGATGGTATTCATTGCTGAGCTGTATTCAATAAAGAGCATCCTGATGCATGCACCTTTGCTGTCGAGATGTTCCAGGGTTGAGTCAAGAGGTAATGAGATGGCATCTGCTGTGGACCTGCTGCTTTGGTAAACAAATTGGAAGGGATCCAAGTCATCTTTCAGACGGGAGTTGATACGTTTCATCGCCAACCTCTCAAAACACTTCACCACTGTGTGTTTAAGTGCAACTGAATGATAGTCACTGAGGCAGATCACCACACTTGGGCACTGGTATAACTGAAGCATGCTTGAAGCAGTTGGGTACCATACACTGCTGAAGTGAGAGGTTAAAGATCTTAGTGAACACTCCAGTTGATTGATACAGGTCCTTAGCACTTGGCCAGGTACCCCATATAGGCTGGATGCTTTTTGTGGGTTCATTCTCCTAAAGGCTGCTTACACATCAGCCTCAAAGACTGAAATCAAAGGATCATTAGAGGATTTGGGAGTTTGTAATGGTTCCTCCATGATTGACAGTCAAAGTGAGCATAGCCAGCAGCTGTACTTCATTAGAATTTGAGATTTGATGTGTCAGCAATGACTCTTGTAAATTTCTATAGATGTAGGGTGGACAGCATTGACAGGTTGCATCACAGTTTGGTATGGAATCTCCATGGCATAAGATTGAAAAAGGGTACAGAGGGTTGTAGTCAGCTCTATCATGGGCACAACCCTCCCCACCATTAAGGACATCGTCAACAACAACAACAAACTTCATGTCATATATAACAGTGATAATAAACCTAATTCTGATCCATTGTCTGAAGATGGTGCAGTACAGCAAAGGCAGGTTGGTAGAGGACTTTTAACTTGCAGATGTTGAAAACAAGGCCTAATCTCTCATTTGTTTCACTGAATGAGTTGACAATGACTTGGCGATCAGCTTCTGACTATGCAATTTCAGATATCCACTACACACTGCAACTGAACTAATAAGGTTGGGGAGACTCTGGTTGTAAAGTATAGGCACCATTAATGCTGCAGAATAGTTTTACTCCAGTAGGAAGGTCTTTGGATGTGAAGTGCAACATCAAGGAAAGAAATGAAAATAAAGAATGAGAGCAGTTGTACAGTTTGTTTGATAATGGTCTTTACTGCGATTGATTGTTGTGACTCAGATCAATTCCAATATCAGAATCAGAATCAGAATCAGACTTTAATCGCCAAGTACCTATGCACATACAAGGAATTTACTTCCGACAGATGTTGTCTCTCTGCTCATAACAATAATAATGATAGATATAAATGAAAATATAAATTATACATACAGGTAGTGTAATCCAAGTAATAGTTAGCTGACAGTTAACCGGCAGTTAACGTTTGTATATGTAGCTGGTCAGCTTTGTTCTTGTCTCCAGAGCTAAGCTTATTCAAAAAAACTGCAACTTGTTTCCCCAATTGCCATATCCTGCTCAGCCAATATTGCTACTTGCTGACCTATACTAGCTCCTGTTAAGCCACATTACCTTTTAAATGTTTTATCCCTGTTTTCTGATCCTCCCTCTCATTTGAATCTGCTTCAACCTTACAATCACTGAGAATTCAAGCTTCTTGCTCATCCCCAAATTTAATTGTTCCTCCATTTGTACAATTCTTTCACCTCTGAAATTTCCTCCCTGGACATTACTCCCGTCTTATTCTTTTTCCTCCTTTACAACTCCTTAAAAATTTTCACCAAACCATCTACCCAGATACAGGCAGAGCCTAAAACACAATGCTTCAGAGATGAGGACAACTAAGAGGTGGTCATGGGAGGCAGAGGAATGATTATAGGATGCTTTGAGTCAGTGGACTGGGTGTTCAAGCACTCATTTGGAGAGCTGAATGAACACGCCATGGTTGTAATGCACTTCATTAAAACAGCTGTAAATGAACATGTTTCCACTAAATTATTCAGAGTCTTCCCCAATCAGACCCCCTAGATGAACCAAGAGATCCTAAATTTGCTGAGAGCCAGATCGAAGGCATTCAAGTCTGGAGGCCAAGAAAGCTACAAGAGGTGGATTTATGATCTTCAGAGAGCCATCTCATGGGCGAAGTGATGATTCTGGATCAAACTGGTATCAAAGAGGGATACTTGACAACTGTGGCAGGGTTTGAATGCTACATGGGAGACAGCAGGGATGTGTTTCTAGATAAACTCAATGCCTTCTATGCTTGCTTTGACCATCAAAACATGGAGGAATAATCACAAACCCCCATATCTCCCAATGATCCTTTGATCTCAGTGTCTGAAGCTGATATGTGGGCTGCCTTCAGGAGGGCGAGTCCAAGGAAGTGACCAGACTGGATGAGGTACCTGGCACATACTAAAGACCTGTGCTCACCAACTAGCTGGTGGGTTTACTGAAATCTTTAACCTCTCACTTGGGCAGTGTCTGGTACCCACCTGTTTCAAGCAGGCTTCAATTATACCAGTGCCCCAGAAGAGTGTGGTGATCTGTCTGGATGAGTATCACTTACATTCATAGTGATGAAGTGCTTTGAGAGGATGTTGAAATATATCAGCTCCTGCCTGACAGGCGACTAGGATCCACTCCAATTTGCATACCAGAGCAACTGGTCCAGAGCAACTCTTCATTCAACGCTGGACAGCAAAGATGTGTACATCAGGGAACTCTTAATCAACTACAGTTCAGCATTTAATACCATCAGCCCCTCAAAACTAATCAATAAGCTCCAAGACTTTTGTCTCAATACCTCCGTTTTCAATTGGATCCTGGATGTTCTCATTTGGAGACCCCAGTCAGTCTGGATTGGCAACAACATCTCTCCACAGGTGCACCAAAGGGCTATATGCTTAGCTCCCTGCTCTACTCACTTTACACTTATAACTATATGACTAAGCACAGCTCTAACAATATATTCAACTTTGCTGATGACACCGCTGTTGTGAGCCGAATCTAAGGTGGTGATGAATCAGCATACAGGAGGGAGATTGAAAATTTCTGGCTGTTACTATTTCAGAGGACCTGTTCTGGACCCAGCACATAAGTGCAATTGTGAAGAAAGCATGGCAGTGCCTCTACCTCCTTAAGAGTCTGCAGAGATTCGGCATGACATTTAAAACTTCAACAAACTTCTACAGATATGTAGTGGAGAGTGTATTGATTGGCTGCATCACGGCCTAGTATGGAATGGCCAATGCCTTTGAATGGAAAATCCTACGGAAGGCCCAGTACATGACAGGATTTGGCCTGGTACATGACAGGTAAAGCCCTCCCAACCATTCAGCACATCTTCATGAAATGCTGTCATAGGAAAGCAGCATCCATCATCAGAGATCCTCATCACCAGGCCATGCTCTTTTCTTGCTGCTGCCATCAGGTAGAAGATAAAAGAGCTCAGGAATCACACTATTATGCTCAAGAACAATTAATACCCCACAACCATGAGGCTCTTGAACAAAGGGGATAACTGCACTCACTTACCCATCTATTGAGATTTTTCCACAACCGGTTATTTCACTTTAAGAGATCTTTATCTTGTTATTTCATGTTCTCATTATTTCATTCTATTTATTTATATTTGCATTTGCACAGTATGTTGTCTTCTGCACTCTACTTGATCTTTTATTGATCCTGTCATAGTTACTATTCTATAGATTTGCTGCACATGCCCACAGGAAACTGAATCTCCAGGTTCACATACAGGAGCAGAATTAGGCTATTTGGTTCTGCAATTTCATCATGGCTGATCCAATTTTCCTCACCCCCAATCTCCTGCCTTCTCCCTGTATCCCTTCATGTCCTGACCAATCAAGAATCTATCAATCTTTGCCTTAAATATACATAAAAGACTTGGCATCCACACAGCCTATGGCAAAGAATTCCACAGATTCACCACTTTCTGGCTAAAGAAATTCCTCCTCATCTCCGTTCTAAAAGAACACCCCTCTATTATGAGGCTGTGTCCTCTGATCTTAGACTCTCCCACCATTTAGGAAATATTCTACTCTATCAAGACCTTTCATCATTCAAAAGATTTCAATGAGGTCAGCCTTCATTCTTCTGAATTCTAGAGAATACAGGCTCAGAGCCATTAAACACTCTTCAAATGACAAGCCATTCAATCCTGGGATCATTTTTGTGAACATCCTTTGAACCCTCTCCAATTTCAGTATATCCTTTCTAAGGGGCCCAAAACTGCACACAACACTCCAAGTGAGGCCTCACCAGTGCTTTATGAAGCCTCAGCATTACATCCTTGCGTTTATATTCTAGTCTTCTTGAAATGAATGCTAATACTGCATTTGTCTTCCTCAACACAGACTCAACCAGCAAATTAACCTTGTGGAATCCTGCACAAAGACTCCCAAGTCTCTTCATACCTCAGATTTTGTATTTTCTCTACATTTAGTGAATAGTCAGCCTTTTCATTTCTTCTATCAAAGTGCATGACAATACACTTCCCATCACTGTATTCCATCTGCCATTTCTTTGCCCATTCTCCTAACCTGTCTAAATTCTTCTGTTGCCCCTCTACTTCCTCAAAACTACCTGCTCCTCCACCAATCTTTATATCATCTGCAAACTTTGCAACAAAGGCATCAATTTCATCATGCAAATCATTGACATATAACGTAAAAAGAATCATTCCAAACGCAGGCTCCTGTGAAACACCACTAGTCGCCAGCATCCAACCAGAAAAGGCTCCCTTTAATCCCACTCTCTGCCTCCTGACAATCAGCCACTGCTTTATCCATGCTAGGATCTTCAAGTCAAGTCAAGTCAAGTCACTTTTTATTGTCATTTCGATCGTAACTGCTGGTACAGTACACAGTAAAAACGAGACAATGGTGCTACATGAAACAATACAAAAACTACACTGAACTATGTAAAACAACATTAAAAAAACTACACTAGACTACAGACCTACCCAGGACTGCATAAAGTGCACAAAACAGTGCAGGCATTACAATAAATAATAAACAAGACAATAGGCACAGTAGAGGGCAGTAAGTTGGTGTCAGTCCAGACTCTGGGTATTGAGGAGTCTGATAGCTTGAGGGAAGAAACTGTTACACAGTCTGGTTGTGAGAGCCCAAATGCTTCGGTGCCTTTTCCCAGATGGCAGGAGGGAGAAGAGTTTGTATGAGGGGTATGAGGGGTGTGTGGGGTCCTTCATAATGCTGTTTGCTTTGCGGATGCAGCGTGTGGTGTAAATGTCTGTAATGGGAGGAAAAGAGACCCTGATGATCTTCTCAGCTGACCTCACTATCCACTGCAGGGTCTTGTGATCCGAGATGGTGCAATTTCCAAACCAGGCAGTGATGCAGCTGCTCAGGATGCTCTCAATACAACCCCTGTAGAATGTGATGAGGATGGGGGGGGGGGGGGGGTGGGAAATGGACCTCCCTCAGCCTTCGCAGAAAGTAGAGACGCTGCTGGGCTTTCTTTGCTGTGGAGCTGGTGTTGAGGGACCAGGTGAGATTCTCCGCCAGGTGAACACCAAGAAATTTGGTGCTCTTAACAATCTCTACCAAGGAGCCGTCGATGTTCAGCGGAGAGTGGTCACTCCGTGCCTTCCTAAAGTCAACAACCACCTCTTTTGTTTTGTTCACATTCAGAGACATGTTGTTGGCTATGCACCAGTCTGTTAGCCACTGCACCTCCTCTCTGTATGCTGACTCGTCGTTCTTGCTGATGAGACCCACCACGGTCATGTCATCGGCAAACTTGTGGTTCGAGCTGTGTGTTGCAGCACAGTCGTGGGTCAGCAGAGTGGCCTGGGGGGCCCCCATGCTCAGTGTGATGGTGTTGGAGATGCTGCTTCTGATCTGGACTGACTGAGGTCTCCCAGTCAGTAAGTCTAGGATCCAGTTGCGGAGGGAGGTGTTCAGGCCCAGTAGGCTCAGCTTTCCAGTCAGTTTCTGAGGAATGATTGTGTTGAATGCTGAAATGTAATACCAAGGGCTCGCAGCTTGTTAAGCAGTCTCATGTGTTGCACTTTGTCAAAGGCCTTCTGAAAATCCAAGTACACAACATCAACCGATTCTCTTTTGTCTATCCTACTTGTTATTTCTTCAAAGAATACCAACAGATTCCTCAGGCAAGATTTTCTCTTGAGGAAACCTTGCTAACCACGGCCTATTTTATCATTTGCGTCCAAGTACCCTGAAACCTCATCCTTAATAATCAACTCCAACATCTTCCCAACCACTGAGATCAGACTATCTGGCCTATAGTTTCCTTTCCTCTGCCTCTCTCCCTTCTTGAGTGGAGTGAATTTTCCAGTCTTCCAGAATCATTCCAGACTTCCAGAACCATTCCAGAATCTAGTGATTCTTGAAAGATCATTACTAATGCCTCCACAATCTCTTCAGCTACCTCTTTCAGAATCCTGAGGTGTTCACCATCTGGTCCAGGTGACTTATTTACCTTCAGACCTTTCAGTTTCCCTAAAAACCTTCTCTCTATTAATGGTAACTTCACACACTTCATGATCCTTGACACCTAAAACTTCCATCATACTTCTAGTGTCTTCCACAGTGAAGAATAATGCAAAAAACTTATTCAGTTCATCTACCTTCATTATCCCCCATTACTACCTCTCCAGCATAGTTTTCCAGCCGTCCAATATCCACTTACGCCTCTTTATAACACTTTATGTATCTGAAGAAACTTTTGGTATCTTCATTAATATTATTGGCTAGCTTACTTTCATATTCCATCTTTACCCTCTTAATGACATTTTTAGTTGCCTTCTGTTGTTTTTTAAAACTCTATCTAAAAGTTGAACAAAAAGTTTGGACAATCAGTGCAATCTTTTAGTAACCCACTCCATTTGTCATTTAATTGAGACTCCAACAGCTCTCTTAGTAGTCCTGTTGAACAACAGAATGTTTCTCCCTTCTAGCCTGGTTGATTTTAATCTGGCTATCATCACATTCCCCATCGTGGGAGAGTACCAATATCAGTACTATTACTATTACTGTGCAACACATACAAAACCTGGAAGGAACTCAGCAAATCAGGCACCATCTACGGAGGGGAATGTGATCCGATTTGATTCCGGGTTTATTAACATTTTAACAAAAGCAACATTTTGAAAGTACTTCTATTTACAGAGATATACTCAGTGGTCACTTTATTGGGTACAGAAGTGGAACCCAGTGTGGTCTTTTGAGGCTGTAGCCCATTCACTTCAAGGTTCGATGTGTTGGCATTCCGAGATACTCTTTTGCACACCACTGTTGTAACACACAATTATTTGAGTTACTGTCACTTTTCTGTCAGCTTGAACCAGTCTTCTCTGACCGCTCTCATTTACAAGGTGCTTTCGCCAACAGGACTGCTGTTTTTTTTATGTTTTTTGCACCATATTCTGTAAACTTTAGAGACTGCTGTATAGGAAAAGCCCAGGAGATTAGAAGTTTGTGAGAAACTCAAACCATCCGTCTGGTACCAATAAACATTGCACCATCAAAGTCACTTAGATCTTAATTCTCAATCCTGATGTTTGATCTGAACAAAATTTAAGCCTCTTGACCATGTCAGCATGCTTTTATGCACTGAATTGCTGATTTATGATTGGCTGATTACATATTTGCATTAATGAGCAGGTGTAAAGATTATACCTAATAAGGTGGCCACTGAGTGCATATTAAAATGACCATTTATATAAAAATCCTGTTCATCAAATTGGTGATCATTAGACCATTTTGACTCTCAGCTTATTTAAAAATTACCACTTAGTTTTCAATGCACTGCATATTTTTTCCTATAATATTTTCCAACCATTTTTAACCAGCAATTGCAACATTGAATAGAAATTTGGATAGGTACAGCAACATGAGTATGGAAGACTATGTTCTGAGTATAGGTAGATGGGGCTAGGCAGCAAGGACTCGATGTGCTGACGGGCTTGTTTCTGTGCTGTAGTGCTCTATGACTCAATAACCATCCTTGTTATCTGTGCCTTAATTCTGGGCTCTTACGAATTCCTAATTTTAAGAAATCTATCATTACCATTTTTCCCTGTCCTTCAAGCACTAGAGCCCATTCTGTCAATTTCTCTGACTCACAACCCGGACCTTTCAGATAATTCTTAAAACCTACAGCTTTAACCCTGTCCAAATACTTTATCATGGGCTTGGAGTTATACTTTGTATGATAACACTCCTGTGTATCACCTCAAGAAATTAAAGGGAACACATAAATATATTTTGTTGTTAATTGGCTATGAAGTGTATTGGGACGCACTGAATACAGTACATATTTAAAAAAGTCATGGCAAGTGATGCACCATCAATAACTCTCAGATATGGGAGGCGAACGATAGGCTTTTATTAGCTGCAAGAAACGACCACACATCCTGGAGACTGAGAGGGGGAGCGGTGCCTCCAACCGCCTTTATACAGGGGTCTGTGGGAGGAGCCACAGGAGCCATCAGCAGAGGGGCATGTCCAGACAGGTATATGTAGTTCACCACAGCAAGTTCAATAATGCATTTGGCATACAAGGAAATTGGGAGTATGAGGGGAAAATAGTCAATATTTTGACTTCCAAAATGTGCATTCCTCTAATCTTAAAGGGCTATGGAATTATCAACATTATCAGGTAGCTCCCTTTGGTAGTGAAAACAACAAGCTGTGTAAAGACGGGTGTCATAACCAGGTTCAAATTCCTTATGGCAGATTTTATACTGCATTTATTGGATGTATATATCTTATTATTTTTAGAATGTGTTGACACATAGTTATTCAGGATATTAGTTTTTCTACCTGAGCCATCTGGAGTTGAACGTACATAAGTGGGTAACATCTTCACACTGGCTGTTTTATGAGTTTCCAACTTAAGGCCTTTCTCCATCTCCTGCTGTATTCGCCGTTTCACTTCCAAGAGCTCTTCTTTCCGGAGATGAAACTCTGATAAAATCTGCTGTACCTATTAAGTTAAAAACACCACAGAGCATATGAGGGAGAGGTATCTACAGGTTTATACATATGGTTATGTATAGGGCACACTCTATGATTCATATGTGTTGTAATCGTAGTAATTGCGGGTAAGTTTTCCACTAAAATTTCTATTTCTTTATTGCTTTAAGGTGAAGTTGGGGAGGGGGGATGTTTAAAGGAGATGTGCAGGACAAGTTTTTTTAATACAGAGAATGGTAGGCTCCTGGACTGTGTAGCCGGGGATGGTGGTGGAAGCATAAATATTAGTGGTTTTTAAGAGGCTTTTAGTTAGAAATATGAATGTGTAGTGAATGGAAGCATATGGATCAAGTGCAGGGAAAGGAATTAGTTAAATTGGCATTTTTGTTCAGAACAGATATCATACGCTGAAAGGCCTATTCTTGAGCTGTACTGTTTTATGTTCTATATTCCTCACTCACAGCTCCATATATTTCCCTATTTCAAATATTTATCTACTCTTTCATTAAAAGGAGAAATGAACATAATGTCAACAACTTCCTTTGGTAAATACTGCATATGGTATGCTTAAGATCAACATGCATTACTAGTTAATTAGAAACATAGAAAACCTACAGCACAATACAGGCCCTTTGGCCCACAAAGTTGTGCTGAACATGTCCCAACCTTAGAAATTACTAGGGTTACCCATAGCCCTCTATTTTTCTAAGCTCCATGTACCTATCCAAAAGTCTCTTAAAAGGCCCTATTGTATCCGCCTCCACCGCCGTTGCCGGTAGTCAATTCCATGCACTCACCACTCTCTGTGAGTAAAAATACTTACCCCGACATCTCCTCTGTACCTACTCCCAAGTACCTTAAACCTGGGCCCTCTTGTGGCAGCCATTTCAACCCTGGGAAAAAGCCTCTGACTATCCACACTATATAATAGCCAGTTAACATGATATTTATTGCATATGTGCAGAAATAATTTGAAAGTAGGTATATACTGTATATGCTAGTATGCATTGCATATAGAGGTGATAAGTACAATCAGGATTTGTGAGGTATATCACGTGTGCTGTATATGTGACAATGGTTATTTATTGTCTGGATAAAGTATGTGGTAAAAAGCAACATATCAATGCCAGATAAGCACAAGATGAAATGTATTTTAGAAGCGATTTGTTCACTTGAATTGAGATGGAATTCTAAAGCAGCACTTGGGCATGGATATTGGTTCTGATCTAATCCCTGGTCAATATAAAAGCAAGTTTGAAATGAATATAATTTATACTGACTGTATTATTTCAAATCAAATTGGATATGAAAAATTGGATGGCAAACCTTTACTTTTGACCTTAGGGTGCAGATTCAATGACCAGACTAAGATTCAGATTCATTTATTTATCACATGTACATCAAAACATACAATGAAATGTCCCATTTGCAGTAACAATCAACATAACCTAAGGATATATTGGCAGTAGCCCGCAAGTGTCGCTACACATTCTGGCACTAACACCACATGCCCACAACATTCAGCAAAACAATTGAAACAACGACGACTACTACCCACTCACACACATAGATAGGCCCCATGGACAAGGACCAGTGACATTCCTCCCACATATAGACAGCCCTCTGAGCCAAGGGCTTTGATTTCTGGATGCCAACTTCTGTCTTCGACCTTCAAGCTTCGACCGCTGATCTTGCCGATTCCTGGATTCACCCACCAGCTTCAAACTCTGGGTATTGCCTCCCAGAAATTGACTTCTGGACAAGGTATTTGCCTTTCAGGCTTTGATCTCTGTAGTTGCACAAACTTCTGACTCTGGGGCTTAACAACCTAGGGATCACCAGTCCTTGTGCCTCCTGCCCAGATGGACCGCTCTGACCTGGACACTGACCATCGGTTCCTGCCCCTGACTATTCATTTACTGTCCCTGACCTCTAACTACCCCTCATCCCTGTCTGTAAACCCTAATCTGACCATTAATCCCCTGTCCACAAAAACCATCTCTTTGAACTTAAAAATTAAGTCTGAGGCATAATCTTGACAGACTAAGACCAGTCTTTTGAGTACGAATTTACCCTCTCCTGCGAAGCGAAGATGTTGTTCCTCAAAGGACCCTAATGCAGATCCTAATCAGGGCTGCGGTGGTTCGGGGGAGCAACTCAGCATGACATTCTCAAGGACAATTAGAAACAAGACAGTAAATGCTGGCCTTACCACTGCACCCACATTCTACACACACAGACACACACAGTTAATTGCGAGACATCCAGACCAGTACATCTTATCCCAGTTAAACAGCTGCCCCAATTAGCCAAGGTTTCATGGGAATAGTTAAAAATGTATAAAAAAGACAAACTGAGTAACAAATTATATATTTACATGAAAATAAATAAAAATTAGAACACTACCAATATTACTACAGTACTATAAAACTGTGTATTAGTTCCTAATAGTTACTGTCAAGTAATTCATCCTGTGTACACAAAAAACAAAGTCAGCGCAGACACCTACTGCAGATAATGGACTGCCTTCAAACAACGCTATTGACAACTGCATCCTCCAAAGCTATAATTTCAATGTAACATTTAAGATGATTGTCGATACCTTCAAATTCTTCGTAGTTCTTAAGTTGTTGAAGTAGTGAAATCGTTTCATTTTCACTCCCGGCCGTTTCTGGCATCTCCAAACCTGAGTGCTTGAAACCGCAGTGAGCAAAACAGTTTAGAATTGTCTTACTGCTTATTTCTTGGCAACTATCAGTGACAAAAATCATTGTTTTGTTTTAAAAACACAAACACATGCACTGACACTATCTAAAACCTCTTTGCTCTAAGTACTGTGTAGCATCTGACGGCTACACAAGTGAATGTGACTGACACTAGTTAGAACCTGTTTACCAATAGTCGCCTGTCCCAATTCACTATGCAGCACAATGTCCCAAATAAACAAAGGGAATCCCGGCAATTTTCTTGATTAGATTTTATTCTTTAAGAGTTGTCCCAAATAAGTGGCTGCCCTGATTAACTGATAAGTGGCCCAATTAAGCAGAATCCACTGTATTTAGGTTATTCAATCAGTGCTATTGACAACAACAAGGCGCCAATTTGGAAATGTCAACAGCACAAGGTCAGCACTTTGAAAAGGACATTAATCTGCAAACATTATTTGTTAATAATCACTTAAATTTATTTGTTTATGTGTTTAGTATGACTGTTCACCACCTTATTGTATTATCCAATTTTTCTCCCATAATTACAGTAACTCTGTATCACATGTCCTGTGAAATGATGTCACAAATTCACTATCTCCAAACCTACTTGTAAAAACACAAGATCTGAGATTTTCATAATGATTGGCCACTGTTAATCAATAACAGAGATTCCTAGAAATCAATTGCTCAATTCCCCACAGTGGAATTTCATTTACACATAACTTCTTGGTGCACATCTGTTTGTTCCATGGGTAGGCATTATCTATCTGCAATTTGTCACTACACAGGACCCCAAGTTTGAGGTACACACATGTTCTGAAAACCACTATAGCACGGGTGATGGGTGAAATCTTCTTGTTGATTCACAAGAGTAGATAACAGCAATGATTCAGCACTGTAGTCTCTTTATTATGTAATACTCTCAAATTTTGGAAATAAATTTATTGTGTGGAAAAGAATATTATGGTGAAGAATGAGTAGAGTAGGTAACAATATTGAGGTCAGAGTCATGGAGTAACACAGTACAGAAACAGGCTCTCTTGCTCACTGTGTCCAGGCCAACTATCATCTATACTATGGAGATACATTTCAATTCATTTCTGGTCACTCCTTTATAGGAAGGATGTGGAGGCTTTGGTGAAGATGCAGAAGAGGTTTACCAGCATTCTGTCTGGATCAGAGAGCATATGCTATGGGCAGAGGTTGGACAAGCTTGTGTTTTTCCATCCAGAACAGCAGAAGCTGAGGGGAGATTTGATAGAAGTTTATAAGAGTATGAGAGGTATCCAGTATCTTTTTCCTAGGATCAAAACTTCTAATGCTAGAGTGCATTAGTGTAGCAGTTAGCACAGCACTAATACAGCCTGGGGAGTTCCAGAGTTCGGAGTTCAATTCTGGTGCCATTCTGTAAGGAGTATGTCCTCCCCATGGAATGCATGAGTTTCCTCTGGGTCCTCAGGATTCCTCACACAATCTAAAGACATACCGGGCAGGTTAATTGGTCATTGTAAATTGTCCCATGATTAGGCTAGGGTTAATCATTAGGGTTTGTTGGGAGTTGCTGGAGTAGTGTAGCTTGAAGGGCCTACTCTATGCTGTATCACTAAATGAATGAATAAATAACTTCAGGTGAGAGGGAGCGAGTTAACAGGAGATATATTGCACAGGTCTTGTACAGACAGAGTGGTGGGTGCCTGGAATGTTTGCCACAGATGGTAAATATGATAGAGGCATTTAAGAGGCTCTTTAGATAGGCACAGGAATGTGCAGAATGATTACAGACATTGTGTAGGCAGAAGGGATTAGTTCAGTTAAGTATTTAATTACAAGTTTAATTAGTTTTGTACAACATCATTGGCTGAAGGGCCTGTTCCTCTTCTATGTTCTAAGAAACTGCAGGTGCTGGAATAAGATCATAAGATACAGAAGCAGAATTAGGTCAATTGCTCCATCAAGTCTGCTCATGGCTGATCCATTTTTCCTCTCAGCCCCAATTTCCTGCCTTCCCCCTGTATACCAATCAAGAATCTATCAACCTCAGCCTTAAATATACGTACAAAAAGACTTGGCCTCCACAGCTGCCTGTGGCAAAAAACTCCACAGATTCACCACTCTCTGGCTAAAGAAATTCCTCGTCATCTGCATTCTAAAAGGAGACCCCGGTACAAAAAAATGCTGGAGAAGTTCGGCAGGTCTGGTAGCATCTGTGGTGGGAAAGGAATTGCTAATGAAAGGGTTGAGATGCTGCATATCCCAGTGTAGGGTCCCAAACTGAATCATCAACAATTGCTTGCCCCCACAAATGCTGCTCCAGCAGTTTGTCATTAGCTCCTATCTACACCCATTCCACTTACCAGCATTTGATCTGTAGACTCCTATGCTTTGATGATTTAACTGCTCCTCCAGATACTTCATATATGTATGAGACCTGCTCAGGCAGTGCATTCCAGATTCCAACCATCCTCTGGGTGAAAAGGTTCTTCCTCAAATTCCCCCATGTCCCTTATGCTAAACCTATGCCCTATCTCTGCCTTGGATTTACTCCAATGATTGAAACTCCACAATTCACAGGGACAGACTATTCCAAAAACTTACTACGTCTGGATCAAATTCCTCCTCATCTCCAGACTGAACGTGTAACTCTCTAGTTCTAGATTCTTCTGAAGAGGAAATATCCTCTTGGCATCCATGTGCTCAAGACCCCTCAGAATCATACATGTTTTGGTAAGATCACCTCTGAGTCTTCTAAATTCAAATCAGTTACTCACCTTCTGTTCCCATGACTGCCCTTCAACTCAAGAATCAAACTGTGACCCTTCATTCAAGAGCCTCCAATGCAAGAGACTAAATCTCTGTACAATACACCAGGTGTTGAAAGACTGAACTTGACTACATTAATTGATAGATAGATAGATAGATAGATAGATAGATAGATAGATAGATAGATACTTTATTCATCCCCATGGGGAAATTCAACTTTTTTTCCAATGTCCCATACACTTGTTGTAGCAAAACTAATTACATACAATACTTAACTCAGTAAAAAATATGATATGCATCTAAATCACTATCTCAAAAAGCATTAATAATAGCTTTTAAAAAGTTCTTAAGTCCTGGCGGTAGAATTGTAAAGCCTAATGGCATTGGGGAGTATTGACCTCTTCATCCTGTCTGAGGAGCATTGCATCGATAGTAACCTGTCGCTGAAACTGCTTCTCTGTCTCTGGATGGTGCTATGTAGAGGATGTTCAGAGTTATCCATAATTGACCGTAGCCTACTCAGCGCCCTTCGCTCAGCTACCGATGTTAAACTCTCCAGTACTTTGCCCACGACAGAGCCCGCCTTCCTCACCAGCTTATCAAGACGTGAGGCGTCCCTCTTCTTAATGCTTCCTCCCCAACACGCCACCACAAAGAAGAGGGCGCTCTCCACAACTGACCTATAGAACATCTTCAGCATCTCACTACAGACATTGAATGACGCCAACCTTCTTAGGAAGTACAGTCGACTCTGTGCCTTCCTGCACAAGGCATCTGTGTTGGCAGTCCAGTCTAGCTTCTCGTCTAACTGTACTCCCAGATACTTGTAGGTCTTAACCTGCTCCACACATTCTCCATTAATGATCACTGGCTCCATATGAGGCCTAGATCTCCTTAAGTCCACCACCATCTCCTTGGTCTTGGTGATATTGAGACGCAGGTAGTTTGAGTTGCACCATATCACAAAGTCCTGTATCAGTTTCCTATACTCCTCCTCCTGTCCATTCCTGTCACACCCCACTATGGCCGTGTCATCAGCGAACTTCTGCACATGGCAGGACTCCGAGTTATATTGGAAGTCTGATGTGTACAGGGTGAACAGGACCGGAGAGAGTACGGTTCCCTGCGGCGCTCCTGTGCTGCTGACCACCGTGTCAGCAATTGGTTTACCATATTGGAAATACAGCAAGATATCATAACTACAGCGACTTACTACACCAAGTACATCAGTGTTGTTACTTTGTTATGTGAGATTTCTGCCAACGCTTTTGCCTTTGCTTCAAAAAAATATGAAAAATCTTTCAGTGCCTTTCATGACTCTAGACAAAATTCTGTTTATTGTAGATATTATAGGAATGCATTAAGTGTACAAAAACAAATTAAAACCTAGTGCATGCAGGATACATACTGAATTGCAACTATTCATAGATATCAGTAACAGATTTGCATGCCACTTTATGTCTCTTCGAATCAGATATTACCTATGGGTTCCTTGTTACAATTATAAGCCTAAATACTACATTTATCAAACTTAAAAGTGTTATTAGGTTCAATATCACAATATTAGAGCATTACTATAGAAATGAAATTGTTACCTTACACAGCGGTCAAAGCTGCAGGAGATTTAATTTATTTATAAAACCTGCAAGTGGTACATACTAATGTTAGTACGGTAATAGCATTTCACCAGTCCTCTTTCATCTGTCATGAATCTTTAATTGCTGCATAATTTCTAATCCCACGATAAAATTCAGACACTATTGTAAAGTATGGTGTATAAGCAAAGGCCTAAAGATGTTTGTCACCTCTTTGCACCAATGAATCGTATGAGCCCTGCCACAAATCCAATAAATGGTCCCAGAGATTTTACACCACCTGGTGAAAAGGAAATTGAAAAATGCTATTGGTTCAATCCTTTGAATCTGAAGCATGGTGTAGGGAGATATTAGCATCTACTTGATATATACTGGTACAAACAACACAAGCTGAATGAATATAGGGAGTTAGGAAAGAGATTAAAAAGTAGGACTTCGAAGGTAGTGATCTCTGAATTACAAGTGCTTGTGAAGGCAGAAATAGAAAGATAGTCCAGATGAATGTGTGGCTGAGAAGCTGATACAGGATGCGGGGATTCAGATCTTGAATCATTGGGGCCCCTTCTGGGGCAGAAGTAACCTGTACAAACAAGAGACAGCATGGACTTAAACTGGAAGGGAACCAGTTTATTAGTTTAAACTAGTTTGTTAGGTTTGTTAGTTTAAACTAGTCTGGCAGGGAGCTGGGACCCTGACCAATAATGGGGTGTGGTGAACTACATATACCTGTCTGGATACGCCCCTCTGCTGACTGCTCCTGTGGCTCCTCCCACAGACCGCTGTATAAAGGTGGTTGGAGGCACTGCTCCTCCCTCAGTCTCCAGGATGTTGTGTGGTCGTTCCTTGCAGCTAATAAAAGCCTACCTTTTGCCTCCCGTCTCCAAGAGTTATTGATGGTGCATCATGGGGCAGATGAGAAATTGGGAGTAAATACTGTCAGCCAAAGCAAGTTTAGTAGACAAATAGCCAGGGACACAGCAATGAGAGATGAAAGGCTTTAAACTACACTTATTTTAATACAAGAGGTTTAACAGGTAAGGAAGTCAAACTCAGGTTGTACATTTGCTCTAGGAACTGCCATAACAGAAACAAGGCCAAGAGAAGGCACCACTGGCAGTTCAATGTTCTAGGATACTGTAGGTACAGGCTACAGGCATGATGAAGCAACACACACAAAATTCTGGAGGAACTCAGTAGGCCAGGCAGCATCTATGGAAAAAAATACAGGGGCAAAAGGCTTCGGCAGGACTGGAGGAAAAGGCTGAGGAGTAGATTTGAAAGGTGGGGGAGGGGAGAGAGAAATGCCAGGTGATAGGTGAAATTTGGAGGGAGGGCCGATGAAGCAAAGAGCTAAGAAGTTGATTGGTGAACGAGACAGAAGTCCATGGAAGAAAGAAGAAGTGGGGGGGGACGCAGTTTGGAGATTTGGAACACCAGAGGAAGGCGATGGGTGGGCAAGGAGATAACATGAGAGAGGAACAAGGGGATGAGAAATTATGAAGGGGGGGTGGTTGGAGGCATTACTGTAAGTTTGAGAAATTGATGTTCATGCCATTAAGTTGGAAGCTACCATAACAGAATATAAGGTGTTGATCCTCCAATCTAAGTGTGGCCTTATCCCCATACTGTAGGAGGCCATGGATGAACATATCAGAATGGGAAGTGGAATTAAAATGGGTGGCCACTGGGACATCATGCTTGGTCTGGCAGACGGAGCATAGATGCTCGGTGAAGCAATTTCCCAATCTACGTCCGGTCTCACAAGAGGTCACACCGGGAGCACTGAACACAGCATATGACCCCAACAGACTCACAGGTGAAGTGTTGCCTTGCCTGGAAGGACTGTTAGGGCCCTGAATGGTAGTGAGGGAGGAGGTGTAGGGGCAGGTAAAGCACTTGTTCTGCTTGCAAAGATAATTATCATTCCCTTGTCCATTCTTTCCTCCTCACTGATCTCCCTCCTGGCAATCATCCTTACAAGCGAAACAAATGCTTCACCTTCTCAAACACCTCTTCTCAAACAGTCTTCTGTCTCTTTCATCAATGAACTTCCTAGCTCTTTGCTTCATCTCTACCCCTCCAAGTCTCACCTATCGCCTAGTGCTTCTCCCTCCCCTCCCCCCAACCTTTCAAATCTACTCCTCAGCTATTTTTCTCCAGTCCTACTGAAGCGTTTCGGCCCAAAACGTTGACTGTACTTTTTTCCATAGATGCTGCCTGGCCTGCTGAGTTCCTCCAGCATTTTGTGTGTGTTGCTCAGATAGACAGTATCTACAGATTTTCTCTTGATTGTGCAGCATGATGAAGTCCAGGTTAGAGATGAAGGGGAGTTGCCTCTTTGACGAGGGAAGACATAATAAGTTCTTAGAGAGAATATTCTTAAGGGATTGTCCAGTGATGCTACATCAGTAAAACCTAGAAACAATTAGAGCATATGACTTTTATGGGACTGCATTATAGAACTCTCAGTAGTCAGTGCAAATTAGGACAGCAGATATGTAGAGAGATTGCAGATAATTGTAAGAATAATAGGATAGCGGAATAGGAACTAGAACTCTAGGGTTGAAGATAGGGCAGTTGATATATTAGTCGATGCATTATGTAGTGACACTGTGAGGAAGAACAGGCAGAAGAGAGGGCAGAATTAGTCAGTGGGATGAGTTGAAGTGTAACATGTGAGCAAAATAGAAAAGAGTGACAAAACAGAACTGAAGGTGTTATATTTGAATGCATGTAGTATACGGAATAAAATAGATGATCATGTAGAGATTGGCAGGTATGGCGTTGTGGGTATAGAGTCAGTCCTCCTTATCTGCGGGTTCCGCATGTGCGGATTCAACCAACTGCGAATCGGGAAAACCCGGAAGTTGAGCATTGTTTGCCTCACACCTCGTTCATTTGCTACTTGTGTTGTGAGTGAGAGGAAGGAGTTTAAGGCTAGTAAGGAATGGCTGGCTAGCTACGTAAAGCACTACAGCCTCAAGAATTTAAAGATCACAGGAGAATCAGGATCGGTTGATGCCAAGGTGGCATCAGCATTCCCAGAAGAGTACGATGGTTGCATCTGTACTGAACGTGTACAGACTTCTTTTTCTTGTCATTATTCCCTAAACAATACAGTATAACTATTTATATAGCATTTACATTGTATTAGGTATTATAAGTAATCTAGAGATGATTTAAAGTATACGGGAGAATGTGCGTAGGTTATATGCCATTTTATATAAGGGACTTGAGCATCCATGTTTTTTGGTATCTGCGGGGTTCCCGGAACCAATCCCCCACGGATAAGGAGGGCCGACTGTACTAGAGTCATGGTTGGAAGAAAATCATAGTGGTAAGCTTTAACATCAAAGCATACATATTGTATCGAAAGGACAGGCAGAGGGGGTGGAGTGGTTCTGTTGGTAAAAAGATGAAATCAAATCATTAGAAGGAAGTGCATAGGATTGGAAGATGTAGAATCATTGCGGGTGGAGTTGAGAAACTGCAAGGGTAAAAAGACCCTGATGGGAGTTATATACAGGCCTCCAAACAATAGCCAGAATGTAGGATATGAATTACAATAAGAGGTAGAAAAGCATGTAATGAGGCCAATTTTACGACTGTCTTGGGGGATTTCAAAATGCAGGTAAACTAGGGAAAAGAGGTTGGTGCCAGATCACGAGAGGCTATTTGTAGAATATGTATGAATGGCTTTTTAGAGCAGCTTCACTAGCGGAAGGACAATTCTGAATTGAATGTTGTGTAATGAAACAGATTTGACTAGAGTGCTTAAGGCAAAGGAATCATCATAATATGATAGAATTCACCCCACAGTTTGAGAAGGAGGAGTTAAAATCCGATGTATCAGTATTACAGTGGAGTAAAAGGAATTACAGGAGCATGAAAGAGGAGCCTGTCAAAGTTGATTGGAAAGGAACACTACCAGGGAGGATGGCAGAACAGCAATGGTTGGAGTTTCTGGGGCAGTTCTGGTGCAGAATAGATGCATCCCAAAGATGAAGAAGCATTCCAAAGGAACGGCACCCAAGGCTGATAAGGGAAGTCAAAGACGGCATAAAAGCAAAAGAGAGGGCATATAATATAGCAAAAATTAGTGGGAGGTTAGAAGATTGGGAAGCTTTTAAAAACCAACAAAGGCAACAAAAAGCCATAAGGAGAAAAGAAATAAAGTATGAAGGGAAGCTAGCCGATAATATAAAAGAAGATACCACGGGTTTCTGGTATCAGGGTTCTGAAAGGTAGCTGAAGAGATTTTGGAGACATTAGTAATGATCTTTCAAGAGGTACTTGTGGTGAACTACATATACCTGTCCGGACACACCACCCCCTGCTGACTGCTCCTGTGGCTCCTCCCACAGACCCCTGTATAAAGGCGATTGGAGGCACTGCTCCTCCCTCAGTCTCCAGGATGTTGTGTGGTGGGCTCTTGCTGCTGACGGTGCTTTCTTCCAGCTAATAAAAGCCTACCTTGACTCACGTCTCTGAGAGTTATTGATGGTGCATCAATTTTATTAGCTGGAATTTTAAAACATGGAAAGTATTTTACATCCGGAAAAATTGGACATTGATCCTCAAGCCCCAGAAGCAGCCATTGCCTTTGAACTCTGGCTTGCATGCTTCCAATCATACCTGGAAGAGATTCCCGTGACTGAGCCTGCTATCATGCACAAAATCCTCCTCTCCAGAGTCAGTCCAAAGGTATTCTCCCTTATCAGGAACCTGCCAACCTACCAAGGGGCACTGGACGCCCTCAAAAGACAGTACCTGCGGCCGGTGAACACCGTCTACGCAAGACATCGCTTAGCGACGTGGCGGCAGCGGGCCAGAGAGTCGAGCGCTGAGTTTGTCCGGGCCCTACAGACACTCATGCGGGCCTGCGACTGCAGGGGACTGATGGCGGAACAGCATGCGGAGCGCCTGGTACGAGACGCCTTCGTTACGGGGATCAGGTCAGTGTACGTGCACCAGCGGCTGCTGGAAAATGCCGATCTTACCTTACGCTCGGCGATCGAGCTGGCCGACACGCTGGAGGCTGCTCTGCACAACGCTGATGCTGTCCAGGCGCGCGATCTCCCGCCGACCCCATGGACGCCACAGACCCCACCACCCGGCCAATCGACCTCAGCTTGGACTCGAAAAGCACCCCCGAAAACGCTGCCCGGCTCGAGAAGCTACCTGCTCCAGCTGCGGAAAGAAGGGCCATTTCGCCAAGGTCTGTAAGTCTAAACCACAAGCGGGGTCGGGCAGCACCGCGTGCAAGGCATGGGGGTCGCCATCTTTGTCGGCGCCACCTCGCCCCGCCTCCAACCCACGGGTGCTTACCAGGCATCAAGACGGCAATTCAACTCTGGCCTCCGTAACCCTCGACCAAAGCTCCAGACCAGCTCGCAAGGTCAATGATGGACATCCTGGTGGAGGGGCACAGGACTAGCTGCCTGTTTGACACGGGCAGCACTGAGAGTTTTATTCACCCAGACATGGTGCAACGCTGCGGACTCGTGACACAGCCGGTAAGCCAGAGGGTCAACATGGCTTCTGGGTCGCATTCCACAGACATCTGGGGGGGTTGTGTAGCGACATTGGTGGTGCAGGGCACAAAATATCGGGACTTTGCGCTACTGGTCATGCCTCAACTGTGTGCGCCTGTGCTATTGGGGCTGGACTTCCAGAGCCACCTAAAAAGTGTGACAATGGCATATGACGGGCCCCTCCCACCACTCACTGTCAGGAATCCTCAGTTTTGTGGGACTTCATCATATACCCCACTACTGACCACACACACACACCAACCCACACATCCCACCCAGCACCATGCCGACAGCTGCACTACTGACACCACTTGCAGCCTCTCCACCCTCAAGATCCCTCCCCCACTGCTGTTCGCCAACCTGACACCTGACTGTAAACCTGTGGCAACTAAAAGCAGGAGGTACAGCACGGGGGACAGGGCCTTCGTTCAGTCGGAGGTGCAGCGGGTGCTCAGGGAGGGGATCATTGAGCCAAGCACAAGTCCTTGGAGGGCCCAGGTGGTCGTTGTTTGGACAGGGCAGAAAAATAGGATGGTCGTGGACTATAGCCAGACCATCAATAGGTTCACGCAGCTTGACGCGTACCCCCTACCCTGCATCGCGGATATGGTCAAACAGATAGCTCAGTACAAGGTGTACTCGACCATAGATCTGAAATCTGCTTACCATCAGCTCCCCATCCGCCCGGAGGACCGCCCCTACACCGCCTTTGAGGCGGGCGGCAGGCTCTATCACTTCCTGCGCATCCCCTTCGGTGTCACAAATGGTGTCCCTGTCTTCCAGAGGGAAATGGACCGGATGGTGGACCAGTGCCAACTGAAGGCCACATTTCCATATCTGGATAACATCACCATCTGCGGTCACGACTGGCCGGATCACAACACCAACCTCCAACGATTTTTCCAAGTGGCCAAAGCTCTGAACCTTACCTATAACAGGGACAAGTGTGTGTTCGGAACCACCCAACTCGCTATCCTTGGGTATGTCGTGGAGAACGGGGTCATTGGCCCTGATCCTGACCGTATGCACCCCCTGTTAGAACTCCCTCTTCCCACCACCCTCAGAGCCCTCAGACGGTGCCTGGGCTTCTTTTCCTATTACGCCCAATGGGTCCCCCATTACGCAGACAAGGCCCGCCCCCTGGTCAAGTCCACCACATTTCCCGCGCGGCCTTCAGCATTAAAGAGGACATTGCCAAAGCAACGATGCAGGCGGTGGATGAGACCATTCCCTTCCAAGTAGAGAGTGATGCCTCCGACTTCGCACTGGCTGCTACCCTCAATCAGGCAGGCAGGCCAGTAGCATTCTTCTCTCGTACCCTTCAAGGCCCTGAAATTCGGCACTCCGCGGTGGAGAAAGAAGCCCAGGCCATAGTGGAAGCTCTTAGGCGCTGGAGGCACTATCTCGCCGGCAAAAGGTTCACCTTGCTGACTGACCAGCGCTCATGTTCAGCAACCAACAGCGGGGCAAAATCAAAAATGATAAAATTTTGCGGTGGAGAATAGAACTCTCCACCTACATCTATGATATCCTGTACCGACCTGGAAGGCTCAATGAGCCCCCTGATGCCCTATCAGGGGGCTAGCGTGTACCAGCGCACAGCTCAACCAGCTATACGCCCTCTATGCAGATCTTTGCCACCTGGGGGTCACCCGATTTTACCATTTCGTGAAAGCCCGGAACCTGCTTTACTCCCTTGAGGACATCAGGACGATGACCAGGGACTGCCAAGTCTGCACTGAGTGCAAACCGCACTTCTACCGTCCTGAAAAGGCACAACTTATCAAGGCCACCCACCCCTTTGAGTGATTGAGTGTTGACTTTAAGGGCCCCCTTCCCTCCACCGACCACAATGTCTACTTTCTCAACATTATCGACGAGTACTCGCAGTTCCCCTTTGCCATCCCCTGCCCCGACACCACTGCCACGTCTGTCATAAAAGCCCTGCGCCAGCTCTTCACTCTGTTCAGATATCCCTGCTATATCCACAGTGATAGAGGGTCCTCCTTTATGAGTGATGAGCTGCGCCAGTACCTGCTGGCTAGGGGCATTGCTACTAGTAGGACCACGAGCTATAATCCCTGGGGAAATGGACAGGTGGAGAGGGAGAATGCCACAGTGTGGAAGGCCACACTTTTAGCCCTTAAGTCAAAGGGGTTGCCGGTCTCTCGATGGCAGGAGGTCCTCCCCGAGGCACTCCACTCCATCCGCTCTCTGTTATGTACGTCCACCAATGCCACCCCTCATGAGCGACTCTTTTCTTTTCCCAGGAAGTCTGCCACTGGGACCACCCTACCGGCTTGGCTGACATCCCCAGGGCCAGTGCTGCTCCGGAAACATGCGCGGAGCAATAAATACTCCCCGCTGGTCGAGAGGGTTCACCTACTACAAGCGAACCCCCAGTATGCCTACGTGGTCTTACCTGATGGGCGGGAGGACACGGTCTCCGTCCGCGACCTGGCGCCCGCAGGAGCAGCAGACCACTACCCCGAACACTCCACGGTAACTATGAACCCTGTACCCACCGAGGTGTATACCCACCTGACACCGCGCACACCAAGCCCTACACAGACTCCTCACGACACTCCCATACCGGGTGCCTCGCACACGCATATACAAGGGGGCCTCGCACATGCATGAGGGATCACTGACATATAGCACATATAGGCTAGCAAGTAAACATACGGTCACAGAAAAACATAAAGCCCCAGGTCCCACAGTGCATGTTCTGTAAATTGATGGTGCATGGGTGTTATTGGCAAGAACAAGCAGTTCTCAGCAGTCTGCAGCCGAGCACGTGCACATGATGCAGCTTGTCTTTCCACCATCGAACACTGGAGGGCAGCACTGACAGGGAAGACCAGTCCACAACCAGAATGGACACTGCACTACCCACACATACAATGCTGAAAGAGCTCAGCGGCCTAGGCAGCATCTGTGGAAAAGAGCACAGTCAACATTTCGGGCTGAAACCCTCTGGCAGGACATTTTGCTACACCGCTTCTGGCACCTCCTGTCCTGAACTGCTTTATACACTTCTGTCAGGTCTCCCGTCATCCTCTGAAACTCAGAATGACTCAAGTTTTTCCAACTTCTGCTTTTCGCTCATAGCCTCTAAACCTGGCAACATCCTGGTGAAACTCTTCTGCACCCTCTCCAAAGCCTCCACATTGTCCGTGTAAGTACACACGGTACAGCCTAACCACAGTTCTGTACAGCTGCAACATAACTTCCCAGCCTTTATACTCAACACCCCAACCAGCAAGGGCAAGCATGCTTACGGGTAGAGGATCCACCGTTGGACTGATACACTGCCATCAATAGACAGCAGTCACCCCAGAGTGAGGGCTGGCTGCTGTCAGATAAAGATTTGTCAGAATCAGGTTTATTATCACTGGCATGTGACATGGAATTTGTTAACATAGCAGCATCATTTCAATGCAATACATAATATAGAAGAGAAAACAAATAATAATAAATAAGTAAATAAATTACAGTATATGTATATTGAGTAGATTAAAAGAATGCAAAAAACAATAACTGTATATTAAAAAATGAAAGGTAGTGTTCATGGGTTCAATGACCATTCAGAAATCGGGTGGCAGAGGGGAAGAAGCTGTTCCTGAATCACTGAGTGTGTGCCTTCAGGATTCTGTACCTCCACCCTGACGGTAACAGTGAGAAAAGGGCATGTCAATAGACAATAGACAATAGGTGCAGAAGTAGACCATTCGGCCCTTCGAGCCTGCACCGCCATTCTGAGATCATGGCTGATCAATTCCTATCAATACCCAGTTCCTGCCTTGTCCCCATATCCCTTGATTCCCCTATCCATAAGATACCTATCTAGCTCCTTCTTGAAAGCATCCAGAGAATTGGCCTCCACTACCTTCCGAGGCAGTGCATTCCAGACCCCCACAACTCTCTGGGAGAAGAAGTTTTTCCTTAACTCTGTCCCAAATGACCTACCCCTTATTCTCAAACCATGCCCTCTGGTACTGGACTCTCCCAGCATCTGGAACATATTTCCTGCCTCTATCTTGTCCAATCCCTTAATAATCTTATATGTTTCAATCAGATCCCCTCTCAATCTCCTAAATTCCAGCGTGTACAAGCCCAGTCTCTCTAACCTCTCTGCGTAAGACAGTCCAGACATCCCAGGAATTAACCTTGTGAATCTACACTGCACTTCCTCTACAGCCAGGATGTCCTTCCTTAACCCTGGAGACCAAAACTGTACACAATACTCCAGGTGTGGTCTCACCAGGGCTCTGTACAAATGCAAGAGGATTTCCTTGCTCTTGTACTCAATTCCCTTTGTAATAAAGGCCAACATTCCATTAGCCTTCTTCACTGCCTGCTGCACTTGCTCATTCACCTTCAGTGACTGATGAACAAGGACTCCGAGATCTCTTTGTATTTCTCCCTTACCCAACTCTACACCATTCAGATAATAATCTGCCTTCCTGTTCTTACTCCCAAAGTGGATAACCTCACACTTATTCACATTAAACGCCATCTGCCAAGTATCTGCCCACTCACCCAGCCTATCCAAGTCACCCTGAATTCTCCTAACATCCTCATCACATGTCACACTGCCACCCAGCTTAGTATCATCAGCAAATTTGCTGATGTTATTTTCTATGCCTTCATCCAAATTGTTAACGTAAATGGTAAACAGCTGTGGTCCCAATACCGAGCCCTGTGGCACCCCACTAGTCACCACCTGCCATTCCAAGAAACACCCATTCACCGCAACCCTTTGCTTTCTATCTGCCAACCAGTTTTCTATCCATGTCAATGCCTTCCCCCCGATGCCCTGAGCTTTGATTTTACCCACCAATCTTCTATGTGGGACCTTATCAAATGCCTTCTGAAAATCGAGGTACACTACATCCACTGGATCTCCCCCATCTAACTTCCTGGTTACATCCTCGAAAAACTCCAACAGATTAGTCAAGCATGATTTACCCTTGGTAAACCCATGCAGGCTCGGCCCAATCCTATCACTGCTATCTAGATATGCCACTATTTCATCCTTAATAATGGACTCTAGCATCTTTCCCACCACCAATGTCAGGCTGACAGGTCAATAGTTCTCTGTTTTCTCCCTCCCTCCTTTCTTAAAAAGTGGGATAACATTAGCCATTCTCCAATCCTCAGGGACTGATCCTGAATCTAAGGAACATTGGAAAATGATTACCAAAGCATCCGCAATTTCCAGGGCCACCTCCTTTAGTACCCTAGGGTGCAGACCATCTGGACCTGGGGATTTGTCAGCCTTCAGTCCCATCAGTCTTCTCATCACCGTTTCCTTCCGAATGTCAATCTGTTTCATTTCCTCTGTTACCCTATGTCCTTGGCCCATCCATACATCTGGGAGATTGCTTGTGTCTTCCTTAGTGAAAACAGATCTAAAGTACTCATTAAATTCTTCTGCCATTTCTCTGTTTCCCATAACAATTTCACCCAATTCATTCTTCAAGGGCCCAACATTGTTCTTAACTATCTTCTTTCTCTTCACATACCTAAGAAAGCTTTTGCTATCTTCCTTTATATTCCTGGCTAGCTTGCGTTCGTACCTCATTTTTTCTCCCCGTATTGTCTTTTTAGTTAAGTTCTGTTGTTCCTTAAAAACTTCCCAATCATCTGTCCTCCCACTCACCTTAGCTCTGTCATATTTCCTTTTTTTTAATGCTATGCAATCTCTGACTTCCTTTGTCAACCACTGTGGCCCCTTTCCCCCCTTTGAATCCTTCCTTCTCTGGGGGATGAACTGATTTTGCACCTTGTGCATTATTCCCAAGAATACCTGCCATTGCTGTTCCACTGTCTTTTCTGCTAGGCTATCCGTCCAGTCAACTTTGGCCAGCTCCTCCCTCATGGCTCCATAGTTTCCCCTGTTCATCTGCAACACTGACACCTCTGAGCTGCCCCTATCCTTCTCAAATTGCAGATAAAAGCTTATCATATTGTGATCACTACCTCCTAATGGCTCCTTTACTGCGAGATCGCTTATCAAATCCTGTTCATTACATAACACTAAATCCAGAATAGTCTTGTCCCTGGTCGGCTCTCGTACAAGCTGTTCCAAGAATGCATCCCGTAGGCACTCTACAAACTCCCTATCCTGTGATCCAGCACCAACCTGATTCGCCCAGTTCACCTGCATGTTGAAATCTCCCATAACTACTGCGACATTACCTTTGCCACATGCCAATGTTAACTCCCTGTTCAACTTGCACCCAATATCCATGCTACTGTTTGCTGGCCTGTAGACAACACCCATTTGGGTCCTTTTGCCCTTACTGTTCCTCAGTTCTATCCACACAGACTCTACTTCTCCTGACCTTATGTCCCCCCTTGCAAAGGACTGAATCTCATTCCTCACCAACAGGGCCACCCCACCCCCTCTGCCCACATTTCTGTCCCTACGATAGCACGTATACCCTTGTACATTCATTTCCCAGGTCTGATCTCCCTGCAGCCATGTCTCCAATTATCCCAACAACATCATAGTTACCCATTCGCACCTGAGCTTCAAGCTCATCCGCCTTATTCCTGACACTTCGTGCATTCAGATATAGAATTTTTAGCCCATTTCTCCTCTCTCTGTTTGAATCGCTGCCTATTGTGCTTAACCCAGCTCCCCGAACTCCCATCGGGCTATACGCCCCTAGAATTTTGTTGTCCTTCCTACATTTACTTATTCTTTCAACACATTTAACTCCATGTTCCGTCAGACCATCCTTCTGTACACGAGTCCTCCCTATCACTTGTTCCGCCCCACCTTCCTCTACTACACACTTAATATTCCGGAACCGTGTAGTCCCCACCTGTCCTTTATTCTTCCTCTCGCTATCCTCTCTCACATTCTGGATCCCTGCCCCCTGCAAATTTAGTTTAAACCCCCCCCAAGAAGCTCTAGCAAACTTCCCTGCAAGAATGTTAGTACCGCTCCAGTTCAGGTGTAAACCGTCCCTTCGGAACAGATCCTACCTTCCCTGGAACAAGGCCCAATTATCTACAAACCTGAAGCCCTCCCTCTTGCACCATCCTCTCAGCCACGTATTAATCTTTATAATCCTCCTGTTCCTTGCCTCACTCGCACGTGGCACAGGTAGCAATCCTGAGATTGTTACCCTGGAAGTCCTGCTCTTCAGCTTCGCACCTAACTCCCTGAACTCCCTACGCAGGACCCCCTCACTCATCCTACCCACGTCATTGGTCCCTACATGGACCACAACATCTGGATTCTTGCCCTCCCTCTCGAGAATAACCTGCACCCGATCTGAGATGTCTCGGACCCCGGCACCAGGGAAACAACATACCATCCGAGACTCCCGATCTTCCCCACAAAATCTCCTATCCGCCCCCCTGACTATAGAATCCCTTATCACTACCGCTCTCTTCTCTTCCCTCCTCCCCTTCCTAGTCGCGGGTCCAACCTCAGTGCCAGAGACAGGACCACTGCAGCTTGTTCCTGGTAGGTCATCCCCACCAACAGTATCCAAAACGGTATACTTATTTTTGATGGGAACGGCCACAGGGGTGCTCTTCTCTCTCTGTCTGCTCCCCCTGCCTCTCTTGACTGTCACCCATTTGCCTACCTCCTGTCTTTTCGGTGTGACTGCCTCCCGATAACTCTTATCTATCTCTGCCTCTGCCTCCCGAATGATCCGTAGTTCATCCAGCTCCTGCTCCATTTCCCTAACTCGGTCTGATAGGAGCTGCAGCTGGATGCACCTATTGCAGGTGTGGTCATCAGGAACAACTGTGTTGACCCTGACCTCCCACATACTGCATACGGAGCACACCACTGCTCTAACCGTCTCCCCCATTACCTGATCCCAGATTAGTCAGAATAAATGAAAAGCAGGCTTCTTGCCGAAGTCCTCTTGCGCCGAAGCCCGCTGAGCCAAAGCCCAGCACTCTGCTCCTGCGCACTCCACTGCCCGCTCCTGAAAGTGGGTCACTTTTTAAAGCGCGCGCTCACCGCTGATGTCACCCGCGCTTGCACAGCTTTACCTTCCTCCTCAGGTACTCTCCAGGTAGGTCCGAGGGTCTCGGCCTACCTACAATGGCTGATCCTCCGATCTCCAGTCGTATGTCGATCACGAGCACTCCTTACTCCCGCTCCGCTGCTCGCACTGACAACTTTGGGACCATAGTTACATTAGTTTTTAAGTAGTTGTGGAGAAAGGTAAGACAAGTTCACAGGTTACGTTCCGAAACTGGGCAGGGCCAATTTTGGAGATATTGAGCAGGATCTTGTGGGGGAGAGACTCTTTGTGGGGGTAAAGGGGCAACTGGCAAGTGGGAAGTTTAGGGAACCCTGGCTGTCACAATATGGTGAGACTCTGGTTAGAAAAAGGAAAGAGGCATATTTCAGATTTAAGCAATCAAGACCAAGCAAATCCTTTGAAGTGCATAGAGGGAAATCTAGAGGGCAAATGCAGAGCACGAGTGGATCTGGCAGGTTAGATTAAGGAAAATCCTGAGATTCTTCAGGTATACTAAGAGAAAAGAGTGGTAAGAACAGAATAAGTCCCCTTAAAGATCAGCATAGTTATCTACCTGTTAATACATCGAAGATGAATGAGATTTTTGCAAGTTTTCTCTCAGTTTTTACAGTGGAGAATATCGTGAATGCTAAGGAATTGAAGCGAGTTGAGATTTCTTAGACTTCCTCTCTGAATTAACAGGGAGGAGGTATTGGTGGCATCAAAGCACACTAAAGTGGATAGATCCCCGGAGCCTGACAGAGTGCATCCTCAGACCTTGCAAGAAGCCAGGGAAGCCTATGCAGAGACATTTGTTGCATCTTTATCACAGGCGATACTACAGAAGACTTAGAGAGTAGCTAATTTTGTACCATTATTTAAGAAGAGCAGCAAAGGCAAGCCAGGGAACTAGGCTGGTGAGCCTGTAGCAGTGGATAAGTTACTGCAACCATCATGCTCCACCATTCCAGCATGGCTGATTTATTATCCCTCATTCTCCTGTCTTCTCCTTGTAATCTTTGGCACCCTTACTAATCAAGAGCCTATCAACCTCCATTTTAAATATACCCAATGACTTGGCCTGCGCAGCCATCTGTAACACTGAATTCCATAAATTCATCATGCTCTGGCTAAAGAAATTCCTTCTCACCTCTGTTCTAAAGGGATCTCAGTCCTTCTATTCTGAGGCTATGCCCTCTGGTCCCAAACTCTCCCACTATAGAAAACATCCTCTCCGTCCACTCTAGCTAGGCCTTTCAATAATTGATAGGTTTCAGTGAGATACCCCCCCTTTCTAAATTCCAGCGAGTTCAAGCCCAAGCCATCAAATACACCTCTTTTGTTAACCCTTTCATTCCCAGGATCATTCTCATGAACCTCCCCTGGTCACAGCCTATCCTTTCTTAGATAAGGGGCTTAAAACTGCCCACAATACTCCAAGAGCAGTCTGACCAAAGCCTTATAAGGCTTCAGCATTATATCCTTGCTTTTATAATCTAGTTCTCTCAAACATTGCATTTGCCTTCCTTACCATGGACTCAACCTGCAAGCTAACATTTAGAAAATCGTGCACAAGGACTCCCTAGTCCCCTTGCACCTCTGATTTTTGATCTTACACCCCAGTTATAAAAGACTCAACGCCTCTATTCCCTCTACCAAAGTACATGACCATGCACTTCCCTACACTGTCTTCCATCTGCCATTTACTTGCCTATTCTCCTATTCCTTCTACGTCCTCCTGCAGACTCTCTGCTTCTTCATTATTATCTGCACCTCCACCTAGCTTTGTATCATCAACAAATATCATTGACATATGTGAAAATAAATTATCACAATACCAACACCTGCGGATCACCACTAGTCACCAGCAGTTAACCACTAAAGGACCCCTTTATTCCCACTCTTTGCCTCCAGCCAGTCAGCTAATCTTCTTTGCATACTAGTACCTTTCCTATAATACCATGGCTCTAATCTTGTTTACCAGCCTTGGGTGTGGCATCTTATCAAAGGGTTCTGAAAATCTAAGTAAACAACATCCACTGTCTCTCCTTTGTTGACTCTGTTTATTATTTCCTCGAAGAATTCCAACAGATTTGTCAGGCAAGATTGCCCCTGATTCCAGTTTATCTTATCATGTGCCTCCAAGCATCCCAAAACCTCATCATCAATAATGGACTAGTACTAACCACTGAAGTCAGGCTAACTGGCCTATAATTTCCTGTCATCTGCCTCCCTCCCTTCTTAAAAAGAGTAGAGTGACATTTGCAAATTTCCAGTCCTCCAGAACCATTCCAGAATCTAGTGATTCTTGAAATATCATTACACTGCCTCCACAATCTCTTCAACTACCTCTTTCAGAACCCTGAGGTGCAGTCTATCTGGCCCAGGTGACTAATTCTACTCTCTGACCTTTCAGTTTCCAAGCACCTTCTTCTTAGTAATAGTAACTGACATCTGTGCCATTCTGCCTCCTGGCACACACGAATCACTAGCATACTGCTGTTGTCTTCCACAGTGAAGACTGACACAAAATACTAATAGAGCTTGCCCACTATTTCTTTATCCCCCTTTAGTACCTCTATAGTGTTACTTTTCCAGCGGTCCAATATCCACTCGTCTCTCTTTTACTCTTTACTATATGTATCTGAGAAAAAACTTTGTTATCCTCTTTCATATTATTGGCTAGCTTACCTTCATATTTCATCTTTTTTCTCCTTATAGATTTTTTAGTTGCCTTCTGTTGGTTTTTAAAAGCTACCATCTAATTGTTGCTATTTTGTATGCCCTCTCTTTTGCTTTTATACTGTCTTTGACTTTCCATGTCAGTAACAATTGTTACTATCTATCCTGCACCTTTTGAACTGCTCCCGGAAACTCCAGCCATTTCTGTTCTACCGTCAACCCTGCTAGTGTCTCCTTCCAATCAACTTTGACCAACTCCTCTCTCATGCCTCCATAGTTCCCTTTATTCCACTGTAATACTGAGAATAATACTGCCTCCCAAGGCTTCCTTTATCTTCAGTGTACTTACCAAATCTGTTCTATTACACAACATGCAATAGACAATAGACAGTAGGTGCAGGAGTAGGCCATTCGGCCCTTCTAGCCAGCACCGCCATTCACTGTGATCATGGCTGATCATACACGATCAGTACCCCGTTCCTGCCCTCTCCCCATATCCCATGACCCCGCTATCTATAAGAGCTCTATCTAACTCTTTCTTGAATGCATCCAGAGACTTGGCCTCCACTGCTTTCTGGGCAATCCAGAATTGCCTTTCCCCTTGTGGGCTTAATCACAAGCCGCTCTAAAATTCCATCTCATAGGCATTCTACAAAATTCGTCCCTTGAGAGCCAGCACTAACCTGATTTTTCCAATCTACCTGCATATTGAAATGCCCATGCCTATTGCAACATTGCCATTTTTACAAGCCTTTTCTATATGCCATTGTAATTTATACCCCATACCCTGACTATTGTTCGAAGCCCTGTATATAACTCACACAGAGTCTTTTTACCCTTTCAGTTTCTTAACACTTACCTCACAAAGATTCAACATCTTCCAATCCTATGTCTAAGGATTTAATTTCATTTTTTACCAACAGAGACATCCCACCCCTTCTGCCTACCTGCCTGTCCTTTTGATACTTATATATCCTTAGTTCCCAACTATGATTTTCTTTCAGCCATGGTACAGTGATGCCCATAACATCATGCCTGCCAAATTCTAACTGTGCTACAAGATCATCTACCTTATTATGTATACTGTGTGCACTCAAATACAACACCTTCAGTCCAGTAGCCATCAATTTCAATCCCCCCCCCCCCCCCCCATGTTCCAGGAAATTAAAATTCTTGTCTCTTTCTACATTTATTGTCTTTTTATTTATTCTGGAGACTTTCATAACCTCTACTGCACTCTTATTCCCTTTTAACTTATCCTCACTTTTTGAACCGTTGAACCACTATTTAGTTTAAAGACACACTTTAACCCAACCCATTGACTGCAATTTTGCTCTAGCATCTGTCTATCCTTCCTCACAGTCTAACTACACATTGCATTTACCTGTTCTAGCAATCCTGCCTGTAAGGATATTGTTCCCCCTAGAATTCTTTCATACCTTCCTCAGACAAGATCCCAATGATCCAGAAATCTGAAACTTTGCCCCCTGCAATCAATTCCTCAGGCATACATTCATCTGCCAAATCATCCTATTCTTACCCTCACTGGCCCACGTGACACAGGCAGCGACCCGGAAATTACTATCCTTGAAATCCTGCTTTTCAGCTTTCTGCCTAACTCCCTATATTCTCTCTTCAGGACCTCGTCCCTTTTCCTACCTATGTCATTGTTACTAATGTGTACCATGACTTCTGGATGTTCACTTTCTCCCTTTAGAATGCTGTGGACCCGATCCAAGATATCCCTGAACTTGGCACCTGGAAGGCAATTCACCATATGGGTATCTCTTTTACTTCCAGAGAATCCCCCATCTGCTCCTCTAGCTCCCTATCACTACTGCACTCCTCTTGTTTCCTTCTGAGCTACAGAGCCAGACTCAGTGCCACAGACCTGGTTGCTGCAGCTTTTTCCTGGTAGGTTCTCAGCAACAGTATCCAAAACTGTATGCTTATTGTTGAGGGAAACAGCCACAGAGGCACTCTGCACTGCCTGTCTATTTCCTTTCCCTCTAATGACAGTCACCCAGTCTGAGTTAATGACTGTAACTCAGGGATGACCATCTCCTGGTAACTTCTGTCTATCACCTCCTCATTCTCCCATGAGTTGAAGGCTGAAGCAGCAGCTGCAGTTTCTTAAAGTTTGTAGTGCACTGCAACACTTCATACAGATGTACTGTAGTTATCAGGGAGAGTGGAGATCTCCCAAAGTTCTCATTAAGAAATTGTCACTGACACTGGACCCATGCTCACCACACTATGTACCAACAGGCAAACAAAGGTAGAAACTTACCAGAAACTTATCTAGAGCCTTCACTCTTCTCGCTTAAGTCTCTTAAGCAAAAGCCTGAAACTAACCACTCTAACACAAACCCACTCACACAATGGCTGCTTCCACAGTGAATGGAAGAGCCCTGGAGAACGTGTGGAACGAGGGAGCGAGAAGTACAAATACATAGCTCGCTGCAAGTGGTGTCACAGGTAGTCAGGGTAGTGGTCTTCATCAGTCTGAGCAGTGAGCATAGGAACTGAGATGTTATCTGGTAGTTGTACAAGATGTTGGTGAGACTACACTTGAAGTACTGTGTATGGTTTTGATCTTCAGTCTTCAGTCGTGGCTGATTTTTTTTTTACGAGAATGTTGCCAGGGCTCTGGAGCCTGAGTTATAGAGATGTCAGGCAGGGTAGTACTTTATTCCTTGGACTGTAGGAGAATCAGGAGTGACATTATACAAGTGTATAAAAAATTAGGCTTGGATAGGATGAACATACACAGTCTTTTTTCCCCAAGGGGAAGAGAACATAAAACTAGAGGAGAGGACGTTAAGAAAAGAATAAAAAGACTTAAAAGAGACCTGTGGGGACTTCATGCACTGGGTGGTACATATATGAGACGAGTTACCAGAGAAAATAGTTGAGGAAGGTATAGTAACTACTTTTAAAAGCCATGACTGAATTGGCAGAGCAACTCAATGGGCTGAATGGCCTATTATTTTATCATCTAGATCAGGGTTTCTCAAATGGAGTTCCACGGAAGGCCAGGGTTCTGCAAGTGATCATGATACCAAAAAAAAAACATCGTTTTTTGAACTTAGTGCAACAAGTGATGCTAGCGCTCGCAGTGGTGGGCAGTGACCGAGCAGCCCATTAGCAATCTCGTTAGAGATCTCTCAGACAATTATGGTGGTGTGCAGTAGGACCATTTTTATTTAGTAGAGTCCATTCTCAATTTTTGATGTGAGATAGGGAGGCCATTCATAAATGGTGAGTCACATATTACATGGAGGGGAGGATGGTAAGCTGATAATTGGTGAGCACTGTATTGCATGGAGGGGAAACCAGTAGGCTGATAACTGGTGAGCACTATATTGCACAGAGGGGAGGATGGTAGGTTGATGAGGACCGTGATGTGTATTTTCTGAGCAGAGAATGGACTCACCCAACTTGGGCTGTGTTGTCAGCCTCTCCCTCCTCCAACTTCCCCTTACATACCGCCAACTGACTTATGGGAGCAAACAAACTCTACCAGTGTAGGAGAAAATTGGAGGGAAGTTTTCATTATAAAGGAATTTTAGAGTGCCACGATTCAGCTGCTGACCTGCCACTTTGCTGTTGTTGTAAACGTTGCAAAAGGTGGATTGTGTAGGTTAGGAGTGAATTGCATTGTAAAGTTTATGTATTTTTTGGGGTTTTCTCGTTTAGTTATTTATTATGCTGTTCATATATGCAACAATGGACACAAAAAAAGTCTATCTTTACAATGAAAGCTACTTATCAATGGGTTTTTCATGTACTGGTGATCCAAGTTGTCCTGTTCCATTGTGCCTAGTCTCCAGCAAACAACTTACTAATGCAGCAGTGGCTCCAGCAAAACTGAAAAGACACTTAACTACAAATCACAGCCATGTGACATGTAAAAGTACTGATTATTTTAAACAGCTATTGGAATCTCAAAACTAACAGAGTAAAGCTTTTGTTAATAAAGTCACAGTCAGTAAAATATTCAGGAAGCAAGTTACCGGTATTTAGGAGCAGAACTTAATACCCAGAAAAGGAAAAGTCACACAGTTGGTGAGAACCTAATGATGCCACATGTAAAATGATAGTGGGTAAGTTGCTAGGGCAAGATGCAGAATGAGAAATTGAAAAGGTTTCACTCTCAAACAGTATGGTAAGCTGAAGTATTGATCACATGTCACATGATGCTAAAGAGGTTTTGTGCGATAAACTTAAAAACAACAGTTTCTCTATCCAGGTTGATGAGTCAACAGATTTCACCAATAAATGTCATGTTGTAGCATTTGCAAGATTTGTAAATGATGGTGAAGTTCAAGAAAACTTTTTCTGTTGCTAAGAACTGCCCATAACAAGCAAAGGCCAAGATATATTTAATGTTTGATCTTCATATCTGGAAACAAAAGGTCTGTCTTGAAGAAACTGTGTTGGCATCTGTACTGATAGTGCCCTATCAATGGTTGGCTCCATGAGAGGTTTCATTTCTTTTGTAAAAAAACAAAATCCTGATGTCATCACAATACACTGCTTCAACATTGCAAATGTTTTCATGCTGTACATAGCATTAATTAAAATTAATTTACAACCCTTATTTAGCTTAAATCTACCAAGCCTACCTTTAGAAAAATTAAATCCCATTTTGGCTCAAGCCAGTTATTTAACAGAAATTTGTTATGTTTGTCTTATGAGTTTTTAAAATTTATAAAAGGGAAAGAGATTAATTTCAAGAAAGGTAAGCAAAGCTTATCCACCTGCTTGTTTCAAAAAAAGGTTGACTAAAAATTATTCTCTACTCAAAAGAGTATTGACAATGACTTTTGGATTATTATATCTACAATTTACTCATCACGCTAACATACCAAGAGCTGTAGATATAATTTTTTTTTATGCAGGGGTTCCCTGAGACCTGAAAATTATTTCAAGGGTTCCTCCCAGGGCAAAAGAATTGAGAAAGGCTGGTCCAGATCTTCTTTGCACTCTTTCCTATCAAGTATATTGATTAGAAGAGTTTACAGCGGGGTTCTGAACCTTGGGTCCACTGACCGCTTGCTTAATGGGCAATGGCCCTGGTTTAGAGGGATATGGGCCAAACACTAGCTAATGTCACCTTGGTCAGCATGGACAAATTAGGTTGAAGAGAATCTGTTCCCATGCGGTATTACTCCATGGCTTCATAAGCAGCCATCAGAATTGACAGGCATATCATGGCTGAATAAACTTAGCAATATTAAAGTTGCTGAAGTTATAAAGTAGACAACAGCTGGAAGAAAGGGGTGACAGGAATACTGTACTGTTCCGTAAATCATTAGCTTATAATAGTGTTTACACCGCATATTTGCAGGGAAGTTACTAAGTGCAATTAGCAATGTGGCCAAGGTTACTTTGCCTTTCTCAGGTTAATATATTACAGAGGTCTGACAAATTATTTAATAAAGTGTTTTCAATTTAATCTTCTTCCCAAAATCCTGGTTAAATACACTAACATATTAAGAGGATTTTGTCAGTCTTCATTTATTTTGAAATCACATCATTTGTTACAAAATGTCATCTGACATGTGGAATAAATGACCACAATCAAGGAGTATGTATTCATGAAATATCTTTGCCAAAGTTTATTTTAATGCGATTTCCACTAATCGGATTTACTATGAAGCAAAATTGTACACATAAAATTTGTAACATTTCTCAAGAAAAATCTCTTAAGTATATCTGTTTAATTAAAAGATTGTAGTACATTCCAGAGCTTTGATCCAACATAATGATTGAAAAGAAATCCAGATGTTATTTAGAGACAAGTTTTGAAATACTGGTGTTCACATGCACCTGTCATTCCTGACCTTTTAGGATAGATCAGAGATATTTGGGAAATTCTATCAAGGGAGCATTAGAGAGTTGCTCTATGCATCTCTGACAATACAGGGATAACAGCAGTTGTGGGAATGAACTCGTGAATGGAATAGAATAGGATGTAGAGAGCATTCCATCTTTCAAAATAGTGCAACGTACAGGAATTGAGTAATCATATTGCAGAACAGTCCGTCTGACTTGCCCATCTAGCCAAGGTACAGTATATTACTGATACATTAAGTTCCTGGACAGCTGTACTCCTTGGTATGAAGATTTTGTATTTGACCACTGTAAGATTTCAGGAATCAGAATTCCTTTTCTTGCAATTGGTTATTCTGTGTCGCATAAATTGCTTGACCCTCATCAGTGTAAACTTTAACATTGCCAAGGTCATGCCATTTATCAGTAAGGATTTTTCCATTATTTAATGAATTGCAAACTGAACAATGCAATCACCAGCAGATGTCTTCAGTTCAGGCTGTAAAATGGAGGACAGTTCACCAAGGAGCAAATATAGTTGGTTGCACCTAGTGCACAATCAAGAGAAGACCACACTGATATCCCGTGTCTAAGATGAATATCTAACAATTATTTTTATTTAAGTAACTCAATAGTGCTATTGTCTATCTTTCACCAACTTGTGATTGAAAGCAGATTTATGATGCAGTAACTGAGCAGGATTTGTCCTGCATTTTCTTTTCTTCAAAGGAAATAAATATCAAATGGAGTGAATCAAATTAGCCAAAGGTTGGTATCAGTGAATGTGGATATCGCAGAAGTAGTCAAAGATAGGCTCCACAAAGCCTTCTCTTCCAGTTAGTTAGTTACTTAATTTTCAACAAGCCTTCTGGACTGGATATTATAGAAGCAGAGCTAATGTTTTTGAGCTGATTTAATGACTGTGTGGGATCTGCTAGCTCTGAATATAGCATGCTGCTTTCTCTGATTAGCATTCTCGGTCCTACGCTTTGCTTCATCATGTTAGCTCATTTTTAAACACATATCTAGTGCTCTTTTGCTCTCTTCAGAGGGTTGGTTTCCTAGCTTGCTGGTAGTGGTAGAGAGAGACAAGTGGCAGACCATGAAATTATAAAATCTACTCAAAGGATAATCTATCTTTTATTTGAACTATCAGATCTGATTCCATTCCATTCAGAACAGAAAATGTGCACAACAGCAGCTCTCCTCAGAGTGGAAATGAGTCTTCCTTTCACAAGTACAGAGTTGTAGTGATACCCTCAACGACAGATCAATCTGCATCCAGGGACAAGGTTAGAAAACAGTTTGACCCTCGTTTTGGCTTCCCATCACTTGCCACAGATCTCCTCTTTCAGATCGTGGAATTTCATGCAGATTAGAGTGAGGTGTTTCACTTTGGGAGGCCAAACCAGTGTAGGACTTACGCAGTGCATGGTTGAGCACTGAGGAATGCAGTAGGACAAAGGGATTTGAGAATACAGATTCATCATTTATTCCTTGAAAGTGGCATCACAGGCTGTAAAGAGAGCTCTTGGCACAGGAGGGTTGGGATGTTATGTAAAAGTTGTATAAGACATTGGTGAGGTCAAATTTGGAGCTTTGTGTGCAGTTTTTGTTACCTACCTGCAGGAAAGAAATTAATGAGATTGAAAGAGTACAAAGAAGATTTACAAGGATGTTGTCAGGACTTCAGGGCCTCAGTTATAGGGAAAGGGTGAATAAGTTAGGATTTTATTCCCTGGAGCATAGGAGAATGACAGAAACTTTGACAGAGATATACAAAATTATGAGGGTTATTGATAGGATAAATGCAAGCAGGCTTTTCCACCAAGATTGGGTGAAACTAGAACTAAAGGTAATAAGTTAAGGGTGAATGGTGAAATGTTTAAGGGGAATCTGAGAGAGAACATCATCACTCAGAGGGTAGTGCGAATGTTGAATGCGCTTCCGGGGAAGTAATGAATTTCAACATTGAAGAGAAGTTTGGAAAAGTAATGAACAGAGGGGGTATGGAAGGGTCCAGGGTGGAGGTCAATGAGTCTAGGTAGAATAACAGGTCGTATAGACTAGATGGGTCAAAGGCCCTGTTTCTGTGCTGTATGACTCTTACAGCTGTATGCCTTAAAGCTTTCTCTCATGGTTCCTCAAACTAACCGTCTGAGACACATCCAAACTGTTTGCAACCTTGGTGTTATACTTGACCCCCAAAATTAGTTTAACATTCATACCATTGCTATGGGAATCTCAGAGCTGCCCAACTATTTTATTTATTCCTCCCTCCCCTATTAAGATCCCCAGCTATGTCTTTGTTGTTTTACAATTTCAATGATGTGGCTCCCCTCAATATAGTCACTGTAAATATCCCTATATTACAAGGCTATTAATTCATTGCCCTGTTCTTATTCACCTGCACTGGCTGATTTATTACCATAGAGAGCTGTTGTAATCAAGTACACCTAAAACAGAGGTTGTTAGGTTCTTGGTTAGTCAGGGCGTCAAAGGTTATGGAGAGAAAGCAAGAGAAGAGGGATGAGAGGGACAATAAATTAACCATGTAGAATGGAGAAACAGATTTGACGGGCCAAATGGCTTAAATCTGCCCCTATGTCTCATGCTCATATGGCTACCCGATTTAAAAATATCTGATATTTAAAACTCTCATCCATGCTTTCAAATAACTAATAGCCTCCTCCTCCCTATTCAGTATTCTCCACTCTTACAACTCTAAGGCATCTGCATTCCAGATTCTTGATCATCCTAAAATTTAAAATTGCTCTCCCACTAATGACCAGCTGCTGAAAGCCTAACCTTTGAGAAGTCTCCCTCAAAAACCACTGTGTCTACTTGCCCTCCTTCAAAGCTACCTCACTGAGCAAGCTTTTGGTTAGCTACCCCAATATCCCACCAAATAAAATAAAATGCTCGAAACAGGTGTTCAACAGGTGAAGCCACTTCTGTGGGAACAGAAGCAGAATTAATGCTTCAGACTAACCTGAAACGTTGGCTGTGTTTCTCTTCTCACAGACGTGGCCTGGCCTGCTGAGCTTTGCTAGCATTTTGCTCTTTTTTATTTTAGATTTTCAGCATCTGCATTTCAATATCTCACATACTGTAGCACATTACCTTGACAATGGCGCTGTTAAGCATTTTGCTGCATCAGAAGTTTAAATAATTGCATGGTCCCAGTCTTGCGGATCCTACAACCCCATTCAATGTGTGGATGGGCCTTCTGCCAACTTCCTAAAACTATAGGATATCCTCACTAGACCTTGCTTTCTTCTGTCTAATGTCATCTTCACTAACTCAATGTCAATTTGTCTGATTACACACTTTGAGCTACCCTAATGTATAAAAGGTACAATATAAGATGTAAACTAATTGTTGCCTCTTATATTCAGTAAAGAATTTTGACCTTAATGCTTTCTTATAAACTTTAAAGATCAGAGGTTGGTGAATCTATGGAATGAACTGCCAGAGGGAGTGACTGAGACAGGTACAATAACAACCTTAAAAAGTCATTCGGTTAAGTATTTGGATAGGAGGATTTAAGGGGTTATGGCCAAATTTGGACAAATGGGTCTAGCATAGTTGGCACTACTGCCAGCATGGACGAGTGGGCCAGAAGGGCCTTTTTCCTCTGTGTAACTCTATGACTCTAAGTTATTCTGCTGCATTCCTGCTCTACCACTCTGTTATCATTTTTGTCTGTCTCTTCCATCTTCAGTCAGAATTTTATACAGACCCCACTATTACAGAAATTGGTGCACAACTATGTACTGAGCTTAAAAATATAAAAATTGTACACTGACATAATGTAATATGCATTGTGTGCCCCATATGAAATACATTTTGTTAAATACAGTTCTCAAAAGTGGGCGATTTAATTTACCAGATTATTGTGCAGATAGTCAAGACAACTCATTCTCTTATGATCAACCCTATTTATGAGATCCACCTGTCATTTTGAAAGACCAAACTTGCAAGCTAAATTTATAATTTTACAGCACAACCTGCTTATCAGGAACACGAGGGAAAATAACTGTTTGAATTTAAGTAGGCACTTTAGAGAGAGGGGGTGAAAGTCTTGGGCAGATTTCCTGCACACTGATTTAAAATTGTTCCTGGTACTCTTACAAGAGCAATTTTTATCTTTTCTGAAAATACATATAAAATCATTAAAGAATCATGTCCTCTTGTTTTAATTACAGCTCCTTTCCGAAACTGAAATAGATGTTTATAATTTAACACAGAATAAAGTACCTCCACTTCAATTTAAGTTTTTGAAACTAAGATAGGTTTAAAAAAGAATTTATTATTATCCCCTTCATCACGGTGATTTTCCTGAAGTGGAATAGTTTTGAGACTCTCCACTCCAGTTTTCATTTTGACATCCTTTAAAATAAATAAAGCACTTCCAAAAAGACTGTACGTTTTGATCATTTCACAACGAAGCGAACGGTCAGCGATTCATTTCTACCTCAGTCCCGCCGGCGGCCAGTGATCTCTCAGCAAACTTGAATAACTCAGTTTCAAAGTTAACACTCCCGTGTATAATATACAACGTGAGAAGATGCGATTTACCTTCTGCATCCTTCCGTGGTCTATCCTGGCCCTGTTGCTCGGCATAGGCATTGTTTGGTGTCACTCAGCCCCTCTCACATCTGAGATTTTTTTTTAATTGTTACTTCTTTTTCCCCGTGTACCCGATGTATTTTATCCCTGCCAATCCAATGAGAACACCCCTTTCCCTTCGTGGCGGAGGTGAGATGGTTTACTACTACCCTGGGGAACTGCTCCTTTCCCTCTAGTGAGGCGGCCGCTGCTTAAGTACCTTCTGTCGCCCGTTTCCATGGAAACGGGGCCCACCGCACTGTCCTGAAACCCGGGGCTCCTCCCACGAAAGGATCCCAAGTGCCAGGAGGAGCCTCTGGGAGCTTCCCCTAATCAACCCACGCAGAAGGCTAGTGCCACTTCTGCTGTCCAGCCCACTACTCCGTGCTGACAAATACGAGCGGGCATTTCTCGTAACAGGCAATGCTGCCTCTGCTTAATAATCACCTGCAAACACTGCCGGTCTGCAATAACAAACTTCCTCAGATTAAGAAGCTTATCACACTAATAGAACGGCAAGTTAGCAGTATTATCCCATCTCCCAGTCTAAAGATGAACAGAAAAAGTACTGGTTACTATGTCACAGACTTGTTGATACTTTCAGAAGAGGGAATCTCCAACTCAAATTATTGTATTTTTGTCTCCATACTTACCCAGACATCAGCACCAAAATTTAAAGAGTACCAGAGGATGGCACAGGAATGCTAAACTTTCATGTTAAACTGAAACCTCAAGTGGAAAAGGTTTCTGCATTCAAGTGTGAGGCATTGCACTTTGGGAGGACAGAGTAGGGCAGTGAACAGTAGGGCACTGAAGAGGGCATTAGAACAGAGTGATCCGGGAATAGAGATTTATATTTTCCTGAAAGAGGTGTCACAGGTCATAAAGAGACCTTTTTGCACATTAGCCCTCATAAGCAAGTTGTTGAAGTTGTATAAACCCGTTGGTGAGGCCTAATTTGGAGCATTATAAGCTCCAGTCACCCACAGGAAAGATACAAAGAGTACATAGAAAATTTACAAGAATGTGGCTAGGTCTTGAGGGCATCAGTTGTAGAAAAAGAGTGAATAAATTAGTATTTTATTCCCTAACACATAGAAGAATGAGGGAAGATTTGATATTTATACAAAATTGAGGGGTATGGGCAAGATAAATGCAAGCAGACTTTTCTGCTGAGACTGGGTGGGACTAAAACTAAAGGTCATGGGTCAAGCATGAAAGATGAAATATTTAAGGGAACAGGAGAGAACAAGGTGAGCGTGTGGAATGAGCTGCCAATAGAGGTGGTGGGTGTGGGTTTGATTTCAACATTTAAGAGAAGTTTGCTTAAGTTCATGGATAGGAGAGATATGGCAGGCAATGGTACAGGGACAATGGTTGATGAGACTAGGCAGAATAAAAGTTCAGTATGAACTAAGTAGGTTGAAGGGCCTGTTTCTGTGCTGTAGTGCTCTATGATTCTGACTGTAAAAGATACCCCAGAACTATCTGAAAAGCTGCGGAATTCTAGTGACCTGATCAATATTGACTGTACTAATCCTGGTTGTGAGATAGTTTCCCAATAAAGTGTTTACATGTCCACTGGAGTTCCATTTTGTTAGAATATATTCCAACAAAAATATTAATGTTATCTCTGCCACACTTACAAGTTAGCGAGCAAGCTAATCTGGTCAGTGGCCACTTTATTAGGTACAGGAGTGGAATCCAGTGTGATATTCTGCTGCAGTAGTCCATCCACTTCAAGGTTCGACGTGTCATGTCCTTCTCCACACTGTTGTTTGAAAGTGTGTTCTATTTGAGTTACTGTCACCTTCATGTCAGTCTGATTCTCCTCAGACCTCTCTCATTAACAAGGTGTTTAGAAACAGAAAACCTACAGCACAATACAGGCCCTTCGGCCCACAAAGCTGTGTGGAACGTGTCCTTACCTTAGAAACTACCTAGGGTTACCCATAGCCCTCTATTTTTCTAAGCTCCATGCACTTGTGCAGGAATCTCTTAAAAGACCCTATCGTATCACCTCCACCACCGTCACCGGCAGCCCATTCCACGATTGATGAAGGCCAATGCATCGTATGCTTTGTGTTTTGCCCACAAAATTGCCACTCATTGGCTGTTTGTTGTTTCTCACACCATTCTCTGTAAACTCTAGAGACTATTGCATGTGAAAATCCTAGATCAGTTTCTGAGATACGCAAACACCCCATTTGGGACTACAATCATTCCACAGTCGAAGTCACTTGGATCACATTTCTTCCCCATGCTGATATTTGGTCTGAACAACTGAACCTCTTGACCATGTATGCATGCTTCTACGCACTGAGTTGGCTAATTAGATTTTGCATTAACAAACAAGTGTATCTAATAAAGTGGCAACTGAGTGCAAGTTCTGCTCATTAATCTTGGGACATAATATTATGTGATCTAATTCGATGACTAAAGCAGTCCTATGATCTTTTTGACTGCTTGTGGCTTTGTTCTCATTTTGCCTCTGGTGGACACAGCTAAATCAAAATATGCTCTACTTTTACAGCATAGCATATAGAAACAATTAAAATTTAAATACACTCTCAGAATCTCTGTAGCTTGCAAATATGTCTTATGTTAACACACATCAAAATTCTTGATATAGCTTCTCAAATTAGTTGTACTCATCATGATTTTTTGTGAAACACTTTGTGCTGTAAATTGCTGTTTTCCCCTCCCCAAGGCTCAAAACAAGCACCAAAAACTGACATGTTGAAATACATAGCTTTCAAAACAACAACTTTCTAAAATGCATATTAAGAATCAACACATTGTTCTGTTGACATTTATTTATATATTATTGATAATTTAAATTTTAAACCAGAGGATTGATTATACACAGAATTGTGGAATGCATGGAATATAACAATTTAAACTTTACTTAAAGCATCTAACAAAACAATTTATACATCTTACTGAGCAAATCCAAGAGATAAATCGGAGCAGCTACATGACAGTCAGACCAACACTATCTGTATTCATAAGGGCTTTAATAGAACAGCACCATTAATACATAACAACTTTCAGGTAGTATGAGCACAGAAATAAAGACAATAGTCAATGTGCATTTTCCACACAAGCAAAGTACTGAGATAAATACATTGGAGACAGATGACATTACACTCCAATTGGCTTGAAACACCTGCAACTGATTAGAATCCAAATACCCCATCCCTGACCTGGTCCAGATAAAGACAGAATTGTTCAGCCAGATGGAATGGAAGGCATCTTCCCTTTACATTTTAAATGACATTTTAAAAATACCATACTTAAAACAAATGAGACAAACATATGTAAACAGTCAAAATTTTAAAAGGGAAACTCACAGTGTCAGTTCAAACCCCCAGCACAAAAACAAGACCTGAGGCGAATATTGAAATAATTGCAAACTCTAGCCAGCCCAACAAAATTCACCAGCTGATAGTATCTTACCATGTTACTGCAGCAACTCAACAACATTGTGGTGAGAAGTGCGCCTCTGAAGCATTCTACAGCTTTTGTCAGAATTGCAAATGATAGTTTTAAATTCAGAATAATTGATCAATATACAAAAAAAAAACTTGCTATACTCTAAGTCGGGGAGTTGCCTTATCTTTGATCCAAATAAACTAAACAAGCAATTTCGACAGGGTCACTCCCTGCTTATATCAAGTAGTATTAGAAAAGTTTGCTGCTAAGTAAACATTAAGTAACATCTATTTCAAAATTCTATCACATAGCTTATCAACCCCAGAAACAACGGCGGAGATTGGAGCACAGGACAGCTCAAGCATGAGATTGTCATGAGAATGTCAGGAATTTGAACAACACATTTTAATTGTTGAATTTACTGGATTATCACTATTTGCAGGCTGACAAACTAACACACTATAGCAATACAAGATGCGAATTATCATTTAGGTTATCAACTTGCAAGACAGACAAAATTAGTGTCCTTCACAGATCTGCAGTACAACTGCAAATGTCTATCGCCCTCAGAATAGTTTCTCTGTAATCTTTATGAATCTCAATTTGTGCAGCAAGTGCAACCCTACTTGTGGGCTCCTAATCCAGAATCAGTAGGAACCTAAACCAGGTGGTTCTAATTGTGTTCCACTTGAATGATCACAAAATAAAACACCAACACAGACAAATGTTCACCTTGTTCAAATATAACCTTCCAAGTTTATACACAAGTGAAAATAAATAAGTTACATAACAAAATAAAGAGCACACCAACACACAGTGAGAAGTTAATGCTTTCCACCAGAGTCCCTTGGGTAGAACTCAGCCAAGATAGTCTGTGGGATTCGTTTTAGCATTTCCTTGGGGAAGATACGCAGTAGCTGCCAGCCGATGTCCAGGGTCTCAAACACAGTGCGGTTTTCATAAGCACCTGAAGAAATAAAATCACAAAACTAAAGGACAGCTAATGGACAGACAACACTTTCCAAGTTTTTTAGGATACACAGTTCAAAGGTTTGAAGTTATCAGAATACAACGGTGGTGCTTTGTACAGTGAAGATGATTTTTTTTAATGCCCAAGAGTACAAGAAGATCTAAATGTACTGGAGAAGAGGATCACAGAATGGTAAATGGAATTTTACTCAGATAAGAGGGAGATAAGTTAACCAATAACAGGATTTTAAAAGTAAATGGTAGGCCCCACAGAATGCTGACAAGCAGAAATCTATTGGCACAAAAAATAGTTCATTGAAAGTGCAGACAGGTAGACAGGTTGGTGAAGGCACTTGGCACACTTGCCTTATCAGTCGGTGCATTGCGTACAGAAGTTGGAATGTCCCCCAATCCCACCCCCTCCCACAGTATAAAAGCACACAGGGTAGGTTAAATGATCATTGTAAATTGTCTCATGATTGGATTAGGGTTAAATCAGGGTTGTGGGGTGTGCTGGGCAGCGTGTCTTGAAAGGCTGGAAGTACCTAAACTAAATAAACAGAATACTCCCTAGGACTTACATCCTAGTCTCATCAATACTCCCAAAATGCAACACCTCATATTTATCAGGATTAAGCTCCATTGCCATTTTTTGGCCCATTTCATCAACATATCAGTATCACTCTGTAGCCAAAGACAACCCTCAATATTGTCCACTGCTCCATTAATCTTCATGCCATCTGTGAAAATTTGTTGATTATTCCCTTTACATCCACATTTTTCAGGTGTATTACAAATAGCAAGGGTCCCAGCACCGATTCCCAAGAATGCTATTAGTCACTGGTATCTAATCGCAAATATACCTGTCCCCTATTGCCATACCAGTTTTGTATCCTATTTTCTAACTTACCCTGGCATTGGCATTATACCTTTGGATAAGTTCCCATCTGCGACCTTGTTGAACTCTTTACCAAAGTTCTTATAAACCACATTCTACTGCATTGCCTTTCTTGAAAAGGAGGACTATCCCTCAGTCATCTGGTACTTCATTTACATCCAAAGATGTAAAGATCTCAGATCTCTAGTAATCTCTTAGTATCCCATAGTAGCCTGGGACAACTTCGTATGACCCTGAGATTTATCTACCCTTAAGCCTTCCTATTTATGAAGACTTACACTCAACATTTCCTCTTTTTTTAAAAACAGCTGCATGGACCAACCAAATTCCTATGAGCAGGATTTTTTAAAAAAATATATAAACACAGCCTAAAACTGTGCAGCATAATGTTTTTGTTAAATGCGTTGGTTGCTGTTTAGCAGGCCAGTGGTTTATTAGCAACGAGCTACCAACTTCCATTCTGTGTTACCATTTGTAACAGTGCTGTAATTTGAAACACTGAAAATGTAAATAAGTTGAAGCTCTAAAATGTTTCAAAGTACAGGTTGTGGTACATTTATAAGATATAGGAGCAGAATTAGGCCATTTGGCCCATCAGAGCTGCTTTGCCATTTGATCATGACTGATCCCTTCCCATCTCAGCCTCAGGCTCCTGCCTTCTCCCCATAAGCCCTCATGCCCTGACTAATCAAGGGTCTATCAGCCTCTGCCTTAAATATACCCGATGACATAACCTCCACTCCCATCTGCAGCAATGAATTCCACAGATTCACCACCCTCTGGTAAAAGAAATTCCTCATCTCCATTCTAAATGATTTAGGACTATGTTCAGTAACACAATTAATTACAGGGTATTTCATAATTACAGTGCCTATAAAAAGTATTCACACCCCCCCCCAAAGTTTTCATGTTTTATTGTTTTACAACATTGAATCACAGTGGATTTAATTTGGTTTTATTTGACACTGATCAATAGAAAAAAAGGGACTCTTTCATGTCAAAGTGAAAACAGAACTCTACAAAATGAACTAAATTAATGACAAATATAAAACACAAAATAATTGATTGCATAAGTATTCACTCCCTTCAAGTTAGTATATAGTTCTGAGTCTGTGTGGCTAGTTCTCTTATCAGCTTTGCACATCTGGACACTACAATTTTTCCCCATTCTTCTTTACAATACTGCTCAAGCTCTGTCAGACTGCATGGAGATCGTGAGTGAACAGCCTTTTTCAAATCCAGCCACAAATTCTTAATTAGATCGAGGACGACTCTGACTTAGCCACTCCAGGACACTAAGTTTGTTGTTTTTAAGCCGTTTCTGTGTAGTTTTGGCTTTATGCTTGGGGTCATTGTCTTGCTAGAAAACAAATCTTCTCCCAAGTCGCAGTTCTCTTGCAGACTGCATCAAGCTTTCCTCCAAGATTTCCCTGTATTTTGCTGCATTAATTTTACCCTCTACCTGATTCAATGTTGTAAAACAATAAAACATGAAAACTTCCAAGGGTGAATACTTTTTATAGGCACTGTATGTTAACATAGATTTCAAAACATTATATAAAGAAAATTCCAGCTGCACAACAAAAAAAAGCTCTGTGTGCAAGAGCATTTCAGTTACTGTGTGACTACACAGCTTAGAGGGGACAGTGCTTACACGAGAATTTCACCCTCCCCTCCACTAAATACTCCAAGTACAAAGTCTGCTTCCTTTGTGAATACCAATGAAAAGTATTTGTTTAGGTCCTCACTCAGACCTTTTGGCTCATGTGCTGAACATCCTCGTTACTCCTACTGGGCCTGGATCTGTGCTTTTTGTCCTTTTATATAAAGAAAGCCGTTAGATTTAATCCTATATGTTAATGATATTTGTGACCCCACTATGCCTTCCTAATTTTATTTTTAAGCATTTTCCTATACTTGTTATTTATACAACTGACCTCCCCGAAATATACCTTTTTATTCTTTCTATCCAACCATCAACGTCCTGTGGGGTGGGGGTATGGCTTATTCTGTTTGTGGAAAGTCATCTCCATCATGATTGGTTAGTTTAGAACTGCAGCTGCTTTTCCCATTGGTTAGCTGCCTGGTGTCCAGTTTCGAATATCCTACGTATATAGAGAGCATATGTGGCAGGCTCTATCTCTTTTCTTTTGGTTAAGGCAAACGGTGCACATAACCATTGGGAAGACGAGCACTTTTAGCTCGTTTGTTGAGTATTCAACTTTGTAGTTTCTGTCACTTGGTGAACATGAATGTTTGGTCAAATTTTTACTGTTTGTAAATAAACGATTAATACATTTATTCGCAGTCAGTGTTTTTTGTCTCACTTGCCAGACCCGCGATCCTGATTCAACATTACACCTTGACATCCAGTGTTCCCTGTACTTGTTACCCTTGATTTTCATCCTTACAGAAGCATGGCCTTGAACTCATGCTACTTCTTTGAATGCTTCCCGTTCTACAAGCCTGACTTAGCTGCAAGTAGATTCTCCCAGGCTAGCTTTTCCAGACACAATCTTATTTTAATAACATTGGCTTTCCCCAAATTTAAGATCTTTGCTCCTAACTTTCTCCATAACCACTTTGAAAAATACAGAGTTATGGTCACAACACTTAAAATATTCCCCCTCTGACACTCTGTCCACTTGACTGACCACATTTCCCAAGACAAATACCTGTAATGCTTCTTCTCTCAATCATCTATCTACATACCATGACAAAAAGCTCTCTTGAACACACCTCAAAAGTTCCACCCTTTTACACCAAGGCAATCTCAGTTTATATTTGGAAATCCCCTATCATGCTTTAAAATAAATAGGAATATAATCTATCTCCGCTAATTGCCTACATATCTTTTCCTCTGTTTCCTGTTGACAGTTGTGAGATCCATAATAAACTCCTACTAAATACTGACACCTTTTCTGTTCCTAATCTATACCCACGTGGCCTCATTTCAATAGTCATCTAGGAGATCCTCTCTTAAAACCAAAATAATGCGTTCATTTACAAACAGTGCAATGCCCCCTCTTCTGCAGCCTCCCATCTAACTTGAAAATTCCCAGGATGCAGAGTTGCTAGTCCTGCCCATTTCCTCACACACCCCTAAGAGACGTATGAGGTTGTGGGTAAATTGCCCCAGCTGTGCAGGTGAGTGGTAGAATTTGGGGATGGGGATGTCTTGGGAGTGGATAAGAAAGTAGAAATAATAGAAGTAGGTCTCATGCCCTGGATACTTAAATATCAGAGTAGGTTTAGTGGCCCAAAAAGCCTGGTTCCATGCTGTGTAACTCTATGACACAGTATCCAACATCCCATCTGTCATTTAACAGTAAAGTGATTCTCCCACTGAGGCATGAGATTGAAATACCACATGTACTGGGTTTCCAAATACACTGGCTCATACGCAGCTTTATTAAAAGCTTAAAATGCTCATTTGAACAATGCTTTTTTTTTGGGGGGGGGGGGAACAATGGAACTATTGCTTGTTATGGCCAGAAAATGAGCTCGTAGAACTCTGCTGTTTCATTGAAAAAAAACCTGGAGCACCTTCCCAACTCTGATTTTGAATGAAACTTTACCCTGAGCAATAAAGTTCTTCTCGAATTTCTGAAGGAATTCCAGAAACAGTAGGTCATCAGGAGTAAGAGCTTCCTCCCCAACCACAGCTTTCATGGCTTGGACATCCTTACCAATAGCATAGCACGCATACTGCAAAGAGAAAAACATTGGTGTGTTTCATCAGAATGCCAAGGTACCATCAACAAAGTTGAACATCTTGGGTACACATTATTCTTTGATCACTACAGCTTTATTAGCCATCCATTATAATGCTAATTCAATGAAATCAAATACTGAAAGTGGAGTACAATAGTATGGCCAATTCCCAAGCCAATTTTTGTCATAGTAACCAAAAATATAAGGAAGAAATAATTAATCAGAAACTCAACACAATAAGTCCAGGCCTCAATGCTCTCAGATTCTAAGTCAATTTCCAGAACCAAGGTTCAAACTTTGAGTTTACTGACAAGACCAGCTACTTCCAACTCTCAAAATAATGCTGTCTGACCTTATCCTCACTGATCCAGAATTACTCATGCGTGTTGTCACTATTACCACAAAAACCTTCCTTTTCCACTCAGGGTTAATATCCACTGAAAATGTTAACACTTATAACCTGAAGAAAGGAAAGGAAATACACTGATCCTTATCAGTCTGTACTGGTTTACAACTGCAAAACTGTCATTCTCAAATACAGTCCTTGGCCTCCTCTACGTACGTGATGAGGCCACACTCAGGTTGGAGGAGTAACACCTTATATTCCTTCTGGGTAGCCTCCAACCTGATGGCATGAAGATTCATTTCTCAAACTTCTGGTAATTGCCCCTCCCCCAACTCTCCTCCACCTTTCCCCATTCCCCTCTCTCACCTTATCTCATTACCTGCCCCTCAGCTCCCTCTGGTGCTCCTTCCCCCCTTCCCTTTCTTCCATGGCCTGTCTTTTATCAGACTCCCCCTTCTCCAGCCTTGTATCTCTTTCATCTCCCAGCTCTTTACTTCATCCCTCTCTCTCTGCCAGTTTCACCTATCACTTTGTACTATCACTTCCTTGAGCTGCTTCCTCTTCCCCTCCCCCACCTACTTAGTCTGACTTCTAATCTCTTTTTTTCAGTCCTGACAAAGGAAACTTTGCCTGAAACGTTGACTGTTTACTCTTTTCCATAGATGCTGCCTGGCCTGCTAAATTCCTTCAGCACTTTGTGTGTGTTACTTTGGTTTCCAGCCTCTGCAGATTTTCACTTGCTTGCAATTCTCAAATACAACCCCACCTCAATCCTCAGGTCTACACTTCCCTGATAATTCAGACCCTATAAATGCAACACAACATCCCAAATTAATTATTTTCTTTCCTCCTCTCTCTGCTTAATCTTCCCTCCATTTTTGCTGAGGAATTTTAAAGCACTTTCACCCAACACTCTTGAACTCCCATCTCCACGCTGTGTTGCTACATCTCTCAACAGACGCAAATTCCTTTTAATTTCTCAAGACTGCCCTGTGCTTTCCTCTGTTTACTCTTGCAGTAACAAATAGCTTGATTAATTATTATGTGCATGATAGCACTTTTTAGAAAAGGTAAAGGCCTATTTAGATGCCAGCACTTACGTAGATTTAACTTGATCTATGATAAATTGAATCGTGGTTGCAGGAATTTGGGCAGAAAATGAAAAGAATTCAGCTACCACAAAATAATAAATTCCCAGGTACCCCACTTAATTGTAGGTTCATGCAAGGTATTAGAACTATGTTATTAGAATTACTACTCAAAATCTAAGCATTGATCAAATTGAGGTTTGAAAAAATGACATTGATTGTTATACAAGAGCACTAATGAGAATGAAACAAGTTCAGCTATCTAACAGGCTGTCCTGAAATGGCTTAACAAGTGACAACTGTTCCTCACCAGCTGGTTGGAAACATCCGCATGATCCTTCCGTGTCATTCCCTCTCCAATAGCAGACTTCATCAACCTCGACAGTGACGGAAGCACATTAATTGGTGGATGGATCTATGGGAAAGCAGCACAAAACAATAATAAAGACATAAATATGGAAGTGCTTAAACCAGAAGGGCTGCCTTACTGGAAGAGAGTCACAAAAATAAAAAAAAAGCCTAGAGGTGTTACAAATACTCAGCAGATCAGGCTGCATCCGTGGGAAAAGAAACAGAGTTAATGTTTCAGATCAAAGTCTTAACATCAGAACTGGAAAGGAGACAAAAGAACTTGCAAGTTGCAGGGAGAGGTGGGTTGTCTCTAATAGGTAAAAGGAAGGGGATCAGCTGTAGTCATAGAACATAGCACAGAAACCAGCCCTTTGGCCCATTTTGTCCACGTCTGCCTCATCCCATGAGCCACAAATGTCCATACCTCTGCCATCCATGCACCTATCCAAAACTCTCAAATGTTGAAATCGAGCCCGCATCCACCATTTCCACTGGCTGCTTGTTAGATCCCCCCCCCCCTTCATATTCCCCTTAAACATTTCACCTTAACCCATGAGTTCTAGTCTCACCCAACCTCAGTGGAGATCTGCCGTCTGCCGAGAGCCAGATCAGAGGCATTCAAGTTTGGTGAACAAGAAAGTTACAAGAGGTCCAGGTACAATCTCTGGAAAGCCATCCCAGGGGCGAAGTGGCAATTCGGACTAAACTTGAATCAACAAAGGATGATCAACAGTTGTAGCAGAGCTTGAATACTATTACCTCTTATAAAGTTTAATCAAGGGACAACAGGGCTTTGCTTCCAGATTAGCTCTATGCTCACCATGACCATCAAAACATGGAGAAACCATCACGAACACCCACAGCCCATGAAGATCCTGTGATTTCAATCTCTGAGGCCGAAGTGCCATCAGCCTTCAGGAGGGTGAACCCATGAAAAGCATCCAGGGGTACCTGGCCAAGAACTAAAGACCTGTACTGTTCAACTGACTAGAGTGTTCAGTGAGAGATCTTTAATTTCTTGCTTCAGCAGTCAAAAGTATCCACCTGCTTCAAGCAGGCTTCGATTACCTTGGTGCCAAAGAATATGATAACCTGTCTCAATGACCATCCTCCAGTGCCACTTGCATCCACAGTGATGAAGTATTTTGAAAGGTTGGTGAGGAAACACATCAACTCCTGCCTGAGAAGCAACTTGGATCCACTCCAATTTGCCTACTGGAGCAACAGGTCCACAGCAGATGCCATCTCATTGGCTCTTCATTCAACCATGGAACATCTGGACAGCAAAGATGCATACATCAGGTTGCTCTTTATTGACAACAGCTCAGCATTCAAAACCTTCATCCCCACAAAACTAATCAATAAACTTCAAGACCTTGGCCTCAATACCTCCTTGTGCAATTGGATCCTGGATTTCCTCACTTGCAAACTCCAGTCAGTCTAGATTGGCAATATTTCTCCACGATTTCCATTAGTGCAGATGCACCACAGGGCTTAGACCCCTGATCTACTCACTTTATACTTAAGACTGTGTGGCTAAGTACAGCTCCAATGCCATATTCAAATTTGCTGATGACACCACGGTCGTAGGTGATGAACATAGGAGAGAGACTGAAAATCTGGCTGAGTGGTGTCATTACTCAATATCAGCAAGACCAAGGAGCTGATTATTGACTTCAGAAGAAGGAAACCAGAGGTCCATGAGCCAGTCCTCATCTGAGGATCACCGGTGGAGAGGGTCAGCAAATTTAAATTTCTCGGTGTTCTCACTTCAGAGGACCTGTCCTGGGCCCAGCACTCAAGTGCCATTATGAAGAAAGCACTGCTGCACTTCTAATTCCTTAGGAGTTTGCAAAGATTCATCATGACATCTAAAACTTCTATAGATGTGTGGTGGAGAGTATATGACTGGCTGCATCATAGCCTGGTAAGGAAAATCCAATGCCCTTGAACAGAAAATCCTACAAAAAGATTAGTGCAATACAATTTTTTACATCAATTATATATTACACCACAAAAAATAAATAAATTAAACCCAAATTTATCTGATCAGTGTTTCCGATGTAACCAAGAAATTGGTACTTTTTTACATTCTACTTGGTCTTGTTCTAAAATTCAACCTTTTTGGACAAATTTAAGAGTTTTATTGGAACAAATTATTGGGATACAACTTCCACATAATCCAATATTACTTTTATTAGGTGATATTGAAGGGATAAAACCGATATCCAAATTGAATAAATTTCAGAAAGAATTTATAAAAATTGCATTGGCAGTAGCCAAAAAAGCTATTGCAGTTACTTGGAAATCGGATACATATTTAAGTATAGATTGTTGGAAGAAAGAAATTTGTGGCTGTATTCCACTTGAAAAAATTACTTATAATTTAAGAGATAAATATGAAACATTTTTGAAAATTTGGCGCCCTTATTTACAAAAGATAGGATTAAATATATAGGTGCTCCGAAGATGAAATAATTGGTTACTTGGGGAAAGAAATAAATATATATACTAAAGTTATTACGAACTACATGGAGCATGTGGGGATCCTCCAATATCCAGGCATTCCTTTTTTTTTCTTTCTTTCATTCTTTCTTCTTTTTTTTCTATAGGGATGTTAGGGGGGAGGGGTTAAGGGGAGGGGGGATGGGTAACACATATTTTCTTTTTCACACACTTTTATTCTGTAACTATTTGAAAACACAATAAAAAAAGTTTTTTAAAAAAAGTAGTAAATACGGCCCGGATCATCATGGGTTAAGTCCTTTCCACCACTGAGCTCTCAAAGTACTGTTACAAGAAAGCAGCATCCATTATCAGGGGCCCGCACCACTCAGGACATGCTCTCTTCTTGCAGCTCAGGAAGGTGGCAAGAAGCCTCGGGACTCACGGCACCAGGTTCAGGAACAGTTATTACCCCTCAATCATCAGGCTCTTGAACCAAAGGGGATAACTTCACATGCTCCATCGTTGAACTGTCAACAACAGTTGACAGTTGTTCAATTGTCATTGAACAACAATGACAGTTATTGACATTGAACTGTCAATAACCTTTGGACTCACTTTCAAGGACTCGATATTTATTGCTTATTTATTTATTATTTCTTTCTTTCTGTATTGCAGTTTGTTGACTTTGGCACACTGGTCTTTCATTGAATTCTATTATGGTTATTATTCTATTATGGATTTATCGAGTATGCCCACAAGAAATTAATCTCAGGGTTGTATATGGTAGCATCAATGTAATATGATAATACATTTTCTTTGAACTTTGGAAAAAAAAGCCTGCTTACTTTTACCCTATTTATACCCCTCAATTTTATACAACTCTATCAACTCTCCCCTATTCTCCTATGCTACAGGGAATAACCTTGTAAACAAGATTATCTGGTCAGTGAGTGAATGGGGACATTTAGAGAGTGATTAGATACTAAAAGGTGTGGTAGTTGCAAAATGAAGAGCAGAAAGTTACAAGTAGGTGACTTCTTTATCAAATATTTTATGCCAACTTAGCCCATTACTTCTTGGTGCAGAACCTGAGTCTCCATTAGAGAAAACTGTCAATTATAACATTTTGTTTTGAAAGTGAGTGCTCTCACTGGGTGCTTGTGACTGCATAAAAGAGCTAAAAAGACTTACTTGTCTGTTGTGCAACTGACGGTCTACATAGATCTGTCCTTCGGTGATATAGCCAGTCAGATCAGGAATGGGGTGAGTGATATCTATCAAATAGGAGAAAAAGCATTGAAATCCATTACCACCAGCATCATACATTGTTAGATAAATCCTTCGTTATTGCAATTTTTTTAAAAACTGGATCCAATTAGATATATTTTTGGATAGTTTGCTTGGCCATAGCCAGTTGAGCGTATTTTCTCACCCGTAGCACCAGTTTACACAGTGTTGAACCAGCAGGTAATTAATCAATTTAATTAGTATGCAGTAAGTGCCCCTCTGCTTTGTCAGGAAGGCAAATATTTATAGTTTACTGGAACTCGTATTCACATTTGTGTTAGCCTGCAATTTCACAAAGTAACTGGTAATCCTGGGGATACTGCTCTACATTTAACATGCCTAAGCTCCCAGACTGAGTCACAGGGGAGTCATACTTCAGGAAACAACTATTTCACCATGGGGACAAGATCTACTAACAATCCAAACAGTAGAATTCTTTCCAAAGACCAAGCACTCCAATAATTTAACAGCTAAAATAGACTAAGACCCGCTATTTTGAGAATATCCTGAGAGAAAAGATTACAGAATAACTTTCTGATGTCATTTATAGGGAGTTACAGAAAGTTTTTGCTAATGTTTTTACGCAAAAGAAAAAAAAATCAATAATAGATGTCCTTCTTCCTCTCTGTTACTTATCCTACAATTTAATCTGTGAGTTGAACAATATTACTCAACTACCTGACTCACTCAAAAGTTAACCAGTTTCTTTAATTTCCTTCTGCCCGCTTCCTTTTGGTCCAACTTCCTGGCTTTCTAAAATCTACCCAGTGACCAGACTTTACAAGAGACAGTGATAGTAATCATCTTCACACTGATTTGCTCACCATCGTTAGGCATAGTCAGGATGGGGATCTGCGTGATAGAACCATTCCTACCCTCGACACGCCCAGCTCTCTCATAAATGGTAGCCAGATCAGTATACATGTAACCAGGGAAACCACGACGTCCAGGCACTTCCTCCCGAGCCGCTGAAACCTGCCATGATTACACAACAGGACAATATATTCTTGGCATGCCCAGCAGTGGGCAAACGTACAAAAGTATAACATATTGTCAGCAACATTTATTGTAGTGACTTGGAGTACAACAGAAAAGACACCACAGTTCTCTTCAATTTTATATATATAATACATTAAGTATAATATTTATAAATGATCATTTAACTCCTGGAATACAGCTTTGTAAATATAGCCAAATATATGTAAATATTTGTAAATATAGTCCCCTTTGCAATTAATTAACTGTCCACAGATGCAATAATGTATATTACCTTACCGACTCACCCAATTTGCAGATGTAGAAAATTGAATATTTTCAATGAATTCATAAGAATAAATACCTCCTCTCTCTATAAGCTCCAACAGTATGGTAGGTTTTCAACAGAATAAACCAAAATGAAGACAAAAAAACATTTAAGACAGGTCAGAGAAATGATAAGAGAAGCACAGATCTGGGGAAAGATACAACAGCATCTCAAAGGCACTGAACATAGCTCAGAGCTCAGTGCAGTCCATCGTGAAAAGAAAGCCACACCGCCTACATCAGGCCACCCCTCTAAACCTAGTCGCCAGAGAAGAATGCAACTTGTAAGACAGGTTATTGCGATGCCTACAGTCACTCTGAGTGAGCAGCAGAAGTCAGTGGCTGCAACTGGAGATGAAGTTCATCACTCCATGATCTCCAAGGCCTTGAACAAAAAGGGTATTTATGGACAAGTGGCAAGGAAGAAGCCCTGGCTTTAAAAAATGTACATCCTTGTCCATCAAGAGTTTACAAAGAATCACTTAGAAGATGCTGTAAAGATGTGGAAGAAGGTCTAGTGGTCAGGTGGGACCAAAGTGTAGCCTCAACGCTAAGTGATGAGTATAGCGCAAATCTAATACGGCACATCAGCCAGGTCACACCATCCCTACTGTAAAATATGGTGGAGGTAGCCTCATGCTATGGGGATGCTTTTCACAGCAGGGACTAGATATCTGGTCAGGATTGATGGGAAAATGAATGCCGCTAAATACAGAGAGATCTTGGATAAAAACCTGCTAGCCTCCGCCAGGAAGCTTAATCTGGGGATAAGTTCATCTTTCAGCAGGACAACAACTCAAAGCACACAGCCATAGCAATGATGGATTGGTTTCAAATGAAGAAAATTAATTTTGTTGATTGCCCTAGTCAAGTCCTGACCTTTACCCAATCAAATATCTCTGATACAGCACATCATCAGAAAAAGAGTACTGGCTGTATTAGCTGCAATAGGTGGCTCAACTAGCTACTGCGCAGGGGGAAGGGGTGGTGAATACTTTTGAACTGCTGACATTCACAGTTTTTGAATTTTGAGTCTGTCATGCTTTACAATTTTCCTTGTTTTTGAGCTTTATTGTGAAAAAAGGAGCATGTGTTTCAAATAAAAATTCTCAGTTAAAATGATCAAAATCCCTGGTTGTAATACTCAATTATGTGAACAAAAGGAAGGGGGCTAAATACTTCCACAAAGGATTGGATAAAAAAAAATTGTCATGCTAAACGTATATAACTACTAGTTTGAGATTAGATATCAGTAACTTTCAAAAGTGGACTGGACATTGAGGAAAAACCTAAAACATGAACCTGGATTGCTCTTCAAAGGAACTATCAAAGACTTGATTATGCAGATATCCACATCCTCATGAGCAAAATCCTAAACCTAATATGCAAAACTAAACTAATACAATTCTGTGTATGCATTCTTCATCTGCAGAGGCACACAATGTCAATAAATAACATGGGCTACCTAAAAATCGCTGTTTCACAATATTGCAGCTTTTCAAAAACCTTTTAATATTATGTGGCATTCTTAGAACGTTTATTAAAGTTTGTCTGAACTTACCTCTCGAAGCGCCTCAGCATAAGAGCTCATGTCAGTCAGAATAACCAGCACATGCTTCTCACACTGGTATGCCAGAAACTCAGCGGTTGTTAGCGCAAGTCGTGGAGTGATAATACGCTCAATACTACGGGAGACAAGTCAATAGTTCACTTTGGAGTTATCAATGTTTCAGTAAATCAAATGGCCAAGCCAGACAATAAACTTATCCAAATATCTTCAGCTTTACTCTCACCAAGATGACTTCAGATTGGCCCTTATCAGTTTAACTCCCTAATTTACAATATACATTTGCAAAATAAAGTTTGTGAACCCTTTGCAATTATCTGGTTTTCTGCATTAATTACTTATAAAATGTGGTTTGGTCTTCATCCAAGTCACAATAATAGACAAACACAATCTGCCTAAATAACACACAAACAATTGTCCTTCTCATCAATACTGATTATACCCCTTAAACAATCATAGGCTAGTTTCAAAAAAGTATGTGAGCCTCTGGGGTAATGCCTTCTACAAGAATTATTTGGAGTTAGGTGTTCCAATCAATGAGATGAGATTGGAAGTGTGGGTTGGAGAGGTGCCCTGCCCTATAAACAAAAAAGACACACTAAGTCAGGTTACTGACAGAGCCTGCTCTTCTCAAGAAAGATCACAATTCCTCTTTAGATTAAAGGTTCATCCTTTTTCTTTTTAAATACTACAATCCCTTACTTTCAGCTTTTTTTTCCTGGTTAAGTTTTACGGGTTTTTTTGTGAAATACATTATAGTTTAGGTAGTAGGCATTATACTTTTTTATATTTACAGTCTGTGGTGATGAAAGCTTTGATTAACTTTTCTTTACATCGTAATGGTTGGCTTGGAGTTTTGTAGTGGGAGCGTGGGAAGAATACTAACTTTATATGATTTCATTTTGGGTGCTTTTTCTGTATTGTTATGAATTATATAAATCTCCATTTTGTTGTTTTTTTTTCTGTTGTAGTATAGAAACTTATTAAGAAAGAAAGAAAGATCTGTATGTGCACCAGGCCTCGATCAAAACAACTTTCAGAGGACATTAGAAGAAGAATTGTAGAGATGCATGAAGCTGGAAAAAGCTACAAAAGTATTTCTAAAGACCTGAGTGTTCATCAGCCCACAGTAAGAGAAAATATCTACAAATGGAGGAAATTCAGTATTGTTGCTACTCTCCCTGGGAGTGGGTGTCTTGCAAAAATCACACTAAGAGAACAATGTACGATACTGAAGGAGGTGATAAAGAATCCAAAGGTAACAGCAAAAGACCTGCAGAAGTCCCTAGAACTTACTAAAGTCTCTGTTCATGTGTTCACTATAAGAAAAACACTGAACAAGAATGGTGTTCATGAAAGGACACCACAAAGGAAACCACTGCTGCACATCTCAAGTTTGCAAAAGACCACCTGGATGTTCCACAACACCTCTGGGACAATATTCTGTGGACAGATGAGACAAAAGTTGAATTTCTTGGCAGAAATGCTCACCGCTGCGTTTGGAGGAAAAAGGGCACTGCACACGAACACCAAAACCTCATCCCAACTGTGAAGCATGGTGGAACGAGCATCAAGGTTTGGGGTTGCTCTGCTACCTCAGGGTCTGGACAGCTTACAATCATCGAGGGAACAATGAATTCAAAATTTTATCAAGACATTTTACAGTAGAATGTCAGAGTAGCAGTCTGTCACCTGAAGCATAGGAGAAGTTGGATGATGCAACAATACAATGATCCAAAACACAAGAGTAGATCAACAACAGAATGGTTTAAAAAGAAAATTCGTGTTTTGATGGACCAAGTCAAAGTCCAGACCTTAATGCAATTGAGATGCTGTGGCATTACCTAAAGACAGCTGTTCATGTAAGGCATCCCAGAAATATCGATGAACTGAAACAGTATTGTATGGAGGAATGCTCTAAAATTCCTCCTCGCCACTGTGCAAGTTTGGTCAGCAGCTACAGGAAATATTTGGTGGAGGTTATTGCTGCTAAAGGAGGTTCTACCAGTTATTAAATACAAAGGTTCACATACTTTTTCTAGCCTGGACTGTGGATAATTAAATAATGTATTCAATAAAGACATGAAAAGTACAATTGCTTGTGTGTTATTAGTTTAGGCAGATTGTGTTTGTTTATTATTGTGACTTAGATGAAGATCTGACCACATTTTATGAATAATTAATGCAGAAAACCGGGTAATTGCAAAGGGTTTACAAACTTTTTCTTTCAACTGTTAAATCTCATCATCTTCAAATATCAATTAAATCACCTCCAACAAAAAAATATTGCCTCAGGGAATCTAAGGTTCTGCTGGGTACAATCACAGTACTTACATTTTCTACTTCAAGCCATTGTAAAATAAAATGAAATGTAATAACTTTCTTTCAAACTTACGTTGGGTCATTAGCCAAATTCAGGAACAGACACACATTATCCATTGAACCATTCTCCTCAAAATCTGACTTGAAGAACCTGGCTGTCTCCATGTTTACCTAGAAGGAGTAAGTTGTCAAAAATCTCAATTACACAGTCTTTCTCCAAATAAGTTAACTAAATTATGCACACGTTATACATTCAGTGGCCACTTCATCAGGTGCTCCTGCTCATTAATGCAAATATCTAATCAGCAAATCATATGGCAGCAACTCAGCACATAAAAGGATGCAGACAGTCAAGAGGATCAGCTGGCATTCAAGCCGAACATCAGAATGGGGAAAGAATGTAAGTTAAGTGATTTTGACCATGGAGTGATTGGTGATGCCAGACCAACAGAAGGGTGGTTTGAATATCTCCAAAAATGTTGATCGCCTGAGATTTTCACGCACAACAGTCTCTAGAATTTACAGAGAGTGGTGCAAAAACAAACAAACAAAAAAAACTGCCAGTTCTGTGGGCAAAAACACCTTATTAATGAAAGAGGCCAGACTGGTTCAAGCTAACAGGAAGGGTACTGTAACTCAAATATCCACGTGTTACAACAGTGATCTGCAAAAGAGCATTTCTGAACACACGTCAAACCCTGAAGTGAATGAGCTACAGCCTCAGAAGACCACACTGGGTTCCACTCCTGTACATAAAAAAATGCCCACTGAGTGCATGTTACTTTCCATATTCACTGTACACGGTAAAGTTGGCCCTCCTTATCCGCGATTCCACATGCGCAAATTCAACCAACCACGAATCGCGAAAACCCAGAAGTGCTCTTCCAGCACTTGTTGTTCAAGCATGTACAGGCTTTTTTTTCTTGTCATTATTCCCTAAACAATGCAGTATAACAACTATTTTACATAGCATTTACATTGTATTAGGTATTACAAGTAACCTAGAGATGATCTAAAGTATACGGGAGGATGTGTGGCTTATTGTGGATTGGGATCGAAAAAAATTGGAAGTTCTCTTACTAAGTAGGAACAGGTATTATTTAGTGTCAGTTAGTCAAACGTTTACATTCATATATAGTATATATTTTACCTTTCTATGCATATAAAACACTTAAGAACCTATGTTTCAGCGCCGGGTTCGATCTAGTGACAGATCGTTCCCGATTGCGCTCTCCACCGTGCCGGGTTGATGTGGAGGATCAAAAACCCAAAACCCAATAATTAAACCACTGCGTTGCTTAGTAATAATTGTAGCTTTCATCGGGGCAGAGCCTTTCTCACTTTATCCTTTAAAATTGTTCCGATTGTTGACTGGTGTAGCCTAATGCTTTTCCAATGATCGATGGCGTTTCACCTCTTTCTGATCACTTTATTATTTCCACTTTATTTTCAATCAAGATCGTGAGTATTTTCGTGAACAGAAACACTGCGGATTCAGAGCTCTGACGCCGGGTCCTAATGTCCACCACACTGAGACAGATTAAATAAGGTCTGGGGTTCCACTGGGTCCTAAAGTCCACCGCATTGAGACAGGTTGAATAAAGGACTTGAGCATCCGCGAATTTTGGTATCCGCAAGGGGTCCCGGAACCAATCCCTCGCGGATAAGGAGGGCCGACTGTACATTGTAGTACTGAAAGAGCCAGTGCTCTCATCCAGTTTGTACACAGATTCCAGGTAAGGAATACTTTTAACCCCTAGAAACTAGAATCTGGAGCAACCCACTAAACACAGCAGGATCTCAGTTGGTGAGGCAGCATCTATTCAGGGGAATGAACAGTCGACATTTCAGATCAAAGCTCTTCATTTGGATTCAAATGATAGCCTATACATAGTGGTGAAGGATTAAATGGTTGTCAATTGAAGAGCATTTGATGGCTCTGGGCCTGTATTTACAAGAATTCAGAAGAATGAGGGGTGACCTCATTGAAACCTATCGAATGGCCGTTTATAGAGTGGAAATGGAAGGGTGCTTCCTCTGGTGAGGGAGTCTAAGATCATAGGACATAGCCTCAGAATACAGGGGCACCCCTTTAGAACAGAAATGAGGAGGAATTTCTTTAGCCAGAGAGTGGTGTATCTGTATTCTTTGCCACAACCAGCTATGGAGACCAAGTCTTTATGTATATTTAAGGCAAAGGTTGGCAGATTCTTGATTGGTCAGGGCATGAAGGGATATGGGGAGAAGGCAAGAGATAGGGGCTGAGAGGAAAATTGGATCAGCCATGATGAAATGGCAGAACAGACTCAACTGGCCAAATGGCCCAATTCTGCTCCTTTCTCTTATGGTCTTACAGAAGGGATGGAGCAAGAACTGGCAGGCAATAGGGGGATCCAAGTGAGGGAGGCAAAAGGGAAGTGAAGGTGAAAGTGTCCAAGGGTGGAAGATGTTGGAATCTTACAGGTGAGCAAGGTGGAGCATGGAATAAAGGGATGGAAGTGGGGAGGAGAACCTGTGGGATGCGAGTGTGAGTTAGGTGCAGAGGAAAGATGTAATGAAGGGCAGGTGGACCAGGAGCAGCAATTAATGAATTCAATGTTCATGACACCAGATTGGAGTCTAATCAGACCTGTTGTTTTAATATGCGTTTAGTCCTGATTTGTCAGAAGAGGACAGCAAAGACATAAAATGTCAGTATGTGAATAGAAAGGAGAAATAACATTGCACACAACCCAGGAGATCCAGACAGTCATTGCAGGTGGAATGAAACGGGATGTACCCCAGGCTACTGTGGGAAGTGAGGGATGAGACTGCTGAGCCTCTGACAATGATCTGTGTATCATCAATGGGGACAGGAGAAATTCCAGAGGATTGGAGGGTTGCGGATGTTGTTCCCGTATTCTAAAAAGGGAATAGAGATAACCCAGGAAATTATAGACCAGTGAGTCTTACCTCAGTGGTTGGTAAGTTGATGGAGACTATCCTGAGAGGCAGGACATATGCACATTTGGAGAGGCATAATATGATTAGGAATAGTCAGCATGGCTTTGTCAAAGGCAGATCGTGCCTTACAAGCCTGATTGAATTTTTTGAGGATGTGATAAAACATATTGATAAAGGTAGAGCCATAGATGTAGTGAATATGGATTTTGCAAGGCATTTGATAAGGTACCCCATGCGAAGTTTAATGAGAAAGTAAGGAGGCATGAGATCCAAGGGGACATTGCTTTGTGGATCCAGAACTGGCTTGCCCACAGAAGGCAAAGAGTGGTTGTAGACAGGTCATATTTTGCATGGAGGCCAGTGACCAGTGGTGTGCCTCAGGGATCTGTTCTGAAACCCCTACTCTTTGTGATTTTTATAAATGACCTAGATGAGGAAGTGGAGGGATGGGTTAGTAAATTTGCTGATGACACAAAGGTTGGTGGTGTTGTGGATAGTGTGGAGAGCTGTCAGAGGTTACAGTGGGACATTGATAGGATGCAAAACTGGGCTGAGAGTGGCAGATGGAGTTCAACCCAGATAAGTGTGAGGTGGTTAATTTTGATAGGTCAAATATGATGGCAGAATATAGCATTAATGGTAAGACTCTTGGCAGTGTGGAGGGTCAGAGGGATCTTACAGGCCGAATCCATAGGACACTCAAAGCTGCTGCGCAGGTTGACTCTGTGGTTAAGAAGACATACAGTGCATTGGCCTTCATCAACCGTGGGATTGAATTTAAGAGCCAAGAGGTAATATTGCAACTATATAGGACCCTGGTCAGACCCCACTTGTAGTACTGTGTTCAATTCAGGTCGCCTCACTACAGGAAGGACATGGAAACCATGGAAAGGGTGCAGAGGAGATTTACAAGGATGTCACCTGGATTGGGGAGCTTGCCTTATGAGAATAGGTTGAGTGAACTCGGCCTTTTCTCCTTGGAGCGACGGAGGGTGAGAGGTGACCTGATAGAGGTGTATGAGATAATGAGGCGTTATTTGTGTGGATAGTCAGAGGATTTTCCCCAGGGCTGAAATGGCTAGCACGAGAGGGAATAGGTTTAAGGTGGTTGGAAGTAGGTACAGAGGAGATGTCAGGGTTAAGTTTTTTTTTTCCTTTTTAAAAAAAAAACGCGGAGAGTGGTGAGTACGTGGAATGAGCTGCCAGCGGCAGTAGTGGAGGCGGAAACGATAGAGTCTTTTAAGAGACTCCTGGATGGGTACATGGAGCTTAGAAAAATAGAGGGCTATGGGTAACCCTAGGTAGTTCTAATGTAAGGACGTGTTCGGCACAACTTTGTGGGCCGAAGGGACGGTATTGTGTTGTAGGTTTTCTATGTTTCTTTGAAAGTGCTCAGTGAAGCGATTGCCCAATCTGCAGCCAGTATGTAAATTATACAGCGGAGGTCACATCAACAGCACCAGATGTAGTAAGTAATGTCTGAGAGTTCATATGCGCAAGATTGCCTCACTTAGACAGGCTGTTTAGTGCCCTGGATGGTGTCAAGGGAAGTGATGAGAGGCAGCTACGCAACTTTTGAAATTACAGGGAAGGGTGCTTAGGGAGAGAGGGAAACGGGTGCGGAAGAATGAGCAGACCAGGGAGTCACAGAGAGAGTGATCTCTGTGGAAGGATAAGGGAAGATGCGGCTGGTGGTGGAACTCTGTTGTCAATGGTAGAATGTACAAAGAATGATACATTGGCCGCATAGGCTGGTGGTGTAGCAGGTGAGGACAAGGAGATCTTCATCCCTGTTCTGCCTGTGGGGGGGGGGGGGGGAGAAATGAGGCAAGTCAGATATGCAGAAACTAAAGGACTCCTGCAATTACAGTGAGGGTGGTGTGGGGAGGAGGGTGCAACTTCCAAAAACAATGACTTCTCGGATGTCACGGGAAGAAAGCATCTTGAGAACACGTGCGGCAAATGAACAAACTGACATAGTGCCCTTGCTAGTGACTGAGTGGGCAATGGTGGAAATCAACTAGTTGTGAAAGTCAGTAGGTGTGCAGTAGGTGTTAGTGCAGAAATTATCTCCCAAAATGGAAACAGCAAGGTCAAGAAAGGAGAGAGAGATGAAGATAGACTGATGAATTTGAGGGTGGGTAGACGCTGGCAGTGAAGTTGATAAAATTGATAAGTTACACGTGGGTGTAGAAAGTATCGTCATCTATGTAATGGAAGAGAGTTTGGGAGAGGTATTGGGGTAGGTCTGGAATACAGACTGCTCCACATGGCCAAAACTGGGCCCCATGCGAGTTGCCACGGCTACACCTTCAGTGTGGAGAAAGTAGGATAAGTCAAAAGAGAAGAGAGGGCTTTGGTGCAGTGGAACTAGTTGGGTCAGTTTTCTAGACAGAAACAGGGAGCCCTGAGGCCTTCCTGATGGAATAAGAAGTGTACAGGAACTAGATTTCCATAATGAAAAATGAGGCAGTGTGGCAGGAAAATGAAAATTGCTGACGAGGTGGAGAGCCTGCGAAGTATCACAAATATAGTTGGGACTGGACTAAAAAGATCAGAATGGAGTCACATAGGATGAGTTAAGTAGGGTAGCAGTAGGAAGAAGTGGACCTACTGGGGCAGTTTGGTTTGTGTAAGTAGTACTTAACACAATAAAGGAATGGGTGCTACTCCCAAACCTATCAACAGAGTAACAGGGCTGAGGATGGGGCAGTTGGTGTAGAACTAGATGCAGTATGAAGTGAGACGGCGAGGAAGGATGGGCAGATGATAGGGCTGAACTGCAGTCAGTGAGATGAGTTAAAGTGTAACAGGTCAAAATCAAAAAGGGTGATGAACACAGGACTGAAGGTGTTATATTTCAATGCACACAGCAGACGGAATAAGGTAGACGATCTTGTAAGAGTTAGAGATCGGCAGGGTATGATGTTGTGCACAACTGAGTCGTGGCTGAAAGAAGATCATAGTTGGAAACTATGATCCAAGGATATACATTGTATTGAAAGGACAGGCAGGTAGGCAGAGGGAATGGTGAGGCTGTGCTGGTAAAATGTGAAGTCAAATCCTTAGAAAGAGATGATAAGAGGATCAGAAGATGTAGATCCTCTTGGGCAGACTTAAGAAACTACAAACATAAAAAGACCCTGATGAACGTTACAGTGCCTATAAAAAGTACTCACCCCCCCCCTTGAAAGTTTTGATGTTTTATTGTTTTACATTGAATCACAGTGGATTTGATTTGGCTTTTTTGACACTGATCAGCAGAAAAAGATTCTTTCATGTCTAAGTAAAACATAGAAACACAGAAATCTACAGCACAATACTGGCCCTTCAGCCCACAAATCTGTGCTGAACATGTCCTTACCTTAGAAATTACCTAGGGTTTACCACAGCCCTCTATTTTTCTGAGCTCCATGTACCTATCCAGGAGTCTCTTAAAAGACCCTATCATCTCCGTCTCCACCACCATCGCCCATTCCATGCACTCAGCACTCTCTGCACAAAAATCTACCCGACATCGCCTCTGTACCTATTTCCAAGCACCTTAAAACTATGCCCTCTCGTGCTAGCCATTTCAGCCCTGGGGAAAAGCCAGGGTCCTATATAGTTGCAACATTACCTTTCGGCTCTTAAACTCAATCCCACGGTTGACGAAAGCCAATGCACCATTGCAAAGCCAATGCCATCCCCTGTCGCTCCAAGGAGAAAAGGCCAAGTTCACTCAACCTATTCTCATAAGGCATACTCCCCAATCCAGGCAACATCCTTGTAAATCTCCTCTGCACCCTTTCCATGGTTTCCACGTCCTTCCTGTAGCGAGGCGACCTGAATTGAGCACAGTACCCTGAGTGGGGTCTGACCAGGGTCCTATATGGCTGCAGTATTACCTCTCGGCTCTTACAACGGAGTCAACCTGCACAGCATCTTTGAGTGTCCTATGGACTAGGACCCTAAGATCCCTTTGATCCTCCACACTGCCAAGAGTCTTACCATTAATACTATATTCTGCCATCATATTTTAGCTAACAAAATGAACCACCTCACACTTATCTGGGTTGAACACCATCTGCTACTTCTCAGCCCAGTTTTGCACTCTATCCGTGTCTCGCTGTAACCTCTGACAGCCCTCCACACTATCCATTAACACCCCCAACCTTTGTGCCATCAGCAAATTTACTAACCCATCCCTCCACTTCCTCATCTAGGTCATTTCTAAAAATCACGAAGAGAAGGGGTCCCAGAACAGATCCCTGTGGCACACCACTGGTCACTGACCTCCATGCAGAATATAACCCACCTACAACCACTCTATGCCTTCTGTGGGCAAGCCAGTTCTGGATCCACAAAGCATGGATCCCCTTGGAACCCATGCCTCCTTACTTTCTCAATAAACCTTGCATGGGGTACCTTATCAAATGCCTTGCTGAAATCCATATACTCTACATCTACTGCTCTACCTTCATCAACATATTCAGTCACAACACAGTAAAACCAGATCCCTACAAAGTGATCCTTATTATAAATATAAAATACAAAATAATTGATTGCATAATGTTATGATACCAGCCCCCTCCTTTGTGAGAATTGCAAGAGCCCTAGTGAAAGGGGGGTCAATGACCCAAGAGAGAGAGAGAGACAGGCTGAATGGACACAGGAAATGGAAAGACATTCCACTGGGACAAAAGCTGGTGACTGTGGCATTGTTCTCAGGAGACACCTGGGAACTGCAGACGTGCCAACTCGCAGGGACATTGTAAAGCCCTCGGGCAAAGTGGGCTGGTTGAGAGAGAGAGGTTGCATCACCTGCAACCTGATTGACACCTGAGATCCTGTGAGGCAGTATAAAGAAGGGTCTGAAAGAGGACGACCCTCAGACGCACCAAGGAGACACCAAGAAGCACGATAACGCTTCCCGTGGGAACGGGAAGCCATTTTGAAATAAGCCACGTGCGTTAAATTCCGAATGCGGGGTTTGTGGCTGGAACCAACGGAAGATCGCTTTTAACTAACAACGGGGAAGATCGCTCCCCTGATTCCACGGATGTTTTGGGGCAAGTTTTTCCGTTTTATCTCTCTCTCTCCAACACGTGAAACCAAAAGGGAAAAGCCTGCAGACTTCAGAGTGACTCTTTATATTTCCAATTGGACTCAGTATTATACCCTAGACAACGAAAGAGCTTATTTCTGAGTGATTATTAATGTACCTGCGTTTTAGATTGAGTATTGACGCATGTTATCTGAATGTTTGTATTAACCTTAATTTTTGTGCCCCTTTATTAATAAAACTTTTGAAAATAGTACCATTGGACTTCAACTGACATATCTATCTTTGCTGGTAAGTGAAACCAGTTACTGGTTTCATAACAAGTGGGGTTCTCGTCTCGGGATTTGACACCAAAAAGGGGGAGGTCAGTCAATCGGGATTGTAAGTCAAAAAAAAAATAATTTGGATCTGGTACGCAGGTAGCCAGACAGAAAAACCAGCAAAGATGGACGTGTGTGAATTTATGAGCACCAAATCAGACTTGTTAAATTTGGCGAAGGGGTTAGAACTGGAAAACGAGCAGAATCAAGCTGAGAGGCAAAGACAGCATGAAATTCGGATCAGAGAGTTAGCAGCAGCCGAGAGAGCGGCAGCGGGGAGAGAAAGAGAGAGGGAGGAGCTAAGGAGAGAGCGGTTTAATGTTAGTCGGGAGCTGAGAGTAGTACCTCCGTTCGAGAAGACGGATGTTGATAGTTATTTCTTGCTTTTTGAAAAGGTGGCAGTGAACCAGAAGTGGCCACAAGAGCAGTGGGTCGCGTTGTTACAAAGTGTGTTAGCAGGAGGGAGGACCCGCAGACCAGCGAGTGCGGTGGCCCCGCCCCTGGAGTACCAAAGCTTTCGCGCATGCGCGGTCACTCGCAGCCTGTCGGAAAAAGCGGCTGAGAAAGAGGACAGTTTAAATGAAGCCAGCGGTGATCTGGCCAAGATGTTTTTACCGACCCTGTACCATGAGGGTTCCGAGGGTGGTAAAACAGAAAGCAGTAAAGTAAAAGGGGGTAAGGGAGAGGAAATAGCCCTGCCCTTAGTGAAGAGAAAGGTCCTAGAGGTAGGAACTAAAGTTGAGAAACGGATAAAGTTGTTAAAATGTCCAGAGTTGGACATGGTTAATCTGTCTGGTTTGGCAGAATTGTTTGAAGAAGTTCAGAGTTCTAAAGGTGTTCTCGATGGTCCCGAGAGTGAAATGAGGGCAGTCTTAGAGAGGAAGGGTGTCCTTGCTGTGGAGAAGTCAGCTGAAATGGCCGAGGAGGTTGTTTCAGCTCGCAGGGTTGCGCCTTCCCCAACGGGGGGCTGCCTAGAGAGTAACTGGAAGGATCGGAGGACGTTAGAATTTGAAAAAGGTACGGGTATTGAAAGCCTGGAAGGGGCCAATGTCCCGTTTGAGTGTGTCCAAGATGGGGGCGCACGTGGTGCTGAACCTGGTAACAGAGCTCAGGGGAAGTCTGAGGTGTTTGATTCAGGGGGACGGGGCGGCCGTCTTTGTGGATCAGATAGGGTTGGTTCAGTAGGAAAAGGGTTAACCTTGGTAACCGTGGGAAGTGTGAGTTCCACGGTGTTTGTATTCGAGAGTGGGGCCAAGGTTAATGCCGAATTTAAAGGGGGAATGAGGATTGTTATTGAAGGAAACGGAAAGTCTGTAGTTCCCAAGTCGAAGGAAGAAATTTTAAACCTGGCAGATCGCTCACAGAGTGAGTCGGGAAATAGCGGGGCCCCCCACTCTATTGTTACGCCAGGGTGGGGTGTGAAGAGGTTGCATTCGAAATGCTACCTGAAAGAGGAGTTGGAATTAAAAACAAATAGCCTGAAGGGTCTTGACAGTTTGGGGCATGGTGTTGAAAAAAATAGCCCCGATGAACGAGGAGCGGGCGAAAGCTTATTTCGCCAGGGTGCCCAAGATCGCCACGAGGGAATTAACCGGAAAAAAGGCGAGGGTTAATGGGGGCGCGATTTTTAAAATAGCAGAAGCCGGTTTTAAGGGATTTTGACAAAGTATGTGAATAATAAAGACAACACCCATGGAAGCTTGACTGTTAAGTTTGAAAGTAGCATAAAAATTTGTCTTTTGCATGAACCTTTGTAGATGTATGTAAGCTAAGATCACACCTCCTTAGTTATGTTGCCGAAGAAAGCAAATAAATAAGGTGGTTATTGAGCTGAAGTTTGATGCTACCAGGCGTTAGTAGGGCACATGAGGTTAAGGTATTAAAGAAAAGGGGCACTGTACTTGTTAACTGTTTAGATGCTGACTTGAATGTATAACTGTATTACTCTGTAGTGAAAAGAAAAGCAGGGGTATTGTATTAGATTCAAAATTTCTGTAAGACTGTACCACTCTGGGTTTTAACCGCTGGTAAAAACCTTTTTAAGAGGGGAGGTGTTATGATACCAGCCCCCTCCTTTGTGAGAATTGCAAGAGCCCTAGTGAAAGGGGGGTCAATGACCCAAGAGAGAGAGAGAGACAGGCTGAATGGACACAGGAAATGGAAAGACATTCCACTGGGACAAAAGCTGGTGACTGTGGCATTGTTCTCAGGAGACACCTGGGAACTGCAGACGTGCCAACTCGCAGGGACATTGTAAAGCCCTCGGGCAAAGTGGGCTGGTTGAGAGAGAGAGGTTGCATCACCTGCAACCTGATTGACACCTGAGATCCTGTGAGGCAGTATAAAGAAGGGTCTGAAAGAGGACGACCCTCAGACGCACCAAGGAGACACCAAGAAGCACGATAACGCTTCCCGTGGGAACGGGAAGCCATTTTGAAATAAGCCACGTGCGTTAAATTCCGAATGCGGGGTTTGTGGCTGGAACCAACGGAAGATCGCTTTTAACTAACAACGGGGAAGATCGCTCCCCTGATTCCACGGATGTTTTGGGGCAAGTTTTTCCGTTTTATCTCTCTCTCTCCAACACGTGAAACCAAAAGGGAAAAGCCTGCAGACTTCAGAGTGACTCTTTATATTTCCAATTGGACTCAGTATTATACCCTAGACAACGAAAGAGCTTATTTCTGAGTGATTATTAATGTACCTGCGTTTTAGATTGAGTATTGACGCATGTTATCTGAATGTTTGTATTAACCTTAATTTTTGTGCCCCTTTATTAATAAAACTTTTGAAAATAGTACCATTGGACTTCAACTGACATATCTATCTTTGCTGGTAAGTGAAACCAGTTACTGGTTTCATAACAATAAGTATTCATTCCCCCCCCCCCCCCTTTAATATGACACACCAAATCAACTCTGGTGCAGCCAACTGGTTTTAGAAGTCACATAATTAGTTAAACAGAGATCTGATTTGGAGACCTGTGTGCAGTCAAGGTGTTTCAATTGGTAGTAGTAAAAATACACCTGTATCTGGAAGGTCCAAATGCTGGTGAGTCAGTATCCTGGAAAAAACTATACCATGAAGACAAAACAACTTTCCAAGCAACTCCACAAAAAGGTTATTGAAAAGCTCAAATCAGGAGATGGATACAAGAAAATTTCCAAGTCACTTAATATCCCGTTAAGTACAGTTAAGTCAGTCATCAAAAAACGAAAAGAATATGGACAAGATGTACTTCTGCCTTGAGCAGGCCATCGTCAACTGAATGACTGTGCAAGAAAGGGACCATGAGGGGGCCACCAAGAGACCTATGACAACTTTGGAGGAGTTACTAGCTTCAGTGGCTGGGATATGAGAGAGTGTGCAGACAAAAACTGTTGATCAAGTGCTTCACCAGTCACAGCTTTATGGGACAGTGGCAAGGAGAAAGCCACTGTTGAAAAATCTCACATGAAATCTCAGCTAGAGTGATCATATCACGATAGAATTCACCCTGCAGTTTGAGAAGAAGCTAAAATAGAATGCATCAGTATTACAATGGAGTTAAAGGAAATACAGAGGCATGAGAGAGGAGCTCATCAAAGTTGATTGGAAGAAAACACCAACTGGGATGACAGCAGAACAACAATGGCTGGTATTTCTGGGGGATGTTTGGAAGGCACAGGAAAGATACATCCCAAAGATGAAGAAGTTTTCTAAAGGGGGGATGGGGTGGCCGTGCCTGAAGTCAAAAACAGCATAAAAGCAAAAGAGAGGGCATATAATATAGCAAAAATAATGGGAAGTTAGAGAAGTGAGAAGTTTTTAAAAACCAACAGAAGGCATGTAAATAAATCATAAGGAGAGAAAAGATTAAACATAAAGGTAAACAGGCCAATCATATAAAGGGAATACAATTTTTTTTCCCCCAGATATATAAAGGGTAGATGAGAGACCGCTGGAAAATTATGCTGGACAGGTAGTAATGGGGGACAAAAAGTGGCAGACAAATTTAAGTATTTTGTCAGTCTTCATTGTGGAAGACACGAGAAGAATGCCAGAAATATGAGTGTCAGGGGACAGAAGTGAGTGTCATTGGGAAGCCGAAAAGTCTAAAGGTAGATAAGTCACCTGAACTAGATGGACTATACCCCAGGATTCTGAAAGAGTTAGCTGAAGAGATTGCGGAGGCATTAGCAATGATCTCTCAAGAATCACTACATTCTGGAACAGTCTGGAGAACAGAAAAATTACCAATGTCTCTTTTAAAAAGGGTGGGGGGGGGGGGGAAGTGAAGAAAGGAAATTATAGGCCAGTTTGCCTGACTTCAGTGCATGGAAAGATGTTGGAGTCTATTATTAAGGATGAGGTTTCAGGGTACTTGGAGGCGGATGACAAAATAGGTCAGAGTCAGCATTATTTATCTAAAGGGGAAATCTTGCCTGACAAATCTGTTGAAATTCTTTGAGGAAATAACAAGCAGGATAGACAATGGAGAGTCAGTGGTTAGTGTTTATTTGGATTTTCAGAGGGCTTTGACAAGTTGCCACATACAAGGCTGCTTAACAAGATTAAGAGCCTATGATATTACAGGAAAGGTACTAGCATAGATAGAGGATTGGCTGACTGCTAGGAGGCAAAGAATGGGATTAAAGGGGGCCTGTTCTGGTTAGCTGCCGGTGACTAAGGGTGTGCACTGGGGTTGATATTGGGAACACTTTTTTCTTCTCATTACCTGTCAATAATTTGGATGAAGGAATTGATGGCTTTGTGGCCAAGTTTGCGGACAATATGAAGATAGGTGGAGGGACAGATAGTGTTGAGGAAGCAAGGTGTCTGCAGAAGCACTTAGACAGATTGGCAGAATGAACAAATAAGAGGCAAATGGAACATATTGTATGGAAGTGTACGGCTCTGCACCTTGGCAGAAGGAATAAGGGCATGGACTATTTTCTAAATGAGGTGAAAAATTCAAAAATCAGAGGTGTAAAGAGACTTGGGAGGCCCTATGCAGGATTCCCGGAAGGTTAATTTGCAGGTTGAGTAGGTGACAAATGCAATGTTAGTATTCATTTCAATAGGACTAGAATATAAAAACAAGGAGGTAATACCTTATATTCTATCTGGGTAGCCTCCAACCTGGTGGTATAAATATCAATTTCTCCTTCCTATATAAAAAAAAAGCTGCCCAAATGCTACAACTGCCCATTCACCTCCTCCCTCACCTCTGCTCAGGGCCATAAAAAGTCCTTCCAGGTGAGACAACACTTCACCTGCAAATCTGTTGGGGTCATCTATTACATCAGGTGCACCCAAAGCACCTCCTCTACATATGGTGAGACACGTCATAAAATGGGAGACTGCTTCATCAAGTACCTCCACTCCACCTGCCAAAAGCAAAACTTCCCAGTGGCCAAACATTTTAACTCTGATTCCCATTCTGATGTGTTAGTCCACGGCCTCCTCTAGTGCCATGATGAGGCCACTCTCAGGGCAGAGAAACAATGTCTTGCATTTTGTCTGGGTAGCCTCCATCCTGATGGATTGAATATTGATATCTCCATCCAGTTAAAAAATATATGTAAACTTCTCTCCGCCCTCCGTTTTTCGATTCCCCACTCTGGCCTCTTACCTCTTCTCACCTGCCTATCAACTCCGCCTGGTGCCCCTCCTCCTTCCCTTTCTCCTCTTCAGCCCGTTACCTTTCCCAACTACCTGGCTTCACCTATCACCTTCTGTCTATCCTCCTTCCCGTCGCCCCTTCCTTTCCAGTCCTGAAGAAGTGTCTCAGTCTGAAACATTCACTGTTTGTTCATTACAATAGATGCTGCCTAACCTGCTGAGCTACTCCAGTATTTTGTGTGTGTTCATGGATGCCTGAGGTAGAGTAGATTACTCTATTTGACACTATTGTCAACATTGTTGCCTCTGGGACAAGACTGAACTAATCTCTAGACTTCACCATGTTTGTATTTAGGGGCATATTTAATGCACCTTGTTTGTTTCCATGGAAACAACAGACTATTCCAGCCCTAGCTTACACACCCCAACTTCCTTTGGACCAGCTTTCCGAAAACAGTGGATTTAGAAGGCGATATCGCGGTGAACACTTACACCCATTGCAGCAAACACGATGGCGAAATTCTCTTCACTGTAATCTAGAACATCTTTGGATTTCCTTACGAGACCAGCTTGTCGACAGATCTGAGCAGCAATCTGTTCACAGACAAATCAGGAAGACACCAGTGTTAAATGTGCTGCAGTCATCAGTGCATAAAGAACCTCGTGAGCATTCTAACAGGAGCTGGAGAATGGAAATTTGCATATTCAATGTACTCATTTGCAATGTCCATGCAAAGTCTGTACCGTCAGCACAGTGTTACAATCATTGTATAGCAACTACAAATAGATTCGCTCATAAAGATTGTCACTCAATATTTTCCTCTGGTTGCTTTGTGAGGAAACAGCAGGCTATTACGTACTTCATTGTGTGGTAAACCAGCCGCCGAAAAGATGGGTATTTTCTGTCCTCGAGCAATGCTGTTCATGCCATCGATAGCAGAGATACCAGTCTGAATCATCTCCTCAGGGTAGATACGACACTGAGGATTTATGGGCTGACCTACAAAATGTCAACAGTGTTAAAATGCAATTAAATGTCAGCAGGTACAAGACTTGAGCACAGATTCTGCTGCTGTAGGTATCTTGCCGCTTAAGCAATGCTGGTAGCTCAGTTAACATGTGATCCTGAGCACGCCATTGTTAAATGAATCAGATATGTAGAGGTGCACTACCGTCAACAGTATTTTCCTACCTACAAGCCACACGTGAGAGCATTCCACACGAGAGGTATTACAATACTGTTTAGTAAATAGTAATGTGTACTTACAAAAATAAACTCAATAACATCAGGACAGCAAGAATAGGAGACTAAATATTATGGGGAAATACACCAGGTTGTGGCTGTTTTTGAAGGAGGAGATCATAGAATACTGCTCTGTAGCGACAGTTACTGGCAGCACAATTTTCTTCACTAAGGAGCTGCACTCCCAATCAGGGACATTTTCCATTGATTGGACTGTCTTTCTACAAAATTAATTACTGCATTCTCATTGGCCAAGCATTAATTACTAGCTAAAGAGAGTACTTGCAACTACAAGTGTTTTGATTATTTTCATCTTCTTGTCCTCACCCCACCCTCCCAAGGTGCCCAGCTATTTCTCTGCTCTAGCTTCATCACTTACATCAACGGCAGCCATTTAGGTCAATGCTGATATACTTGCAAATAAGCTTCTATTACAAGCTGTACTTTGCTTGACACGGATCTGCAGTCCAGTCCAAAACTAATGACGTGTATTGTGAAATGTTGCTTGAAGGATAAAAAATCCTCCTTCCTCTTCTGTCCCCAGTTCAAATGAACTAGATTGTAATGTGTTTAATTGTTTAAGAAGTACTCTCATTGGGAATTTTCATATTGCATTTGTATTGGCCAGTTGTCAAATTACAGTCGGCCCTCCTTATCCGTGGGAGATTGGTTCCAGGACCCCCGCGGATACCAAAATTCACGGATGCTCAAGTCCTTATTTAACATGTATCAGTGCGGTGGTCTTTAGGACCCAGCGGAACCCCTGACTTTATTTAACATGAGGACATTAGGACCTGGCGGCGAAGCTCTGAATCCGCAGTGTTTCTGTTCACGAAAATAATCACGATTGCAATTGAAAATAAGGTGGAAGTAATAAAGCAATCAGAAAGAGGTGAAACGCCATCAGTCATTGGAAAAGCGTTAAGCTACAATCGGTCAACGCTCGGAACAATTTTAATGGAGAATGTGAAAGGCCCTGCCCCAGTGAAAGCTACGATTATTACTAGGCAACACAGTGGTTAAATTATTGAAATACGTATGTTTCTTAAGTGTTTTATATGCATAGAAAGGTAAAATATGTATTATATACTAAGAAAAACGTTTGACTAACTGACGCTAAATGATACCGGATGTACCTGTTCCGACTTCAAATCCGACTTAAAGACGGACTCAGGAATGGAACTCATTTATAACCCGGGGACTACCTGTACTCTTAAGTCATTTCTAGATTACTTATAATACCTAATGCAATGTAAATGCTATGTAAATAGTTGTTAAACTGTATTGTTTAGGGAATAATGACAAGAAAAGATAGTCTGTACATGCTCAAGCAAGGAGTGCTGGAGAGAGAACTTGCGGGTTTTCCCGATCCACAGTTGATTAAATCCGCGCACACGGAATCCGGGGATGAGGAGGGCCGACTGTACATGCTATCTATTGACCAAGTATCTCAACATTTAAACACTGGTGGATGAGATGGCAGAAAATTATCAATTATTAAGCTGTTGAGATAAATTTTATCTATTGTGTTTTTTAAGCAAGCTCTTTTCCTCTGGGGCCAAGCAGCATGATACATGGTGAAGGCGATGGTGCCATTGGGCCCAAATGAACAGCAGGACTAATAATGTGAGGTCATTCAAATTGGTGGGAAAAAGCAGCATATTGTTAAAATGGTAAAAGTTTTAAAGGTATGTTTAATGTTCAGAAGGAAGTGGGTGCCTTTATAAGGGGATCACAAAGTTAACAAGCAATAGGTTGCTTTGCACTGCAAGAGAATTTGAGTACGTGACACTGCAATTTTATACGGTCCCAGTGAGCATATGTAATACTCTAATGACATGTATTAAGTGCTGCTTGAAGGGTAAAAACCTCCCTCCTCTTCTGCCCCCAGTTAAATGAACTAGATTGCAGTACGTTTTATCGTTCAAGTGATAGTGTTGTACCCTCACTGGGAATTTTCATACTGCATTTGCATTGGCCAGTTGTCAAATGACATGCTATTCATTGGCTGACTATCTCAACGTTTAAACATTGGTTGATGAGATGGCAGAACACGAATCCATTTTCTTTACTTAACAGATACATTTGTGATGGGGGACAGTAAAAAAGTGTCACCAATGGACTTGGTGGGGGGGGGGAGGGGGAGGGAATGGGATTTGTGTAGAAGGCTGGGATGATCTGTTCTGCAAAGAGAGATTAAGAATGAGCAAACACTGTCCTGTCCTGAGTTTAGAAAAATTAGAGATGATCCCACTTAAATATTTCAAATTCTTAAATGCTTAACAGGTTGATATTTTACCTTGCTGGGTTGTCTAGAGCCAGGGTTCAAAAGTAGCACAAGCCATTTGAGGATTCAGAGTTTGGGTGAAGACATCCATTTAAATACTTTCATATAACTATAATAGATACAAGTGTAAGATTTAGAACAGAAATGTGCTCATACCCATAATGTCTAAGTAATCCTCAGCAAGGACAGTGGGACCTCTATCTATTGGTTTTCCAGATCCATTAAACACACGGCCTGGAACAAAAGCAAATTTTTTTTAAAAAATTTCTCCACAAAGCAAGGCACGCTGGATATTATCAAATACATCTAGATGCTAGACAGTAACATGTACTGACATCATAGGTATAACGAATGGTCAATTTGGCATTAACTTTAAATCCAATCTACTTGCCAGCTGCAATGAGTATAGGCTGCCCTTAGCTAATTTTAAACAGCAGTGATTTAACAATGTCTCCTTTTTTTTCTTAACCATGGCTTTTCTTCCAGCACAGTTAACACGAAGGGTTTCATCTCTGCCACTTCCTTTCCCTGCACTTCTCTCAGCTCTCTGCCACTGAAGAGCAGAGAAACTTTCCCGTTTCCTTACCTTTCACTTACCAGTATCCATATTCAATAGATCAATGAGATGGCATCAGACACATCTTCCCCTCCTATTTCAACATTCAGAACTGTCTGTTCCCAAATTACTACCTGGTTTCTTCATTCACCTCTTGTAATCCCTTTCCCAAGGCACCTTCCCATGCAACCACAGGCAGTACAACACCCAAAGTATTACTTATTCTATCATCTAGCAAATGAAATAACTCTGAAATGAAGCAGCAATTCACTTCTTGTAAGTTAACACACTGCACTGGGTTGCAGAAGGAGGTACAAAGGCCCAGGTTTTGGAACTCATTGATTAATAGTGAGGGTATGATGGTGTTGAATACTGAGCTGTAATCAAAGAACAGAAGCTTGATATAGGAATTGCTGTTGTCTAGGTAGTTCATGGCCACGTAGAGAGCCAGTAAGATTGCATCCACCATAGACCTATTGCAACAGGTCCAGGTCCTTGCTGAGGCAGGAAATGGTTCTGGTCATGACAAAATTCTCAAAAGCACTGCCTAATCAACTAAGTATCCTCAGCAGTTTTTTTTCTAGTTTCAGTATGCACATTTATTGTAATGTTTGATCATATGATTATCTTTGACTGGGGGCATAGTGGAGAGCAAGGAAGGCTATCAAAGCTTGCAGCGGGACATTAGAAAAATGGGCTGAAAAATGGCAGATGGAATTTAATGCAAACAAGTGTAAGAAATTGCATTTTGGGAGGACAGACTAGGGTAGGGCTTATATGGTGACTGGTAAGAGCACTGAGGAGTGCAGTAGAACAGAGGGATTTGGGAATACAGATTCGTAATTCCTTGAAAGTGGCACCACAGGTTGATAGGGTCGTAAAGAGAGCTTTTGGCACATTTACCTTCATAAATCAAAGTACTGAGTACAGGAGTTGGGATGTAATGTTGAAGTTGTATAAAACATTGGTGAGGCCTAATTTGAAGTACTGTGTGCAGTTCTGGGTCACCACCCTACAGGAAAGTTATCAATAAGATTGAAAGCGTGGAGAGAAAATTTACAAGGATGTTGCTGGGACTGGAGGACCTGAATTATAATGAAAGGTAAAATAGGTTAGGACTTTATTCTCTGGAGCATAGGACATTGAGAGGAGATTTGATAGAGTAAAGATAGGGTAAATGCAAGCAGGCTTTTTCCACTGAGGTTGGGTAAGAACTAGAGGTCATGGGTTAAGGGTGAAAGGCAAAATGTTCAAGAGGAACATGAAGGGAACTTCTTCACTCAGAGGGTGAAGAATGTTGTATATTTAATATTTCAGGAACATTTGAATAATATTGTAAATATTGTTTGATTAAACATTTTTGTTAATTTAAATAATTTATTACAGGTTATATGTAAAAATAAGTGAATTGCATATGTCATGATGCTATCACATGATATGTGTGCGCTTCGCTTAAAGTAAGCACAAAGTTAGACTCACATTTCGGACTCCCATGTCTTCCTTTGAATTAGTTTAACATTTTGAAGTTACAAAGCATAACAGTGGCAATGAGGTATTTTTAAAATGAACCAGACATGGCAGAGATCACCAGAATGTGATCAGAAGCGCAACAGAATGTTCAAGTTTTTAAAAAGTGCAGTGAGGAATGGTAAGTAAAAAACAGTACAAGTGTACAGACAGTCGAGTTTAAAAAAAGACACAGAAAATGGAAGAATTCTTGGGTTCATACACAGTGAATACTCGGTGATGATAATCATTAAAAAAGCAGAATTAGCTGGCTACATCAGAAAGATTGATGCGTTTGATTACACAACAGAAAACTGGATTTTTAAAAAATATATATTGAGCAAATTGAACAGCATTTTAAAGTAAATGAAATAGGCAATGAGAAACAAGTGCCAATTTTGTTGAATGCATTGGGTTTAAAAGCATACAGTGTGCTTCAAAGTTTAACTGCTCCAACCAAACCAGTTGAAATAAGCTTTGCTGATATTGCTGAAGTAATGCAAGAATATTTAGAACTGAAACCATTATTGATTGCAGAATGTTTAGGTTTCATAAGCGGAATCAAAAGGAAGGAGAGTCAATTTCAGCTTAAGTGGCTGTATTGAAGAGATTGGCTGAGTATTGTCAGTTCAGTAATGGGGTTAATGATGCATTGAGAGATCATTTAGTTTCTGGAATCTTACAAGATAGCATTCAAAAACGGCTCCTAACAGAAGCACAGTTTACATTTAAAAGAGCAGTTGAAATAGCTATATCAATGGATACAACAGACGGAGACACAATTGAGTTGCAGTCAGGAATGTAAGTGAGCAAGAGCACAATTGCAACGTCTAAACAGAAACCAGTCTGACTGAACAAATTGTTTTACCATTGTGGCAGGGGATCACATACACCAGACCAAAGGTGAAACTTGCAGAAAATGCGGCAAAGTAGGACAAATACAAAGAGCATGTCAGGCAGACAAAAATAAATGGACTGCACAGAGAAGATAAAAAGTCAAGTTGCAGTTTCAAAAAGAACACTAATCTGCATGCTGTTGATGAAAAATCTGATAATGATGAGAGCGACACAGAACTGGCTAGCTTTGAGATTTTCAAAATGAAATCTAACATTAGATAAGCAACATGGTTTATGCCAGAAGTTTATAGCAAATTAATTAAAATGGAATTGGACATTGAATCGGCCGTTTCTGCCATTTCACAAAATGAGTTTGAACGGCATTTCAAAGATACTGAACTGAGGCCTGCAGATAGCCAACTAAGATCTTATACTGGAGAAAAGTAAATCCTAAGGGAATGACATTAGTATCAGTGAAATACAACAACCAACAAGCCACATTGGGCTTGTATGTGGTAAAAATAAATGGGCCAGCATTGGAATTCTATCCACAAATTGCATGCCACATCCCCTGCAATAAAGTCAACTGAAAGCAAATTAAGAGAGGAATTGGATAATGCCATAATTGTATCCATGCTCTACATCATGAACCATTGCTCAGAGGATTAACAGGTGCAACCTCGGTGACTCTGATTGGAAAGCATGTTGGACCAAGGAAGGTCTATGCTGCCCAGTGGAAGCATGAAAGTGACAAAAAGCATTGGTCTGACAACAATTTTTATAGACAACATATCTGAGACAGCCTCTGAAAATCAGGCAGTTACTTGCGAAATGTGGCTCTGTTTTAAGCTGGAAAAGAGTTCAAGGAATTTCAAAAAAGTTGAAAGCATTCAGCTTTTGTGAGTATAAAGAACCAGAATCTACTCTGTGAGCATCAAGGTTATTGCATGAACTTAAACTGGGAGACAAAAAGCTGCTGGTAAAAGTGGATGCAAAGACCAAAGCCAAGCTGGATGAATGGAAGGCCAAAATGAAAGGAGCCAATGGAGATACGAAAACAGAGGATTTGTCAGATGATGTTGTGGTTGAAGAAATCAAAGAGAGATCAGATTGTACAGGAGGTAATAGAAGGATTAATAAGAGAATATTCCAGTGAACTAAATGAAACTACCGAAGATCGAGATGCACAAGCTAGAAAAAGGAAGAAGAAAGGTGCCCAGAGCTGTCAAATTCATTTTTTGCAGTCTCAGAGTTAACTCCTACAACTCAGCCCCAAGTCTTACCTGCCAAGCAGAGTGATCCCCCGGTCAAGAAAGATGTTATCCCACAAGAGTAAGAAAGCCCCCACAGTGATTAAATCTTTAGGCCTGAATGGGCATGAAGTGAAAGAGGAGAAGGCAAGAGATTGGGGCTGAGAGGGAAATGGATCAGCCATGATGAAATTGCAGAGCAGATTCAATGGGTCAAATAACCTAACTCTGTTCCTATGTCTTATGGTCTTCCAGAATGCGACTATTTAAAATTTGACTAAACTGTGGATGCCCGTATAGTAGTGGCATTATATAGTATACTGCGTATATAGTTGAGATTCATTATCTATTGAGTTGGAGTTTATAGCTAAGCAGAAAGTAGTATTGTGTATTTAATATTTTAGTATTTTTGAATAATCTTGTAAATATTATTTAAGTATTTACATTCACTTGAATAATTATACTGAATTGCATACATCATAACACTAGCACAAGATACATACGCTCCTCAAACATAGTTAGACTCGCATTTCAGACACCTGCATCTTCCTTTGAATTAGCTTAACGTTTTGAAGCTAGAAAACACAACAGTGAGAGTGTGAAACAAGCTGCCGGTGGAAGTGATGGTTGCAGGTTTAATTTCAACATGTAATGGATGGGAGGGGTATGATAGGCTATGGCCCAGGTGCAGATCGATGGGAATAGACAGAATAATATTTGACACAAGCCAGATGAGTAAACGTGCTTGTTTCCGTTCTGTAGTATGCTATGACTCAATATGCACCAGCCCAACACAAGCTTCTCCTCAATCTGTACAGATACCTGGATCCATTTTGTTAGATGCAGGTCAGAATTTGAGAAAGCTTTTGATCCTAACACTGGTGACCAAAATGCTAAATGTTCTATATTCACAACCTGCACATAAGTCACCAAACAGTAATAAACTCATTCAAATTCACAGTAAACAGTTTCTACTTTTGTTTTTTTTTAAAATGAGGAAACAAGCTAATGATAAAAAAAGCTGAATATAAATTTGAATTTATATATACCTCTCTAACATTTTAAGAGAATAAGTTGTTTTTCACATTCCAAATAAAAAGATACTGACAGACTGCTTGTAACCAGAATTTGTGGATGATTTTTTGACATCAAGTGTCCGAGCTTCATTTCAGAAACCGTCTAGACTAACTGGTAGCCTGTATTGGGGACAGTTCATAACCGTACATGCACAGATAAAGAACAGAAAGCTGAATGCATCATAAATACCAATAGAGCTTTCCCAAGATCATATCTGCACAGACATTCACTTCCAACTTTGATTAAAAGCAATGACAACTCTTGATTGTGCCAAAAATCAACATATTAATGACATTCCAATTTTGGGACTAAAATTTCCATAAAGTTACACTTACCAAGCATATCTTCAGACACTGGGGTACGGAGGATATCTCCAGTAAATTCACAACTTGTTTTCTTCGCATCAATACCAGAAGTACCTTCAAACACCTTTTAAAAAGGAATGGAAAGGAGAGTGTACTGGTATCGGTATGCCTCACATTTCACTGACTCACTAGATATGATTTTTTGCCAATGGAAGATATTACTGATTTGCATTATATTACCTTGAACAAAGAAAAATCAAGTGTATGATACAACTGACATCACCAGGAGCACATATTTTAATACAATTATGCAGGAGGGAAAAAAAAGACCTCAGCTATTTCAATATCAAAATAGATCGAGAGAATAGACAGAAACCTTTGCCCGAGGCAGAAATGGCTAATATGAAGTGGCATAATTTTAAAATAATTGGACGCAAGTATAGAGTAAGTCCTTTTTTTAAAACATAGAAGGTGTTAACTGTGTGGAATGTCCTGCCAGGGGTGGTGGTGGAGGCAAGTACATTAGTGGTACTTAAGCAAATCTTAGATAGACAGATGTTTAAAAAAAAGGAGGGTGATGCAGGAGCCAAAGAGCCTGTAACTATGCTATCATACTCTATGTATACAGTATAGGTTTGGCAGAAAGAAAGATAAAACCATGTAAGAAGAATTATTGTTTAGAGATCAGTAGCAGAAATTAAACTACAAAGACAATGTTAGTCAGTCAACTTTGGAGGAAAACAAAATTAATTCTTTTCCCCTTTTTTAGAACCAGAAGCCTAAACTTCTTTCAAAAGCTGAACAAGCTTGTGCACATGCTCACTGTTATATTCCTAAATAATAATCTGGTGTCTTAATGCTACCCTTTAAATTGGTTATAGAGGAACTCAATGAATTGTCTTTACCTGAACTACTGCTTTCGAACCACTGACTTCCAGTACCTGCCCACTGCGCTTGGTACCATCAGGAAGTGTGAGATGCACAATCTCAGCATACCTGGGAAACTGGAGGAAAATTAAATTACGAACAGCCTTCCGACAATTCTTTACATGGAACCGTTTTACAGAACTGTTTTCCTTCTAGTCAGGGGGCACAGCCTCAGAATAGAACAGAGATAAGGAGGAAGTTCCTCAGTATATTTAACGCAGACATTCATAGGTTCTTGATTAGTAAGGGCATCAAAGGCTATGGGGAGAAGGAAAGAGACTGGGGTTGTAAAGGAAAGTATCAGTCACATGCAAATGGTGGAGCACACTCAATAGGTCAAATGGCTTAATTCTGCTGCTATACGTCTTATATACAACCTCATCCAGTATTATAGTATCAAAGAAATCTCACCAAATGATTCTTTCTAATAAGATAAACATTGTCAATTTAACATGAATATGCAAATTTCTAATATAGCAAAGTGGGTCTCAAGCACACAAGATTATTAATCAAGTCCTCTAAATGATTACTTTTGCAACTAAACTACTGCACTTTCACCCTGTTGAATCAGCAAAGGTGTTCATTTTGACCCTCAAAGAAGCATTTGTATTTGATTTTACAGTATACTATAGCTTTCTTATTGCAAACCTGCAAATTAGTTATTTTCAAGTACAGATTAATTACCTTTAACAAGTTCTTGCACACTACACTTCAACCATCCACTCAGCCTGCAGATTAAATATTAAAAACATCTTTATAACATGAATTTCCTCACAGTGACCAACCTATTTGCTAACTATTAAATTCTGTATCTCACTTTTGGGCCTCTCCTTAATCTTCTGTGTTCAAAGTCAACCAATCCCCATTTTTTTTTTAAACACTAACACAGAACTAATGATCTTCACAACATATATCATCCTACTTCAAGTATTCAACATTCTCGGAAGGTATCTACAATCTTATTTTCTTCCCAGCACACCCGTATCCCCCCTCCTCCCCCCCCCCCCCCACACACGGCAGCTGTAGTAATGATTGAGTTAAACTTAACTTAACCCACCCCCCACCCCCACAACCTCTGGATGCATCTTGTGTTTATCTGCTTGCCACATTACCAGTCACTAACCTCATCCAGTATTAGAGTAACTTGAAATTTTACCACTTTGGTTTCTGCTGTAGTCATGATGTAGCACAGAAACAGGTACCACCATACGCATGTCAATCTTTTTGCACATCTACACTAACCCCATTTTCCCACGAGGTGCATATCCTTCAATGCCTTGACTACACAAGTTCCTGCTTAAACATTTCTTAAATGTAATAATTGTAACTGATTCCAGTATTTCCTCTGGCAGCAAATTTCAGCCATCAACTATTCTGTGTAAAAATTGAGCCCATCATCAGGGAGCATTGTCACAGGAAAGCAGCATCCATCATCAAGGACCCCCACCCCCCAGGCCATGTTCACTTCTAGCTACTGCCATCGGGCAGGAGATATAGGAGTCTCAGTTCCTGCACCACCAGGTTCAGGAAAAGAGCCTCAACCTTCAGGCTCTTGAACCAACCCAACACTGAATGGGCTCTACGTACTCATTTTCAAGGATTCTTCATCTCATGTTCTCGATATGCTTTGCTTGTTTTATGTTTCTTTGTATTTACTGTGAATGCCTACAAGAAATTGAATCTCAGGGTTGTATATGGTGACATAAATGTACTTTGAACTTTGGAACTTTGAACAAATCTCCGTTAAAGCTCCTTCCTCTCACCTTAAATCAATGTCATTGTGATAGAATAGATAATCAACATTTTTTCCCCAACTATACCTCTCAATTTCACGTACTTCTATCAGGTCACCCATCAGTCTGTCTTGCTCCAGAGAAAACAATCCAAGTTTGTCCCATTTCGCTTTATAGGTAGCACTTTCTAATCCAGGCAATATCCTGGTGAATCTCTTCTGTACCCTCTAGAGCCTGATCACATCCTTCCTAGAGTGTGGCAGGTAGAACTACACACAGTTTACCAAGTGTGCTTAATCAGTTTTTTGTAAAGTTTCAATATAACATCCCAACTTTTATATTTTATACAGTGAGACAATATATGGAGAAAAGGACGTGGAACTTTTGACACCTTCATACTTTCTTGACCATTTTGGCAGTACATCTAAAATGGAAAGGTTGCTGACATTTAGTTGGAAGTAACAGAACAGATTAACCGCAGAAGTCAAACGTGGCTCTTCACCTCAGCACCGATGAGTTTGTAATTATGCAATCTCACATGGAAACAGAAAATGCAAGCAAACATTGGAATCAACAGAACAGAGTTTGTAAAAGCAGTGGTTGAGAGGGGCAGGTGGAAAGAGAAAAGATTTGAAGTAAAAAATATTTTAAGTTGGACACAAAGTTGAATAAACATAAGTCAACTAACAGTAAAACAGCACTTCAAGTTTCAGAAAACAATGTTATTGAAAAGGGAAATTTTATTCATCAGATCATCTCTCAATTATGAAAACATACATAGCAGTTGGACAGTTTCAGGCAAAAATTAATTCTAAAAGATTTTAGGCACAGATCAAAACAAAATGCAGTAACACCCAGATCTCAATTAGTGATTAAAGTGTACCATTAGAGCAGAACATGCTGACAGAGATTTAAGAACAGGACATGTATGGGATTAGGGCCATTGCTCACGTGAAGGATAAAACACAGGATAAGGTAAACATCTCCATTGAAATGTCTATGTAAATCTACAAAGAGAACATTAAACTCAGTACCTTTACTTGATCCAGGATTACAAGTGGCCCATTAACACCAGAAACCGTTTTATAAGCTGCAAAGTAGAAAACTTGATTAGTTCTTCTGTTAAATATTGCAAGATTCAGAATTTAGTTGTGGGGTGACAAAGTACATTTGCACAATTTTGATACCATTTCTGCAATCTAAAAGTATCACAGGTAGGATTAAAAGATTTACAAAACCTCTAACAGATTGTTTACAAACTGTGCATGTAATACTGCACCATCGCATTATTTTATGGTTGCTACAGTATATATAGATAGGTTATCAACAGTCAGAATTTTTTTATAATTTGGTGACTTGCATCAGAATTTGTTTGGAACATTAGTGTGATGTTAATGCGAGTGCAACAAAGACAACTGACTGTCAGTAATCATTTAATAACATGGAAAGGAATACAAACTTGAGGGCTCCACATTGGCTTGAAATTCTGGCTTCGCTCCACTGTGACTGCATTAAATACAAAAGTCAACTTGACAGAAAAGCTGTGATCAAACTGCAGCACACACTGTTGTGAAGGTTGATAGGTTCTTGATTAGTCAAGGTGTCAAATATTACGAGGAGAAAGGGACTGAGAAGGATGATAAATCAACCATTCATTCATTCATTCATCAGGCAGATCAGCCTCAATGGGCCAAATAGCCTAATTCTTCTTCTATGTCTTATGGTCACACAAAAATGTTTCCTGTTTAGTCCGGTTTTTTTTAAACATTTGGGTAAACAGTTCTGATTATTTACATTAAGATTCCTTGACATAATTCACAGGACAAATTTTGGAAAAATATTAAAATTATTGATATTTGCTTTGGGGTGACAGAAGTCCAGCAACATGAACAACCAATTGTACAAAGAGATGCCTTCTTTTTGAAAAGATACAGCAAGATACGATAAATACGTTTAGTACAACTTGATTCTATTGCTAGTGGTTGAAGAAAACACTGCAACAACTCAGAATTAAGATGCTAAATGAACAGTAGAAGTCAGAGACGTGGAGAGCAAATTATACTGGGGCAATTCCCACAGGAATGATTATCCCTATCATGTTCTAGCAAAGCCAAATTTGTTTCAATATTGTATTCATACGAATTTATATTGGCTTTGCTTCTGACAAAGATAGGATGGCAAGTACAACGCACATACAGAAGAGTGTTTATTTCACTCTGTCCTTTATGAAATATATGGTATATTTTTTCGAAAATCACCCCTTTTATTCATTTTGATAATTAAACGGATGGTCACACATGCGTGACAATATGTGACATTTGGCAAGTAGATACCCGCACTCTTCATATCCACCTCTGTAATAACCTGCCTTACCCATCTCCCAAATTCTACCAAAACTCATCATAGTGTAAAACACACAAAAAGATAACGGCAAACTCCTGACTCTATCAAAGATGCTGCCTGGTTTGCTGAATATTTCCAGTTGCCTTTTGCTGCAGTGAGTGGGTGCTCGATTGCTGAAGGTACTGCAGAGGGTGCAAGGGATTACGCGCCTGGGGGAACCATCACCTCCCCTATTCATTTATTGCCTAGCGGACGCTACAAGATAAAGGTGTTTATCACGCTTCCTATTCTGGGAGTAGATGCAGATCTATACTGTGTGGCTCCAGAGCGGATTCCCCTTCAACAGTCCCTGACTGGAAACGCCAAGTGCCTACCCGCTGTCTATCCCTCCCCGCTCCACACTGTGCAACTCACTCAGCCTTGGCTGCGACATGTAGTCCCGGCTGACGGCCTGAACGTGCTCCCGAGAGGCCAAAGGCGACCCTTGGGCCATCATGTCGCCCACGGCTCCATTCACCATCCGACCGACAGCTTTCAACGCCATTTTGTCCCTTGCCCCAGGAACCGCACACCGCGCATGCTCCCTTGTCTTACGTCCTCCCGGGCCACCCCCCCCACGCCAACCTGCCGCGACGACAGAGCCGAGTACGCCTGCAATCGCTAGTGCGCATGTGCAGTCTGCTTTCCCAGGTGCTGAAAACTTGCCCAGACCACATTGGTCTATGAATGCAGATACAGACAGGGACTGATGCCCTGCAGGAAACGCACCGACAGTAGTTGTCTTAGATTTCTTCACTGTAGAGCACAGCATTTTATTGTAGACAGTGTACCTGGAAATAAGATTCCGAAACTATTGCGATGAATGATTTTTTTAATCTCAAATGTTAATCCTATTTCCCTTTCCCCAGATGGTTACTGATCTGAGGGCTTCAGGCATTTTTCTGTTTCTATTTCAGATTACTAACGTATTTTTTTAAAATTTCTCATAGAATTATGAAATGAAAAATAATTTAAGATATATTTGATTCAGTAATGTCTTTAAGAAAGAGAATCTGTCCCGTTACCCAATCTTTCCATCTGTGACCTGAAACACAAAGATATCGTGAATTCTTAACTGCTCACCGAAATGGCTTTGCGCAGATTGGGTGTACAATAAATACTGCCCTCAACAGCCTTTCCTGAGAAAATTTAGTTAAGGTGAAAAGATGCCTGAGCTAAGCACAATGTGCTGTAGATGGATTATAATCCAATAATTTAAAATAACCTGTTTTCACAAAAATTACACTGCTCTTTTTCCTAAAACCCATTTAACCTGCTGCTCTGAAGTATATATTTCATATATAATGATAGGCCATTTGGTTGTTTGAATTCAATTTATTTCAACTTTTAACTAGCACCAACAACCTTATATACAAGTAAAGCAGTTTTTGTTACAGTTCTATGCTCTTGTCATTTATTATTCTCCACTGAAAATGATATTCATATTTCTTATTTGATTTTTCATCAACTTATTTTAAAATTCATTTGAAATATGGTACAACAGAATAAAATAAAGATTAAAGATTAAAACTAGCTTTATTTGTCACATGTATGTATAGAACATCAAAACATTGAAACATGCAGTTAAATGGATTTTTTTTTTGCTTCTGATGATTAAGTTGGGGAGCAGCCACGAGTGTTGACATGTTTCTTGTGCCAATGCCCACAACTTACCATACTCCCTGTATATCTTTGGAATATGGTGGGGTGGGGAGAGGGAAGCATCAGGAGGAAACCCAGGTGGTCACCAGGAGAACAAACAGAAGCAGGAATCAAAATCCAATCGGTGATCCTTGACTCTGTAATGTAGTGTTCCCAAATTATGTTGAGCAATCCCCTTTTCAGGGGAGTTACTAGAGATTCATAAGGTTTTAATGCTATCACAAAGTAAGTTAGAAGGCTCATTAAAATGAAATAAAAGCATAAGAAATAGAAGCAGGATTATGCCTCTCGGTCCCTTGAATCTGCTTTATCATTTAGCAAGACCAAAGTTAATCCTTTCTCTCAGTTACCATTTCCTATTATCCCTTGATTATATTAATAGCCACTAATCTATCTCTATGCACACGATATCTGAAAGACAATCTGCAAAACTTTGCATTAGAATCAATTTTTAAAGTTACTGAAAAACAAAAACAAAATGGCAACTCCGCAAAAAAAAAAATTGCAGTTAATTAATAATCAAAACTTTGCTCTTACAGTGGCTCTGGACTAACTGCATTAAAGCAATATATGGCCATGAGATGGCAGCAACAACTGTGGTTGCCTATATTTATGCTGTTAAAGAAAATTATAAAGTGGATTTACACAAAGAGCATACTTGTTTAACTATATTACAACGTTTTAGTAATGTTGCAGTCAGTAATGTTATTCATTTGCAAACATTCCACTTCTGTCACTTCTAAATTTAATGCACATCTAGATTGCCATGTAACAGCTGTTAATTTTGCAAGGCAGTGGAAACATTTTTGAAATTGTTCATTAATTTTGTCATGTTGCAACACAGCAAGGTTCTGGATGTCACATAATTATACATTATAGAGCACTGTCTCTTCAAGTTTTCCAGTTTACAGATTTCTTTCTCCAGAATCAGAATCAGGTTTATTATCACCAGCACGTGACATGAAATTTGTTAACTTAGCAGCAGCAGTTCAATGCAATACATAATATAGAAGAAAAAATATAAAATAATAATAATAAATAAATCTTATTCCATATACTTTATACAGCATATGTATATTAAATAGATTAAAAATCATGCAAAAACAGAAATACTATGTATTTAAAAAAGTGAGGTATTGTACAAGGGTTCAATGTCCATTTAGGAATCAGATGGCAGAGGAGAAGAAGCTGTTCCTGAATCACTGAGTGTGTGCCTTCAGGCTTCTGTATCTCCTACCTGATGGTAACAGTGAAAAAAGGGCATGTCCTGGGTGCTGGAGGTCCTTAATAATGGACGCTGCCTTTCTGAGACACTGATCCCTGAAGATATCCTGGGTACTTTGTAGGCCAGTATCCAAGATGGAGCTGACTAAATTTACAGTCCTCCGAAGCTCTTTCAGTCCTGTGCAGTAGCACCCCCCACCCCATACCAGACAGTGATACAGCCTGTCAGAATGCTCTCCATGGTACATCTGTAGGTTATTGAGTGTATTTGTTGACATGTCAAATCTTTCCAAACTCCTAATGAAGTACAGCCGCTGTCTTGCCTTCTTTATAACTCCATTGATATGTTGGGACCAGGTTAGATCCTCAGGGATCTTGATACCCAGGAACTTGAAACTGCTCACTCTCTCCACTTCTGATTCCTCTCTGAGGATTGGTATGTGTTTCTTCATCTTACCTTTCCGAAAGTCCACAATCAGCTCTTTCATCTTACTGACGTTGAGTGCCAGGCTGTTGCTGCGGCACCACTCCGCTAGTTGGCATATCTCACTCCTGTACGCCCTCTCGTCACCACCTGAGATTCTACCAACAATGGTTGTATTGTCAACAAATTTATAAATGATATTTGAGCTATGCCTAGCCACACAGTTATGGGTATGGAGAGAGTAGAGCAGTGGGCTAAGCACACACCCCTGAGGTGTGCCAGTGTTGATCGTCAGCGAGGAGGATATGTTATCACCAATCCACACATATTGTGGTCTTCTGGTTAGGAAGTTGAGGATCCAATTGCAGAGAGAGGTACAGAGGCCCAGGTTCTGCAACTTCTCAATCAGTACTGTGGGAATGATGATATTGACTGCTGAGCTATAGTTGATGAACAGCATCCTGACATAGGTGTTTGTGTTAACCAGGTGATCTAAAACTGTGTGGAGAGCCATTGAGATTGCATTTGTCATCAACCTATTGTGACGATAGGCAAATTGCAATGGGTCCAGGTCCTTGCTAAGGCAGGAGTTCAGTCTAGTCATGACCAACCTCTCAAATCATTTCATCACTGTTGATGTGAGTGCTACCGGGTGATAGTCATCAAGGCAGCCCACATTATTCTTCTTAGGCACTGGTATAATTGTTGCCTTTTTGAAACAAGTGAGAACTTCCATCCATCGCAGTGAGAGGTTGAAAATGTCCTGGAATACTCCCGCTAGTTGGTTGGCACAGGTTTTCAGAGCCTTCCCAGGTACTCCATTGAGACCTTTTTGTGTTCACTCTCTTAAAGACAGCCTAACTTCGGCCTCTGAGACAGAGATCACAGAGTCATCAGGTGCAGCAGGGATCTTCACAGCTGTAGTTGTGTTCTCCCTTTCAAAGCGTGCATAGAAGGCATTGAGTTCATCTGGTAGTGAAGCATCACTGCCATTTATGCTATTGGGTTTCGCTTTGTAGGAAATAATGTCTTGCAAGCCCTGCCAGAGTTGTTGTGCATCTGATGACACATAGAAATATAGAAAACCTACAGCACAATACAGGCCCTTCGGCCCTCAAAGCTGTGCCAAACATATCCCTACCTTAGAACTACCTACCTCCAACCTCGTTTGAAATCGTCTCTTCACACTTGAAATAGCCCTCCACAGATTACATCTGGTTTTCTGCTACAGGCTTGGGTTGCCAGACTTGAATACCACAGATCTAGCCTTCAGCAGAAGATGGTTCATCCATGGCCTTTGGTTTGGGAATGTACGGTAAGTCTTTGTAGGCACACATTCATCCACACAGGTTTTCATGAAGGCGGTAACAATTGCAGCATTCTCATCCAGGTTCGAAGATGAATCCCTGAATACAGTCCAGTACACCGATTCAAAGCAGTCCTGTAGGCGCTTCTGTGCTTCCCTTGTCCATACCTTCTTGTCCTCACTACTGGTGCTTTGTCACATGGTGCGAGCAGAATCATCTGCAGCTTCATGTGAAAAAGACTAAGGATCTGGTGGTGGACCTGAGGAGGGCTAAGGCACTGGTGACCCCTCTTTCCATCCAAGGGGTCAGTGTGGACATGGTGGAGGATTACGGATACCTGGGGATACAAATTGACAATAAACTGGACTGGTCAAAGAACTGAGGCTGTCTACAAGAAGGGTCAGAGCCATCTCTATTTCCTGAGGAGACTGTGGTCCTTTAAAATCTGCCAGACTATGCTGAGGATGGTCTACGAGTCTGTGGTGGCCAGTGCTATCATGTTTGCTGTTGTGTGCTGGGGCAGCAGGCTGAGGGTAGCAGACACCAACAGAATCAACAAACTCATTCGTAAGGCCAGTGATGTTGTTGGGGTGGAACTGGACTCTCTGACGGTGGTGTCTGAAAAGAGGATGCTGTCCAAGTTGCATGCCATCTTGGACAATGACTCCCATCCACTCCATAATGTACTGGTTAGGCACAGGAGTACATTCAGCCAGAGACTCATTCCACCAAGATGTAACACTGAGCGTCATAGGAAGTCATTCCTGCCTGTGGCCATCAAACTTTACAACTCCTCCCTTGGAGTGTCAGACACCCTGAGCCAATAGGCTGGTCCTGGACATTTCCACTTGGCATAATTAACTTATTATTATTTATTTATGGTTTTATATTGCTATATTTCTACACTATTCTTGGTTGGGTAAGGAGCCAGGACACCTCCTTGGAGCGCAGGGCCGGGATGCTTGCTAAGGATACCTGTCAAAGAAAACTGCCAAGGATTCAGATGGGGACAATCCAGCACAAGACGAGGAATCTCCAACACCGGGCTGTGCAAGGTACATGGACAGGCATGGGTTGCAGGCAAGGCTTCAGAAGAGAAGGAAAAGAAGGGAACAGTCCAGCCACCTGAAGCTGAATCCTGAAGCTATTTATGGAGCCAGCCCAAAACAAGAATCAGGTGCCTCAATTAAGGCACCCAATGGAACCAGGGAAAACAGGAAAACCTGGAATAAGGATCGATAAGGGATAAACCTGGGATAAGGAAACCTGGAACCGGAATACAGACTTCACGGACCGGACCATAACATTCACAAGTGATGGAGTTCTCAAAGGTCTGGAAACCAAATTTATTGAGAATGCTAAGACATTCAGAAAGTAAATTAGGAAGAGGATATTAGGAGGTCGCAGAAGAACATAGGTAGTTAACTGAGTGGACAAAGAGCTGAGTATACTGTGAGAAAATGTGGAATTCTTTTTGGCAGGAAAAAAATATAAAGCATGTCAGTTTTCAGCGCTTTGAGATCAGTATTAGGTAATGGTTTATTGTTTTCACATTACCAAGATACAGGGGGAAAAAACTTGTTGCTTGTGTACAAACCAGGCAGTGTCCTGTGCATTACTCACAGAAGATTAGTTTGTAAAGACAGCAAGTAATTAGGAAAGCTGGATGAATTAAGTTTGAATTTAGGTAGGTTTCATTTCAATTATATGGGGCATTAGTGAAACTATTTTTTAAGTACTGTCGACTATACTTGTCTCCTTATTTAAGAGAAGATGTTAATGTACTGGAAGCAGTTCAGAAAAGGTTTAGTAGAATATTTGTTATGGATGAATTGCTTTATTAGTAAAATTTGTAGAGGCCAGGCTTCTCTCTGCTGGAATTCAAAGAAGGGAAAGTTGACTTGATAGAGCCTGAGGGATCTTGATGGGCTGGGTGTTTAGAAGTGAGAGAATCTGGAAACTGGAGTCAGTATTTAAAAATAAGCACTCACACTTCTTAAGTGAAGGAAAAACTTTTCTCTTCAAGGGTCTTTAATCTTTAGAACTCTCCTTCCGATGAAAGTGGAAGCAGAGCCTTTGACCATTTCTAAGGCAGAGGGAGGTTTATTACTGATAGGCGAGGGCCAAAACATTAATGGGGGGGTAAGTGGAAATGCAAAGTTGAAGTTACCACCAGATAAGTCATGATTATGTGGCCAAGTGGCCACCCCAGCTCCAGACTGGTATGTTAGTAGGTAAGCAACTGGGAGCTCCCAGAATGCACAACACAAGCTGCAACCTATCAGCTCTGAAAGCAGTGACCAGAACAGTAGGGTGACGATGGGAAGACTGCAACCTGCAAGGTTTGAGTATGGTTAAGGACTGACTCTGTGGTAAGTCAGTAAGATGAGTATCAGGTACAAAAAGAGAAGATATATCCAGGAAACAGTTTTCTCCAAGAGATCCGGGTGAGCAAAATGAATAGGAAATTGAACAGTGAGGTTTTGAAGTCATTTTCATCCAGAGAGGATTAAATGCTTTTAGCTCATTGTCAATTGTTCCTGCTCGGCTCTGCGGCACGTGCTGAAGAGTTTGTTTTATCAAGTCAAGTCACTTTTTATTGTCATTTTGATCGTAACTGCTGGTACAGTACACAGTAAAAACGAGACAACGTTTTTCAGGACCATGGTGCTACATGAAACAGTACAAAAACTACACTGAACAACATGAAACAACACAAAAACTACACTAGACTACAGACCTACCCAGGACTGCATAAAGTGCACAAAACAGTGCAGGCATTACAATAAATAATAAACAAGACAATAGGCACAGTAGAGGGTAATAAGTTGGTGTCAGCTCATACTCTAGGTATTGAGGAGTCTGATGGCTTGGGGGAAGAAACTGTTACGTAGTCTGGTTGTGAGAGCCTGAATGCTTCGGAGCCTTTTCCCAGATGGCAGGAGGGAGAAGAGATTGTATGAGGGGTGCATGGGGTCCTTCATAATGCTGTTTCCTTTGAGGATGCAGCGTTTAGTGTAAATGTCCGTGATGGCGGGAAGAGAGACCCCGATAATCATCTCAGCTGACCTCACTATCCGCTGCAGGGTCTTGCGATCCGAGGTGGTGCAATTTCCGAACCAGGCAGTGATGCAGCTGCTCAGGATGCTCTACAATACAACCCCTGTAGAATGTGATGAGGATGGGGGGTGGGAGATGGACTTTCCTTCAGCCTGATCTGCTGAAGATTTCAAAGTTTGCCACTAGGGTTCCTTGTTTTAGATTGTTTCATTAGGAACAATCCCTTCCCCACTCATCTTATATACTTCAGCCATGGTTCTCTAACTCTTCTGAACTCTAGGGGGTACATCACAACAAAAGGCTGGAGGAACTCAGTAGCTCAGGCAGCGTCGATGGTGGGAAATGAACAGTCAACGTTTCGGTACAAGGCCCTTTAACGGGACGGGAAGAGACGATGGCAAGAGGAGGAGGAGGGGAAGGGATGTCCTGGAATAGAAGGCCTCATTCTGAGAACTGATACAATGGAGACAGAGATACTGTGAGGAGGGAATAGCATCCCAGCAAGGTTTCCTCTCCACTATCATCCATGGAGCCTTCACCCATATCTCCTCCATTTTTGAACACATCTGCGCTCACCCCATTCCACCACCCCCTCCCAGATGTAACGGGGATAGGGTTTCCCTTGTCCTCACCTACAAACCTACCAGCATCCATATCCAACACACTTTCCAGCACCACGTTCTCTGCAACTTCCCTGCGCACTCACCCCTGCCCAGTGATCACTTCCCACACACTTGTCTTGCAACTGTGCAAAGCGTCAAGTCCACCTGACCCTTCCCCTCTTCCCTCAACACCCTTCCAGGTGAGACCCCACTTCATACGTCAATCCTTTGGTGTCACTTATTATATTCGGTGCTTGTAGTGTATCCTCATCTAAATCAGTGAGACCCCGATGCAGATGGGGTGGGGGGTGGTCACTTCTTCGACTCTGCCTGCTGCAACATCCAGGATCCTCCAGTGACCAACCATTCTAATTCCACTTTCCATTCCCACACTGACATGGCCACCCACAGCAGCCTCTACTGCCAGGTTGAGGCCCGGCACAGATTAACGATGCAGCACCTCATATTTAGTTCTTGGTAGACTCCAGCCTGACAACAACAGCAATGGTTTCCATAATGTCCAGTGGACACACCCCTCCATTCTCCTATCCCCCACCTTTGATTTCTCTTATCCCTCTGATCCCATTACCCCTTCCTCACCTTCACAACCTGCCCATCACCCACACCTTTCCCCTTCTGGTTCCCCACCTTCTTCCCTTTATTCCTCTCCTGTCAGAGTCTTTCTTCAGCCCTTTGTCCCTTCCACCTATCATCTGCCAGCTTCTCTCATCGTTCCCATTCCTCGCCCTTCCCCACCTACCTACCTACCCCTTCTCACTTGTATCCACCTATCACCTGCCAACTTGTGCTCCTCTCCCTGCCCCCCCCCACCTTTTTACTCAGGCTTCTGCCCTCTTCCTTTCCAGATCGGATGGAGGATCTCAGTCTGTGCATTTCCCTCCACAGATGCTGCCTGACCTGCTGAGTTCCTCCAGCATTTTGTTTCTGTTGCTCCAGATTTCCAGCATCAGCAGTCTCTCCTGTGTTCCTAGCCTATCCAGGTCAAAGGAAGGGATGGGAATGGGACTTAAAAGATTACGGAAAACCAGACAGAGGAATTGGTGAAAGAACAATGTTACAATATACCGAGAGAGAATAACTGAAAACTGGAGTTGCAGACAGTAAGAAGGTACCTCACATAGTTTATCTTGAGATAGAAGATATAATGTCATGTGAAATTATTGAAAGAGGATGTAAGGAGAGACTATAAACACTGAGGAACTCTTGACAGGAGAGGACGGTAGACCAGGGAATAAAGAGAGAAAGGTGGGGAACCAGAAGGAGAAAGCGGTGGCTGATGGGCAGATCATGAAGTACAGCACAGAAACAGGACCTTCGGCCCATCTAGCCCATGCCAAAACCATTTAACCTGCCTTCTCCCACCGACCTACACCATGACCACAGTCCTCCATATCCCTACTGTCCAAGTACCTTATCCAAACTTCTCTTAAATGTTGAAATTGGGCTCACATGCACCACTTGTGCTGGAAGCTCTTCCACATTCTCTCGACCCTCTGAGTGAAGTTTCCCCTCATGTCCTCCTTAAACTTCTCACCTTCACCCAAAACCACCTGGTTTCCTTGGCTGCGTGAGTCTAGGGAATACACACTCCGGGCCCAACAAACCCGTGAGATTGAGACAGCTCTCCCACCCCAAACTGCAGTTTGTGTGGATGCCGTGTAATCCACTACCCTGTTACAACACAGCACCAAAAAATAACAGACAGCACACTGCGGACGATTGAAGGAATGATATTTATGAATCTTAACTAAAGGGTTAGTACAGATAAGGAAAAAAAAACAAAAGGGGCAGTCAAATGTGCACAAGTTGGAGCTCATCTCTTCCGAAGGTCATACATATTCACCCATCCTCAGTGAACCCCAGCACTTTGCTCCAGCGAATCACGGTCCCCCACCAGGTCGAATCCTACGACTGGTTCTCTCTAGCGTCTTCACCCTTCATCTCCCGCTGAACAAAGGACCCGGCTCATACTGGTGTCAGGCACACAGCACGAAAACACATTCCCTCTATGGACGGCTCACATCCCAAAGCAGCTGACTCTCCACTACATAGGGCATAGCCGCCCAGCGGTCAGCCAATCTATGCTTCCCAGGTAGCCCCCAATTCTCTAACCATAACCAAACACTGCCTCCAGCGGTGAAACCTTTCCTAGGGTATTAAACTCCCCCCCCACCCAAAATTAGTCATGTCCTCATGGTGGAGAGATTTGTCACCCCTTCTTACAAAGTACAAAGTCCAACCCAGTGTAAATGGCAGTGACATATCTCACCAAGGGGTAAGTGCCACACTCTGTTCCAGGTACGACATAGACTAGTCTGTCTGGGGGTTTCTTGACTCTTTGAGCCCTCCTTACCCGATCATCTACTTCTTCAGCTTCAGACGCTTCCTGTCTGCCTGGGGAGGCCCCTCCCTGTCCATTACTCGTGCCTCCTGACAACTCAGGTCCCCTTGTCACTTGCCTGAGCTCACTCTCGTGCCCAGTTACTTTAGAGTCCAGCCTTCCGTCATTGTCTAACCACTAACCTGCCTGCCCTCTGCTAGTTCCCCCCCATTTCACCTGCCTCAGCGTGAGAAGGGTTGGGAATCTCTTCATCAGTTACTGGGGAGTTTGCGAAGGACAGCATATACCACACCCCCATTTCCTCATCCTCCGAGTCTGTATCACATTCACATTCCAATCCTTCCTGCTGCTTGTCCTTCAGTTCCCCCACGTCACCGTGGAGTCCTCTCACTAGGTGTATGGTCCAGGTCAAGCTCTGGGTCAACAGGTATCTCTTGTCCCAGAGGTAAGTGGTAGTTCTGATGGAGAATCTTGACAGATCCTTTCCCATCATTTGGTTTCACCTGGAAAACTGGTACGGTTGACATCTGACTCTCCACTATATACGGTGTAGCTACCCAACAGTCAGCCAGCTTGTGCTTCCCAGGTAGCCCCAAATTATTTATGAGGACTTGGTCTCCAGGCATTAGTTGGGAGGACCTGACCTCTGATTTCCTTGATTCTGCTTGGTAATCGAGACCTCGGCTAGTTCATAAGCCTTTTTGCGGCTCCCTTCTCATATCAGACACATACTTCAGTTAAGTCTTCTGTCATAGATCTTCCCCACCAGTCCCAAATCAGAGGTCAACGGGCAACCTCACTTCACACCCAAACATCAGGTAATACGGCGAGTACCCAGAAGCTTCATTCTGTGTACAGTTGTAGCAATGGACTAGATTGTCCGACTTGTTGACTCCACTAGTTCTTTTTACTGATCTCCAAGGTTCCAAGCATGTCTAGCAAAGTCCGATTGAACCTCTTGGACTGGGGATCACCTCAACTTCTCGACTCCAAGCATGCTCAGTAACACATGTATGAGCCAACTCTCGAAATCCCGGCCCTGATCGCTATGTACCCACCTCTGGAGGCCATAATAAATTAAATACTTCTCCCATAACATTTTGGCCAGGGTGGACACCCTCTGTTCCTTAGTAGGGAAGGCTTGAGCATATCTGGTGTAGTAATCTGTAATAAGAACGACATTCGCCACGGTGCTGGCATCGGGCTCTATTGATAGGAAATCCATACACACCAGATCTAATGACCCGCACTGTCGCAGGCAACATCTTCCACCGTATACGTCGAATGCACGACTCCGGCTTCATTCAGGGCCAGTAGAACTGATCTCTGAGCAATCCATAGGTCTTGTCAGCCCCCAAATGACTGGAATCTTCATGAAGCAACTTCATCACAATCCTCCGATACTCCTCAGGCAGAACCAGCTGTGAATGCTGAGGCTTGCCTGGAGGCGACGTGACCCAGTATATAATCTGGTTACCCAACTCCAGTCTGGGCCATTCTCTCAGTAGTAGAGTGTTTCATCTTGTCCGCTTGGGCCGTGCCCCCTTCCGCGACCGCTGACCAAGTGGGGCCTATGCACGGGTCATCTCGCTGAGCGGCTGCCACTTCCTGAGGACTCAATTCCGGCAGCTGGTTTGTCTTCAGAGCAGCCAGGTTGCAGTGAGCCTGCGCAATGCACCATCAGAAGCTTCCAAATGATCAACCGCGATCTTGCCCTTGCCTTTCCCCTGCCTTCCCCAAGATGGAAATCTGGCACAAGGCTCTCACTCCTGGGGCAGGAACGCCCTCCCACTCTCCGTCGCTGTCCAGTCCTTCATGTGCACGTCGGGACAACGCATCCGCATCAACGTTCCAGCTGCCCGACCAGTACTTCAGGCTGAAATCATAGGCAGACGACTCCACCGACAACCGATGGCCTGTGGCATCCAATTTCGCCAAGGTCAGGATATAAGTTAGTGAGTTGTTGTCCATCCTCACCTTGAGCTTGGCACTTAGCTTATCCACCGCAGTCCACTTCAATGCCAGGAACTCCAACTTGTGCATGGAGTAGTTTCGTTCAGAGGGTGACAGGCTCTGGCTGACAAAAGTAACAGGCCTCAACCCAGTGCCCTGATCCCGATATGAAATGCCCCCTAAGCACTCTCTGCACTCAACGTTAACCTGTATCCAGTACATATGGCTATCGGGGGTCTGCAAAAGCCAGCACAGGCGCTTTCGTCAACAGCTCCTTCAGCGACTGAAATGCCTCTTCACATTTCACATCCCATCTGACTCCAAAAGGCTCCGAAGGGCTAAGATAATCTTTACCATCCTCGCCTTTCGTCCTTCCTTTCTTCCACAAGGGAGGGTAACCGCACAGAAGCTGATTTAAAGAGTGACTCACTTTCGCATAGTCCTTCATGAATCTCCAATGGTAACTACAGAATCCAAGGAATGAGCGCAAAGTGCTTACAGTCCATGGCCTTGGCCATGTGGTCACTACCTCTATCTTAGACGGATCCGTAGCTACCCCATTCTATGAGACTATGTGCCCAACACAGTTGATAAACGTCTTGCAGAACTGGCATTTGTCCAGGGAAAGTTTTAACCCTTCAGCTTTCAGGCGGCCCAGCACCTTCAGTAGCCTCACTTTATGTTCCTCCAAAGTGGATCCAGACACTATGAGGTCATCCAGATACACCAATTCCTCAAGCAAGTTCATATCCCCACCGTCTTCTCCATGACCAGCTGGAAAGTCGCAGGGGCTCCCGATATACCCTGGGGCCTTTCGAACTGGAAGAAACCCAGGGGACATATAAATTCCATTCTCTCTTTGTCCGCCTTACTCACAAGGATCTGGTAATATCCACTCCTCAAGTCCAGCACACTGAACCACTTCACACCACTCAGACAGGCCAGCGCATCTTCAATCCTCAGGACCATACACTGGTCAGGGATTGTACAGAGTCCACACACATCCTTACCTTCCCACTCTTCTGCCCTCAATACTTTGATTTATGTGTCAAAAGCTCTCTTTATGACCCTTTCAACGAACTATGGACATGTATTCCCAGATCATTTTGTCCCTTTGTCTGTGAATGAGGTAGGGAACCAGGAGGAAGAAGGTGTGGGTGATGGGCCGGTCTTGGAGGAAGGATCATTGCCCCAAATGTTGACTGTTTTTCTCTTTCCACAGATGCTGCTTGACTCAATGAGTTCTTCCAGCATTTTTGTCTTTGTTCAGTAAAGGAACAGGCCCTTCAGCCCACAATGTCTGCACTAACATGATGCCAAATCTCTTCTGCCTGCACATGATCTGTATCCACCCCCCCCATTCCCTGTCTATTCATGTGTCTATCTAACAGCCTCCTAAAGTCTACTACCATATCTGCTTCCGTCACTTCCGCCACTCTCCCCGAGCCCATCCAGGCACCCACCACTCTGTGTAAAAAAAACTTTGCTCTGCACATCTGATTTAACTTTTCCCCCTTCACTGGTAATGCATGCCATCTAGTACTTGCTATTTCTATACTCTGAGGACAAAGATTCCAAGCCTCTCATAATTTTGTGAACTTTGATCGAGCCTCCCCTCAGCCCAAGCTTCAGAGAAAATAACCCAAGTTTGTCCAACCTCTCCCTCAGTGTCCTGGTAAAATCCCTTGTTCCAAATCTTTCCTATAACAATTATTTCATTCTCCTTTACACTTGTGTACTGCAAATAACATTAGGCAATCTCTAATCTTGAATCTTAATAGGGCAACTGGAATTGTAGACAGTATTTCCAATGTGGTCTGACCAGATTTTTAATCCTGTAGCTGTGACATGTCTTCATTACTTTTAGATTCGATGCCCCTACCAATGAAGGCACGGATGTCATATGCCTTCTCTACCATTCAATTTGCATGGCTACTTTAATTGAGCTATGGACTTGGACCTCTGTACATCAGAGCTGCTAAGAGCCCTGCTGTTAGCTGCATATTTTCCCCTTGCACTAGACCTTCCAAGGTGCAATACCTCATACTCACTCAGATTTCTGTTCTGACCGAGATAGTGGCAGTCAGACGCTGAGCGGACAGAGCAGACACCTCCTCATTAATGAACGGAATCCCCTCTAACAGTAGCCAAGAGCAACGGATAGAAACACCACAATGTCTTTTTTCAGCTTTTAAAGATTAGGAAGTAGTCTGTATGTAGAAGAAAATTGTCGTACCTTTCGGTCTAATTCTATTGAGGCAGCATGGTAGTATAGTGGTTAACGTAACGCTATTGCGGCAACCTGGGTTTAGTTTCCACCGCTGTCGGTAAGGAGTTTGTATGTTCTCCTTGTGACCATGTGGATTTCCTCCGGGTGCTCCAGTTTCCTCCCACATTCCAAGGATGTACAGGTTAGTGGGTTAATTGGACATGGGCATAATCGGCCAGAAGAGCCTGTAACCGTGCTGTATCCCTAAATAAATAAAATTTTAAAATAGAAGTGGTCTGGGTATTTGTTGTAATACCCTGGTAGATAGTTCAAAATTTCCACCTGCCTTGAGTAACCACCTCAGGTTACTGAGGTAGCCTGGTTTCCTTGGCTACATAAGTCTAGGGAAGACACTCTCAAACCTGTGAGATTGAGACAGCGTGATTCCACCCCGGTTTGTGTGGATGATGTGCAATCTGCTACCCTGTTACAATTCAGTGTCAAAAAATAACAGACAGCACACTGCCTACGATTAAAAGAATTATATTTATGAATCTTAACTGAACTAAAGGGTCAGTAAAGAATAACAGAAAGAAAAGGGCCCATTCTAATTAAACAGTCAAAGGTGCTCGGCTTGCAGCTCATCTTGAACTTCTCTGTGACTCACGCGCTGGGTCCTCGGTCGACGTGAACGCACACACGACCTTACAAACGTTGCTCGCAGTCCATCTTGAACAAACGGGTCTCCCACCGGACCGTATGCTACCACCGGCTCTCCCCAGCATCTTCACTTTTCATCTCCCGACAAACAAAAGCCCCAAGCACAACCTTAGTGTCCCTCACCAGAGAGACCACCCCCTAATCTGACCATCCTAATTGGATGGCAGACACTTCTCCTCATCTCTTACCTTCAAGGATAACCCAAACAAGCTGCTCTTACCGAACTGCCAAAATGAAATACATACAGCATAACAGTAACCATATGAAGCAGGGTGTCACATTACCATCACACATCCATGATCAACTGTGTTGTTACCTCCTTTATTCCACAATTCATACTAAATCAAATCTAATTCAATAGTTCAATTGTTCCATTTAATATCAGAGAACATATACAACGTACAACCTGAAATTCTTACTCTCCGCAGACTTCCTTGAAACAGAAGAAAAAGCCCCCCAAAGAAAGAATGACAAAAAGTCACTAGAACCCCAAAGCCCCCTGCCCCCTCCCACACACAAATAGCAGCTGGCAATATCAACCCTGCCCTCCCCCACGTATTCTAGCAGAAAGCATCAGCATAACTGTCTGAATTAAAAAGAATATACAGTAAGTTATCAAAAATTCTCTATTTTGGAAGTTGCAGTTTTCAAATAATCAGTGGAAGATCGGAAGTTATAAGGTAAATAGGTTTGAACACAGGTTATGTTGTTGAGCAAAGTAATTACATCAATGTTAAACTTCCCTTGTTCTGCTCAAAGGACAGCTCGCACCTGACTCATTTCCTCTTGCAATGACGCAGTGAAGATTGGACTTTTTGACTACGTTTGTTTGGAATCCTTAATTGTAATCTACTCATAAAGACACAGCTCTTTACTGATCTTTTCATACCCATCTGCTGTTGAAATAGCAGAGACCATAAACTGGAGCTGACATCATCCGACAAACCTTCAGAGCACTGCGTAGAGTGGAGCTGGTGAGTGCAGGACTATTAAGTGACACTGTTTTGCTAGTTAAATGTGAAAAGGTAAAAAATTTCTTAAAAATATGATTCAAATGGCAACATTTAAATCGGATTTTATCAGAGTGAATTATTGCAGTTGGGAAAATACATTCCGAAAGAGTGATAGAAGCAGATTCTAAAATAACTTTGAAAAGAATTAGTTTATATAGATGGAAGGAAAAATTAGGGATTTGGAGAAAGACTGGAAAACAAATAGTTATTTTATGGTACAATGAGCCGAACTTCAGTAGCCCTGTGTAATAACATTCTATCACTATCTTAGCCTCTGTTTTAGACTGTAACTCTGTAAGAGGTGATAAACATTTACTCCGAGAATATGATTTTCCTTAGCGAGGATGTTTCATGTTCGCTAATATTTCAGTACTCTATTTCCTCAGGCTGCTACCCTTTTATTCTCATTTCCAGTTTATCTCTTGCTTTAGCCACGTCTGTTCCACACAGAACAAGTGAAACCGATTTCCATAAACTTCTAATGCCCATCTAGTAAGGTAAACGTCCTTAAATCCTGAGCACTTTATACCGTGGATTCTTCAGCAACAGTCTGAAGGTATAATTACCTTATAATTAGATCAATGTTTTGCAAAAGAAAAGCATTTCAGGATGTATATTGTATACATTTTTCTGATATTAAATTGAACCTTTGAACCTTGTCACCAAGATCAGGTGGCATTAAAGTCCTCCTCACAAGCCAGCTACAAATACTAGATTAGGAAAAAACTGTTCTATGAACTAATCAAGTGATAACCTGACCCAGTCACGCCTACAGCACCATACCTTACGACCAACTCCTGGCCAGTGATCATTAATGGAGAATGTGTGGAGCAGGTTAAGACCTACAAGTATCTGGGAGTACAGTTAGACGAGAAGCTAGACTGGACTGCCAACACAGATGCCTTGTGCAGGAAGGCACAGAGTCGACTGTACTTCCTTAGAAGGTTGGCGTCATTCAATGTCTGTAGTGAGATGCTGAAGGTGTTCTATAGGTCAGTTGTGGAGAGCGCCCTCTTCTTTGTGGTGGCATGTTGGGGAGGAAGCATTAAGAAGAGGGACGCCTCACGTCTTAATAAGCTGGTAAGGAAGGCGGGCTCTGTCGTGGGCAAAGTACTGGAGAGTTTAACATCGGTAGCTGAGCGAAGGGCGCTGAGTAGGCTACGGTCAATTATGGAAAACTCTGAACATCCTCTACATAGCACCATCCAGAGACAGAGAAGCAGTTTCAGCGACAGGTTACTATCGATGCAATGCTCCTCAGACAGGATGAAGAGGTCAATACTCCCCAATGCCATTAGGCTTTACAATTCAACCACCAGGACTTAAGAACTTTTTAAAAGCTATTATTAATGCTTTTTGAGATAGTGATTTAGATGCATATCATATTTTTTACTGAGTTAAGTATTGTATGTAATTAGTTTTGCTACAACAAGTGTATGGGACATTGGAAAAAAAAAGTTGAATTTCCCCATGGGGATGAATAAAGTATCTATCTATCTATCTATCTATCTATCTACATCCAGCTCCACCAGAGATGGAGACAGTGTATACAGCCGAGAGGCAGTATCCAGCATGCACCTCACACCTGATGCCATTTCATGGCATCACATCAAACATGGACAAGAAAATCACTTCCTATTTATTATATATTTTCTTCCTTTAACTTCCTGCTCCTCCATGTTGAAACACACTTGGGGGAATCATTAGCAGTATCAAGGACACAACATGTAGGGTACGCTTCAGAGCCCAGCACCGAGGCTGGCTTCTTCAACTGAGCAACAGACTGAGAACACAATGAGAGATAAATACTCCTGACCTCAGCTGTACTAGTTTATCGATCTACGACTGCACGGGTGGGAAAGATGAGCACACAGCCAGTGTCAGGACGAAGACATTGTGCAGCACTACCATCAGACTCAATGTAATCACAAAGTACACTGCGGATGCTGGGGTCAAATCAACACGTACAGAAGCCGGACTGCTCATTTCAACGGATGCTGCCCGACCTGCTGAGCTCACTCAGCTTCTGGACGTGTTGATACACTAAATGTAATGAACTGACGGATCTGACAACTGAAAACCAACCAGCTGGGAGGCACCTTGACCGTCAACAACAGCAGAGCAGTGTTTTCAGTGCAATCAGCAAACTCCTGTGTTCCTGTTAGAAATAACCCGGCCTATCCAATCTGTGCTTATAAGCTCCCCGCTCCAAGCAACATCCAGCTGAATCTCTTCTGCACTCTTACAATTGCCACCTCACCCTTCCTGTAGTGTGGTGACCAGACCTGTACAATGTTTTATACAGTGGCAACGTGACAACCCAACCCTCGGTCTATGAAGGCAAAAATACCAAATGCTTCCTTCACTACCCTATCCCCTCGTGTCACCACTTTCAGGGATCTATAGACATGCACCTCAAGGGCTCTCTGTACATTATCATTCCTGAGGTCACCACCAATCACTGTCCGTGTCCAAATAGTATTTGATGTCCCCAACTCCTCACACTTAAATTCCAAATGCCACTGCTTTGCCCAACTTTCCAGCTGAGCCCTCTCTGTCCTTTCGCAACCTTCTTCACTGTCTGTCTCAGCCATTCCAGTAACTGCAAAGCGGAAGTCTCCATTTCACAAACAAAAGAAACTCCGCAGAGGCTGGAAATCCAAGCCACATGCACACACAAAATGCTGGAGGAACTCAGCGGGCCAGACAGCCTCCATGGAAAAGAGTAAACAGTCGATGCTTCAGGCGGAGAACCCTCACCGGGACTGGTGAAAAAAACGATGAGAAGTTCGAGTAACCACCCCCACCCCCCTGACCTTCTTACTCTGACTTTTCATCTTTGTTCTCTAGTCCTGATGAAGGGTCTTGGCCTGAAATGTCAGCTGTTAACTCTTTTCCATAGATTGGTTTGGGCTTTATTTCAGAGTTCCAGCATTAACAGATTTCCTTTTTGATTGCAAATGGGTCCTGATATTCTATACTTCATAATTATCATTATCCTGTTATATTTAATGTTGCTGGTTAGGTGCCAGTATCTGATGAGCAACATTTTGACACGTTTCAGGTTTTCTAAAGAGGTGATCAAATCTCCTGTCCTGCGCCAATATGGTGACATGGTTGGAAGAGCTGAGAACATGGCAATGGCTCAAGAAAGCAAGGCAATCCAAGAAGATGGTGCTGGTTATTGTTTATATAGCCCTCTTTCTAGACTATACTCTGCTAACTGTTGTTGGTAAGTTCTCGTTTGACTTTATCTGAGGAATGTCAACATCACATTTTGTGTTCAGCCGGAGGAGAAATAGTGAAGTGGGCCTGAGGTTTTCCAGCACTAAGTGGTCAGGTGAATTTATTGTCATAGTCACAAGTCTGCCAGTCGGTTCAAGGACCAAATGGTTGAAGGAAAATAGCCATTCTTGACCTGGTGGCGTGGGACTTCAGGATTCTGTAAATCGCGCCCTATAGTATTTGCAAAAAGACAGCTTGGTCTGAATGGTGGGTTTTCTTTAATGATAGATGTTGCCTTCAAGAAGCAGAGCCTCGTGTAGATAGTTCTGATGGTCAGGAATAACGTGTGTGTGATTGGCCAGATCCACTACTCTCCGCAGCTTCTTGAGTTCCTGCACAATCAAACTGCAAACCAGACCATGATGCAACCAAGATATGTGTTATATATGTGTATATAGGATATATATATATGTGTGTGTGTGTGTGTGTGTGAATGTAGGAGTTACAATTTATAGGTTTGTGGATCACACACACACACACACACACACACACACACACACACACACACACACACACACACACACACACACACACACACACACACACACACACACACACACACACACACACACACACACACACACACACACACACACACACACACACACACACACACACTTGTAAGTTTGTGGCCGAAGGTAGAAGGAGTCATTTTTAGGAAACCTAGCACATTTATTTTTCACCCTCCCCTAGTGTTGCCACCATGTCCTCGTGGACCTCCTTGGGTGATAAGCCCTTGAGACCGAGGTAGCGGATGACTGCACAAAGGCCAATGTTGTCCATTTTCTTAGACAGTGCTTATTTGCAATTTTCAATTATTGGTATTTCTGAAACAGAAATACCACAAAAGTTATTAACTTCAAACTTCCTGCATAATCACTCAAAGAGTTGAACTGCACATGCATGTAACAAGAGCTGTATAACTCATCTCCTTCTACCTTAGGCCACAAACTTACAAGTGTGTGTGTGTGTGTGTGTGTGTGTGTGTGTGTGTGTGTGTGTGTGTGTGTGTGTGTGTGTGTGTGTGTGTGTGTGTGTGTGTGTGTGTGTGTGTGTGTGTGTGTGTGTGTGTGTGTGTGTGTGTGTGTGTGTGTGTGTGTGTGTGTTTGTGTGATCCACAAACCTATAAATTGTAACTCCTACATTCATAAACCTACTAGGGATACAAAAGTAACATTTTAACACCTGTGAATAATTGAGAGCTTTTTAAAAATGTTATGGTTTTTTCCAAGAAACAATGCTGAGCCAATTAAGAATTCAATCCGCTATCTTCCCCTGGATCCCATTGAATCTAACTTTCTAGCCTGCCACGAAGGATTGTGCCAAATAGGTTATTAAAGTTCATATGGACAACATCCACTATCTTCTACCTTTTTGTTCGTCTCCTTGAAAACCTCCAGGAGATTTGTCGGACAGGACTCCCCATGCACAAAGCCATGGAGGCTGTCCTGAGTCAGACCCTGTCTCTCCGAGAGCTGGTAGATCCTGTCAGTTAGAATCCCCTGCACCACTGATGTCAGACTCACTGGCCTGCTTCTTTTTAAACATCATACCACATTGCCATTCTCTGGCCATCCAGAACCTCACCCTTGCCTAAAGATGAAGGAAAAGCTCTACAATGGCCCATGCACTTTCCACTCTAGCCTCCCACAAGAGTGCATCAACTCAGGCCCTGGGATTTATCCACCTGAATACAGTTTAAGGCCTTCATTACCTCCTCTCCGCTACTCCAGCTGTGGTCCAATTCACTACCACTCATACCCCCCATTTCCTTACCTTCAATCATTTTCTCCACAGTAACAACTGAAGAGAAATTTTCGTTAGAAACCTGGCCCCATTTCCTTTGGTTCCATACACAGATAGCCATGCTAATCTTGAACGATCTTTACACGTTCTCCAAGGCTTAAATTCCTTGGCTTAGCTTGTGTCAGAATCTGATCATCACCACAACTTTACTCAGAAAGAGAGCTTGAGGGAAATTTTGGTTAAAGTCTACAACCCCCAAAACCTGGAGCTGTAGGCAATCTTATGTAGAGAAATTTATGGTATTTAGTCATTTTCCCTCTTATGTCTATAATACATTTTTAGATATCACCAGTGAAAATTGTCTCCAAAAGGCATCCCATAACTATTGCAAAAAGCCATTGGTTAAAGTTGTATTCCAAAGTTTCAGAATGCTGAAAAACTTTCTCATGTAATATCAAAAATGAGTCCTGCATGTAGATGGCAGCTTTCATGAGCTAGAGGTGTCTCACAATCTTGTTTCAAAAGGAAAAAGTTAAGACTGTTTATCTTGTAATTCTGTAGCCAGAGGATTGTTTAATGTGTGTTTACAGGATTGAACTGGTTCTCTTTCAGTGCCCATTATCCCCAGTTATTTGTATGAAAAGCATCAAGCCAAACTTAATACTTCAGCACCACTGGAGCTGCCACCTACACCGGCTCCCCTCGTTCCCCATTCCAATGAGACGGATCTTGCCCTTGGGAAGAGCACAGCAGCAGCCAAGATTGAGAATGAGGGTTTGGAATGGGGGAACACTACACAGGGAGCCACTCTCGACTCAAAGCCAACTACTGAAGCAGCCCGGTGCAACAGGAATGAATCGTTTCTTGCGGAGGAAAATGTCCACATTGGATTGTTATTTGCTTCCAAGGCCATTGTTCAGCTCCTGGTAAATCCGTTTGTGGGGGTACTGACTAACAGGTAAACATGAAAGCATCTGAACCGGCAGCAGGGTGGTTCGCTAAAAACACTGCTGTGCTGTACGATGATCTGGTATCCCTGTATGTTGTTCCATGGATCCTCAAAACTGGGCTTAAGATCTCAATGTCCCACACAGCAGGTTATCAGCACAGTCAAAATGATGTGTTTGAAGCATCCACTTAGCCTCACTTCTCACTTGCCAAAATAAGCAGCCAGTCCTGACTGAAACACAGCTGTCCTTGCCTGTGTGGAAGAGGCTGGTGTACAATTGCCACACAGAGAATTCACAGTGTGCTAAGTTATACCTGTGCTTGGGTTCTCTGAATCAGAATCAAATTTATTGTCATTGAATAAGTCATAACATTTGTTGTTTTATGGCAGCAGATGTAACAAATCACTTTAAGTTATATACATACATATATATATATGTATATATTATACACACACACATATATATGTATATATATATATTATATAACATATGTGTAGATAGTGCTAAAGAATAAATTCATAATGCAAATACAGCGCAGGGCGTTTTGCTGAAGATTGCAAGTTATGTCACTCTTTCCTTGACCATTCCTCAGTAGATGGAAAATTCTAAAAATGACTCAGCAAATCAGCAAGCTGCCCCAGCTAGTTTGGAAACGGACAGTCAACGTTTTGGGCCGAGACCCTTCCTCAGTTCGTCCTGACGAAGGGTCTCGGCCCGAAACGTTGACTGTTCGTTTCCACGGATGCTGCCCGACCTGCTGAGTTCCTCCAGCGTGTTTGTACCTGTTGCTTTGACCCCAGCATCTGCAGTGTACTTTGTGTCCGGCTAGTTTGCAACCTGATTTCTGTCCAGGTGATTTAGGTGAAAAGCTGAAATAAGGGCTGCAATTCCCTTCTTTCTGCTTTACAAGCCACGTTGGTGCACCTCCAAAACCTGAAGCAACTTCATCATTATGGAGTCAGAAATTTAAAAAGGTCTCCGCATCAAACAAACTGGCCGATTTGCTCAGTGAAGATAGCAAGGTTCATGGATTTGTACAGTACGGGAACAGGTCCTACGGTTGTTTCTCACAGCTCTTCTTACTTCATATAAAGTGCCTTTACTCACATTCCTGCAGAGTCCGAATATCCGATCTTCATTGTAGTCACTTATAACAGCAATAAAGCCTTCAGCATAGGTAACAGCGTGGATTCTCCCTGATACTGAAATTCTCATAATTCTCTGAATAAACTAATTTCCTTTCTTTCAGAATTGGATATCATACTCCAATGTTCACTGGCCTTGTGATATTGTTTGTGTCAACAATAAGTGAGTAGCCTCTTACCTCAGTAAGTGTTAGGCATGGGATATTGTAGGGTGGTGAAGACGTGGCCAGTACTCGACACTCACTGTACAGGAGAGTACACAACAGGATCTTGAGATTAAGGAGGATGCTTTCAATAAATTAATAACTTGTGGAATGAATGGAAAATCAGGCAGGGGACAAGATAGTAACAGTCTCCAAGGTATCATTCCTAAGGGTTGTCGGAGCTTCTCAGTACTGATGTCAAAGGATGTACATTAGCGGACAACACAATGGCAGAAGTAAGGCAGGGCGGGGAGTCTGGCAGGGGACAGAACAATGTTAGTTTTTGCCACTGTTGAGTTCATGTTCTCCTTGCTGTAAAAATGAGCTATGATGTGGGGGATAAGTTGCAGTTTAAAAGCTCCTTCATATTCCAATTCTTAATACATGAAAATTCCATGTTTTCTTGGCAGTGTATGCTTTCTCGAACACCTACAGCCAGCTATTCTTCGCTCGAGCACTTCAAGGGATCGGCTCGTCGTGTTCCTCTGTCGCAGGTACTTTCCTCAACATAGATGAACTCGAGACGAAGCCGCCAGTTGCAGGAAGAGAAGCACTGCAGGGAAGTAACTGGACAATTCAGAGTCTGGGCTTCAGAGGCTGAAGATTGCAGAGAGAAGAAGTGACCCACAGGTGTAACAATTTTCAAGGTCTTACTAAAACAAAAGTGGCAGACTGTCAAAAGGAATGATCACATTTCAGTTTGGAGACCTTGGAATCAAAATAATGTAGAATAGAAGGAAGCTACTTCGAAGCATTCACCTAACCAAGAACGTCAACAATATAGTTGAAAGCTAGTCTCAGATGTAGAAGCAGTTTTAAAAGTTTGAGCTTTAGTATGAAAGATGAGAAATGTGTGGTTTGTGAACAAAATCTCACATTCTTGTAAATAGGGTTGGCTGGGATTCTAAAGACAATGTAGTAGTTAGGATTATAACCGGAGCTAAAAGTAATTGTTTAGAATTATGTAACAGAGGAAGAAGCCCTTCAACACAACTCACCCATGCCAATCAAAATGTCTATGTGATCTAGTTCCATTTGACCCAAACCCCTCTAAACCTTCCCTATCCACAAACATGTCTAACTGTCTCTTAAACATTGTAATTGTACCCACTTCTACAGCTTCCTCTGGCAGCTCGTTCCATACACCCACACACTCAGTTTCCTCTCATCTTCCTTTTAAATCTTTCCCCTCTGACCTTCAACTGACGTTCTCTAATTCTAGACCCACCCACCCTGGGTAAAAGACTGTGACCATTCACCTTATCTATGGCCCCCATAATTGTCTAGACCTCTAGAAGATCACCCTTCAGCCTCCCACACTCTAGGGATAACCTGCTCCAGCCTATCCTTATAACAGATGTTCTCCAGTCCCAACAACATCCTTGTGAATCCTTCCTGCACCATTTCCAGCGTAATGACATCCTTCCTTTAACTAGGCAAACAGAGCTATATAATATACTCCTGGTGTAGTCTGATACAGTTGCAACATGATATCCCATCTTCTGTACTGAGCCTGAGCAATGAAATACCCTGAGCAATGAAAACTAGCATGCCAAATGCCTTCTCCATCTGTCCACCTGGCACTATTTTCAGGTAACTATGCCCCCCTAGGTCTCCCTGTTCTACAAGGCTCTCTAGTGGATGATCTTGTGCCTTTAAGCCTGATCGTATACTTCAGGATTGCAGGCACTGAAGGAAGTTGCTGAATGTGAAGATGCATTCAGGCAAAAGGTGTCACTAGGTTCGGACACGGCCCAAGTGCGGAGTGAGAGACACTGAAGCAGGTCGCTAGTTCACAGACTTCAATGCGAATGGTGTTAAAGGGAAAACAAGATAATAAACACTAGGCCAAACAGGGCCGTTAACTAAAACACTCAAATGGGAAACGAAGCCTACACGGCCGCCAAAAAGAACAAGGAATAAAACGAATACCACTAGTGTTCAGAGTCAGTTGACTCGACAGTCCAATTTCTCAGGCAAGGCAGAACGGAGATAACAAAGTGTAGTTACGTCCTGGGTGCAAGTTTCAACAAACACTACGGCGGAACGAATGGAGTTAAATACCATCACAATGAAATAATAGTTGGCTGACACGTGCGTATTCACAAACACAATTGCCGAATCTGCAGTGCGGCCGAATCCGTGGTTATGACAAAAGGTAGACATGGGGGTTGGTTATTGAGTAAAGAGTTTCCGAAAAGGAAGAGTAATTATGAACAGTAAAAGCAACTACAGGGTGAGCCAACAGCTACATCAAGGTTGGAATAACTTGAGGTGTCAGGTCCATAATTTGGCGAGACGCAAAGATCAGACGCCGTTGACACCAGATTTGTCCAGAGGGAATCCGGGGGATTGTTGTCCTTGGAGCAGAGGATCAGTGAAATTGACTGGAAAAATAGTTGATGGGGTGGGGAGGAAGTAGGGTTGGCGAATGTAAAAGAATGGTGTTAGAATGTAGAACAGTTCAGCACACAGACAGACCCTTCGGCCCACATCGGTGCTGAGCATGAGGTCAAGTGAAACTAATCCATTCTGCCTGTACGTAATCCATATCCCACCATTCCATCCTTATCCTTTGGTCTATCTCAAACCCTTTGATTGCCACCATTGTGTCCACTTCCATTAACACCCTTGACTGCCACTTTCAAATCACCTACCTCGTCCTGAGTGTTAAAGAAGAAACTTGCACCACACGTCCTGTTTAAACACTCCCACCCACCCCCACATTAAAGTGATGCCCTCCAGTATTCAAAGTCTTTACCCTGGGGAAAAGGTGATGGTTGTCTACCCTATCTATGCTTCTTACAATTTTATAAACTCTGTTGACAGTCTAGTGAAAAGAATGCAAGTTTGTCCAACCTCTCATTATAGCTTCCCTCTCCAGAGGCTCCACATCCTTCCTGTCATGGGGCTCCAAGTGCAGCCTTGCCGAAGTTTTATACAACTGCTTCATGATCTCCTGACTCTCACAGTAAACTTTACGCCCCTAGTGATGAAGGCAAGCATGCTATGTGCATTCTTTACCATTCTATCCACTTGCACAGCCACTTCAAGAGAGGTGAACTATCATCACCACTACCCTTTGGTCTAATCTTTACAAAGATTAGAGTTCAAATTAGTTAGGTTATCTTCGCACCGCCAGGTTCAGGAACAGTTGTCACCCCTCAACCATCAGGCCCTTGAACCAAGGGCATAACTTCACTCACCCCATCACTGAAATGTTCCCACAATCAAAGGACTCACATTCAAGGATACGTCATCTCATGTTCTTAATATTCATTGCTTATTTATTATTATAATTATTATTTTATTTTGTATTTGCACAGTTTGTTGTCTTTTGCACACTGGTTGTTCGTCCCACCTGTTTGGTGTGATCTTTCATTGATTCCATTGTGTTTCTTTGAGTTATTGAGTATGCCTGCAAGAAATAAATCTCAGGGTTGTATACAGTGACATATATGTACTTCGATAATAAATTTACCTTGAACTCCTTTCGATCATAATATACCTCTCATCTGCCCGATTTTGCATGAATTAAACGTGACGTAAAAATATTCAAATGGTGAACAAAACCAGATGGTTCTGTCCACCCCAACTCGGCCCACTTCAGCCAGCAAGGTTTGGTCAGTGGTCCCAAATAATCAAAGCCTTGAAATGCAACGGGTCAGTGGTGATTCACCAAAACTTTAATGTGGACAGGCAGACTGAGAACGCTGTCCCATCAGGAGTCATTCCACTGCATCTCTTTGAGGATTAAAGTTGTGTAACTGATGGTTTCTTTCTTTGTAGGTCTGGGAATGTTGGCCAGTATTTATACCGATGACAAGGAAAGAGGCAAAGCCATGGGGATAGCACTGGGAGGTGTGGCATTGGGGGTCCTCAGTAAGTAACTTTCATCTTGGAGACGGATTCAATTGTACACGGTTGCATTTATAGGAACTAAAAGGACAGAATATTATGACGTGCTTCCTTGCAGGATGCACAATAAAAAGGCACAACTTCAGGATGGATGGATAATGGCTGTGGAATAAGGGAAGGGGAGTTAGGAGAAGGAAGGGGAGAGGAGAGAAGGTGGGGTGAGAGGAATGGAGGGGGAGGGAGGTGTAGCAGGATGGACAAGGAAAAGGGGGAGTGCAGAGCTGGAGAGGAAGGGAAAGGGGAGGAAGGATGGAAAGCTATTGAAGATGAAGGAAGCACAGGGAAAGGAAGTGGAGAGAGAAAGGGAGGAGGGAGGAGAAATGACAAGAAGGGAGAGGTTGAGAGGAAGATCAAGAAAAGGATGGAGAAGGGGCAGGGAAAGAGGAATAAAAAGAGAGGGTGAGAAATATGGAGAGAAGTATGAAGGAGGAGGGAGGAAAGAGGGTGGTTTTCCCCACATGGTGCAATTATTTCCCGTCACATAATAAATCTGATTCTGATTCTGTTCGATACAACTTAGAGGGACAGAAAGAGAAGCACAGAAGGGAAACCATGAGGCTGCCGGCCTGCGTGGCACTCATGCATTTCCCAGAGTAATTTGCACCCAACCACGCCAGCTTCCAGAATTTCGACGCTCTTAACTCTCCAGAGCACGGCTAGCTGGCGCGGCCCCTTTAAGGAATCAGGATTGTCCTGCTAATCGACTGCCATGTTTTGGCAGCAGATTTTCAGTATTTAAGGAGCACCTGAACAGCGATTCAGTGTTCAATCATAAGCTCAATGTGGGTTATCATGTGGTGACTTGTTCAAAGCTCAGTTCTTGTTTCAGTCTTGTGCTGTGTCTCGATCCTTGTGGTAAACTATGTATACTTGTCTGGACACACCCCTCCGCTGACTGCTCCTGTGGCTCCTCCCACAGACCCCTGTATAAAGGTGATTGGAGGCACTGCTCCCCCCTCAGTCTCCGAGATGTTGTGCTCCATTTTGCTGCTAATTAAAGCCTATCATTCGCCTCCAGTCTCCGAGAGTTATTGATGGTGCATCAATCCTCCAGCACTGGGTCCTAACCATCCATGTCCAGGTCTCTTGTCACACAATAAGGGTACAAACAGAATAAAGTGAATGGCCTTTTTAATGCTCTTATCCCTAGAGCTGTTTTCCTGTCTAGATGTGGATTAACCAGTTATTTCATTGCTTGCAGTTGGGGCACCTTTTGGGAGTGTGATGTACGAATTTGTAGGAAGATCATCTCCTTTCCTGACTTTGGCTGCTTTGACTTTACTCAATGGAGGTCAGTATATTTTGTTAAATTCTAGAGGAACATGATTTATGAGGAAGCTTAGTGGACAAAATGGCTCCTACTAAATGTTCCTCTCCACCTGATAGGTGGAGGTCACCTGCCCCACAACCTATTTCCTTCACTCCTCTCTGCATCGTCCTTGCAGGAGGCAGCTCGGGCCTAGCCTTGTCCAGAATTTGATCCAGTTTCTACACCTAATGGGGATTCTTCACAATCCCATTTCAAAGTTCTACTTTTCAACTGGTCAGCTAGGATTCTGTAGGCAATTTCAGAGTAAACACAGGGCCTGCCATGTTAGTTATCTTTGTATTGCATTTGACTTTGTGCACCTCTCAAAACATAAATAGTACACACAGAATGTAGGACATGCAACAGTACAGCACAGGACTAGGCCACTCAGCCCATTATGTCTGTATTGACCATGATGCCAACCTAACTCATCCCACCTATCTGCATATGGTCCATAATCTATTCCCTACCTCTTCAAAACAGGTTGAGTAAAATATGATTAGTGTTGCTGTTCCCACTGCACTTACACTAGAACCACAGAAAACCTACAGCACAATACAGGCCCTTCGGCCCACAAGGCTGTGCCGAACATGTACTTACTTTAGAAATTACCTAGGGTTACCCATAGTCCTCTATCTTTCCAAGCTCCACGTACAAACAAAACAAAAACTGGATCCATTGACAGACAGCTTTTCCACGCGTAAGGTTTTGCCAATTACATAAATATTTGTTTATTTATTGAGATTCAGCACGGGATAGGCCCTTCGAGCTGTACCACCCAGCCACCCCCAATTTAGCCCTAGCCTAATCACAGGACAATTAACCTATCAACCGGTACATCTTTGGACTGTGGGAGGAAACCAGAGCAGCCGGAAGAAACCCACGCAGTCACGGGGAGAACGTACAAACTCCTTACAGAATTGAATCCGGGTCGATTCCCGTCGCTGCCTGTAAGAGGAGTTTGTAAATATGAGAACGTACGGAGGAATTGATACGAATAGACAAGTGCATTCAGAGGATCTTAGTTCTGACTCTGAAGAATAATCTCCTACACTGGTCGCTGCCACGGGAGATTCCATGGGAAGCTCTTTATGACACAACTAGCCAGGGTCAGCTCTGGGCTTCTGCCTGAGCAATGAAATCAGGCAGTGCCCTGTCTCTGTTGGGCCACCAGAACTGTCCGGTCCACACTAGTCAGGGACAGAGGACTGACAACAAGTCAGCTCCTCTTGTCCTGAAGGAGTAATATAAAGGGTTCAGAAAGGTCCAAAGATGCATTATTGTCAAAGTATGTATGCTTTGGGGATGTCAGAGGTAGGTTTTTTTTACACAGAATGGTGGGTGTGTGGAATGCACTGCCAGCGATGGTGGTAGAGGCGGATATAACAGGGTCTTTTTAGAGACTCTTAGGTGCATGGAGCTTCGAAAAACAGAGGGCTATGTGGCAGGGAAATGTTAGGCAGTTTCTAGAGCAGGTTACATGGTCGGCACCACATTGTGGGCCGAAGGGCCTGTAATGTGCTGTAGAGTTCTATTTTCTACGTTCAGTATGCAACTCTGAGATTCGTCTTCTCCCGATAGCCATGAGACAAAGAATAACCATGGAAGCTATTCAAAGAAAAACATCAACCCCCAGCTTCGCACAAAAAAATCTCGCAAGTGGCAACACAATCTTCCAGATGATATAACGGAAGACGTAAAGTATTACTTACTTCCAAATCGGTCCGTCTGTTGTCGGACCACTGCACATGAGCTGCAGTTGGTTGTACTCTGTGAATCTGAAGGAGGTGACTGGACACAAACATTATATTCAGCATGAATTCAGACACTTTGGAGCAACGTGTCTATTCAGAGGAACATGGAAATGATACTGTGCAGACTGCCTGCAGCTCATATCCAACATACAACTTCAAATTTACAAAATTAAATTCAAGGACAATCATCAGAAAAGATAAAGGCATATTTATCGTACATAGAAGTGATTGTAGTTTAAGAGCTTATCACAAATAATTCATTTTAACTAACGACTCAGTTAAATAACATGCTTAGCGTGGTAATTTGGTGAAACTGCTCATTCACTTTAGAACTGACTTCCTGAATTCTGGTACCATGTTTTTAGTTCTCCAGCTCTGCGTTCTCCAGCCCGCCACGCCTGCACCCGAGGTAAGTACCCAGTCTTCTTTCTACCTCGTCAGCAATCTATACTTTCACTGAATCACTTGCAGCAACTTGCACTGGAATACCCACCTGGACTGGAAAAGCGTCCAAAGGTGATTCATGTGGCCTGCTCTGACAATATTGTAGTGTGGAGACAGGCCTTTCGGCCCGTTGCGTCCATGTTAACCATGGACCTTCCTGAGGTTGCACTTGGTCCCTATCTCTTTAAATCTTTCCGATCCATGTCCTCTAAAAGTTGTTCTTGTACTACCCCTACCACTTCCCTTGGCAACTCATTCAGTAAACCCACCAGCCTCTGAGGGGAAAAAGTTGCCCCTCAGTGCTATGTTTTGTAACTCCAAAAACCAATTGAAAGAAAAGTACGGGAACCCAGGGAAATGTGTGTAATTTATTTTACTTTATTTTAAATTGGTGAGGCACGCACATGTGACTGGTGGCATAGTGATATAGGCCATTCACGTACTTTTGCATATAACCTGTAATAAATAATGTAAGCAAAGATCACTTAATCAAACAATATATTTACAATATTACTCAACATTGCTGAAATATTAATTACACAACATTCCTCTCTGCTTAACTATAAACTCCAGTTCAATATAGAATGAATCTCAAATCAAAAATGTAACATATTGCTCTCTAGTTATATATATGTGTGTGTGTGTGTGTGTGTGTGTGTGTGTGTGTGTGTGTGTGTGTGTGTGTGTGTGTGTGTGTGTGTGTGTATATATGTGTGTGTGTGTGTATATATGTGTGTGTGTGTGTGTGTGTGTGTGTGTGTGTGTGTGTGTGTGTGTATATATGTGTGTGTGTGTGTATATACTATGTACTATACTCAGCATGCTATATAATACAATTACTATATGAACATCCACAGCATAGCAAACTTTAAATTGGCCCATTCAGGCCTAAAGATTTGATCGCTATGGAGGATTAAATGGGACAACGTCTTTCCTGACAAGGGTTTGGCAGGTGAGACTTGCGGCTGTGAATCAGTTTCAGGCCTGGAGCCTCCGTGGTGGTTGCAGGAGTCGAACCTGCAACTGTAGGAAGTAGTTCTGACAGCTCTGGACACTTTTTTCCCCTCTAACAATTGACTTTGTTTTTCTCAGCCGATCGACGCGTCATCTCCAGCCGACAAGGGGCACAATCCCCTCTGTGTAGGAGGGTGGTCCAATTCTGTCCTTAATTTTTCCGAGTACTGACGTTTGATCACCTCTGTAGTCCCTCGCCAGGACTGCTTTCCCAGGAGTGATACATAGAATCTCCTAGTTTGAGGAGCCCTCAGTTTGTCTCAGCTGTTTGTCCTTCACACTCCTGAGATTGGGTTTGAGGGGATCCAAGCACGAGCGCAGGGGTGACCCAGGAACAGCATGAACAGGGTAGCGCGTTGTTGGTTGTGGGGTGTGCTGCACGGAGGAGATTGGAGAGCTTCTGATTCAGTGTCAGTGTGGTGTGTTCTGCTGACATTGCTCACAGTGTGTTATTCAAACTCTGGACAAACCTTTCTGCCAACTTACTTCTAGCTGGGTGGTACGGTGCAGATGTAATATGTCTTCTATTCATTTTCAGGAACGACTGAAACTGTTCCGCAACAAGCTGTGGTCCATTGTCACTGACTACGTGTTGTGGAACACCAGTCCTTAGGAAGAGGCTTCCCAACAGTGTGTGAGGTGTAGTGGAGGCTATTGGGGACATCTCTGGCCACTTTGTGGCTGTATACACTGCTGCCACGAAACTTGTGCCCAGGAAGTTTCTCCTTGGAGCGACGGAGGATGAGAGGTGACCTGATAGAGGTGTATAAGATGATGAGAGGCATTGATTGTGTGGATAGTCAGAGGCTTCTTCCCAGGGCTGAAATGGCTAACACGAGAGGGCACAGTTTTAAGGTGCTCAGAAGTAGGTGCAGAGGAGAGGTCAGGGGTAAGTTTTTTACTTGGAGAGTGGTGAGTGGGTGGAATGGGCTGCCGGCGACGGTGGTGGAGGCAGATACAATAGGGTCTTTTAAGAGACTCCTGGACAGGTACATGGAGCTCAGAAAAATAGAGAGCTATGAATAACCCTAGGTAATAGAGGGCTATGGGTAACCCTAGGTAACCTGCGCTGTAGGTTTTCTATGTTTCTATGAATCCTCTGCCGGGGCAATGCAGGCCATTCCTAAGGGTGGAGAGGCACTGTCCTTGGCATCTTTTGAGCATGCTGGTATCCTAAACAGTAAACAGCAGGCTGTCTGTCTGATGAGCTCTCCCCAGGCCATCAGACAAAGCTTTCAGCCAATGTTTTAATTTTGACTAGACTGGCATGTCACTCCAACACTTCAGCTCTCAGCTTGGGTGGTACAAAAACTCTCAATCCTCTCATAAGGCAACCTCCATCAAGGGCAATTTCATCCCGACACCAGTAAAAATGGGGGAAGTGGGATTTCTGTTGCACACTTCGGCCATTCTGGGTGGCCATGTAGACCTGAGACAGGGTGGGGTCTTTTCTGGCTTCCCTTTAGGGAGATGTTCAACTTGCATTAGGGGAAATGCTTCAAGAGGAGAATCCTGTTTTGAAAATGTTTCAGGAGTTTCCTTTTCCAAGGTTATACAGGATAATCCATCAGTATTCCTGTGATTAGTTGTCCTCTAGAATTCAATCTTGTAATTGTGTCCTCCAAGAACCTATAAATGTATTCGTGCTGCTGCACCCTTCTGCGGATTGAAAATGGACACTAGGTGTTGATCAGAAATGAGGGTAAACTCTCCCTCGTACAAGTGCAGGGTGAAACGTTTTACTCCCCAAACCAGACTCAAGGCCTCTCTGTCAATCTGTGCCTTACTTCTCTCTGCAGCGGTAAGAGAATGTGATGCAAAGGCTCTGGGGTGTTTGCTACCATCACTCATAACGTGTGACATGACTGCGCCTAGACCATGAGGTGAGGCTTCACAGGACAATGTGGATCATACTGTGTCTGCCGTCACCATTTTGTTTGCCTTTCAGAAAGCCATCTCACACTGCTTTGTCCCCCTGCCTGTAGCAACGAGTTCAAGGGGTGGAGTATAGGTTTGGCAGGAACCTGTTTAGTAATTGAGAAATCCTAAAAAAAAAGACCACAGCTGTGATACACCCTTTGACCTTGGGGCATCCACCACTGCTGAATTTTCTCAGCACACTTGTGCAAATTCTTGCGTGTCAATGGTGTGACCACTGTAAGTGATGGCTTGGTTTAAAGATTTCACCCTTGTTGCATCGTGCTCTGAACTTCTAATCTTTTTAATGCTGTTTTGAGATTTTTTTTGATGCTTCTAGTCATCCCCACTGATGACATTGATGTCACTCAGGTAACGCTGAGTGCCTGGGCTGTCTTGAGCACCTAGTCATTGTATTCTGCCGGAGTGCAGGTGCAGTTGCTTCTCCAAAAAGATATGCAAGGCTATCCTCTATCCTGGGCAGAAGGCACTGACCTACTTTCAATACTGAGTTGGTGATAACCTTACAAACATCACAGGTCCTGACAAACCCATTCTTCTTGGCTACTGGGACCCGTAGGCTCCACTTAACCTTGGAAAGGATCCCTTCAGCCTCCAGGCAAACTAGCTCACTGGCTACTTTATCACAGATGGTATAGGAACCAGACGGGCTTTGTAAAACTTCGGTGTGGCATTTTAATTTTACATTATTTTACCCTTGATATGTTTGAGTTTTCCAATGTCATCCTTGAACACTGCCTTAATTTGCTTTCAGTTGACTTTATTGCACGAAAATGGTTGATGGATCTCCAATCAAGTTGCCTTTGTCTCAGCCATTCACAGCCCCGCAATGCTGGTCCCCCTGGTTTAATCACATACAAGCCTGAAGTGACTTGATGGTTGTCGTTGTTACGACACGCACTCGACCGTGCCCGCCTCCAGGGTTTAGCTGCTCTAACTCTCCAGAATATGGATAGTTGGCAAGGTTCAATTTAAAGATTCAGACCCACCCCACTAATTGGTGACCAAGTTTAGGCACCGGGGTTTTAATATTTAAGGGCACCTGAACCGAGTTTCAGTGCTTAATCATTAGCTCAACTTTGGATTCTCTTCCAGCGTCTAGTTTAGAACCCTGTCTTCATTTCAGTCTCATTATGTCTCGATTTTAGTCTCAGACACTCCAGCACTTGGGTCATTCTCATCTAGGTCCCTTCTCATAGTTGTAGTTCACTGTTCAAAATGTAATTCCCACAGGAGATTTTTTCCTCCAGTATAAGATTTTAGTTGGATACCTACTGGCTTCAGTTCAGTATCTTTGAAATGACATTCAAACTCACGTTGTGGAACGACTGAAGCAGCTGAGTCAGTGACCAATTCCATTTTAATTAATTCACTGTTCACTTCTGGTGTAAGCCAAATTCCTTTGTTTCCTGTTAGTTTTCACAATGTAAATCTCAGTTCTGTGTCACTCTCGCCATTATCAGAATTTTGAAACAGCAACTTGACTTCCTATCTTTTTCTCTTTGCTTTGTGGTCCAGTTATTTTTGTCTGCCCAACATGCTTTTTGAAAGTGTCCTACCTTGTAGCCTTTTCTGGAAGTTTTGCCTTTAAACCTGCATTGGTCTGGTGTATGTGGTCCCCTGCCACGACAGGAACACAATTTGTTCGGCCAGGCAGGTTTCTGTTTCAACATTGCAATTTTGTTCATGTTCACTTCCATTCCCGACTGCAACTCCATTGTGTCTCTGGCTGCAGTTTCCATTAATTATGGCTATTTCAACTGCTCTTTTAAATGTAAGCTAGGCTTCTGTTAGGAGCCATTTTTGAATGCTTTCTTGTAAGATTCCACAAACTAAACAATCTCTGGTGTATCTTTAAGCCCAGACTATTTCTTCAATTTAGCCATGTAAGCTTAAGTGGACTCCCTGCATTTTGATTCCACTCTTGAAACCTAAAGTATACTGCAGTCAACAGTGGCTTTGGTTCTAAATGTTCCTGCATTATGTTCACAATATCAGCAAAGCTCATTTTGGCTGGTTTAGTTGGAGCAGTCAAAGTTCAAAGCAAACTGTCTGCTCTTCAATCAATGGCGCTCAGCAAAACTGACAGTCCTTTCACATTGACTGTTCCATTTATTTTTAAATAATTCAGTATACAACACCATTATCTGTGTGCAATCGAATGCGTCTATCTTTCCGAAGTAGTAGCCATTTCTGCTTTCTATGTATTTATTATTATATCACCTGATTCTCTGTGTTTATGAACCCATGAATTTTATCTCGTTTTTTGCCTTTTTTATACCTCAACTGTCTCTCTTCCTGTTCTGAAGTAACTTGTGCAGCACTTTTTTTTAAACTTGAATGTTTTGCTGCGCTTCAGACAGGTAGGTAGTCATCTCAGGTTTGCCTTACAAGTTCCTCATTGCCACTGTTATGTTTCGTAACTCCAGAAACTAAATGAAAGAAAAACATGGGAGCCCACGTTTCATTTACTACTTTTTTCCTTAACGAGGCATGCACATATGACATGGTGGCATAATGACGTATGCCATTTACATACTTCTTACATTTAACCTGTAATGAATTATGTAAACAAACAAAGAATGCTTAATCATATGATCTATTTACAATATTATTCAAATATTGCAGAAATATTAAATACGCTACACTCAGGAACCTTTAAACCTTTCCCCTTACTTTAAACCTGGGTCCTCTGGTTTTAGATTCTGCTATCCTGGAATAAAAACTGTGGCAATCCATTTTATCTGATCTCCGCATTGTTTTATAAACCTTTATAAGTCACCCCCTCCCCAGCCGCCCTCCCTCCAGGGAAAACAGTCCCAGCCTATCCAGTCAGTCCTTATAACTCAAACCCACCAGTCCCAGCAACAGCATTATGAATTTTGTCTCCACCCTCTCAAGCGTGGTTACATCCCTCCGATAGTGTGGATCAGAACTGCACAGTATTCCAGGTGCAGTCTCATCAGTGTTCTGTGCAGTTGTAACACGAAATCCCAAACCTTGTACATCTGGTGATAGCAAGCATGTCTTGTGCCTCCTTCACCACCCTGTATACGGTGCGGAAGTCTGAGGCACCTATATATAGTAGGGTGCCCAAGACATTTGCACAGTACTTTAGTAATTTTATTTTTTGCACTGTATGCTTGCTGCAAAAAAATAACAAAGTTCATGAGACATGAAAATCCTGATTCTGCTATGGAGAGTGGGAAGTGGACAGGGGAAGGGAGAGAGGAGGGATTGGGAAGCACCAGAGGGACATTCTGTAATAATCAATAACCCAAATGCTTGGAATCAAATGCCCTTGTCTTGTCTCTCAGGACTGGATGTCTGGACCTGCGCCACCCCCATTCCTGGCACTCCTTCTCTGCCACCTGTCCCACACTCCTCCACCCTCGCCATTCCCTACATCTATCGCTCCTGCTAGATTTAGAAACTCGCTCTCTGCTTGATAAATACACTACTATGCAAAAGTCTTAGGCACCTTACCTATATACAGTGCCTATAAAAAGTATTCACTTTAACACAAGAGTCTTTTTTTGTTGATCAGTGTTAAAAAAGCCAAATTAAATGCACTGATTCAATGTTGTGAAACAATAAATCATGAAAACTTCCAAGGGGGGTGAATACCTTTTATAGGCACTGTATATGTGCCCAAGACTTTTGCACAGTACTATTTGTCGCTGCTTTCTGGAAACTATGTACTTGTACCCCTCGGTCTCTGTCTTACAACACTCCCAGAGCCCTGTCTGTCACCAGGTTCAGATATGGCCCAACTGCAGAATGAGAGACACTGAAGCAGGTCGATAGATCACAGACTTTAATGCAAACAGTGTTAAAGGGAAAAGAAAACAATAAACTCTAGGCCAAACAGGGCCGTTAACTAAAACTCTCAAATGGAAAACGAAGCCGACACTGCAGCTGAAAAGAACAACTAAGATTTAAACGAATACTGCCGGTCTTCAGAGTCAGTTGACTCGACAGTCCAATTTCTGAGGCAAGGCGGAGTACAAGCAGGCAGCGAAGTGTTGCTGAGTCCAAGTCTGGACAAATACTACAATGGAATGAATGGAGTTAGATACTATCACAATTAAATAATAATTAGCTGACATGTGAAAGCTCACGAGCGCAACTCCGTATCTGCTGTGCTGCCGAATCCACGGTGTGACACTGTCATGTCCTTTCCTGATTTAGGATCTGGCAAGTGTGGATTGGGACAGGCAAAGGTGTACTTGGTAAGTGGGGGGGGGGGGGCCTTCAAAAGTGAAATTCTGAGAGTACAAAGCTTGTATGTGCCTGTCAAGGTGCATAGCAGGTTTAGGAGAGTAGTTATGGAGGATAGGAAATGCAAGAGAAACACAAGAAAGAAATCAGGAGGGCTAAAAGAAGGCTTGAAGCTGCTCTAGCTGACAAGGTGAAGGAGAATCATAAAAGATTCTACAGATATGTTAAGACCAAAAGGATTGCAAGGGACAAAATTGGTCCCCTGGAAGATCAGAATGGTAATCTATGTATGGAGACAAAAGAGATGGGGAGGTCTTAATTTTTTGCATCTGTATTTACTCAGCAGATGGACAGTCTATAGAAGTGAGGCAAAGAAGCATCAACTTTATTAACCCTGTACAGACTACAGAAGAGGAGGTGTTTACAGTTTTAGGGGAGATTAGGGTGGATAAAGTGTTCCCTCAGACCTTGCGGGAGGCAAGTGCAGAAATTGCAGGAGGCCTAGCAGAGATATTTAACTCATCCTTGGCGACAGGTGAGGTACCGAAGAACTGGAGGGTAGTCAATGTTGATCCACTGCTTAGAAATGGCTCTAAGAATAAGCCAGGAAATTATAGGCCAGTCTCCTGATGTCAGTAGTTGGAAATGTATTGGTAGGTATTCTAAAGGACTGGATATGAGTATGGGAATTGACGTGGACTGATTAGGGATAGTCAGCTTGGCTTCATGTTTGGTAGATCATGTCTAACCAATCTTATAGACTTTTTTGAGGAAGTTACCAGAAAAGTGGATGAAGGCAAGGCAGGGGATGTTGTCTGCATGGACTTTAGCAACACATTTGACAAGGTTCTGTCTGGGAAATTGGTCAAAAAGCTTCTGTCACTCAGTATTCAAGATGTAGTGAATTGGGTTAGACATTGGCTTTGTGGGAGAAGCCAGAGGGTGGTTGTAGATGATTGCGCCTCTGACTGGAGGTCTGTGACTAGCGGTGTGCTACAGGGATCAGTGCTGAGTTTGTTGTTGTTTGTCATCTATATCAATGATCTGGATGATAATGTGGTTAATTGGAAAGACTATCAGAACTTGCAGTGGGATCTGGACCTGCTGGAAAAATGGGCTGAAAAATGACAGATGGAATTTAAAGCCGACAAATGTCAGCTGTTGCACTTTGGGAGGACCAGCCGGAGTAGATTTTACACAGTGAATGTTAAGGCACTGAGGAATGCTGTAGAACAAAGGGACCTGGGAATACAGATCCATAGTTCATTGAAAGTGGCTTCACAGGTTGATAAGGACGTAAAGAAAGCTTTTGACACATTGGCCTTTGTAAATCAAAAAACTGAGTACAGGAGATGGGATGTTATGTTGAAGTTGTATAAGACATTGGTGAGGCCTAATTTGGAGTATTGTGTGCAGTTTTGGTCACCTACCTACAGGAAAGATGTAAATAAGATTGAAACAGTACAGAGAAAATTTACAAAGATGTTGCCAGGACTGTAGGACCTGAGTTATAAGGAAAGATTTAATAGCTTAGGACATTATTCCTTAGAATGTAGATGATTGAGAGGAGATTTAATGGAGCTGTACAAAATTCTGAGGGGTATAAATAGGATAAATGCAAGTAGGCTTTTTTCCCTTGGGTTGGGTGAGACTCCAACCAGACATCATGGGTTAAGGGTGAAAGGTGAATTGTTTAAGGGGAACATGAGGGAAACTTCTTCACTCAGAGGGTCGTGGGAGTGTGGAATGAGCTGCCAGCACAAGTGGCGCATGCAAGCTCGAGTTCAATGTTTAAGAGAAGTTTGGATAGGTATGTGGATGGTAGGGGTATGGAGGGCTATGGTCCTGGTACAGGTTGATGGGAGTGGACAGTTTAAATGGTTTGGCATGGACTAGGTGGCTGAAGGCCATGTTTCTCTGCTGTACTTCTCTTTGACTCTAATTTCCATCTTGCATTGCTTTGCCAACTTTCCTGATTGATTTAGATCCTATTGTAGGCTTCGCTTTGCACCGCACCACCATTTTTGGTGGTATCCGCAGACTTACTTATCGCGCCCACCTAATTTTCATCCAAATGTGATAAATCTTCAACCACCATCAACAATATCTTCAAAAGGAAATGCCTCAAGGGAGTGTCATCCAGTATGAAGGACCCTCACCTTCTAGGATATGCCACCTTCTTATTAAGTTTCTGTCCAATGCCATCATGCGCTAATCTATTACGACAAAGAAGCCAAAAGAATGATAAATGAGGTAGTTATTAAGGAGTGAGAGAGCCGTGGAGTTGTACAGCGGTTTAGTGACATAATTTCAGAGCTGAACAGATGACAGTGCATCTACCAATGGGAATGTGAAGAAAATCAGAAATCCACAATAAACTAGAAGTGGAGGAATATTCTTTGAGCTTACTGTGGGAGAGACTGCAGAAAGAGGAATGGGAGAGGGGTGCAGGGAATAGAATACATGCTGTACAGGTGAGTTTGGAGGCATTCTTCAAAAAATAAATGTACCACAACTTCTACTTTGAAACATTTCAAAGCTTCAACATATTTACATTGAGCTTCAGCTGACATTTACACTGTCAGTGCTTCAAGTTGGTAACTGTTACAAATTGTAACAATATACACAGAATGGAAGTCGGTAACTCATTGTTAATGCATGCCGATGCCATCTATTATTTTAGCCATTGTGCCTGTCTGTAGATCTGACTGCCTAACATAGTTGTGAGTTGTGGTTTGTGTTTGTTTGATGTGAAAAATTCTATACTTTGACTCTTTCGGTAATTAAAAAAATCGTAATCTATTAAGAATTTTTAATTTAAAAATTGTTAGAAAAAGGTAAAAAAAAATTGTTACTTAAAACAACATCTTAACCAGAGAATTCATGTAGATGCAGTTACCAAATTATGCAACCAGAACAACCCCTTCAATTAATAAAGAAAATCAAAAATATGGGATTTTTATCTTTTCATTCTAAATATTCATAGTATGCATATTACAAAAAAATGTTAAGTGCCATGCAGTTTTCAAGCCATGTAAAAGTATCTTGCTCAAAGCAATGGTTGGTCCATGCGGCTGTTTAAAAAAAAAGATATGACCAGAACATTGCTGCTAATTGTCACTCTGTTTTGTGTCTTGGAGTTTTACATTGCAGCTTTTCTCATTGATATTTCTGTCCTATGGTTGCAGAATCAAAAAGGCTCATCACTCCTTACACTGCTAAGAGACCCCTACATTCTGATTGCTACTGGTAAGCCAATCTCTTCTTTGTGCATGTACTGGACAGCTGAGATTTTTTACAACTTCATCAGTTTCTTTTAAATGCATGCTACCGTTTTCCATCTGTTGGGTGGTTATCAATTTACAGGAACCCTAGTTTCCAAGATACTGTGTTGCCACATCTGTTCAGTAATAAAGCACAAATGCTAATCTAAAAAAACAACAGCAGGGTCCTTGCATACGGAAGGAAGCACATTTGTTTATACCTGTGTCAGACCAGACCGACACATTGTACACGGAGCTTTCAGAGACTGTAGTGTTTAAAATAACAAAAATGACAGTGCAATGATGACCTGCTTGTTCCAAGTTCTGTTGGAGGAAGAAATTACCAGGTAGATAGAGGAAAAGGTTCAAGGAAATACTCAAAGCCTCTCTGAAGACATAACAACACCACTGACTCCTGGGAATCTCTGACCCATGACTGCTCAAGATGGGGTACAGAGCATTGGGGACTGTATAGTCTTGCAACAGGAGCTTGCACAACTATGAAAGGAGCAAACCACCACAAAACCTACCCCTACCTGCAGTTTATGAGCGCTGAAACACTTTCACACAAACTGTTGCATCCATATTAGGAGAAAGTGAAGGAACTAGTCTAGTTTCTGCAATGTTCTGTATTTGTATAATTTCAGCCCAAATTAGTTGCAAAAATTCATGTAAGATGGTGTTTTGTTCTCTCGAGGATCCTTGTGTTTCTCGAACATGGCCATTGCTATGCAGGAGCAGGCACTGCCGATCTGGATGATGAAGACCATGTGTTCGCCCAAGCTGCATCTGGGTATGAGATTGTTAACACTATTTGTTCTAAAAGCAGACTTGGTAACATATCAGCTGGAGTTGCACAGTCAGTTTCCTCCAACTTTCTCGTCTAGATTAACCCAGGTTTGTTACTCTTGACAGGTCTGGTCTTCCTACCATCCACCATTGCCTACATGCTGGGCACTAATCTCTTCGGAGTTCTTGCCAACAAAATGGGCAGGTAGGAACAACATGAGAAGTCTCTCCAACTGGGTGAGGCATTCTTTTACACTATAGTAGCTAGCAATCAATAACTTGTCCAATACCAGATATGTATAACAGCTATACTTAAGATGCTGGATTCACTACAAGCAGGTTTTCCCAACCTTATTTATGCCATGGACCCTACTGAGGACTCCAGGTTAGGAGCCCCTGACTACAAATGAATGGACTTCAACAAGTATTTGAATACTTATGATGCACTTTGAGATATCCTGAAATTGGAAAGACATTATATAAATTTAAGTAACATCTTGATAATTTTGCCAAATCACCAACAGAACTATGTAATGTGGACAAGCTTGCTTGAAGGCATTACTCCTACATTTCTCTTCACTAGAATCTAGTGTGCACTAATAGATTGCTTTTGCGTGTGGTACCTGCAGCTGTCATTTCAGAATCAGGTTTATTATCACTGGCAGGTGTCATTAAATTTGTTAGCTTAGCAGCAGCAGCTCAATGCAATACATAATATAGGAGAAAAAAATAACTAGATCAATTATCGTATACACATATTGAACAGATTAAAAATCATGCAAAAAAACAGAAATAATATATATTTTAAAAGTGACGCAGTGTCCAAGGATTCAGTGTCCATTTAGGAATCGGATGGCAGAGGGGAAGAAACTGTTTCTGAATCGCTGAGTGTGTGCCTTCAGGCTTCTGTACCTCCTACCTGATGGTAACAGTGAGAAAAGGGCATGCCCTGGGTGCTGGAGGTCCTTAATAATGGACACTGCCTTTCTGAGACACCGCTCCTTGAAGATGTCCTGGGTACTTTGTAGGGAAGCACCCATTATTTGCTGTTAAAATTATATGAACATGAGTGAAACTGCTGCTTGGTGGTGTAGTGGTATCCACACTGGACTTCAAGGAGAGCTGTCCCTTGGTCAAATCTGACTCGCTCCTGGCGTGCTTTCCACCCATGCAAGAATGTTAAAGAAATGGCAAAACGTGCCCCATGGTGTGAAAAGGAACAACAAGCAATGAGGTGTGGGTAAAACAGAGAGGCAGGAAAGAAATCAAGAAGGGGGAAATCAAGGAGGGACAGGTTAAACAGAGCAGCAGTTGACGTTTCAGGCTGAGACCTTTCTTCAGGAATTCAAGCCATTTATGATGTTAGGTTTCACCTAGTAGGAAGCAAAGACCTGTAAACCCCATCAGAGCTGACGTGTACCCGATTCCATGTCTAACTTCAATTGGAATTGTTTTCTCGCTCTTAAAATAGCCTTCTGTAGGGTGTGCCTGGAAATCTTGCATGGTTCCAGATCACCAGTCTTGGATCAGCAGACTACGAATCTCCTGGTTCAGCCACAGCTTTTGGCTTGGATACGTTCGCTATGTTTTCGAAGGCACACGCTCACCCACGTAGGTCTTGGTGAGGTCTCAGATACAAATAAACGATTACTTCAATTCAAAACAATCCCAGTGATTTTTTTTTAAACTGGCACACAAAGTGATGGTTTTATGTAATTCATAGATGTATGAAGGTTGCAGACCAATCAAGAATGGGTTTTGCATTCTCATTTTCTCTGATGAGCTGATGTTGATGTAAGTATGTCTTTACATTCTTCTTCTCTCTGTATGCAAAGGTGGCTGTGCTCCCTGACTGGAATGGTGATTTTGGGGATCAGTATGATCTTAGTAAGATGACCATTTCACTTATTTTTAGTACTTCATTCAAATTTAAACTCTTACTGGGCGCTTCCTTTCCTTGATACTAACACAAGTACCTTCTGTGTCCTAGCTTCCGTTTGCCACGAACATTTTTGAGCTGATAGCACCTGGCTCTGGAGCAGGCTTCTCAATAGGTCAGTAGGACAAGAATTCTGAATACATTTGTAACCAGGATCAGATGAGAGGCAGGGTCAGATACTCTCCAAACCCCAGTATGCGGCGTGATTTGTGGCTCCAAGGTGAACTAATACTATTATGGTTTCAGCTTGTGTTGTAAAGGGAAGGTGTAAAAAAAAAGCACACATTTCTCAAAAACCAAAGCTATCACATGTCCAACGAATTAATTCAATGTGATTCCTAGCATGGTCTATTTCAACCGTCAACAATGTCATGTATGAAGTGCAGAGATGAAACAATTCCAAGCCCCTCCTGAACAATGACTGTCTACAGAGGGGCGTAGATGGAGGGCTGACACCATCCCACACACAAGGGTTGGGTTAAGGCTGTTTGCTTTATGAGTCAAAAGTCCTCTGCTTTGTACTTGCCGTTGTAAGGGTTTTCCATTACTGTGAAACCAAAGAGAGGGCTGTTTTCAAATCAGATCTAGGATTTGGAAAATATTTCTGTTACCTTAATGCTAAGAGAACCTTTTGATATGAGCAGGGATGATCGATTCTTCGATGATTCCCATAATGGGCCACCTGGTGGATATTCGACATGTCTCAGTATATGGAAGCGTCTTTGCCATCGCTGATGTGGCCCTTTGTATGGGATTTGCTATTGGTGAGTCAATATCTACATTTCTTTGGGAGTACAGCTCAGCAGGAGGTCATTTATCCAATCACAACTATGTTGGTTAAAGATGAAGTTATTTAAGTTACTCCCTTGGATTGTAAACAAGTCCTCGCTCTTTTCTAAGAGCTGGTTCGGCCTATAAACCCTTGCTATCAACATCTGTATGGTGTTAACTATTCTGAAATGTTTCCCCTGCCTCCCCACCATCCTAAACTTCACTCCTGTGGTTTCCCTTTCCCAACCAACGGAGTTACTCTATCCTTGCCTCTTGACCTCTTGGACCGTTGCTTATACTTCAGGCTGAAATGGAGGTATTGCCTCGGATACCAGTTGAAATTGTAGCACATACCCAAGGCATGCTTGCTAACCCAACACAAGGACTGCTTAAGGTCCACCAGCCAAACCAGTATAAGAGGAATGCTTTGCTAGAAATGTACTGAGGCAATTTTAACATGTTTTCAATTAAAAACTGCATTTCTCAATTGCAAGCACTACTCACCGCAGTACATTTACTCCTTCTCCAAGGAGGTACCATAGTATTCATAAATCACACAACAATTTATAAAGTACCTCCAAGAAGAACATGAGCAGGAGGTCCAGGCAAACTCCAAGCTGCAAGCTATCCTACTTGGGAATATATAGCAATTGCCTTGTCTTTGGGTCTAAACCCTAGAACTCCCAATATATTATGAGACTACCTTAACTAAAAGTCTCCTCTGGGATCTTACAGCTTTCTAGAATTCATAATACAGTCAGCCCTATGTATCCATGGGGGTTTGGTTCCGGGTCCCCATCGCGGATACCAAAAGTCACAGATGCTCAAGTCCCTTCTATAAAATGGTGTAGTATTTGCATATAACCTACGCACACCCTCCAGTATACTTTAAATCATCTCTAGATTACTTATAATATGTAATACAATGTAAATGCTATGTAAATAGTTGTTATACTGTATTGTTTAGGGAATAATGAAAGAAAAAAAAGTCTGTACATGCTCGTAGCTCTTCCGCAAACACCAAGCAGCGAGATTGGTGAAAAGTGAAAATAGCGTTCAACGTTTGTTTTGCAGTGAGCCGTTATAGAGGCCGACAGTATTAAAGCAATTTCCCCATTCAAACACAAGAATGCTTTGATATTTATTCTGTCTTTGGTGGACAGGTGCTGTTGGGTAATTTAACTTGACGACTGTTACTATTGCATCCTAAAGATTAATAACTTTTTGTCTGCTAACTAGGGCCTTCACTTGGAGGTGCTGTAGTCAAAGCAATTGGATTCAAATGGTTAATGCTCATCATCGGAGTCATCAACATATGCTATTCTCCACTCTGTATCATCCTGAGGAAGCCACCAGTCAATGAGGAGAAAATGGTAAGAGATTTTTTAAAATATCGCTGGAAAGAAAGAGGCCCAATGTATCATCCACATAGCACGGTTCTTGCACATTTTATGTTTGTAGATGTATTTAGTTTACGGTGAGGGGGAGGGTAATGCTTGAAGGATAACCCTGGGAGGGGTGGTGAGGAGTGGGAAGGGAGAGAGAAGCTGAAGAAGGAATCAAGTGAGGAATGAGCAGAGGAGCTATTGATGAAGTCAAGTTTTAGTGAAGAGAATAGGAGGCACCTGGGGAGAAGGTTTGTGAGGAAGGAGGCATTGTGCTCTGAGCTCTGCAGTGAGGTGAGGTAGAGTGATCTCTCACTCAGTAAAGGGAAATGGTAAATGCTTTGGACTCCTTGGCAGAAGACGAGAAATGGACAAGCCTCTATAATGATGGGAACTAGAAATTCCAGCTTGTGCAGGACATGTTTGCAGAAGAATTCTGGACAAATATTAGCAAAACATGCAGTACATGCTAATTCTGTCACCTGCAGGGCAACTATGTTCACGTGTAGAAGGAGCCAGAGCACATTCTGAAGGTGCATTAAGTAGTAACTGGTCAAATTCAACCACGTAACGTGCAATGCTGAGCTGCAGAATGGAATTTGTAGCCCACTATCGGGCTGGCCCATTACTCTCCCTACAACTTGTTGCATTTGTTATGTTACATTCTGAAAGAATTTAATTGTCTGTGAAATGCTTGGGGAAATCTGGATAGAAATATCATCATTATTGCTGAGAAGGAGTGAATCCAGGGGATTGTAGTGATTGAATTGCTGTGTGTGTGGGGACATTGGCATATTACTGCCGAAAGAGCCTTACTTTGCTTTTTTTTTAATAGTGTTACCAATTTATTTGAAATAGGATTAATTATGTCATCAAACCATCGGGTAAAGAGGTGTCAAGTGTTTGTGTGCTAATATTGGACAACACTTAAAAGCTAATCCTTTTGCTTTCATTTATAGATTATTTTGAACCACGATGATGCAGCAAATGCCAGTTTTTATACTTCTGAGAGGTTTGGGCAAGAACTCCTGAGGACAGAAGCCAGCAATAAAGAAATGGGGAGCACAGGATGAATCCAGAACTGTGGGTGACAGACTGACAGTCAGACCAAGGCTGAAACATTCTTCTGCCATGGATGCCAATTAAACCGTGCCAGGGAGCTGTTCAAGTGACCAATGTCTATGACAGACCACAATGTGGCTTCACAGATAACCATTTTACTTAAAAGATAATGATAGTGGAACAGTCTAGTGAAATAGTGCAAAGGACCAAAGCGCACAAACAGGTTGTAGCCTTATCCTTCCCCAGATCTCTTCATCCGACCCCATCAACTCCTCCTTCCACTCATTTCCCTTTCATTTGTTCATCCAGATTTCATAAAATGGCCTTATACTATTCACCTTAACCAATTCCTATCGTAGTAACCTCCATGATCTCTAAACTCTTCTTGCAGAAGAGTTTTTCTGAAGTTCTTTATTTCTTTTTATTTAGAGATATAGTACAGAAGAGGACCTTCCAGCCCTTCAAACCATGCCACCCAGTAACCCCCGATTTAACCTGAGCCTAATCATGGGACAATTTACAATGACCAATTAGCTCATTAACTGGTACATCTTTGGACTGTGGGAGGGAGCCAGGGCACCCAGAGAAAACCTCAGCATTCCATCGGAATTGAACTCTGAACTCCGTCATGAGCTGTAATGTCATCGTGCTAACTGCTATGCCTCTGTGGCGCTCATTTTGGTTCATCGGTAACAATGAAATTAACCCTGCTCTAGTTTAGGGCCCTAACCTGTGGACCTGGACCCCAAGATCTCTCTGATCCTCCATACTGCCAAGAGTCTTACCATTAATGCTATACTCTGTCTTCAAATTTGACCTACCAAAATGAACCACTTCACAATTATCTGGGTTGAACTCCATCTGCCACTTCTCAGCCCAGTTCTGCATCTTATTGATGTCCCACTGTAACCTCTGACCCTCCTCCAGACTACCCACAACACCTCCAACACTTGCATCATCAGCAAACTTATTAACCCACCCTTCTACTTCTTCTTCGGATTCATTTACAACAATCACAAAGAGGAGGGGTCCCTTTCTTGGGGATGTTTCACAAATTCCTCCCCATTCAAGACCAGTCAATAACAGTTTCTAAACGCCTGCTCCTCAAGTTCACGCTGACTATTGGGAGGGTGGGGTGTCTAAAATAAAGCCCAATTAGAGTGACCCTCCACTTCTTGTTTCTGAGATCTACCCATATTGGCTCACTGGTCAATCCCCCAAGAACATCATGTCACATTGTCTATCTATCTTCCTCCCTGCCCATCTCCCCCACCACTTTCTCTCTCTCCCTCTCCTCTCTCTCAGCTGGAATTGGGGAAGATGTACCTCACCACTAGTGGCACTAAAAACCTAGACTGTGCACTCTACCTTTGAATTTGTTTCTACGGACTTGCAGTACGAAAGTGTGAAGAGCACAAACTGGCGGCTACAACTCTTTAGTTATGATGCAGGGTGGCTTTCAGTGTGGTGTGTTAGACATTGTGATCCAAACCTTTCTGGATTTAACTGCTGTGTAAATAAACATTGCATCCGAATCACAGGATAGAATCTCAGGATTCTGTACCCATCATTTACTGTCTTCCTCTTTGTACTGTTGGATTCTAAATTACGGAACTAGGTTTGCCCACTCTTTACTGTGTCATTTTCACAAGATATGTTTTGAGACTCAGCATTGATATTACTTTCCACTTTCCAGTCCTTGATTAAGAGTTAATGTAGCTGATCGAGATCCGTCTGCCTTGCCAATAAGCACATACGTTAAAAATGGAGCAGGATTATTTATCTTTGACTTCTCCAGGAAACTTGACTCCATCAGTGAAATAAAGTGCAGAAAAGATAACTTGTGTTTATCCCCTTGCACCCATGGGAACAATATTTGAAAGGAAGCAGAATTGTGCACAAAGAAGTTTAAAGGAAAACCTGGCAAGAAATAATGACTGATAAGGGCATATTTTTGCAGCTGTACCAATCCCACGTTCATGATCATTGAATTCACTCAGCTTCTGGAACTGGTCAAACTGAACATAATTAAGGAAGGCAAATAAAGGCTTTGGTTTGTACAGGTAGACCTTCATTAAAATTCTGTAGCACTTCCTTTCACAAATCGATACTCACAAGAGACACACCTTGAGGAACGCTCCAGGATCAACTGCAAAAGTCAGCATGCTAAGTGCCTTTTTCAGCACCAGCTATACACTTGTCAAAAAGGTTGTTGCCACACATCTAGTGTGGTAGGTAGTGCTGGTCACTCTCACTTTCAGCTTCCACCGCTGGCTAGCAGTATCACAAAAAGGAGAGCTAACCGTGTAAGTCTCTCCCTGCCAGTACATGGCCTCTCCAACAACAAGCCTCATGTAGTGCCTCATTGCTGGACACACAGAAACTGAACTCTTTTCAAACTCAGGCTGAACTACAGAGGACAGGATGGAGGTCTGACCCCTGCACATGTAGCACACAGGCCTACCAGTGTGTGGACAGGCCCTGGTGCTCATGAACCAGATCCCCAGCTGTGGGTAAATAGCCCCACTGCCTTGTGGCCAGCCTCGGGAGAGACGAAGGCTACGGGAGTAAACCCATTCAGCAAATCCGGAGTGGAGCCCCTAAGGCGGCTGGACGATATTGAACATCCTCCTGGCAGCTCCTGCAGTCGAGCTGGTGCCACACACATTGCTTCATAAGCTTTCCTTTGGACTACACTGGTGAGGCCGAGAGGGGGGTCTTGACAACTGGACATCTCAAGATCTCCACATCTTCCGCCCAGGCTTGTGATGATCATCACCCATTGTCCTTCGAGACAGACGGATGCCAGCCAACCAACCAAAACTCTCATTCCTCGGTCCCTTTGCTCCCATACACTGCCTGGTACCCTACCACTCATAGCATGAGTCCTACTCTGTTTTTGCTTTCCAAAATGCATAACCTCACACTTCCTGAGACCAATAAAGTTTTCCGAAGGGTTTCAGCCTTTAACCTCGACTGTACGCTTTTCCCAGATCCTGCCTGGCCTGCTGAGTTCCTCCAGCATTTTGTGTGTGTTGCCTATTACAGTTTGACTTGCTTCCTATGTTAGCCCTCAATGAATCCCAGAAGTCCGCAGGGAAAGGTTACAGCAGCCTGACTGCCAACAAAGCACCTTAAATAGCTCCTTACAACAGTCTGAAGACCAATAACCTTAACTGGTATGTTGCCCCCTGGGTGCCAGGGTCCAGGACATCTCAGATCAAGTCCTCAGCTTTCTTAAATGGGAAGGTGAGCAATCAGAGGCTGTGGTCCATGTAGGTACCAATGACATGGGTAGGAAGAGGGATGAGATTCTACTAAGTGAGTTCTGGGAGTTAGGTGCTCAGTTAAAGGACCAGACCCCTAGGGTTATGATCTCAGGATTGCTACTCATGCCAAGCGAGGCTAGAACTAGGAAGATTGTACAGCTTAACACGTGACTATGGAGTTGGTGTAGGAGGGAGGGTGTCAGATTTTTGGGACATTGGGCTCTCTTCCAGGGAAGGTGGGACCTGTACAGAAGAGACTGAACTGGAGGGGGACTAATATCCTAGCGGGAAGGTTTGCTAGTAATGCTTGGGGGACTGGCTTAAATTAGAGTTGCTGGGGGAGGTGGGAACCAGAGTGCCAGAACAGACAGTAGAGAGGTTGTGGAGACAGATGTTCAGACCTCAGACAAAATCAGGAAGCAAAAGCTTGAGCATGGTGTGACTGATGTTCTGAGCTGCATTTATTTCAATGCAGGAAGTATTGTAGGGAATGCAGATGAGCTCAGGGCTCGGACCAACACATGGAATTACGATATTGTGGCCATTAGTGAGACTTGGTTGCGGGAGGGGTATGACTGGCAGCTCAGTATTCCGGGGTTCTGTTGTTTTTGGCAGTGGCATTACCAGTCAAGGAATGTCCTAGCACTGCTCAGTCGGGACAGACTGGATAACACATTAATGGAGCTATATTACAGACCACCCAACAGTCCGTGGGATTTAGGGGAACGAATTTGTAAAGAGATCGCAGGCTGTTGCAAGAAACATAAGATTGTGATAGTTGGTGATTTTAGCTTTCCACATATTGACTGGGACTCCCGTATTGTAAAAGGACTGGATGGGATGGAGCTTGTCAAATGTGTTTAGGTTCGTTTCCTTAATCAGTACTTAAAAGTCCCGATAAGCGAGAGTGTGATATTTGATCTCCTATTAGGAAATGAGGCAGAGCAGATGGCAGATGTTTGTGTCGGGCGACACTTTGCACCTAGTGATCATAATGCCAAGGTGATCATGGAACAAGATAGGACTGGTCCTCAGGTTGAAATTCTAAATTGGAGAAAGGATCTGGCAAGTGTGGATCGGGACAGGCTGTTTTCCGGCACTTGGTAAGTGGGAGGCCTTCAGAGGTGAAATTCTGAGAGTACAAAGCTTGTATGTGCCTGTTGGAATAAAAGGCAAGGATAAAGGTTTAGAAAACCTTGGTTTTCAAGAGATATTAAGGCCCCAGTTAAGAGAAAAAATGAGATGCATAGCAGGTATAGGCAGGTAGGAACAAATGGAAGATAATAAATGAGGAACTTATGGAAGATAAGAAATGGAAAAGAACACTTAATAAAGAAATCAGCAGGGCAAAAAGAAGGCATGAGGTTGCTCTAGTGGCCATTAGTGAGACTTGGTTGCGGGAGGGGTATGACTGGCAGCTCAGTATTCCAGGGTTCCGTTGTGAACCACAAGGTGAAGACAAGGTGAAGGACAATCCTAAGAGATTCTACAGACATGTTAAGAGCAAAAGGATTGCAAGGGACTAAATTGGTCCTCTGGAAGATCAGAGTGGTAGTCCATGTGTGGAGCCAAAATAGATGAGGGAGATCTTAAATGGATATTTTCATCTGTATTTTCTCAGGAGACAGGGACAACAGATACAGAGACTATAGAAGTGAGGCAAAGCAGCAGCAAGGTTGTGGACCCTATACAGATTACAGAGGAGGAAGTGTTTACTTTCTTAGACAGATCAGGGTGTACAACTCCCCAGGGCCCAACAAGGTGTTCCCCCAGACCCTCTGGGAGGCAGGTGCAGAAAATGCAGCGTCCCTGGCAGAGATCGTTAAATCATCCTTAGCGACAGGTGAGGTACCAGAGGATTGGGGGACAGCTAATGTTGTTCAGCCGTTTAAGAAAGGCTCTAAGAATAAATCAGGACATTAGAGCCTGACATCAGTAACGGGAAAGTTATTGGAAGGTATCCTAAGGGACCGAATATATGTGTACTTGGATACATAGAGATTGATTAAAGGTAGCATGGCTTAGTGTGTGGTAGGACATGTCTAACCAATCTTATAGAGTTTTTTCAGGATGTTACTAGGAAAGTTGATGAAGGCAAGGCAGCGGATGTTGTCTACATGGACTTTAGCAAGGCATTTGACAAGGTCCTGCATGGGAGGTTGGTCAAGACTGTTTCAGTTGCTTGGTACTCAAGATGAGGTAGTACATGGGATTAGACATTGGTGTTGTGGGAGAAGCCAGAGAGTGGTAGAAGACGGTTGCCTCTCTGACTGGAGGTCTGTGACTAGTGGTATGCCGCAAACATTGGTACTGGATCCATTGTTGTTTGTCTTCTATATTGATGATCTGGATGATAATGTGGTTAACTGGATCAGCAAACTTGTGGATGACACCTAAATAGGGGTTGCAATGGACAGCAAGGAAGACTATCAAAGCTTGTAGTGAGATCTGGACCAGCTGGAATAACTGGGAGAAAAATAGCAGATGGAATTTAATACAGACAGTGTGAGGTGTTGCACTTTGGGGGGACCAACCAGGGTAGGTCTTACACAGTGAACAGTAGGGCACTGAGGAGTGTGGTAGAATGAAGGGATCTGGGAGTACAGGTCATTTCAATAATTTATTGAAAGTGGCTTCATAGATGGATAGGGTTGTAAAGAAAGCTTTCAGCAAGTATTGAGCACAAAAATTGGCATGTTATGTTGAAGTTGTATAAAGCATTGGTGAGGTCTAATTTAGAGGACTGTGTGTAGTTCCAGTCATCTACCTACGGGAAAGGATTCAAAGTAGAGTTTTTATCAAAGAATGTATGCAGTATACAACCGTGAGATTTATCTTCCCCACGGACAGCCACGAAACAAAGAAGAACCATTGAAGCTGTTCAAAGAAAAACATCGAAACCCTCCAAAAAAAATCAATTGCTTAAACAACAAACCAGAATATAAAACACAAAATCAAAAGGCGTATTTCATTTCAGCAGGTCACGCCAATTCAAAGAATTGCCCAAAATTAGCGACAAAGAAAGGAGTGACCAGAAAAGAAAACGCAACATAAACGTGAATTAAAGTCCAATCTACAAACCACATCAATTAAACCTTGCTCCAACACCATCCTCGAGAGAGAGAGAGAAAGAGAGAAAGAATGAGAGAGAGAGAGAGAGAGAGTGAGAGAGAATTCCCTCAGGAGAGGAGAGACCACCTTCCTCCAGCAGCAGTGAGTGAGTGAGAGGCCTATAGATGGCGCTGAACACTCACTTGCCTCTTCAACTGCCTCGATGATTTCCATCTTCAAGATTGGCAAGAGATGGAGTCCATCAAGGGCACACGCCTCATCTCCAAGATCCCTGGCCTTTATGCCACATGCTTTGCACACAGCCTTGTGTAACCCTTTCTTAGAGAAATACAGCACAAAAACAGGCCCTTCAGCCCATCTAGTCCATGACAAAACCATTTAAACTGCCTAAACCCCCATTGACCTGCACTGGGACCATCCCTACGATCCACGTACCTATCCAAACTTCTCTTAAATGTTGAAGTCGAGTTCACGTGCATTCCACACTCTCATGACCCACTCCCACTGAGTGAAAAAGTTTCCCCTCATGTTCCCCTTAAACTTCTCACCTTTCATCCTTAACCCATGACCTCTGGTTGTAGTCCCACCCAACCTCAGTGGTAAAAGCCTGCTTGCATTTACCCTATCTATACCCCTCATAATTCTGTATACCTCTATCAAATTTCCTCCCAATCTTCTACATTTGAAAGAATACAGTCCTAACCTGTTCAATCTTTCCTTATAACTCAGGTCCTCCAGACCCAGCAACATCCTTGTAAATTTCCTCTGCACTCTTTCAACCTTGTTTACATCTTTCCTGTAGGCAGGTGACTAAAACTGCACACAATACTCCAGCGTCTCGTACAACTTCAACATAACGTCCCATATTCTGTACTCAATACATTGATTTCTGAAGGCCAATGTGCCAAAGGCTTTCTTTATGACCCTGTCTACCTGTGACACTACTTTCAACAAATTATGGACCTGTACTCCCAGATCCCTTTGTTCTACTGCACTCCTCGGTGCCCTACTGTTCACTGTGTAGGACCTACCCTGGCTGGCCCAACTGAAGTGCAAAACCTGGCACTTGTCTGCATTAAATTTCATCTGCCATTTTTCAGCCCATTTTTCCAGCTAAACCAGATTCCTCTGCAAGCCCTGGTAGCCACTACACCTCCAATGTTGGTGTGATCTGCAAATTTGCTGATCCAGTTAACCACATTATTTACATAGACAGCAAACAACAATGGGCCCAGCACCCATCCCTGCGGCACTCCACTAGTCACAGGCCTCCAGTCAGAGAGGCAACTGTCTACTACCACTCTCTGGCTTCTCCCACAAAGCCAGCGTCTGATCCACTTTACTACCTCCTCCTGAATGGCGAGCGACTGGACCTTCTTGACCAGCCTCTCATGCTGGACCTTGTTAAATGCCTTAGCAAAGTCCATGTAGACAACATCCTCTGCCTTGCCTTCATCCACTTTCCTGGGGGCCACTTCCTCGAAAAACTCTGTAGGATTGGTTAGACATGACCTACCATGCATGAAGCCATGTTGACTATCCTTAATCAGTCCCTGTCTATCCAAATATTTATGTATCTGATCCCTCAGAATACCTTCCAATAACTTTCCCACCACTGATGTCAGACTAACCAGCCTATAATTTAATGTCTTCTCTTTAGAGCCTTTTTAAATAGTGAAACAGCGTTGGCTATCCTCCAATCTTCTAGTACCTCTGCTGTCGCTAAGGAAGCAGCGAAGCACCAGATTACCCGATGGGCTCGAAAACATGCTGCCAGAATGTAGATAACGGGTTCAACATCAGTGGAACCACATCTGAAATAAAAGGATGTAAAAGAAGTGAAAGATGTTGCTTCATGGCCTGTTTTGAGAATGTCACCCCAGGTAGTCTTGTTTGTTGGTGCCATCTTCTTCTGGATGTAGATAAGATTGAAAGAATACAAAGAAAATTTAGAAGGATAACTGGAGGACCTGAGTTATAAGGAAAGCTTGAATAGGTTAGAACTTTATTTGCTAGAATATAGAAGATTGAGGGGAGATTTGATAGAGATGTACAAAATTATGAGGGGTATAGATAGGGTAAATGCAAGCAGGCTTTTTCCACTGAGGCTGAGTGGGACTACGATTATGGAGTTCATGGGTTAAGGGAGAAAAGTGTAAAGTTTAAGGGGAACATGCGGGGAAACTTCTTCACTCAGAGGATGATGAGAGTGTGGAACGAGCTGCCAGCGCAAGTGACGGGTGTGATTTCAATTTCAACGTTTAAGAGGAGTTTGGTACACGGGTGGGAGTGGTATGGATGGCTACGGACGGGGTGCAGGTCGACAGCATTAAGCACTTTAAATGGTTTGGCACTCGGTAGATGGGCCAAAGGGCCTGTTTCTGTGCAGTATTCTTCCATGATCAGAGATTAAGGGAGCTAGGGCTTTACTCTTTGGAGAGAAGGAGGATGAGAGGAGACATGATAGAGGTGTACAAGATATTAAGAGGAATAGACAGAGTGGACAGCCAGCACCTCTTCCCCAGGGCACCACTGCTCAGTACAAGAGGGCATGGCTTTAAGGTAAGGGGAGGGAAGTTCAAGGGGGATATCAGAGGAAGGTTTTTCACTCAGAGAGTGGTCGGTGTGTGGAAGGTACTGCCTGAGTCAGTGGTGAAAGCAGACACACTAGTGAAGTTTAAGAGACAGGTATATGGAGGAATTTAAGGTGGGGGGTTATATGGGAGGTAGGGTTGGGCTCAGAGGGCTTAGGCGGAAGAGGGCACAGTAGGCTTATCTTTTAGTTTTCCTTGTTATTTTCAGTTATTCGGGAAGTATGAGTGTGAGGGCAGCTTGTTGTTCTCAGTGTCAGATGTGGGAGATCCTGGAGTCTCCTAGCCTCCCGGACGTCCACATCTGTGCCAGGTGTGCCGAACTGCAGCTCCTGAGAGACCGAATTAGGGAACTGGAGCTGCAGCTCGATGACCTTCGCCTGGTCAGGGAGAGTGAGGAGGTGATAGAGAGGAGTTACAGGCAGGTGGTCACTCCGGGGCCACAGGAGGCAGATAGGTGGGTCACGGTCAGGAAGGGGAAGGGGCAGGTACTAGAGAGTACCCCAGTGGCTGTACCCCTTGACAATAAGTACTCATGTTTGAGTACTGTTGGGGAGGACAGCCTACCTGGAGGAAGTGACAGTGGCCGGGCCTCCGGCACAGAGGACGGCCCTGTAGCTCAGAAGGGTAGGGATAGAAGAAAGAGGACCATAGTAATAGGGGACTCGATAGTCAGGGGTTCAGACAGGCGGTTCTGTGGAGGTGATCGGGAGTCCCGGATGGTAGTTTGCCTCCCTGGTGCCAGGGTCCGGGACGTTTCTGATCGCGTCCAAGATATCCTGAAGTGGGAGGGTGAGGAGCCAGAGGTCGTGGTACATGTAGGTACCAATGACATAGGTAGGAAAGGGGAAGAGGTCCTGAAACGAGAGTATAGGGAGTTAGGAAGGCAGTTAAGAAGAAGGACCGCAAAGGTAGTAATCTCGGGATTACTGCCTGTGCCACGTGACAGTGAGAGTAGGAATGGAATTAGGTGGAGGATGAATGCGTTGTTGAGGGATTGGAGCAGGGGGCAGGGATTCAAGTTTCTGGATCATTGGGACCTCTTCTGGGGCAGGCGTGACCTGTTCAAGAAGGACGGGTTGCACTTGAATCCTGGGGGGACCAATATCCTAGCAGGGAGGTTTGCTAGGGCTACAGGGCAGACTTTAAACTAGTAAGATGGGGGGGGGCGGAAATCAATTTGAGGAAATTATGGGAGAGGAGGTTAGTTCACCAGTAGAGCAAGTAAGTAGACAGTGTGTGAGGGAGGAAAGGCAGGTGATGGAGAAGGGATGCGCTCAGCCCGAAGTTGTAGGGGAGAAGAAAGAAAAGGATAATAAATTTGAATGCATTGCTAGGGATGAAAAGAGAGGAGGAGGTGGAGAGTATCTTAAATGTATCTATTTTAATGCTAGGAGCATTGTAAGAAAGGTGGATGAGCTTAAAGTGTGGATTGATACCTGGAATTATGATGTTGTAGCTATTAGTGAAACATGGTTGCAGGAAGGGTGTGATTGGCAACTAAATATTCCTGGATTTAGTTGCTTCAGGTGTGATAGAGTAGGAGGGGCCAGAGGAGGAGGTGTTGCATTGCTTGTCCGAGAAAATCTTATGGCGGTGCTTTAGAAGGATAGATTACGGAGCTCCTCTAGGGAGGCTATTTGGGTGGAATTGAGGAATGGGAAAGGTGTAGTAACACTGATAGGAGTGTATTATAGGCCACCTAATGGGGAGCGTGAGTTGGAAGAGCAAATGTGTAAGGAGATAGCAGATATTTGTAGTAAACACAAGGTGGTGATTGTGGGAGATTTTAATTTTCCACACATAGATTGGGAAGCTCATTCTGTAAAAGGGCTGGATGGTTTAGAGTTTGTGAAATGTGTGCAGGATAGCTTTTTGCAACAATACATAGAAGTACCGACTAGAGATGGGGCAGTGTTGGATCTCCTGTTAGGGAATGCGATAGGTCAGCTGACAGATGTATGTGTTGGGGAGCACTTCGGGTCCAGTGATCACAATAGCATTAGCTTCAATATAATTATGGAGAAGGACAGGACTGGACCTAGAGTTGAGATTTTTGATTGGAGAAAGGCTAACTTTGAGGAGATGTGCAGGGATTTAGAGAGAGTGGATTGGGTCAAGTTGTTTTATGGGAAGGATGTAATAGAGAAATGGAGGTCATTTAAGGGTGAAATTATGAGGGTACAGAATCTTTATGTTCCTGTTCGGTTGAAAGGAAAGGTTAAAGGTTTGAAAGCGCCATGGTTTTCAAGGGATATTAGAAACTTGGTTCCAAAAAAAGAGGGATGTCTACAATAGATATAGGCAGCATGGAGTAAAGGAATTGCTCGAGGAAAATAAAGAATGTAAAAGGAAACTTAAGAAAGAGATTAGAAAAGCTAAAAGAAGTTACGAGTTTGGTTTGGCAAATAAGGTGGAAGTAAATCCGAAAGGCTTCTACAGTTATATTAAAAGCAAGAGGATAGTGAGGGATAAAATTGGTCCCTTAGAGAATCAGGGTGGTCAGCTATGTGTGGAGCCGAGGGAGATGGGAGAGATTTTGAACGATTTCTTCTCTTCGGTATTCACTAAGGAGAAGGATATTGAATGGTGTAAGGTGTGGGAAACAAGTAAGGAAGTTATGGAACCTATGACAATTAAAGAGGTGGAAGTACTGGCGCTTTTAAGAAATTTAAAAGTGGATAAATCTCCGGGTCCTGACCGGATATTCCCCAGGACCTTGAGGGAAGTTTGTGTAGAGATAGCAGGAGCTCTGACGGAGATCTTTCAGATGTCATTAGAAACGGGGATTGTGCCGGAGGATTGGCATATTGCTCATGTGGTTAGTAGGCTACGGTCAATTATGGATAACTCTGAACATCCTCTACATAGCACCATCCAGAGACAGAGAAGCAGTTTCAGTGACAGGTTACTATCGATGCAATGCTCCTCAGACAGGATGAAGAGGTCAATACTCCCCAATGCCATTAGGCTTTACAATTCTACCGCCAGGACTTAAGAACTTTTTAAAAGCTATTATTAATGCTTTTTGAGACGGTGATTTAGATGCATATCATATTTTTTTACTGAGTTAAGTATTGTATGTAATTAGTTTTGCTACAACAAGTGTATGGGACATTGGAAAAAAAGTTGAATTTCCCCATGGGGATGAATAAAGTATCTATCTATCTATCATTGTTTAAAAAGCGTTCTAGAAGTAAGCCTGGCAATTATAGACCTGTCAGTTTGACATCAGTGGTGGGTAAATTAATGGAAAGTATTCTTAGAGATAGTATTTATAATTATCTGGATAGACAGGATCTGATTAGGAGTAGCCAGCATGGATTTGTGCGTGGAAGGTCATGTTTGACAAACCTTATTGAATTTTTTGAAGTAGTTACAAGGAATGTTGACGAGGGTAAGGCAGTGGATGTAGTCTATATGGACTTCAGCAAGGCCTTTGACAAAGTTCCACATGGAAGGTTAGTTAAGAAGGTTCAGTCATTAGGTATTAATGCTGGAGTAATAAAATGGATTCAACAGTGGCTAGATGGGAGATGCCAGAGAGTAGTGGTGGATAATTGTTTATCGGGATGGAGGCCGGTGACTAGCGGGGTGCCTCAGGGATCTGTTTTGGGCCCAATGTTGTTTGTAATATACATAAATGATCTGGATGATGGGGTGGTAAATTGGATTAGTAAGTATGCTGATGATACTAAGGTAGGAGGTGTTGTGGATAATGAGGTGGGTTTTCAAAGCTTGCAGGGAGATTTATGCCGGTTAGAAGAATGGGCTGAACGTTGGCAGATGGAGTTTAATGCTGAGAAGTGTGAGGTTCTACATTTGGCAGGAATAATCCAAATAGAACATACAGGGTAAATGGTAGGGCATTGAGGAATGCAGTGGAACAGAGAGATCTAGGAATAACAGTGCATAGTTCCCTGAAGGTGGAGTCTCATGTAGATAGGGTGGTGAAGAAGGCTTTTGGAACGCTGGCCTTTATAAATCAGAGCATTGAGTACAGAAGTTTGGATGTAATGTTAAAATTGTACAAGGCATTGGTAAGGCCAAATTTGGAATATTGTGTACAGTTCTGGTCACCGAATTATAGGAAAGATATCAATAAATTAGAGAGAGTGCAGAGACGATTTACTAGGATGTTACCTGGGTTTCAGCACTTAAGTTACAGAGAAAGGTTGAACAAGTTAGGTCTCTATTCATTGGAGCGTAGAAGGTTGAGGGGGGATTTGATCAAGGTATTTAAAATGTTGAGAGGGATAGATAGAGTTGACGTGAATAGGCTGTTTCCATTGAGAGTAGGGGAGATTCAAACGAGAGGACATGATTTGAGAGTTAGGGGGCAAAAGTTTAAGGGAAACACGAGGAGGTATTTCTTTACTCAGAGAGTGATAGCTGTGTGGAATGAGCTTCCTGTAGAAGTAGTAGAGGCCAGTTCAGTTGTGTCATTTAAGGTAAAATTGGATAGGTATATGGACAGGAAAGGAGTGGAGGGTTATGGGCTGAGTGCGGGTAGGTGGGACTAGGTGAGATTAAGAGTTCGGCATGGACTAGGAGGGCCAGAATGGCCTGTTTCCGTGCTGTGATTGTTATATGGTTATATGGTTATATATGGTTTGAGGGTCGGCACAACATTGTGGGCCGAAGGGCCTGTAATGTGCTGTACTATTCTATGTCCTATGTTCTATGACTCTATGGACAATCTAATCCTACAAAACAATGGAAGGCCCCTTCCCAAGGGTGGGCCAATGGGCTGATCATAAACATCACCAACCACAGCACATGACTGACCCATGTGAAGGACAGCCCAGGGAGGGTGACGCTGTCAGTTCCAGTACTGGAATAGGAGGACCTGCCCAAATTACGGCCATTTAAGTCAGAACATCACCCATGTTCTGACATCCATTTCTGAGAAATCCATTACTGGGGGAGCAACCTGCCTCACCTGAAGCCAGTGAAGGGACTGTTAAGGTAGTCCTTGAACCCTGATTACTTCAGATGCATGTAGGTGTTGGAACTGTGCCCTGAGCAGGCCCCAGTCGGAAGGGGAGGAATAATGCAACAGGAGCAGGCCATTCAGGTACCTGAGATTGTTTCACTATTCAACGTTTCGAGAGAAAGAGGTACAGGGAGGTGAGAAGGGGGTGTAACCGTTTTAATAAGAGAGAATGTAATTGTAGTGCATAGAGACAACATCCTTGGAGGGTTGTCCAGTGAGGTCATATGGGTCAAACTTAGAATCAAGCAAGGGAGAGTCACTCCATTATACACCCCCCAATAGTCATTGAGAATTTGAGGAGCTGTTGTGTAGAAAAATAATAGGCCTGTATTAGTGCGTGATTTTAATTTCCCCGGTTTTGACTGGGGAAATTGTTTAGGGATTGGACAGGGTGACATTTGTGAAATGTGTCCGGGAAAGTTTCTTGAGTGCCCTTCTCAGGAGTGCGATACTGGACCTCGCCTTGGGGAATGAGGCAGGGCAAACACCTGAAGTGGCAGTCGGGGAGCATTTGGCTCCAGTGACCATAATTCTCTTAGTTTTAAGCTGCTGGTGCAAAAGGGCCACAGGTTAGGGTCCTAAACTGGAGCAGGATTAATTTTGAGGGAATCGGGCAGAATCTAGCAGAGATCAATTGGGTGAGTTTGTTGGAAGAGAAAGGATTGAATGGCAAGTGGGGGCTTTTAAAAATTGTGATATCAAATGCCCAGGAGCCACACGTTCCTGTTAGGGTGAAGGATAACCCTGGCAAGTTTAGGGAACCCTGCCTGATGAGAAATGTTGAGGCTCTGGTCAAGAAATTGAAAGAAGCATAGGAGGTCGAGGATGAATGAATCCCTTAATGACTATAAAACAATTAAGAATACACTTAAGAGGGAAATGAAAAGGATAAAGAGAGGATGTGAGATGGACCTGGCAGGGAAAGTTAAGGAAAATCCCTGGAGGTTCTATAGCTATATTAAGATTAAGGGAGAAGGTTAGTGACCTTAGAGATTAACATGGCTGCCGATATCTTGAGCGGCAGAAGATGGGTGAAAATTTAGTGAATATTTCTCCTATTTACCGTAGAGAAAACCATGGTTGTGCAATAGAAAAGGGAAACAAGTGGAGATGTTTTGGAGAATGTTCACACTATCACGGAGGACATATTTGCAGCCTTACAGAGCATTAAGGTGGATAAATCCCCAGGGCCTAAGTGAGCACATACTTGGACTCGGTAGGAGGCTGGAGAAGAAAATGCAGAAGCTTTGGGAGAATATTTACTTTATTGTTAGCCACTGGTGAAGTTTGCTCCTGTTGTTTTGTTGTTTGGGACAAGCTAGGGAACTCCAGGCTGGTCAGGTAGTGGGGAAAGATACCGGAGGGAATTCTGCGGGACAGGGTCTACCAGCATTTGGATAGCAGAATCTGATTAGGAGGAGTCAGCGTGAAGTCGTGTTTGATGAATCTTATAGAGTTCTTTGAAGAGGTAACCAAAAAGAGTAGATGAGGGTAGCTGGCAGGTGACAGGTGGAATGGGGTGGGGAGAGGAACGATAAGCAGATGAAGCTGATGAGGGGAGATACAAGGGGCTGCAAATACTGGAATCTGTGGAGCCAGATAATGGAGAGATGGCAGATGAGGGAGAAGGTAGGAGATCCAGCTGGCTAAGAATATGTGTGGGTGAAAGGCAGGTGGGACCAGGCGGATCAGGGAGGGAACAGGAAAAACAACTTTCTTTGTAGGTTACCAGTAATTGGAAGATTCAATGTTCATACCTGGTTGTAGGTAACCCAGACAGAAAGATGAGGTGTGGTAACTCTAGTTCGCACTTGGCCTCAGCCTGGCAGTGGAAAAGGCCCAGGACAGACAAGTGGTGTGAGAATGGGAAGGGGAGTTGAAATGGCACAAAACTGGGAGCTCGCAGTGGCTACAGAGGGCAGAGCACATGTGCTCCGCAAAAATATGCTTTGTAATGTCAGAGAGGAAGATGGAGGTGCTATTTATTGTATTTATGGAGGTTTTATTTATTGTAACCTGTGGTACTTCTTTCCCATATCCTTATTTCACAGGAGCATCTTCTCGGATTACATGGGTCTGCCATACGCTCAGTGGCCAGTTTATTAGGTACTCCGGTACACCAGCTTGTTAAAGCAAATATCTCATCAGCCAATCATGCGGTAGCAAATCAACATACATGCAGACATGGTCGAGAGGTCCAGTTGTTGTTCAGACCAAATGTCAGTGTTTGACCAAGGAATAATTGCTGGTGCCAGATGGGGTGGTTTGAGTACCTCAGAAACTGCTGATCTCCTGGGATTTTCACACAGCTCTCGCTAGAGTTTACAGAGAATGGTGGAAAAAACAACAAAGAAAAAAATAAATTCTCCCAATTCTGTGGGAGAAAACACCTTGTTAATGAGAGAGGTCGGAGGAGAATGGTCAGACTGGTTCAAGCTGACAGGAAGGTGACCATAACTCGAATAACCACACATTAGAGCAGGGGTCACCAACCTTTTTTGCACCACAGACCGGTTTAACATTGACAATATTCTTGCGGACTGGCTGACGGTGGGGGGAGTGGGTGTTAATCACGACCGGAATGTAGGTGATATGTCAACTATAAGTCACTTATAAGTGGCTAATACACTCAATTTCGTTTCTAAAAGGGTTTATCTAACAAATTTAATATTAAACACAAAGCACACATTTTCCTTGCATGAATATAGGGATAAGTCAATTAAAACTCACTTATAAGTCAATAGCATCATAGCATTTTAAGTAACGTTTGGATATTAAACACAGCGCGTATTTTCCTCGTAAGAACATATAAAATTATTGCAACACACCAGTGAGAGGACAAAGTCAGGTCGGAGGTCCCCGTGCTGGGGCCACGGCAGTCGCAGTCCAGAGAGAGAGGAGTGTGACAGGGCGCACACCCACCCCCCCCCCTCCCTTTTAGGTAGGTAGGATCTATTGGCTGACAAAAGTTTGGCTCAAGGGATAACTTTCAGTAGATCACAGCGAGGTAACTGCTCTGCTACTTACGAAACCCTGAGCCCAAATTAGGTCATCTGCAAATACTTTAGCACCGGGTTCCCCACGAATATTCAGTGTGCTAAACAGGTTTAGAGGCGGCGCCCATCTGTCCGCGCTCCAGGCCAGTAGCAACGGCACTTCTCGCTGGCGCGAAGGTATCACTGCGTTTAGGCGACTGATGACCTCGCATGGGTAATGACTTTGCGTGCGTAATGACTTCGCATGCGTTCAAGTTCAATAGTGGGCGTGACAGGGAATGAGGAAAGGTGCAGCTGACTCATATCATTTCATATCACCAAATCATATTGTTTCCTCGCGGCCCGGTAGCACGTGCTTTGCGGCCCGGTGGTTGGGGACCACTGCATTAGAGCAATGGTGTGCAGAAGAGCATCTCTGAGCGCACGACACGTCGAACCTTGAAGTGGATGGGCTATAACAACAGAAAGCCACAAGCATACACCCAGTGGCCATTTTATTAAGTACTGGAGCTACCTAACAAAGTGTTGACTGAGTGTATATCAAGCAGAAATAGATCTTTGTTCTCAGTCTTATGTCAACATGGGCACAAGGAGTGGGTCTGTGTTATCCGTCCTCAGAGATTACCCTGAAATTAACTTCAAACGGCAGCTTGCATCTTCACTGAAATTATAAACAAAGGAATACTGGCATCTAGCAAAGGAGGGACTAGCCCGGTCGAAGAGGGATTCTTAGGGAATGACCTAAAGAATGAAAAGGCAAGGGGAGCAATTAATTTGAGCCAAGAAGGATGAAGCCACGTGAATGGTGTGGCAGACAACGGAATGGGGCAAGAGGCCAGAGCCCAGAGCCAGGAGCTCTCGAGCAGTTATAAGTTGGAGAGTGTTACCAAGATCTTAAGGCACAAACTAACGGAGATGGGAGTATACTCTCACATGGTGGATTGGATAGTGGACTACTTGACAGATAGACCTCAGTATGTGCGGTTGGGAGACTGTAGGTCTGACACGGTGGTCAGCAGCACAGGAGCGCCGCAGGGAACCGTACTCTCTCCGGTCCTGTTCACCCTGTACACATCAGACTTCCAATATAACTCGGAGTCCTGCCATGTGCAGAAGTTCGCTGATGACACGGCCATAGTGGGGTGTGTCAGGAATGGACAGGAGGAGGAGTATAGGAAACTGATACAGGACTTTGTGATATGGTGCAACTCAAACTACCTGCGTCTCAATATCACCAAGACCAAGGAGATGGTGGTGGACTTTAGGAGATCTAGGCCTCATATGGAGCCAGTGATCATTAATGGAGAATGTGTGGAGCAGGTTAAGACCTACAAGTATCTGGGAGTACAGTTAGACGAGAAGCTAGACTGGACTGCCAACACAGATGCCTTGTGCAGGAAGGCACAGAGTCGACTGTACTTCCTTAGAAGGTTGGCGTCATTCAATGTCTGTAGTGAGATGCTGAAGATGTTCTATAGGTCAGTTGTGGAGAGCGCCCTCTTCTTTGTGGTGGCATGTTGGGGAGGAAGCATTAAGAAGAGGGACGCCTCACGTCTTAATAAGCTGGTAAGGAAGGCGGGCTCTGTCGTGGGCAAAGTACTGGAGAGTTTAACATCGGTAGCTGAGCGAAGGGCGCTGAGTAGGCTACGGTCAATTATGGAAAACTTTGAACATCCTCTACATAGCACCATCCAGAGACAGAGAAGCAGTTTCAGCGACAGGTTACTATCGATGCAATGCTCCTCAGACAGGATGAAGAGGTCAATACTCCCCAATGCCATTAGGCTTTACAATTCAACCGCCAGGACTTAAGAACTTTTTAAAAGCTATTATTAATGCTTTTTGAGATAGTGATTTAGATGCATATCATATTTTTTTACTGAGTTAAGTATTGTATGTAATTAGTTTTGCTACAACAAGTGTATGGGACATTGGAAAAAAAAGTTGAATTTCCCCATGGGGATGAATAAAGTATCTATCTATCTATCTATCTATCTAACAAGTCTGTCTTTCTCCCCCACCCTGCCTTCCACTATATGCAGCACAAGCCCCACACAAGGTTAATACCAACACAAATATTGAAAACAGGCCCAGAGGAAAGCAGGCATTGTACTTCAGATCTCCGCAGAACATACTGCTCTTCAGTAAAACCTAGTTAAACCTCAGCTGAAGTAGTAACCTCAACATGGTTTAGGGACTTGGTCGAGTCTTCAGAGAGAGACAGGAGCATACCATCAGAACAGCACCAGGAATGATGGAAGTTCTTAACTGAGGGATAAAGCTGCACTTAGAACAGAGAAGGCTTGGGAAAGATTAGGTAAAACATTGGTTTTTCTTATGTAAATAAGTTGAAACCACTACAGGAAGTTGCTAAACAGATTTAAGATAATTAGAGAAGGTGAAAATCAGTGAATCATACCGACCAGCCATTATGTGCCGTTCCTTTCTTTAAGCTAACCTGGTACTCTTTGGAAAGTTACAACTAAGTTGAATAACTTTTGATGAATGGATAGATGCTGATAAGACATACAGAAAACATGGAATAGTACAGAGGAACAGGCCATTCTGCCCACAGTGTCTGTGCTAACTAATCCTATTTATACCTTCCATTGCCTGTCTGCTGTCATATCTGCCTCGTTATACTGAGCTCTCAAGCCTTGAAGTAAATTCTTTCAAACGTTTCCCCTTTGTATTAATCTATTTTCTTTGCTTGTTGAGATCCCAAATACTTACATGTTCCATATTCATCCATCGTTCATGTACCCTGCTGCTCTGCTATGTACACTATTGGCTCTATTGCAACTCCCTTCACGTTTAAAGTTCATGTTTATATCTTTCAAAAACAGTTCTACTATTTGAGTTACACACACAAAATGCCGGTGGAACACAGCAGGCCAGGCAGCATCTATGGGGATAAGCGCTGTCGACGTTTCAGGCCGAGACCCTTCGTCAGGACTAACTGAAAGGAAAGATTGTAAGATTTCCTCGTGTTTGCTTTTCAAATTCACTACCATTTGAGTTAATTGCTTTAGCTTTACTGATGAAAGAGCACATAATTTCAGATAATCCATGTACAGAACATTATTATTTTCTGTTGAAAATTTGGGCACTTTTTCAAGATATTTATGGAAATTGTTGATATGCATTAATAGATACTGATGAAGCAAAGTTATTTATTATACCAGCAATAATGAATATTATCACTACCAGTACGTATCCAGTGTGTGGGTATTTTTATAACTTTAGCATATCTGTTTTAAGTATGTGTGTGTGTGTGTGTGTGTGTGTGTGTGTGTGTGTGTGTGTGTGTGTGTGTGTGTGTGTGTGTGTGTGTGTGTGTGTGTGTGTGTGTGTGTGTGTGTGTGTGTGTGTGTGTGTGTGTTCTTTTTCCTCCCTAATCAAGTTTGCTTCTTGATTGTGCATCACCCTGTTTGACCAGATATTACACCAAAAGTTCATTATCTCTGTGTTTGTAGGTGATTCTGTGCTGGGGTTGGTTACATTTTGGTGTGTCCAATTTTGTTTCAATGTGCTGTATAAACTTTTTTCATTGTTCTTGAACTGATAATTCTGTTTTCTTCATCTGATCCATTTTGTGTATCTATTTAGTCTGGCTATGTATGCACCAAACATTTTTTAAGTGTACCTATAAATTCTACAAAAGTTTTGTTAGGTTGATCATGTATGGACCTTATATTTCCTTAACTTTTCTCTTAAATTTCTAACTCAGGTTATCCATTAGGCAGGCTATTTCTGTGCTTAAGGTTTCAATTTTGTTTCTTAATCTCTTCTGCCATTTTGGTGTGCTCATTTCATTACTCAGTTTTGAGTTTCTATTAATGAATGTCTCTATTCTGGGGTAATTACACTGCACTGCTGTGATATGTTATTGTGTGTAGTTCTTCAAATGTTTTAAGTTTTCCTAAATATTGTGGTAATATAATATTGTCGAGAGTTCAGTTGGCCCTCCTTATCCGCGGGTTCCACATGCGCGGATTCAACCAACCGCAGATCGGGAAAACCCGGAAGTTCTCTCTCCAGCGCTCGTTGTTTGAGCATGTACAGACTATTTTTTTCTTGTCATTATTCCCTAAACGATACAGTATAACAACTATTTACAATGACCGATGGCATTTCACCTCTTTCCGATCACTTCATTATTTCCACTTTATTTTCAATCGTGATCGTTTTCCGGAACAGAAACAATGTGGGTGGTGGGTCCCGAGCCCCGCTGGGTCCTAAAGTCCACCGCACTGAGACAGGTTCAATCAGCTCCAGAGCTCTGCCGGGTCCTAAAGTCCACCGACTTGAGCATGCGTGTTTTTGGTATCCCGGAATCAATCCCCTGCGGATAAGGAGGGCCGACTGTATTAAAAATTCTTGAGGATTTTAACGACATGGTGGTGTGAGTCCTGGCACTCTTGTACCTTCTTCCTGAAGACAGTAGCTAGAAGAGAGCATGAGCTGGGTGGTGGGTGTCTCTGCTTTTCTGTGACAACACTCCATGTAGATGTGCTCATTGGTCTGGAGGCTTTACCCATGATGGACTAGGCCACACCACTTTCTTTGTAGGATCTTTCATTCAAGGGTATTGGTATTTCCAAAACAGCCCGTGATGCAGCCAGCCAATATAGAAGTTTGTCAAAGTTTTAGATGTCATGCTGAATCCTCACAAACTTCTAATCAACCTTCCTTGTAATGGCACTTATGTTTTCAGCCCAGGACAGGTCCTCTGAAATGATAACACTGAGGAATTTAAAGTTGCTGGCCCTGTCCACCTCTGATCCCCTGGTGAGGACTAGCTCATGGACCTCCAGTTTCCTCCTGAAATCAATAATCAGTTCCACGTTCTTGCTGACAGTGAGTCAGAGGGTGTTGTTGTGGCATCACTCAGCCAGATTTTTAGTATCTCTCCTATATGCTGATTCATCACCACCTTTGATTCAGGCAGTGACAGTGGTCTCATCAGCAAACTTGAACATGGCATTGGGGCTGTGCTTAGCCACACAGTCAAAAGTGTAAAGCAGGTAGAATAGGAGGCTAAGCACACAGCCTTGTGCTGATGGAGATTGTGGAGGAGATGTTGCCAATCCAGACTGACTGGGGTCTGCAAGTGAGGAGATCAATGATCTGGTTGCACAAGGAGGTATTGAGGCAAAGGTCCTGGAGCTTATTGATTAGTTTTGAGGGGATGATATTATTGAATGCTGAGCTCTAGTTGATAAAGAGCATCCTGATGTATGCACCTTTGCTGTCCAGATGTTCCAGGGTTGAGTGAAGAACCAATGAGATGGCATCTGCTGTGGACCTGTTACTCCGGTAGATGAATCAGAGTGGATCCAAGTCACTTCTCAGGCAGGAGTTGATGTGCTTCATCACCAACCTTTCAAAACCTCTCTGGAGCTTTGCATCTTAGCCTCTGTGTGTATGCAGGCAGGAGGACAGCCAAGTGATCAGACTTCCCAAAATGGTCAGGTAAACCCTCTGGACACACTTAGCAAATTCTGCCCCACCTAAGCCATTGGTACACCAGGAGTCCCAGTCAATACCGGAAAAATTAAAGTCACCCACCTCAATTACCTTGTTGCTTTTTCCATCTGAGATGGTGCTGGTGAAGGTCAGCGATTACTTACCGGCAGCATCAAAACAAAGATAAAAGCTAAATGCTTTATTAACCACACTTTTTCTGGTAAACGACCACCGCCAACAACACAGACTGTAACTTCCTGTCAGAGTTGAGCTTTTGAAGTGCTGGTACGGCCTGGCAGTTTTGCAGTGCGGGCTGAAGCCTCAAAGGTGCAAGACGGCTGCGATGCAGCGGGCTCCAGGCCAGAGCCTGTGTGTGGACATTGCCCGGGCGGAATAAAAAGCGATTCGATGCGGCAGAACCGAGGTGAGGCAAGGCAGAACCTGGGCCCATCCCCGAGAGCAAGGAAAGGCCAGAGATTTAATCGATTTAAGTGCTGGACCGCTTTGGAAAGGCTGGGTACAGGCCGAATCGAGGCTCGAGAGTATAGCAAAGTGGCAGGGGCTGGGTCTGAGAGCAAGGAGCTATTGAGTTTCGTAACTTCAAAATATTAAATTAATTCCAATGAAAGTGTGGGGAGTCTGAAAATACAGGTGAAAATTCAAGTTTAATTTAACGAGGCGCACAGGTATCAGGTGGCAGCGTGATGACAAATGTAATTAACATATTTATACATATAATACATATTTAATTATTTAAACAAATGTAACCCTCAGGGTCGGCGAGCAGTTTAATCTAGGGGGAGACAGCACCCGGCCCGGACAAATTTGAGAAATCTCGTTTGGGTGGATGCTGCGTGATGAGTCCTGTTACAAATCAGTGCCACGAAATAACCAGCAGTACACAGTATGTGATTAAACGATTGAGCTTTATAATTCTTAATTTGACTATAGGGTTAGTAAAGAAACAAAAATGAAAAAGGGCCCATTCTCATGAAACAGTCCAATGCACAACGTTGAAGCTCATGGTTTTCCTGTCTGTTCGTTCTCCATCGATTTGCTCCCTGGTCGTCGACAGTCCACTCCGTCCTGCAGACTACGACTTCCCTGTTCTGCCAACTTCTCTCTCCATCTTCCACCGAACAAAAGCCCGTGAACCCTTCTCTCAGGCACACAAGAAAGAAAAACTTCTCCCCTCATTGGCCAGCGCACATTCCAAAGTCCCCGTTATCTCCAGTCATAACCCAAACACCGCTGCTACAGAGAAACCATTACATTGGCATGAAACATTACAGAGAGGCCATTACGTTAGCAGGGAAACCTTACAGTGCATTACACGAACAAGGATGCTTACTCAAACAATATATATACAAGATTACTCAAATATTATTGGAATGTTAAATATGCAACACTCTTCCCTGCTTAGCTATAAACTCCAACTTAATAGAGGATGCATCTCAACTGTATGCACAGTGTATATATAATACAACTACTATACACAGACATCCACAGCATAGTAAATTTTAAATTGTCCCATTCAGGGCTAAAGGTTTAATCGTTGTGGAAGCTTTCTTATTCTTGTGGGATAATGTCCTTCCTGACCAGGGGGGATCCCTCTGCTTGGTAGGTGAGACTGTGGCTGTGAAATCAGTCACAGATTCTGGGGCCTCCTCCGTGGTGATTGTAGGAGTTGACTCTGAGACTGCAGGAACTGGTTCTGACAGCTCCGGACACCTTTCTTCTCCTTTTCTATCACTGCATCTATTTCAATTCCTTTCTTTTTCTTTCTCACATTCCTTCTCTCCATCTCTTCCTTTCTCTTCTAGTTTGTACATCTTGTTCATGGGAAGGTACATTTAGCTCACTGGAGTATTCTCTTATTAATCCTTCTATTGCTCTCTTTGCGATCTGATCTCTCCTTTTGGTTTCCGCATCTACAACATCATCTGATGAATCCTCTGTTTACGTCTCTCCATTGACTCCTTTGCTTTTTGCCTTCCGTTCGTCCAGCTGGCCTGGGGTCTTTGCATCTACTTTTACAAGCAGCTTTCTGTCTTCCACGTGAAGTTCATGCAATAACCTTAATGCACACAGAGTAGATTCTGGTTCTTTAGACTCCAAATCTGAACGCTTTCAACTTTCCTGAAGCTCCTCGAACTCTCTTCCAGCTTAAAACCAAGCCATATTTCACAAGTAAATGCCTGATTAACATGTCAGAAACTTTATCAGATACATCACCTACAAAAACTGTTGTAGTCGGACCACTGATTCCGTCACCTTCATGCTTCCTGTGAGCAGCATGGTCTGTTTTTTTGGTCCAATATTCTTTCCAACCAGAGTCACAGCACCTGTTTGTCCTCTGTTGGGGAACAGTTTATGGTGTTGGGCATGGAGACAGTTGTGGCATCATCCAGTACCTTTCTTAATTGGCTTTCGTATGGCTTCATTACAGGGGACATGGCATGCAAATGGTGGAATGGATTGCCAATCAAGTTGGAGTTGCCTCAGCTGTTCATGTCCCCACAGTGCGGGTCCTCCTGTTTTTACCACGTACAAACAGGTTAGTTGCTGTATTTCATACCACAGAAGTCATTCCCATAGGAGTTAACTTTTCACCAGTATAAGAGCTTAGTTGGATATCTGCAGGCTTCAGTTCAGTATCTTCGAAATGCCGTTCAAACTCATTTTGTGGAATGACTGAAACAGTTGAATGAGTGTCCAATTCCATTTTAATTAATTTGCTGTTCACTTCTGGTGTAATCCATATTTTTTGTCTATTGCTAATTTTCACACTGTTAATCTCAAGGCCAGCCAGACCTTATCATTATCAGACTTTTCATCATCAATCTGCAGGTTAGTGCTCTTTTTGAAACTGCAACTTGACCTTTTAGCTTTTTCTCTTTCTTGAGCAGTCCATTTATTTTTGTCTGCCCAACGTACCCTTTGTCAGTGTCCTACTTTGGTGCTTTTTCTGCAAGTTTCACCTTTAAATCTGCATTTGTTTGTGTACGTGAGACACAACGGTAACACAATTTGTTCAGCCAGGCCAGTTTTCATTTAGACGATGCGATTTTGTTCATGCTTGTTTTCATCCCTGAGTGCAACTCAATTTCGTCACTGTCTGCGGCTTCCAGTGAAACAGCAATTTCAACTGCTCCTCAGGATGTAAGTTGAGCTTCAGTTAGGAGCCATTTGTGAATGCTTTCATTTAAGATTCCATAAATAAACAATCTTTAAGCTCATCATTGAACTGACAATGCTTGGGCAATCTCTTCAAGTCAAGCACGTATGCCACAATGGGCTCCTCTTCTTTTTGATTCCCCTGTATGAAACCTAAAGCGTTCTGCAATCAACAATGGCTTCGAAATGTTCCTGCATCACTTTTACAATAGCAGCAAAGCTCGTTTCTGCTGGTTTAGTGGGAGCAGTTAAATTTCAAAGCAAACTGTATGCCTTTAATCCGAATGAACTCAGCAAAATTGCAACTCGCTTCTCATTGATTATTGCATTTACTTCAAACTATTGCTCCAATAGCTCAGTAACATGAGCTATTACACGTTGTCTAATTAAACTCATCAATATTTCCAATGTAGCCAGCCATTTCTGATTTTTAATGATTATCATCAACAGGTACTCACTCTTTATGAGCCCGTGAATTCTTCTGTTTTCTGGCTTTTGGAAAAAAAAGCTCGATTATGCCTTTCCTTCTGAAGAACAGGTGCTGTTCTGTTCTGCCGTTCCTCGCTAAGTTTTTTTTTGGAGTTCAAACATCTTGCTCCACATTAACGGGGCAGTAGCCATGTCAGGTTCGTTTTTAAAATACCTCGTTGCCAATGTTACGTTTTGTAACTTCAACGCATCGAGTTAATTCAGATGAAGACGCAAGGAGTCCGAAAATACGGGTGTAACTTTGAGTTTACTTTCAGCGAGGAGCGCACTTATCACATGAAGATGTGTGCAATTAACGTATTCTGACATAAAGCCCACAACGGATGACTTAAACAAAAAAGAATGCTCAATCTAACAATATATTTAAATACAAGATTACTCAAACATTACTGAAATATTAACTGCACAACAGGAAGGACCCAATGTCTGGACAATGCATAGGTTATAGGTTGCAAAGTTCGCAGAGTTGGGACCGGAGGCGAGGGGCGGGCCAGTTCGCCTCACTGCTTTGCGACGTTTACTTGGCTCTGCGCTGATCTGAGGCTGTGGCTTCATGTTGTGCACGGATTCGCCGTGGTAAACTTCAGTTCTGAATGCATGATTTGTTCCTTTTTCTCTCTGCGCGTTGGATGTTTCTTTTTTTAATGGGTTTTATTGGGTCTCTTTGCTTTGTGGCTGCGTGTAAGGAGACAAATCTCAAAGCTGTATATAGTGTACATACTTGGATAATGAATGTATTTTGAACTTCCCTATCTGTTCCTCTATCTCCTGCTGCCTATTGGGAGGCCGATAGCATAGTCCCATCACAAAGACTGCTCCGTACTTGATCCTGAGCCCTACCCGTATTGCCTCAGTGGATATGACCTCCAGAAAGTCCTTCCAGGGACCGGTTCCACTGACTGCAGGATCTGGAACTAAATCTGGCAGTTTACTAATCGCAGTTTATTCACACACTCCTTTCAAAAATATTAAAGAACCCCTTTGTTGTCCGTCACTGAATGCACAGAGAGCTTCCTGGGCAGCAGGTGAACAAATATTGCAAGAGATGAGGATGTTTGTGTGGCTAATGAAAGGCGTACAGCAGGACTGACCTTTCATCGGCCTGGATTTAACGCTTGCCTGCGTCACTGGCATCTGGTTGAAGCAGTGATAAGGAAAACTTCTCCATCACTGGTTACATTGTGTACGCTGGGCTTTGTGGATAATCTGCAGTTATTACACTTCCGGGTATTTAATCAGACAAGGCTGTGATACCACACAATGTGTGGTTGCCATTCTGATGAAGGTTCAGTCCAAATGAAGGAGGTTGGCCGAAAATATCGATTATTCATTCCCCTCCATGGATGCTTCCTGACCCACTGAATTCCGCTGTGTCGTTGCAGGCTTGGTTAAACTTCAGAAGCTTAAAGTCACCGACAGCAGTGGGAGAATGTACATCATCTTTCATGCGTTCAGGGCCCACCAAATGGCCAATTAAGTACCTGCCCAGGCTCCACGCTCTTGGACCATAGGGAACATAACACACAATTTGTGATATTTCAGAAACGGCAAAGAGATCGGGACAAGATGACTCTTCAAGGGATAAACTTTGTCAAGACATCAAAGAAAATAACATCACTGCGCTTCAAAAGAGCTCGGCGGGATCTGAGCGAGCAAATGAGACCTCAGGCAAAAGAAAGCACCTCAGGTAGTTCACGCCTCCAAAATGTGCTCCCAACAGTTCAATGGTTCCATTTTATGTCAGAGAACAACCTGAAATTCTTGCTCTTCACAGACATCCACGAAAATGAGTGACAGCTAAAATATTAGAAGCCCAAAGCTCCCCCCTCCCACGCACAAGAAGCAGAAAAGCATCGACCCACCCTCTCCCCCACTTACTTCAGCAAAAGAGCATCAGCACCCTCCCCCCACCGGGCAAACAACAGCAAAGCCCCCAAGAGGGACCGTGGTCTGCAGTACAACAAAAACTAATCCTTCACCTCGACAATTCAACGTACCACAGGTACTCTCTCTCTCTGATAAAGGGACAGAAAGGTGTCACTCAGTGAGAGGGGAGACATGAACAAAGCATCTCACTGATCTTCGGTGTAAACTTTCGTATTCAAATCCAGGACTTGGTGTGAGTACGGAGTCACACCCTTAACGGGAGGCAGGGTGGCGTAGCGGCTAGCACGACGCTTTACAGTACCAGCAACCTGGGTTCAGTTCCCGCTGCTGCCTGTGAGGAGCTTGTACGTTCTCCCCGCAACATGTGGGATTCCTCCGGATGCTCCGGTTTCCTCCCGCAGTCCGGCAATGTACCGGCTGGAAGGTTAACTGGTCATTGTAAGCTGTCCTGTGGTTAGGTGAGGGTTAAATCGGGGGTCGCTGGCTGGCACAACTCAAAGAGCCAGAACGGCCTATTCTGCACTGTATCTCAATAAATAAATAAAATACGCAGTACACGATTGGGAAATTGAGGCTTCCTGTTCATCAGCAGGTGTAGCCTCGATAATGAGTGTGAGTTTAATTGTTCTCACCCTCACTCATTTCCCTTTCTTTCCTCACCATTCCAAACTTCGTTCCAAGTTTCACTATTCCCCGGTATTATCTTTCATTGCTGGTGCTGTGTGGGTGGGGGCCAAGAGTCACCTCACAGCCAGGGTGAAGCTTCCTTAAACAATTTCTTTATCGAGCACCTCAAGCAGTGATCTGAGATGTTGAATTTGCAATCCACGGAGTACCAGTTTAACCTAAACTGAGGGAATATCTAGAACCTTAAAACTGGAGCTGGGCTCTTAGTTCTATCAGCAAGCATGCTTTAAGAGTCATGGAGCAGATAGCTCGGAAACTATTTCTTCCGACCTAATGAGACCATCTAATCCAACACTAATCCCAATTCATTCTGCCCAGAATCAGGTTTATTATCACTGGGATGTGACATGAAATTTGTAAACTTAGCAGCAGCAGTTTAATGCAATACATAATATAGCAGAGAGAAAAATAATAATAAGAAAAATAATAATAAGTAAAATAATAATAATAGTAATAAATAAATAATGGTACTAAAATAAATAGTAATAATAATCAATTACATATATTGAATGGATTGTTTGAAATGTGCAAAAACAGAAATACTGTCTATTAAAAAAAAGTGAGGTAGTGTTCACGGGTTCAATGTCCATTTAGGAATTGGATGGCAGAGGGGAAGAAGCTGTTCCTGAATCGCTGAGTGTGTGCCTTCAGGCTTCTGTACCTCCTACCTGATGGTAACAGTGAGAAAAGGGCATGCCCTGGGTGCTGGAGGTCCTTAATAATGGACGCTGCCTTTCTGAGACACCGCTCCCTGAAGATGTCCTGGGGACTTTGTAGGCTAGTACCCAAGATGGAGCTGACTAGATTTACAACTCTCTGCAGCTTCTTTCGGTCCTGTGCAGTAGCCCCCCCTCCATACCAGACAGTGATGCAGCCTGTCAGAATGCTCTCCACAGTACAACTATAGAAGTTTTTGTGTGTATTTGTTGACATGCCAAATCTCTTCAAACTCTAATGAAGTATAGCCGCTGTCTTGCCTTCTTTATAACTGTATCGATATGTTGGGACCAGATTAGATCCTCAGAGATTTTGACACTCAGGAACTTGAAACTGCTCACTCTCTCCACTCCTGATCCCTCTATGAGGATTGGTATGTGTTCCTTCGTCTTACCCTTCCTGAGTCCACAATCAGCTCTTTTGTCTTACTGATGTTGAGTGCCAGGTTGTTGCTGCGGCACCACTCCGCTAGTTGGCATATCTCACTTGTGTACGCCCTCTCGTCACCACCTGAGATTCTACCAACAATGGTTGTATTGTCAGTAAATTTATAGATGGCATTTGAGCTATGCCTAGCCACCCATGGTCACAGATTGTACCACTCTTCCACATTCACGAGAGAATTTACTGGGGCCAATTACAAGGTTCAAAGGTTCATTTTATTGTCAAAGCATGCATGTAAAATACAGCTCTGATATTTGTCTTCTCCCAATAGCCAGGAAATACAAAAAAAAACTACGGTTGTTGAAAGAAAATGCATCAAAACTCACAAACCCTAAAAAACTCCCCCTCCCTCACAGAGGACAATAACATCAAATCCCAATCCCTCCCTCGCATACAAAAACACCAACAAGAACATCAGACCCCAAACCCTCCCTCACACAAAAACCAACATACTGTCCACCCGCCAGTCGACCAACCCTTAGGTGTTTGGAATTAAACAACCACCCCAGACATGTTCGGAACATGGGAGGAGATGGAAGTACGTGGAAGATCTCTGGACTGTGAAGCAGAGGTGATTCTAATTGCACCGCCACACTTTGCTGAGATACAGAAGGAAAGGAAATGCTTGTGCAGGGGGTCCAGCAACAAGTTCTGTGCTCGTGACAAAATGATTCTCTCAAAGCAGCTCCAGCACTGAGGGCGTCTTCAAGGAACGATGCCTCAGAAAGGTGGCATCCATTTTAAAGATGCCCATCACCCAGGACGTGCCCTTTTCTCATTGTTACATCAAGGAGGAGGAACAGAAGCCTGAAGACACACACTCAACTTTTCAGGAACAGCTTCTTCCCCTCCGCCATCAGATTTCTGAATAGACAATGAACCCATGTATAATACCTCACTATTTCTTCTCACTCTCTTTTTGCACTGTTATTTAATTTATTAAATACGTCTTGTTTAATCTATAGTTATCTTTATTATGTATTTCAATGAAGTGGTGCCACAAAACAACAAATTTCACAACATAGGCCAGAGATATGCTTGATTCCGATTCTGAGGATCTACTAAGCAGAAGAGTTGGCTGACACTGCCACCTAGTGGTGAGCATAGTGGAGAACGAGGCTTGACCGTGCAGGTGACACTCCTGTCTTGGTAACTCCGAGATGGAGAGAGGAGTCTGAGTGTACCCAGGATCTACACACTGAAAATGAGTCAGTCCCAACTGGTGCTACGGGGAAAGCGAAGAAAAGTATATATCTAAACAAACTTCTTTCCTTTCTGACAGAAACTGGCAACCAAACAATCCACCTTGTTTTAGGGTAAATTTTGTAACGGGTCTCATCAGCCCCTTAAGCAGCCCCACCACCCAATGAAACTCACTTCTCATCTTTGTGTCCTCCCTCTTGGTTCCATTTGACACCTTCCCTAACCTAGACCATCAGACCATATGGCATTGGAGCAGAATGAGGCCATTCAGCCCATTGAGTCTGCTCTGGCCATTCCGTCATGGCTGATGTATTAAACCTCTCAACCCCATTCTGCCGCCTTCTCCCCATGATCTTTGATGGCCTAACTAATCAAGAACATGTCAAACTCAACTCTAAATATACCCAATGACTTTGCCTCCACAGCTGTCTGTGGCAATGAATTCCATATTTGCACCACCATCAGGCTAAAAAGATTCCTCCTCATCTCTGATATCCTTCTACTCTGAGTGCCCACTGATCCTGGACTCCCCCACTGCTGGAAACATCCTCTCCATGTCTACTGTAACTAGGTTTTCCAATATTAGATGGGTTCCAATGACATTCCCCCCTCCCCCATTCCCCTAAACTCCAGCGAGTACAGACCCAAAGCCATCAAGTGCTCCTCAAATGTTAACCCTTTCATTCGCTGGATCCTTCTCGTGAACCTCCTCTGGACCCTCTCCGGTCCCAGCACATCCTATCTCAGATAACAGACCCAAAACTGTGCACAATTCTCCAAGCCGATGCCTTGTACAGCTTTTATATTCTAGTCCTCTCGAAATGGACGCTTCCTTACCACCGACTCAACCTTTAGGGAATCTCACACGAGGACTCCCAAGTCCCTTTGCATTTCTGATTTCTAGATTTTCTCCCCATTTTGAAAATAGTCTACACCTTTATTCCTTCTACCAAAGTACACTTCCCTACTCTGTATTTCATCTGGGACTTCTCTGCCCATTCTCCTAATCTGCTCAAGTCCTTCTGCAAACTCCCTGCATCCCCAATACTGCCTGCCCCTCCACCTATCTTCATATTGTCCTCAAACTAAACCACAAAGGCATCACTTCCATCATCCAGATCATTGATGTACAATGGACAAAGAAGCAGTCCCAGCACCAACCCCCCGTGGACCATCACTAGTCAACTGGCAGCCAAACAGAAATGGCCCCTTTGATTCACACTCCTCGCCTCCCGCCGGTCAGCCAATCTTCTATCCATGCTAGTATTTTCCCTATAATGCCATGGGCTAACATAGATCAGTCCAAGTTTTGATCAATCTCAGCCTTTGGAGGTGAAGACTTCAGATTTGCGTTGACCTTTGACCGAAAAGAGGATATGCAGGAGTTCCAGTCAAGATGGCGCCTGTGTACAATGCTCCTTCGGTCAACGTCTTCTGGATAGATCATGAAACCAGATAATTCACTTCTTTTATGCCTTTTACGTTTGTTTTTCATCTTGGATGTGATTCTGTTGGAGCCTGTGGTTTACTGCTTGGATGTCGTTTGGGTGTGCCAGCGCTCAGCAGTCTCTGAGAGGATTCTGGGAGTCAGAGGCAGCGTGCGCGGACCTCGTGGCGGGCAGGCTAAGGTTTGGCTCCATTTCACCGATTAAACCTTCTATTATAGCGACGAGGAAGGTTGAAACATCGATGCAAATGCAGAAACTGAGCACCGGCTACTTGCCTTTTGATCGCTGAGGATGCCTCTGCTGTGCTAATGGAGAAGGGAAAGCCCGCCCATCATGCCCGGAGATTGTCGCCCAGGCTTTCTGCATTGTGGATGTGGACTGGGGACTATAGACTTTTATTGATCTTATAGTTTTTTCAGTATTCTGTGTGTAACCCCCTGGGTCGCCTCAGGCTCGCTCAGCTCGTTCTCGTCTAGGGGGAGCAGCCTTCGGCCCCGCCAAACTGGGTAATCAGCTGGTGTGGATGCTGTGTGATGTCCCCGCCTCGCCAAATAACAGACAGTACACCATGTGCGATTAAATGAGTACAATTTATAAAGGTTACTATAACTAAGTGATTAATAACGATACAGTATATATGAAGGGAAAAAAATAAAGAAAAGGCGCCAAACTTATCAAAGTCCAAACCACTTCGTGCACAACCGTTGGAGCTCAATTACTGAAGTCTTCTGGCCACCATTCGATCCCCTCCGAACTCCTCGACTCGCAGCTTAGGACCATCCGAAGTGGTCAACCAAGCACATCTAGCTTCATCTCCTCTCCTCGGGGTACCTCCTGGCCTTGGACCCCTGCTTGCGGTCCGTTCCTCGCCCCGTTTACAGCATCATGTCCTCTCTCTCTCTCACCCCCTCACGCCAATCTGCCCAAAAGCCCGCCAACAATAGCTTACAGACTCAGAAGAAAGAACAACATTCATCCCAATTGGTTTACAAAGGAATACAATTCTCGTTATCAGTAAATTTTAACCCAAACAAGCTTCCAGCACTCTCTCGCAACAAAGAAGTATTCCTACTTTTAACAAAACAAAGAAGCCATTTTGATCAACACTCGCAGTAACAAAGAAAAAGAAGAAACCCCCTTTACATGTGTTTTTTGCTCAACCTTTTTGTGTGGAATAGGGGGATTTGGGGGTTGTAGTGCCTGTTCCGTTTTTCTGTGCGGGGACGAGGGTTTTTGAGGTTGATGGTCACACTGGCGTTCTTTTCTCTCTTGGTTTCGTGGCTGTCTGGAGAAGAATTTCAGAGTTGTACACTTTGATAACAAACGAAACTTCAAATAAGCGTTTGGGAAACTGCTTCTCCGACAGAACTACTAAAGGACCATGTCTAATTTTAAAGTTCTAATTACTCGTCACCGGAGGGAATTTTCTAGACGTTTTAAGTAACTTGATCAGATTCGCCTCTCAGTGATTCAGGATTGTTTATTGTTATTCATCAGTAATCGAGTGTTTTCATCAAGTGTAAGGAAGGTTGTTACTCCAGATACAATGCAGCTTACAAAACAATAAGCATAATGAACACAATAAATATAAATAAATAAGATTAGGTTATATACATAGATGTGCAATAGAGGGTGAATTCATGAAAAGCATCTGGCCCAGACAGGGTAACTGGCCAAGTACTAAAATCCTGTACCAATCTACTGAGGGCCAGATCAGGGGCTTTCAGGTCTGCTGACCAAGAAAGTTACAAGAGGTCCAGGTACAATCTCCAGAAAGCCATCTCACGGGCAAAGTGGCAATTCCAGACTGAACGTGAATCAATGAAGCATCTCCTTGTGCAAGGGCTTGAATGCTATCTCCCCTTGCAAAGCAAAACCAAGCGACATAGGTGACAACAAGGCTTCGCTTCCAGATGAGTTCAACGCCTTCCATGCTCGCTTTGACCGTCAAAACGTGGAGAGACCCTCTCGAACTCCCACAGCCCCAATGACCTTGTGATTTCAGTCTCTGAGGCTGACGTGAGAGCATACCCTTGGAAAGCATCCGGCCCAGATGGGGTACCTGGCTGAGCACTGAAGATCAGTGCTGATCAACTGGCTGGAATGTTCATCGGCAGTCTGAGGTACCCACCTGCTTCAAGCAGTCTTCAAATATACTGGTGCCTAAGAAAAACGTAGTGACCTATCTCAGTGACTATCGCCTAGTGGCACTTACATCCATATAGATGAAGAGTTTTGAGAGGTTGGTGATTAAACATCAACTCCTGCCTGAGAAGCAACTTGAATCTACTCCAATTTGCCTACCAGAGTAATAGGTCTACAGCAGATGCCATCTCATTGGCTCTTCACTCAACCCTGGAACATCTGGACAGCAAAGATGCATACATCAGGTTGCTCTTTATCAACAACAGCTCAGTACTCAATACCATCATCCCCTCAAAACTAATCAATAAGCTTCAAGACCTTGGCATCAATACCTCCTTGTGCAATTGGATCCTGGGTTTCCTCACTTGTGGACCCCAGTCAGTTTCGATTGACTCCTCCATGATCTCCATCAGCACAGGTGCACCACAAGGCCGTGTGCTTAGCCCCTGCTCTACTTGCTTTATGCCTATGACTGTTAGGGTAAGCACAGATCCAATGCCATATTTAAGTTTGTTAACGACATCACTGCCATAGGCCAAATCAAAGGTGGTGATGACTCACCATATTGGAGGGGGATTGAAAATCTGGCTGAGTGGTGTCATAACGACAACTGCTCACTCAACGTCAGCAAGACTGAAGAGCTGATTATCGAGTTCAAGAGGAGGAACCCAAAGGTCCGCCAGCCAGTCCTCATCAGAGGATCAGAGGTGGAGAGGGTCAGGCACTTTAAATTCCCTGGTGTTATTATTTTGGACGACCTGTCCTGGGCCCAGCACATAAGTACCATTATGAAGAAAGCACAGCAATGCTTCTACTTAGGAGTTTGCAAAGATTTGGCATGACATCTAAAACTTTGACAAACTTCTATTGATGTGTGGTGGAGAGTATACTGACTGGCTGCATCACGGCCTGGTATGGAAATGGTATGGTCCTTTAATGGAAAATCCTCCAAAAAGTAGTGGATATGGTCCAGTACAACACGGTTAAAGCCCTCTGCACCATTGAGCACTTCTACACAGAAGAGCTGTCACAGGAAAGCAGCATCCATCATCAGGGACCCCCACCACCCAGGACATGTTCTTTTCTCACTGCTGCCATCAGGAAGAAGGTACAGAAACCTTGGGAATCACAGCCCATGTTCAGGAACAGTTATTACCCCCCAAACATTAGATTTTTGAACAAAAGGGGGTAACTTCATTTGACTTTACTTGCCCCATCACTAAACTGTTCCCACAGCCTGTGGACTCACTTTCAAGGACCCGTCGTCTCATGTTCTCGATATCTATTGCTTATTTATTATTATTGGTTTTTTTTTTGTTTTTTTGCATTTGTGCAGTTTGTTGTCTTTTGCACACGCTGGTTGAACGCCCAATTTGGTGCGGTCACTCAATGATTCTGTTATGGTTATTATTCTATGGATTTATTGAGTAAATGAATCTCAGGGTTGTATATATACTTCAATAATGAATTTACTTTGAACTTTGATTGCAAGTACACGAGTTCTACATTCAGAACTATTTACACATGACTTTACACATTTACACATGCGCCATTCACCTGCCTGTTTAAGGTCCGGAACTAGAATTCCGCGTCACAGTTGTCCGGACGCCTGAGAGGCGGTGACACCGAGCGCGTTGGCGGGGTTTTACTCCACATCCGGCTGGCGTCGGAGCAGGCCGGCATTTCCGTTGGAGCGGTGTTCTGACCGGAAGTACACTCCGCGCCGCGGGGGAGGAGGTGAGGGGTTGTTTACGTCGGGGGCGGGAGGGCCTCAGCCCGAGGATTCCGGGGCCGGGGCGCCGGGCGTTCATCAGCGGGCTCAGGCCGGATCGGTGCCTCCTCATCCAAGGGGGATTGGGTGCGGTGCAGAGGTGGGGTCCTGGAGCAGGACTCCGGGCTACCACCTCCCTCGCCCAACCCTGGATCCGGCTCGGCCGAACGAGAGGCTTTAACGGGCCAGGGATCCGGGGGAAGGGGGCCAGCTTGGGTCCAATGAAGGGTAACGTCAGCGGCGGTCGCAGGAAAATGCACCGTCCGAGAGAGAACTGGAGAAGATGGCATCGCCGTGCATCCGCGTCCAGAAGGGGACAGATTGTGCTGTTTCTCTCCAGAGACGATAACTGGAGTTCGTGCATTCATTGAACAGAAAACAAATCCAGCGTTTCGGCCCATGGTGTTGCACCGACCAATCTAAACCTACTCTATAACACTTACTTTTCTTCCATTTAAAAATTTAAATGTCCCTATTGTATCAACCTCCGCCAGCGCCGTGGCAGTGTATTCTAGACACCCACTACCCTCTGTGTATAAAGATATATACCTCTGACATCCCCCCTAAACTTTCCTCCACTCATCTTAAACGGATGTCCTCTGGTATTGGCCATTGTTGCCTTGGGGGAGTGGGGAAGGGCACTGGCTGTTAACTCTGTCCGTGCCCCTCATCATCTTATGCACCCCTGTCAAGTCGCCTCTCATCCTCCATCACCCCAAAGAGAAAAGCACTAGCTCACTCGACCTCTCCTCCTATAACGTGCCCTGTAATCCAGGCAACAACCTGGTAAATACACTCTGTGCTGTTGCTAAATTTCCCACAGTGATGATTCAGAGGAGATTTATGAGGATGTTGTTCAGAGAAAAGCTCGAGCATTTCTCTTTAGAAATGAGGTAGGCAGAATTGAACACGATGCTCTTAATTGTGGTCTGACCAGAACCTCGCAGCTCTCAATCTCAATCCCCCGACTCGTGAAGGCTGACGCTCCACAATCTGTTTTATTGAATATATCCAGGATTTGTTTAACACAACAGTACCTTAAACAATATGGAGGATGGAAAGCAGGAGATGCGTCAAGAGAAATAACATTTTCTAAATGCATCAAGTCCCTTGACTTAAGTTCTGGAGATCTCACCATACAGTCTGGTCAAATAATACATCAGAAAATGTAGGTTATCAACATACAAAAAGTATATTTAACGTGTTAATTTTCATGTAATGTGACATTTGTAGATTGGCTTATCAGCCTCACTTGCCACTAAGGCATTTTAAGTACAAATGCTGAGATTTGAAAATTCTACATTTTATTTTTGCTGAACTCTATGTTGATTTAAGTAAATCAAGACAACTTCTGTTTTAAAAAAAACCCTGTAAACTGGCTTTTTAAGACCATTCTGTACAGTGATGAGAACAAATTTCTTTACACACAAGATGGTGAATCTTTGAAATTCCATATGACATAGGAGCAGAATTTGGCCCATCAAGTTTCCTCCATCTTTCAATCTTGGCTGATAAATTTTCCCTCTCAACCCAATTCTCCTGTCATCCCTGGAGAGGTAGTTACACCCAAGGTGCAGGACACGGGAAACTGGGTGACAGTCGAGAAGGGGAACGGGGGTAAACAGCCAGTGCAGATTACCCCTGTGTTCATCCTCCTCAACAACAGGAACCCAACAATCACTGAGTGGCTTAGAAGGGAAGTGTAAGGGATCCGGTATATAAGGTGTTGTTCCTCCAACCTTGTCCATTCATCCCCCCCATCCCTTCCCACCGATCTCCCTCCTGGCACTTATCCTTGTAAACGGAACAAGTGCTACACCTGCCCTTACACTTCCTCCCTCACCACCATTCAGGGCCCTAGACAGTCCTTGCAGGTGAGGCGACACTTCACCTGTGAGTTGGCTGGTGGTGTATACTGCGTCCGGTGCTCCCGGTGTGGCCTTTTATATATTGGTGAGACCCGACGCAGACTGGGAGACCGTTTTGCTGTCCGCCAGAGAAAGCAGGATTTCCCAGTGGCCACACATTTTAATTCCACGTCCCATTTCCATTCTGATAATGTCTATCTATGGCCTCCTCTACTGTCAAGATGAAGCCACACTCAGGTTGGAGGAACAGCACCTTATATACCGGCAATGGGTAGCCTCCAACCTGATGGCATGAACATTGACTTCTGTAACTTCCGTTAATGCCCCTCCCCTTCTTACCCCATCCCTGATATATTTAGTTTTTTTTCTCCCTCTGCCCATCACTCTGCCTGTTCTCCATCTCCCTTTGGTGCTCCTCTCCCCCTTTCTTTCTCCCTAGGCCTCCTGTCCCATGATCCTTTCTCTTCTCTAGCTCTGTATCCCTTTTGCCAATCACCTTTCCAGCTCTTAGCTTCATCCCACCCCCTCCGGTCTTCTCCTATCATTTCACATTTTCCCCTCCCCCTCCTACTTTCAAATCTCTTACTATCTTTCCTTTCAGTTAGTCCTGATGAAGGGTCTCGGCCCGAAATGTCGACAGCGCTTCTCCCTATAGATGCTGCCTGGCCTGCTGTGTTCCACCAGCATTTTGTGTTTGTTGCTTGAATTTCCAGCATCTGCAGATTTCCTCGTGTTTGCCTATAATTTCCTGGTTTGTTCTCAGAGCCTTTCTTAAACAGCGGAACAACATTGGCTATCCTCAATCTTCCAAAATGTCACCCGATTTAAATATTTCTGCTAGGGCTCTTGAATCTACTGCACTTGCCTCTCACAGGGTCCGAGGGAACACCTTATCAGGCACTGGGGATTTGTCCACCCCAATTTGCCCCAAGCCAGCAAGCACCTTCTCCGCTGTAATCAGTATCAGGTCCATGACTTTGCAGTTGCTTTGCCTCACTTCTATATGCTGTGTCTGTCTCCCCAGTAAATACAGATGCAAAAAAAATTTAAGATCTCCCCATCTCTTTTAGCTCCACAAATGATTACCATTCTGATCTTCCAGAGGGCCAATTTTGTCCCTTGCAATCCCTTTGCTCTTAATGTCTGTAGAAGCCCTTAAGAATCTGCTATAGCAATCTCATGCCTCTTTTAACCCTCCTGATTTCTTTAAGTGTTCTCTTGTATTTCTTGTACTCCAAGTTGTTCCTACCTGCCTATAGCTGCTATGCATCTCCTTTTTCTCTTAACTCAGATCTCAGTACCTCTTGAAAACCAAGGTTCCCTGAACCTGTTATCTTTACCTTTTCATCTGACAGGCACATACAAACTTTGTACTCTCAAAATTTCACCTCTGAATGTCTCCCACTTACCAAATACACCTTTGCCAGAAAACAGCCTGTCCCAATCCACACTTGTCAGATCCATGAAAATGAGCCTTTCTCCAATTTAGAATCCCAACTGGCAGACCAGACCTATCCTTTTCTATTACTATCTTGAAACTAATGGTATGGTGGTCACTAGATGCGAAGTGTTCCCCTACACAAACTTCTGTCCCCTGCCCTGTCTCATTCCCTAAAAGCAGATCAAGTATTGCACACTCTCTCATTGGGACATCTACGTACTGATGAAGGAAACTTTCCTGAGCACATTTGACAAGCTGTACCCCATCTAGTCTTTTTACAGTATGGGGAGTCCCAGTCAATATGTGGAAAGTTTAAAATCACCTACTATCAGAATCTCATGTTTCTTACAACAGTCTGCAATCTCTCTACAAACTTGTTCCTCTAAATCTGGCGGACTGTTAGGTGGTCTGTAATACAGCCCCGTTAATGTGGTCATACCTTTCTTCTTCCTCAGTTCCACCCATAAAGCCTCGCTAGATGAGTTCTCCAGTCTGTCCTGACTGAGCACTGCCATGGCTTTTTTTGCTGACTAGTAATGCCACCCCTCCCCATTTAATCACACCCGCTGTATCATGTCTAAAATAATGGAACCCTGGAATATTGAGCTGCCAGTCCTGCAAGTCTCATTAATGGCTGTTCCATATTTCCAAGTGTTGATCTGTGCACTGAGCTCATCTGCCTTTCCCACAAAACTTATTGCAATGAAGTATACGTAGCTCAGAACATCAGTCACACCGTGCTCAACCTTTTGCTTCCTGACTTTGTCTGAGGTCCGAACATCTGTCTCCACAGTCTCTCCACTATCTGTTCTGGCACTTGGGTTCCCATTCCTCTACAACTCTAGTTTAACCCAACCCCCCCCCCTCCCCCATGCAGCACCAGCAAACCTTCCCACTAGGATATTAGTCCCCCTCCATGTGCAAACCATCTCTTCTGTACAGGGGCTACCTCCTTTGGAAGAGAGCTTAATCCAAAAATCTGATGCCCTCCCTCCTGTACCAACTGCTTAGCCACGTGTTAAACTGTATGATCTTCCTAGTTCTGGCTTTGTTAGCATGTGGCACGGGTAACAATCCTGAGATCACAACCCTGGAGGTTCTGTCCTTTAACTCAGCACCTAACTCCCTGAACTCACTTTGCTGTACCTCGTCCCTCTTCCTGCGAATGTCATCAGTACCTATATGGACCACGACCTCTGGCTGCGCACCCTCCCACTTAAGAATGCTGAGGACTCGATATGAGATGTCCTGGACCCTGGCATCCAGAGGGTATTAGTGATTCTCGGCTATAGATTCTCAGCGGTTCTCCCTATAGATGCTGCCAGGAAATTATAGGCCAGTGAGCCTGACATAAGTAGTGGGAAAGTCATTGGAAGGTATTCTGCGGGACCAAATATATGAGTATTTGCATACATACGGACTGATTAGGGATAGTGAGCATGGCTTTGTGAGTGTTACTTATGCCTAACCAACCTTACAGAGTTTTTTTGAGGATGTTACCTGGAAAGTGGATGAAGGCAAGGCAGTGAATGTTGTCTACATGGACTTTAGCACCACATTTGACAAGATCCTGCATGGGACATTGGTCAAGAAGGTTCCGTCTCTCGGCATTCAAGATGAGGTCATAATTTGGATTGGACGTTGGCCCTGTGGGAACGGTAGTAGATGGTTGCCTCTCTGACTGGAGGTCTGTGCCACAAGAATTGATGCTGACTCCATTGTTGTTTGTCTTCTATATAACAATCTTTTAAGATAATTTTGTTAACTGGATCGGCAAATTTGTGTATGATACCAAGATTGGGGATGTAGTGGATAGTGAGGAAGACTATCAGAGCTTGCAGAGGGATCTAGCTTAATGCAGTCAAGTGTGAAGTGTTGCACTTTGGGAGGACCAACCAGAGTAGGTCTTACACAGTGAGGAGTGCGGTGGAACAAAGGGATCTGGGTCCATAATTCATTCAACATGACATTACAGGTAGATAGGTTGTAAAGGAAGCTTTTGGCACTTTGACCTTCAAAAATCAATGTATTGAGTACAGGAGTTGAGATGTTAAGTTGATGTTGGTGATGCCTGTTTTGGAGTATTGTGTGCAGTTTTGGTCACCTACCTACAGGAAAGATGTAAACAAGGTTGAAAGTATATAGAGAAGATTTACAAGGATGTTGCTGAGACTGGTTGATCTGAGTTATAAGGAAAGTTTAGAACTTTCTTCCTTAGAATGTAGAAGATTCATGGGGAGAGTTGACAGAGGAATACACAATTATGAGTGGTATAGATAGGGTAAATGCAAGCAGGCTTTTCCCACTGAAGCTGGGTGAGCGTGGAACAAGCTGCCAGCACAAGTGATGGATGCAATTTTGTTTTCATCCTCTAAGAGAAGTTGGATAGCTTCGTGGATGGAGGGCTATGGTCTGGTGCAGGTCAATGGGCCTGATTCTGTGCTGTAGTTTTATATGACTCCCTGGAACCTTTGACACCCTTGTTAATCAAGATGCCCGCTGGCTAAAGAAATCCCTCCTCATCTCTATTCTAAAGGGATGTCCTATTCTGAGGTGATGCCTACTGGTCAGAGACTCTCCCACTAATGGAAACATACACTCTATTTCAACCTTTGAATATTCGGTACATTTCAATGAGATTCCCCCTTCATTCTAAACTCCAGCAAGAACAGGCCCAGAGGCAATAAATGTTAACCCTTTCATTTCTGGGATCATTATTGTGAACCTCTGTTGGACTCTTCACAATGCCAGCTCATCATTCCTTGGGTATGGGAGGCAAAACTGCTCAGAGTACTCCAACTCTGGTCTGACCAGTGCCTTATAAAGTCTCAACATCACATTCTTGCTTTAAAGTTCTTGTCGTCTTGAATGCTAACATTATACTTGCCTTCCTTACCACTGACTCAACCTGCAAGTTAACCTTTAGGAAATCCTTTACAAGGACTCACAAGCCCCTTTGCAGCTCCAATTTTTGAATTTGCTCCAGTTCAGAAAATATTTTGACTTTACTGCTTCCAAAATACATTTACCTACACTGCATTCCATCTGCCACTTCTTTGCCCATACGCCTAAGTCCTTCTGCAGACTCCCTGCTTCCTCAACACTACCTTTCCCGCCACCTGTCTTTGTATCATCCTCAAACTTCGCCACAAAGCCATCAATTCCATCATCTATATCATGAAAAGTGGTGGATCCAACACTGACCCCTGTGGAACTCTACTAGTCACCAGTAGCCAACCAGAAGAGGATTTCCTCACTTTGCAGTTCAGTCAGCCAATCTGTCTATGCTAGCATCTTTCCTGCAATATCAGGGTCTTTTAGCAGCCTTATGTGTGGCACCTTGTCAAAGGCCTTCTGAAAATCCAAGTAAATAGCATCTATTGACTCTCCTTTGTCTATCCTGCCTGCTAGTTCCTCAAAGAATTCCAACGGATTTAGAACCATAGAACAGTACACACAGAAACAGGCCTTTTGGCCCTTCTTGGCTGTGCTGGACCATTTTTCTGCCTAGTCCCACTGACCTGCAATATCCCTCCATACACCTCTCATCCGTGTACCTGTCCAAGTTTTTTTTAAATGTTAAAAGTGAGCCCGCATTTACCACTTCATCTGGCAGCTCATTCCACACTCCCACCACTCTCTGTGTGAAGAAGCCCCCCCCCCCCAATGTTCCCTTTAAACTTTTCCCCCTTAACCCATGTCCTCTGGTTTTTTTTCTGGATTTGTGAGACAATGTTTCCTCTTAAGGAAACCATGCCAGCTTTGGCCTATTTTATTGTGTGCCTCCAAGTACCCCAAAACCTTATCCTTAATAGTGATCTTGCCAACCATTGAAGTCAGGCTAATTGGCCAAAATTTTCTGTGTTTTGCCTCCCTCCCTTCTTAAAGAATGGAGCATTTGGAATTTTCCAGTCCTCTGGAACCATTCCAGAATCTAGTGATTCTTGAATGATCACTACTAATGCCTCCACAATCTCTTGAACTACCTCTTTCAGAATTCTGGGTCTGTAGAAGAATGCAGGGGGGGGATCTCATTGAAACCTACCGAACGTTATAAGGACTAGAAGGTGTGGATGTGGAGAGGATGTTTCCTATGATGGGGGTATCCAGAACTAGAGGGCAGAGCCTCAAAATTGAGGGGTGTCTCTTTAGACCAGAGGATTTTGTTTTAGCCAGAGAGTAGTGAATCTGTGGAATGCTCTACCACAGACTGCAGTGGAAGCCAAGTCCGTGCATATATTTAAGGCGGAAGTTGATAGTTTTCTGATCAGGCAGGGCATCAAAGGGTATGGTGTATGGGTTTGAGTGGGATCCGGGATCAGCCGTGATAGAATGGTTGAACAGACTCAATGGGCTGAATGGCCTAATTCTGCTTCTATGTCTTATGGTCTGTTACCCCAACTGGTCCGCATGATGTCTCCCTTCAGACAATTTACTACTCAGAAGGCAAACATCAGGAAATTTGCAGCAACACACACAAAATGCTGGTAGAACAGCAGGCTAGGCAGCATCGATAGGGAGAAGTGCTGTCGACGTTTCGGGCCGAGACCCTTCGTCAGGACTAACCGAAAGGAAAGATAGTAAGACCTAAAGCGGGTCTGGGTCAAAATATGATTGAAAAGTTGAAGGGCCGAAGGAATTATAGATGGGGAGCAGCGAGAGAGGGTTTCACTGAACTCCTGTCGAAGAGAAGATTTAAACTTCTTCAGTGTAGGCATCACTGGCAGAGGCTTCACAGTAGTGAGTTTAAAGAGCAAACTCGAGGAAATCTGCAGATGCTGGAAATTCAAACAACAACACACACAAAATGCTGGTAGAACACAGCACCTGAACAACTGAAAATCTAAGGGGCGATAAAGGATCAGTTGTGGATAATGTGAAGGATTTGCTTTTACATGCTGATCCGCTCTGGCTTCTCAACAATTACTGTCAAAGTGAAACTGTGAGTATTGTTCAAATGTATGTGGACCTGACGATGCTTTCTCCCTATAGATGCTGCCTAGCCTGCTGTGTTCTACCAGCATTTTGTGTGTGTTACACAAGGCCTGTTATAATTCGATACACAAAAGAGCTGTTGTGGCTTGTTTGTTTAGTATATAGGAGATTGAGAGGTGTTTAAATCTTAAGGATTTCTAAAGGATATGGGTTATACAGAAAGGTGCTGTCAAGGTAGAAGATGAGTCGTGATCCTATCCAAGGGTGGAGCAGGGGCCAAATGGTCTCTTAGTTCTATTTGTTTTTCAGTGATCTATTCATCTAAAATAGTGTCTGTAAACACTTTGATAAACCGCTACATTTTGCAGAGTTGTTCAGCCGATAAATTGAGACATTGCTGTAATTGTATCCTTGTACTGTGTCCTCTCCTCGTTACACTGCATCGGCCACAAAAACAGAATCATGTTTTCTTTTTCCCAGATTAAATATGAGTTTCTGATTCCAACTCAAAAGAAGATAACATGGAAGATCCTTCAGAAATCATTCAGAAACTGCAACTTGCAGGCAAAAACAGGACCGAACAAGAGGAGTATTACCAAGTTATGAAAGTCCCTATTGGGGAGGTTCTGAAAAAGATTCTGGAGGACTTGTCAACTGAAAATCTAAGGGGCGATAAAGGATCAGTTGTGGATAATGTGAAGGATTTGCTTTTACATGCTGATCCGCTCTGGCTTCTCAACAATTACTGTCAAAGTGAAACTGTGAGTATTGTTCAAATGTACGTGGACCTGACGGTGCTTTTGACCCAGTACTCAGCGTTGCCACAGTGTGAGTCCGACGTCGGGGAGCTGCCTGACAGTGCCTATTGCACAGTCCCTGGGAGGGCCCACAGCGTGGCAGAGGTATTTCAGATTCTCCTCAGTAAACTGTCAGTAAGGCCGGTGCAAGTGACGTCCAGCTCTGCTGCCGGAATTCCACCCAGCTCTGTTTTGAATGGCATCTCCCCACATCTGGTCATTTTCTGCGCCACACACTGCCAAGAGATGCCATGGACCAACGCAGCATCTCGGCTGGCTGCAGACGAGCTGCTGGCCGCCACAGTGCAGGCATCCAGGTGCAAGACTCTTGTGGAATTCCTGTGTGGGTCACAGGAGGAAGGCGGGGGAGCTCTGGGTGCTGTGCTACATCTGATGAAGCCACAAATGAGCAAGTGAGTCCATTTTACATACCTCAGCGAGTGGTCAGCGGTCTCTAATAAACTTTGTAACTGCTCTCAGCTGGTAGGTAATTCACCCATCTACAGGTAGTTGCCAGCAAGGTGAGAGATTCCATGTTGTATCTCCGAGCTTGTACTGCTGGCAGGAACTGCACACACCCCTCTTTCCCAGCTGCTGGATCTCACCTACGGGTGTGTCATGTCACTGCACTCTTCTTTGCTTTTTTTTCATTTTTTTTAACAGAGTGCTAGTAACTGTTTTGTGTGTGTGCAAATCTCTACAGAAACACCTGGAAGTTGAATCCAGCCACAAAACACGTATTTCGGTGGCTGCTGCAGAGGGTGAGGAGGCCTTGGCTGGCTGAGCACCTGGACACAGTGCTGCCACCGTCCCTCCTCTTCTCAGACGACTACAGGACAGAGAATAAGATTCTGGGTGTGAGGTGTCTCCAGCACGTCATTGACAATGTGGTACGTGGAGGCCAGAGAGTGGGGCTGGAATGGGAATTGCGGGAAGGGGTGGGGGACATTGCAGAGGAGTCTGAGGAAAAAGAAACTCTGTAAAGGTGAAACATGGCAGCATCAAGTGCCACACTGTCTTCCAGGTATTAAACTGAAGCTCCTGTCAGCCTGTTCTCTGAACGAATCTGGTAATGATTCATACAGCAGAGTTCTACTCGTATTCCTGCCAGAGTTTGTGGGACCTTCTGCAAACTCTTTATCTGCATTGCAGTGACTGCAATTGGATGTGGAGCATTGGATTGTATTAAAATGCTTCACAAATGTGTTATTTTAAACCTAACTGAAGGATTGCCTCTTACTTCAACATTGATATTCAAATCACCTACTTGCTGTCTAACATTAAATGAGAAATGCAATTGGCTTACACTTGGTTGGATAAGGTGGCTAGTTGTTCTAATGCACAGTAAACATGAATTTCTACAGGAGAGAGAGAGGGACTGTCGATTCGATTAAAATGGACATTGTTGGCCCCTGTAGCTTTCTTGCTCGTATTTCATTCTATTTTGAAAGTGTGTCTGTGTACCTAACATTTTTGTGTTCTCTTTCAGCCTGCTGCGGAGCTCTTGCAGTATAACCGAGCACAGGTCGTGTACCATGCTCTCTTCACTCACCTGTACACTCCTGAAGCCTCACTCATTCAGGTGAATAAAGTCCCTCCTGAACACTATCCCTCTTGTAATGGCCTGAACAGGACATTTGTTCAACTTGGCCTGTCCTACTTCTCAAGAAAAATGATTGCATCAGACCCATTTCCCCCTGTAGTCCATTCTCCTTCTTCTGTCTATCAACTCCCAATTTTTCTCTCTCGCCACTTAGCTGCACTCAGGAGTGATTTGCAGTGACTGATTAACCTAAGGTCTTCAATGTGGGAGGAAGCTAGAGCATCCAGGGAAACCCAGGAGGTCACAAGCGCCACTTAAGACAGCGGTATCAGGATCGATTCCAGGTCTCTGAGCGCTATTTGTGGCATCACCTTCACATTAACATAGCAGCCTCATGAATTGCAAGCTCCTATAATATCCAGATACAAAAACTATTTTGAAGGCCATTTTACCCATCGAGTCAATGCTAGCTCTCAGAGCAATCCAATCAATCTATTATTCCCACTTTTTTTTTAAACCCATCTCGTATCTTTCAAAAATGCTCATCAAGTCTGCCCCTATTCTACCACACATTTACTCCAGTGATAATTTATTGTAATTCCCCTACCAACTAGCAGGTCTTTGGGACATAGCAGGAAACACATGCAGCCATGGGCAAACCCACACACTGATCAGGACTGACTGTGTCAACAGAACTTGGGGCAGTACCCCTGTCTCTTGTATCACTTCACCCCTCATTGTGCCTGTGTACTTGTGATTGTTTACCTACAGTGTTTGTTAGGCAGAGTAACTGAAAGTGGAGTCTTACCTGTTTTAGCAGTCCATCTAATTAGTTGCCATTCTTTTAGGTACATCTGCTCATTAATGTGAGTTTCTCATCAGCCAATCACATTCAAAGAAAATTTACTATCAAAGTATGTATATGTCACTATATACAAGATTCATTTTCTTGTGGGCATACTCAGTAAATACAAAAAAACGATAGAATCAATGAAAAAACACACAAGACAGACCCTAATGAGCAAAATGGTTCCCAGGAGTACACGCTTGACAAATTGAGAGATTGGACTCTTGCAGAACTCAGCAGAGTTTAGAACCAGTGGTCACAATCTCAAGAAGCTTATCATTTTGGACAGATAAGATTTTTTTTCAGGAGGATGATGGAAGAAAATGAAGTGCAGGTAAATTGGCAGTTGTCTTGATAAATGGCAGGGAAGCCAGGCAGGGTCACTGAGAATGAACTAATAGCTCAATTGGCAGGAGTAGACTAGCCTAGCTGATAGCTCCTAAAATAAACCCAAATCTGATCTGACCTTCCTGTATGCAATGCGTTTCAACAACACATTCCCCACCTCTTGTCCAAATTCAGACCTCCTGCATGAAAACGTAGCAACCTAGAACCTTAATTCTGCTTCTCTGTCGAAATTCCAGCATTTCCTCGTTTTTCATTGGAGCTTGTACATCAACCTCGACAATTCTTACCCCCTCACCCCCACCCAGAGAGTATGAGGTGAACCATAACTAATCCCTTCTCTGTTTTAGACTGTGCTATCCTGTTTACTCGACCTTCTCCCAGTCATAGAGAAGCCACACGTCACCCGAGGACAACAGAGAGCAAATCACTATGACAAAGTATTCTGCCTGATACTTAGCCATATGGAGGTTGAAGACAAGATCCCCCTTCGAAGAGTATATGCCAAGCACCTGCCTGTCTTCATTGAAAGGTCAGACTGCTGTTTATTGTCAAAATTAGCATTTGGGTTCAGTGTTCCCTCCGATTTGTAATGACCAGTATGCGCAAAAAATTCAAGTTTGTTGTTTATTGTTTAAAAGAAATCAAATTATACACATCAATGTGTATTAAATGAACTAGTTCTTTTGGATTTCACGCCCTTTGCTTCTTTGGAATTCGACATAGTGAATCAATAATTTCTTCATTAAATCAGTATAAATAAGCCAGTTCTAAAATCTGCAGAGTAATCATCACGGACTCTGTGTTATCAACACCGTCCACATCCGAAACCGGAAAGGGGAATGTGACTGTTTACGGTTGTGAAATACACTTAACATGCCAGAGGCAACCTTTTGTGCGCAGTTTAAATTCCTCTGTGCGCTAGTAGGAGGATGTGTGCAAGCGAGAGGGAACATTGTTTGGGTTGCAGACTCTGTGGAGTCAGTTGCATCGATATGGAAACTCACCTGTTCCCAGCCCAGACCCTGATTACCAGAAGCTTCATAGATTTCTCAGTGTGATTCTGACCGGTGGACATCTGAGGCTTCATACAACACTTTTACTTTTGTGATCTTATTGCAAAATGCAGGCTTTTGCTGGTAAATGGAGAAACTAGAAAGCTGGGCTCATCCCTCAACAAAACGGCCACTACAAAAACTGTTCCAAATCTAAAAGCAGCAATCCTGTTTGAAATTGCCACTTGACAGAAGTGGCCTGGAAACTGATCACATTTTTATATGATTATCGTTTTTTTATTGTGTACATTTATACAGATACTTTGTTTTATCTGGAGCCAATCTTGGATCACAGACAGAAAATCGCTGGATGAAAAGGGCTGTGTACATATGGAATGCAGACACCTCTTGCTATCTCCATCACTCTATGAAATGAGACCAACAGGATATGCATCACTAAACCCTGATTTGCTTTTGTTGCCAGGCTCGGTATTCTGGTTGTTCGGCATTTGAAACGGTTACAGAGGGTGATTCTTGGATATCTGGAGGTGTACGATGGACCTGAGGAAACAGCAAGGCTCTGTGTTCTGCAGGCATTCCAGAACATGATCCAACAGGCTTGGCCCAGGTACCACTAAACTAAGGAGAATCCACAACATTAGGGTAGATTTGAGACTGTTAATTTTCACCAATCTTTCTGGGGTTTTTTGTTATTCAACAGGATGTCCATGAGGCTGGAAGTTTTGCTTAAATCCTTACTTAAATTCATATATGACGTGGCAACTGATCAGAGCCCAACACCACCCCGGGTGAGGGAGGAGCTGTTACACGATGCCACCCAATGCTTGATTCTGCTCAATCGCTGTTGTGAACGCAAAGTGACGGTAAGCCTGTGCCCACTGATCACCCAGCACTTGGGAGGCGGCAGGGTGGAGTCTTAACTAAAATTTCCTGAACTAATGCTTCAAAACATTAACTGTCATCCCTTCTGCACTCAGCTGTACCTCAGTTGGACCGTTCTGTCTGATTCAGACAGTTGCAGTCGAAGTCTGGGCACCAAAATTAAGTTAGATACCGCAGCAGAATACCTGGGGGAAGTGCTGTCTTTCAAAATCAGAATTTTGTGAAGTGTATTTTGCAACAGTACAGTGCAAAGGCAATTTACAAAATAGTACAAAAACAGGAATAATGAGGTGGTGTTCAGAAATCTTTAAATAATGTCCATCAGCCCCCTCGGGTGAATGTAAAAGAAGCTGACAAGGTTCTTGTCACACAGTAGGCTTATTCAGAAAGTCAGAAGGCATGGAATCCAGGGAAGTTTGGCCAGGTGTTCAGAATTGGCTTGCCTGCAGAAGGCAGAGGGTCATGGTGGAGGGAGTACATTCAGATTGGAGGGTTGTGACTAGTGATGTCCCACAAGGATCGGTTCTGGGACCTCCACTTTTCGTGATTTTTATTAATGATCTGGATGTGGAGGTAGAAGGGTGGGTTGACAAGTTTGCAGAAGACACAAAGGTTGGTGTTAGAGCAACACGTACAACAAGCTGGAGGAACTCAGCAGGTCAGGCAGCATCCATGGAAACGAGCAGTCAACATTTCGGGCCAAGACCCTTCGTCAGGACTGAAGAGGGAGGGGGCAGGGGGCCTATAAAGAAGGCGGGGGGGAGGATGGGAAGGAGAAGGCTGGTGGATGTCAGGTTAAAAACCAGTAAGAGGAAAGATCAGGGGGTGGGGGAGGGGAAGCAGGGAGGGGATAGGCAGGAAAAGTGAAAAAGTAATGTAAGGGGAAAGCACTGTGTAGTAGAAGGCGGCAGAATCATGAGAGAGGTGATAGGCAGCTGGAGGAGGAGGCAATGAAACTGGGATGGGGGAAGAGAGAGGGAATTACCGGAAGTTGGAGAATTCAATGTTCATGCCAAGGGGCTGGAGACTACCCAGACGGTATATGAGGTGTTGCTCCTCCAACCTGAGTTTGGCCTCATCATGGCAGTAGAGAAGGCCATGTATGGACATATCTGAATGGGAATGTGAAACAGATTTGAAGTGGGTGGCAACCGGGAGATCCCATCTGTTGTGGCGGACGGAGCGGAGGTGCTCGACAAAGCGGTCCCCCAATCTGCGTTGGGTCTTGCCAATGTAGATGAGGCCGCACTGGATGCAATAGATGACCCCAGCAGACTCACAAGTGAAGTGCTGCCTCACCTGGAAGGACTGTTTGGGGCCCTGAATGGTGGTAAGAGAGGAGGTGTAGCAATTACACTTGCAGGGATAAGTGCCAGGTGGGAGATCCGTGGGGAGGGACATGCGGAATAGGGAGTTGCGGAAGGAACAATCCCTGCGGAAAGAGGGGAAGATGTCCTTAGTGGTGGGGTCCTGTTGAAGGTGGCAGAAGTTGCGGAGGATAATATGCTGGATCTGGAGGCTGGTGAGGACAAGGGGAACTCGGTCCCTGTTGTGTTGACAGGAGGCTGGGGTGAGGGCCGAAGTGCAGGAAATGGAGGAGATGCGGGTGAGGGCATCATTGATATCGGCAGAAGGGAAACCACGATCCTTAAAGAAAGAGGACATTTGAGATGTCCTTGAATGGAAAGTCTCATCCTGGGAGCAGGTGCAGCGGAGATGTTGGAACTCGGAATAGGGAATAACATTTTTGCATTTGGCAGGGTGGGAAGAGGTATAGTCGAGGTAGTTATGAGAGTCAGTGGGTTTATAAAAGTATGTCTCCAGAGATGGAGACCGAGATCAAAAAAGGGGAGAGAAATGTCCAAGATAGACCAAGAGAATTTAAGGGCTGGGTGGAAGGTTGGTGGTGTTGTGGATGGTGTAGAGGATTGTCGAAGATTTCAGAGAGACATTGATATGATGCAGAAGTGGTCTGAGAAGTGGCAGATGGAGTTCAAATCAGAGAAGTGTGAGGTGGTAGTGTGGAGGAGCAGAGGGATCTGGGGTTACATGTGCACTGATCCCCCAAAGTTGCCTCACAGGTAGATAGGGTAGTTAAGAAAGCTTATGGGGTGTTAGCTTTCATAAGTCGAGCGATAGAGTTTGAGTCGCGAGGTAATGATGCAGCTCTATAAAACTCTGGTTAGGCCACACTTGGAGTACTGTGTCCAGTTCTGGTCACCTCACTATATGAAGGATGTGGAAGCATTGGAAAGGGTACAGAGATTTACCAGATGATGCCTGATTTAGAGAGTATGGATTATGATCAGAGATTAAGGGAGCTAGGGCTTTACTCTCTGGAGAGGAGGATGATGAGAGGAGACAAGATATTAAGAGGAATAGATAAGAGTGGACAGCCAGCGTCTCTTCCCCAGGGCACCACTGCTCAATACAAGAGGACATGGCTTTAAGGTAAGGGGTGGAAAGTTCAAAGGGGATATTAGAGGAAGGTTTTTTTACTCAGAGAGTGGTTGGTGTGTGGAATGCACTGCCTGAGTCAGTGGTGGAGGCAGATACACTAGTGAAATTTAAGAGACTTACTAGACAGGTATATGGAGGAATTTAAGGTGGGGAGGCAGGGTTTAAGGGTTGGCACAACATTGTGGGCCCAAGGGCCTGTACTGTGCTGTACATAGAATACTATGTTATAAGTTCATGACATCACAAATGCAGTTTTTTAAAATTACAACATTGACAAAACCACTTCTCAGAAATGAACTTTTTTTTACCAGATACATTTTTATTCAAAGATAATTACTGTATTAGCAAAATACTTTAAAATTGAAATAACTGCATTGGATTCAGAGCCAGGGGTTTCGTTTGCTGATTGTGCCTTTGTAACAATTACCAACAAAACTCTGCAATCCTTAGTTTCCACTTTAGAGGCCAATGGAAACTGTGCTAGAGCTGTCAGTTCGCCCATGAAATCCAAAGCAGGTTTTAAGAAAGCTTAGATCAAAGTTCTTACACACAAAGGATAGCTAAGATACTATTTGATTTCACCAGGCAACCTGTACCTGAGCCATTGCCGCAGGGATAATGGTCCTTTATCTCATTTGTGCTCTTCAGGTTCTCCTGGAAGGAGTGCGGCAGAATTGTGAAAACGTGACCGTGCTGGAGTGTCTGCAGCGGGTTCAGCAAGACATGTAACAAGTGTTGCAAATGTATCTGTACAGGACTGTAATAAACAGGCAAAACTTTGTGGTCATTGTCCAGCTCCTTTCAGATACTGGAATTTACCCTGCAATGGTCACTATGGATGGTTTGTATTCACTCACTTCTGCTCAGGAAACCTTGGCTCAGTGTCAGCACTCATTCTCAAATGACATTACAGGGTAGCGTACAAAAACTTCCACACTCGGCTACTAAAACAGGTGACTTGGCCAAATGGGTAAAAGCTTTTGCAAGTCATTCCAGAACTTAATTAGGCAGATAAAGGCATGACCAACAAAAGGGTAGAGCAAACAGGAGTGCGGAGATCTCGGCATTCGAAGGGCTGTGGTTTTCAGCCAAACTGCTGAGAAACTCCAGCGTGAATATTTGTGGAACCATAAGACAGTCTCTTCAGGCTCTGTGCTTGGAAAGCATTGTTAATTCATGGAAGAACATCAATGCTGAATACTGAAAAAGTTTCCTACCTCCCAATGTAATTGCACTACATAAGAAATAGCAGTAGGAGGCCATTGGGCCTGTCGAGCCTGGTCCGCCATTCAATAAGATCATGGCTGATCTGACCATGGACTCATCTCCACCTTCCCATAACCCTTAATTCCCCTATTATTCAAAAATCTATCCAGCCTTGTCTGAAATATATTTACTGAGGTAGATGCCACTGCTTCACTGGGCAAAAAATTCTGCAGATGCACCACTCTTCGGGAAAAGCAGTTCTTCCTCATCTCCATCCTAAATTTACACTCTCCCCCCCCCCCCCCCCAAAAAGCTTCAGGTTATGTCCCCCATTTCTAGTCTCACCTACATGTGGAAACAACTTCCCTGCCTCTATCTTATCTAACCCTTTCATAAGTTTCTATAAGATCTCCTCTTTCTTCTGAATTTTAGCAAATACAGTTCCAGACGACTCAATCTCTCCTCAGTCTAACCCCCCCCCCCCCCCCCCATCTCTGGAATCAACCTGGTGAACCTCCTCTGCACCGCCTCCAAAGCCAATATATCCTTCCTCAAGAACTGTAAGCAATACTCCAAGTGTGGCCTCACCAGTACCCTGTATAGTTGCAGCATAACCTCCCTGATCTTAAATTCACTCCCTCTAGCAATGAAAGTCAACATTCCATTTGCCGTCTTGATAGCCTGCTGCACCTGCAAACCAACCTTTTGCAATTCGTGCACAAGCGCTCCCAAGCATGGTACCTCTGGGGGGGGGGGGACGACAGCCTCACAGCTTCCAATATCAGAAAGCTATTCTGAGAGCATTAGCAGGATAGTCAGAGAAAATGTTCCAACACCACACTAACTGTGCACATGCAAATATAACTATCCAAACAACTACTTAAACGTCAATTTAATTGCCAAGGTCCATATCATCAACATCTGGGGCAAACACTCAACTGGTCAGTATACTGCAGCGTGTAACTCGTACATCTCTACCATCTGAACACCTTGCCATTAACTACAAGTCAGGAATGTGACAGAATGCAGTTCCAACACCAACAGCACTGCAGCAGTTTCAGGATTCACCACAGCCTTCGCTCAGGCAAACAGGGTTGCGCAATAAATGCTGATCTTGCAAATGATACACAGATTCTAAAAACTAAGTAAGAAAAGTTCCTAAGATAAACACACAGAAGGGAATCTTTTTTCTAAAGGTCAACAAGGACTGAAGGAATTCTCTAAACATCCATTTAACTGTGCAGTTACATACCAGCCAACCTTACCTGTCATCGTAGCCGCTGACACCAGCTGAGTATACCAAGATAAGTGTGTGATAAATACTGTCAATTACTGATAATTGCAGTCTGGAAACTGTATTACAATTAGTGGAAAATCTTTCTGCAGTTACGTAGTTCACTCGCATTTTTATTCATAATTTTATACAAATGACAAAACAAAAACCAATCCGAGTCACATTGCAAGGAGACAAAACAGTTCCAGCTTTCCTTAGCCAAGGCCTGTTGAAGCAGCAATAATGCTGCAGTAATGAGGAGGCCATTCCGTATACTTTGCCTAAAATATCTGTACATTGTACTTAGTGTCCGCATTTCACTAGAAGCAAGACCAGTGCTTCTGATGAGGTGGTCACGTACTCATGGCTTTGACCGCTGGTTCTGTCTCCTGCTCGTATTCAATTTCTACAAATGGCCGCTTTTTTCGGATAGGCCCTTTCACCGGAGTCTTGCCCTTCGATTTGGAGGTTTCTACCTCCATTTCCTGCTCATCGCTGGATTGCTCCGATCCCTCCTCATCTTCGCTGTCCTCTAGTTTGTCCATGGCCTGTAATGCATGAAAGACCAGCTTCAGTTACATCAGCACTACTATGTTCTGCACTCATACACAACCCAGCCCCAGCCAGTGTCTGATATGAAGTGGTCCAGACTTTTAACAGTTTTACTTTTATTTCAAAGGTGCTGCCTCATGTTGGGATACACTTTCATAAGCTGATCTCTCCGGCTCCTTCGTGCAATTACTCCTAACACATCAACAAAATACAAGGCTACTGAAGCATATGACAGTGGGTCATCCTGCCCATTCATCCACTTGTCAATGGTCCCATCAGGTGGCAATCATTTGTAGGATGCAGGCAAAGTTAAATATTTAGTTAACGTTGAAGGGAAAACAACTTAGCTAATTATGAACTGCTCTGGAATGTGCAGAGTGCAGCCTGTCAATATATTTTACGTCAAAATAAATCTGACCAATAGAACATTGAGGGGTGGAAATTGTTATGTTGGCACTTAGTGGTAAATTAAACTAGACAACTGCATCTCATTTGGGATACTGGGGAATTAATTCAGAAAGAACGGGCACTCCACCCATACCCACACGCCAAAATTCAATTCCACCCAAGATCACCACTAGATCATTACCTCAAAGTCACTCAGGTCACTCTCGTCCAGTTGGTCATCCTCCACGTATTCCACCTGGCCAACATCCTGTACAGGAGAGAAGGCCGAATATTGTCAGTAGTTCCACAAAACCCTCCAATTCCTGATCTGGAAGAGTGATTTTTTAAAAGCTCTGGATACATCACAGGAAACAGAGAAACAAAGAAAACCTACAGCACAATACAGGACATTTGGCCCACAAAGTTGTGCTGAACATGTCCCAACCTTAGAAATTACTAGGCTTACCCATTGCCCTCTATTTTTCTAAGCTCCATGTAGCTATCCAAAAGTCTCCTCCAGCCACAGGAAATAACAGCTGCAAATTCCTTGCAAAATGCAGGTAAATCTACATCCCACATGTATCTAATTCACATCAACTAACTTTAAGGGCAAAATGGTGCAGCCACCCTTACAAAATGCTGATATGAATTCTTCTGTGCAAAGTAGAGTTTATGTTCAGACTCCCTGAAGACTTGGCCTACCAACCCCCCTCCAGGTGTGTGCCGCATCCCTTAACCGCTCTCTACATTAATACCCATTGCCCCAATGTTCCCTGTTGGAGTTGTTCACTGAAGACTTGCACTGGTTTCTCTTGAATCAAAGTTGATAATGGACCTATACTTAAAGATGCTGCTGGTGCATCCAAGGGTAGGGTACTTGCTCACCCACACAATACACTTTAGCAGAGAAGAAAGAGTTAAAGAATTAAAGCACTGGGAAAAAGAAACATTAGCTGTCCACTCTACCTATGCCTCTCATAATCTTACACGCCTCTATCAAGTCACCTCTCATCCTTCTTAGTTCCAAAGAGAAAAGCCCTAGCTCACTCAACCTTTCCTCCTAAGACCTGTACTCTAATCCAGGAAGCATCCTGGTAAATCTCCTCTGTTTGGTTTCCATATCCTTTCAATAATGAGGTCTAACAAGAGTTTTACAGAGCTGCAATATTACCTCACAGCTTTTGAGCTCAATCCTCTGACTTACGAAATCCAACACCCCATACACCTTCTTAACCACCCTACCAACTTGCACAGTAACTTTGAGGGATCTGTGGACTTGGACCCCAAGATCCCTCTGTTTCTCCACAATACCAAGAATCCTGGCATTAACCCTGTACTATAACAGATATCACCAGAGCAACCTCCAACTTCTATCCAAGTCAACAGGATCAGACACTAGAGCGGAGGAGGTTGTACTCTAGTCAACTAATCTCCACACTTACTTCATCTTCCTCCGAAGAATCAGACTCACTCTCTGCATCTTGTTTCTCCAATGCTTTATCAAAAGCATGAACAGGAAAATTGTAGATGTCTTCATACTAATGAGAGAAAAAAGCGTTAGCAACTTATCAAATGGGGAGAAAAAACTTCACATGTGGATCCCCAGATTTTCTTCTCCCTCATACAAATTGTGGCACACAGAGGGAATGAGAAAGAAACCAGCAGATCAATCAATACATTTCCCTAATATTCCATCGCAAGGTATGAGTATCCTATCATGTTCCTGCTCTAGGTAAAAGGACAATTATCTTGTTGGAATTTAAAAACTAAGACCTTAAAAGCAGCCACTCACCGTCCCCTGCTTCAGTCGCTCCAGTAGTTCCTTCTCAATGGCATTGTCTAGTTGAGCTGCAATCAGAGCCTTTTCCTGCAAGACACCAATCAGACTTATTACACTTCAATCTCTAGCAAAGAAACCAGCCACCGCAATCAACAATGTGCACTGATAACTGGGAGAGCCGAGCACCTTGACTCAATTCAAACCAGGGATGGATGTCGAGGCACTGGCCAAGCCACAGAAGGAAACTGGACATTGCAGGACAGAGAATCTGGAGATTGTTCTCCTTAGAGGATAGAAATCGAAGTGGAAATGCAATGAATGATTTTCACAAGAGTAAATTAGGAGAGCTCATTTGCAGTGGCAGGTACAGGAGTGATCAGGACACAGGTTTAAGACCAGAGTTTATAGGGTTGAGTGCAGAAGATAATCTGTGTTATGATTTGGGTGCCGTAAGTTAGTGGAACAGTCAGAAAAAAAGTTTGGTAAAGAACTGGATACTATAACATTTTTTTATAAAATCAAGGCTATGAAGAATAATCAAGGGGAAAGGGCATGCAATTAATGTGATGACATGTGGTTGATTTGATGTAAAATTCTACATCATGCTGTGCCCACAATATAACAAACATACTTTGGCTCCTTAAGGTTGTTACCGTTGGGGATGATAGTGGGGACAAGTTCCCACTACCTTTTAAATACGCCCAATGGGAGTCTCAAATTGCTTCTGGCAACTAAGTCCTGCTCCTGACCTTCACAGGTGGCTTAGATACTAAACCCAGTGGAACTGACAGGAGAAGGGGCAAAGGTGGGTTACTGGTGCCCTAAAGCCAGCCGTTTTGGGCTCATCAGCCGTAGTCAGCAGCTCATTGAGAAGGAAAACTCAGATCTCAAACCTCCGCTGTCTTGCCGCTATACCCATTCACAGGGACGGCTTTGGGAGTAGACCCCAGGGAAAAGTCCCTGATGCAGTCCTACGTTGAGTTCCACACTGACTGGCAACTCCTGCAACGCCAACGATGCCAAACTATATCGGCCTCTGCCGTTCCTTTGGATACATCAGCTGCGTGGAGAGGGGGAGCCTGCTACACGGGCAACAGCTTGCTCTCCATATCTTGCTGCCCTGGCTTGGGTATCAGCTTGACAGCTGGGAGGCAACATCCATGGTCAGCCTTCGCTGTACCATACCAGCAACATTAGTTTTATATTAGATGGAGTTTGAAGACCGAACTGTCAGGAATTAACAGACAAAGACACATCACTATGTTCATCCAGCTCACGTGACAGTACACAAGTATTATTACCTCTCTTCGCTTCTCTCGGCGTTCAACTTTCTTGCTTAAAGGTACCAACTTCCTCCTTAAGAAACAAAAGTTTACAGTTAGGTGAAGAGAAGCTTCCTATGAACAGATCCTACCCCATCCTTTAGTGAACTGCACCATGGAACACCAGCTACTCACCACAGTGTAGTCAAACGACACTGTGTGTCTTCTGCAGTAATTTTGAAAATATTCTGGGTTTACATCACTGGAGGGTTCTTAACCTCTAAACATCAGCTGCACAAACAGTTTGGTTGTACTCAGATTAAAATTAGCTCTAGTAGGCAGAATCCAACGTGGGCTAAATAGTTACAGCATCAAGTTCTTTACAAGCTGACAAAATGTGGCAGCACGCTCAAACAGCCTGACATTGTAGATCCCAGTTCCCATCTCTGATCTTCAATGGACTCCACTGATGATCCTTTGCCCCACACCCAGAACCACAGCTCGAATTCTGATGAACCAGACACCAGACTCGATTAAAAGTTACTTACTGCCTCTTGAGAGTCAGCTTACGGATGCGGATCAAGTATTGGGTGATCTTGGTGAAACGCTGCTTGCACTTGTGCCTGATGAAGCGGGGCCAATAGAGGAGGTGCTCATCGATCTGCTCCAGAGCTTTCTCATAATTTTTACTCAGCTTTACCTACAAAATATCAAGCAAGGAACTGACTAATCTTGTCCGTTAGACAAAGGGCTGCTGTTTATTGACTACAGCTCAGCTTCCAACAGAATCATACCCTCAGTTCTAATCAACAGCCTCCAAAACCTGGGCTTCTGTTTCTCCCTCTGTAACTGGATTCTTGGCTTCCTCACCGGGAGAACAGAGTCTGTGTAGATCAGAAACAGCATCTCCTCTTTGCTGACAATCAACACTGGCGCACCTCAAGGATGTGTGCCTAGCCCACTGCTCCAATCTCTACACGTCCATGATTGTGTGGCTAGGCACAGGTCAGATGCCATCTATAAATTTGCCGATGACACAACTACTGTTGGTGACAAGGTGGTGTACAGGGGTCAGGCAGATCGTCTGTTGGTGTCGCAACAACAACCCTGCACTCAGTGTCAGTAAGACCGTGGCATTGATGGTGGACTTCAGGAGGGGGAAGTCAAGGGAACACACACCAGTCCTCATCGAGGGATCAGAAGTGGAAAGGGCGAGCAGTTTTAAGTTCCTGGGTTTCAACATTTCTGAGAATAAACTCTTCTCGAGCTTCCAGCCAGGTACAGGTATCGAAATCCAGACGGCTGGCAGACATATGCAAGACACTTCTACCTCAGGCGCCAGTACCAGCAAGACCTTACGGGTCCCCTAAGATACACGAGGATGTCTCCCCCTGAAATCAGTGCAATGGATTATCCGACTTACTAACTCACTAAGCATTTAACATGAACTGGACCGACTTTGTACAAACGATAACCAACGTCCAGCTGACCCCAGAGGATATGATAGTCAGTTGCCATGTGGTGTACTGTTCATGAAAGTTCCCATTAAGGCAACTTGGCCCTCCTGTGGTCAAGGTTTGATAAGGATACCACTGACCTTTTGGAACACACTCTTCCTCTGTAAGGGAAACTACTATGAACAAACAGACCAAGTGGCCGTGGCACGGTCCTTGTCGTCAGCTATTGCTAATTTCCACATGGAGGACTTTCTGGAGAGGGCTCCGAGTTCATCACCCTTACACCCCAGATGCATCTTCAGATACATCGATGACACTTCATAGTGTGGCCTCATGGACTCCAGGCATGAAACTAAAGAGGAACTCTTTGGGCTTGAAACTAAGCGGCATGTGTGACGTAAATCTAAACCTGCGCATCAGTCAGGTAACATCATCACTACTGTAAAGTATGGTGAAGGTAGCATGCTATGGTCATGCTTTTCAGCAACAGGGACTGGATAACCAGTCAGGATTGACGGGATACGAGCGATCCTGGATAATAACCTCCGCCCCTCTGTCCTTTCTGTTATACTTTGCTCTGCCTTGTTACTGTTTTCACTCTGTACTATCTCTATGCATTGTGTAATGATTTAATTTCTATGAACAGTCTGCAAGAAAGGCTTTTCATCGTACTTTGATACACGTGACAAGAATAAACCAATTCTAATTATACCAATTTTCTAGCCTCCAGCAGTAACTGCATCATGTTACTTACAGTTAAGTTGCTGGTTTTCACATCATACATGTAATATTCTCCATGTGTATGTACCTTATCCACTGGAGGTATTAACTAACACTTCCCCCCCCCCCCCCCCACTTCTACCCTCTTTATAACACAAGCATCAGGTGTTAAGGATTTGTCAGGGTCAGGATAGTGAGCAACAAGTGTTCTGACCAGATGAAACAAGCCAGGATTAATTTTACACCACAATGCATTTCACACACAGGTAACCTAATGGGATAGAAGGAACCAGCACTTAATATTCAAAGGAGAACAAGATTCTCACCCGCTCCCACATCCGAGCTGGAAAGGCTGCTCGCTCTATTGTCTTCATGTACAGGAAACATTGACCTGAAGGACGGAAAACATCAGGTTTAACCTGCGACCGAAGAGCAAACACATTCACACCTCACATTAATCCCGATGAAAGGAGATGGACCACAACCCCAGCAGGAGGAAAAATTCACAATCTGAATTCAGAAATGGACAAAACGATAGGCAAACTCACACAGAAATACCAACTGCACCTAGTTTCCCTTGGCATAGGACACAGCAGCTTCTTTACATTGTGTGTTATACAAAACTGTTCAAGTTAGTTACGATTTGACTAGATTTACTGATAATTACATTACTAGCTCATGCTGTTGTTCATTAATAGTTTCGAGCTCTTTATCCTTTATCAATCATATTAATGCAAGTGTTCACATCTGAAGTACAGTGACTGAAATGAGGCTGAGGATTTGCACTACAGAAAAGAGAGGTTTGCTCAACAGGTCAGTTGTCTTACCTTTCTCTTCCTTGATAGTTGCATACTGACTATTGGCCAGTGGGCAGGATGAACGATTACACAGACCCGTGATATTGTACTCATTGCGACAGAAACTCTGAGTTTTGGCTCTGCAAACAAAATAAGTAAAGTTAGAAAGAACTACAAAGTGCTTCACCTTTGCTTTTATGAATGAGGCAAAACGTGGCAATTGAGTTCAATGTAGATAACTGGGAAGTGAGGCACTCTGGACTATGGAAAGGGAGTACATTAATTAATAACAAACAAGAGAACATCTGCAGATGCTAGAAATCCAAGCAACACACACAAAATGCTGGGGGAACTCAGCAGGCCAAGAAGCATCTATGGAAAAGAGGACAGTCGATGTTTTGGGCCGAGACCCTTCAGCAGGACTGGAGAAAAAGAGATGAGGAGTCAGAGTTAATAATTAATATAATTTTGACAACGTATTTAAAAGGAGACATCTCATTTTATATACAGGCAAATTCAAAGATGATAGAATAGATTCACATAAATGTTATTTTACGTGACACAGAACATGAAAACATGAACATGTGGCAAAACACTGATTCACTTGTTAAGACAGAGCTACAGTAACTATTCACAACTCTGCTCACCACAGTTCAGGAAATTGGGAAAGACACTGGAAACATGAGATGTTGAAAAAGTTTGGACTACTCCCAGAGCATGGAAATTTTAAGAGTTAACCAGGATCTTTTCAGCTCAGTGACCAGTTACATGGAATGCCACAGGGATCAGTTCTAAGGCCTGAACTATTTACTATATTTACCAATATAGTTCTGCTGCAGTCAAATTTGCCAATGACACAAAGGTGGGTGGGTTGGCAAGTTGTGACGACACAGGGAGACGTAAACAGGTTAAGACATTGTTGGATGGAATATAATACAAGGTTAATACAGAAAGTTAGAATGAAAGCAATTTTTATTTAAATAGCGTTGTGATAAAAAAAAGTTTGAAAGTCTGGGAGCATGGAACACAAAAACATTCCATTAACTTATTACAGCAAATGATAAGTTAACGGAGCACTCCTTTATTGCAAGGAGTATGAAGATGGAGAGTCTTTCATGCAACTTTACAAAGCACCAGTGAGGTTGCAACTGAAGTACTGTGGAAAACTATCATCTCCACGTTGACGGAATAACATTGGAGATGGTGCACAGTGAGCAGGCTGCGTCTGCACATAATGGACTGCAGAAGAAAGAAGGGTAACCTTTTGGGAAGAAGACCGTGAGAAGGACTGACTGGGTGGATGCTGAGAAGGCAATTTCACCAATGGGGTTATCAAGGATTAGGATTAATACCTGCAGATTAAGGCTCGTCAATCATGAATTTTTGGAATTCATTCTTTTTGAAAGCTGTGGATACATTCACAGCAAAGAGTCACAGGCATTTAAACAAAGGAGAACAGGGAAATGGTCAAATCACAAACAAGAGAAAATCTGCAGGTGCTGGAAATCAAAGTAACACACACTAAACACTGAAGGAACTTAGAAGGCCGGGCAGCATCTATGGAAAAGAGTAAACAGCTAACGCGTCAGGCCGAGACCCTTCATCAGGACTGGCAGGAAAGTGGTGTTGAGACCAAGATTTGACTGGCCATGATCTTACTTAATGGTGCTGACTGTACTATTCCTGCTCCTATTATTGATACTTCACAGAGATTTTAAGATATGGAGTTCTAATATAGGTATTACTGCTGGGAAACTGACCAATAATAGGGATTACAGATTCAATGGGATACGACTTGGAAAGACAAGAAGAAATCTTTTCACTCAGTTATCTGGATCTAGAACCTAAAAGTGTGGTGAAATGTGATCTGAACAGGTAATTGAGGACAAGGAATGCACAGCATTAGAGACGAAAAAGCAAGGATTTAGGACTAAATCTGACTACTTCCTCCTACAATCACTTTGGACACATTCAGCTGAAATTGTCCCTTACCAGGTCTAATTCCACTTGGCTTTGTTTTACTGAGTACATTCCCACAGTAACTGATCTGATCAATACAGTTACATGAATTAAGAGAGTAAGAGTAGATGCAGGGCTTGAAACTATGTGTCAACAGGCTCAATAAACCGATTAGAAAGGCTGGCTCTGTTATAACTGGACACGCTGGAGGCTGTGATAGAACAAAGGATCCTCCGGAAAATCCTGGCAATTCTAGACAACGTTTCTCACCCTCTGCCTGCCACTTTGGCTGAACAGAGGAGCACTTTTAGTAATATACTTGGACTGCTTTACTCCAAAGAGCGCTATCTGAGGTCATTCTTACCCTCGGCCATTAGGCTCTATAATGAGTCAACCTATAGCCGGGGACGTGATGACTCCCCTCCTGTTAGACTGTTTGAGGTAACTTAATTTTTATTCTTTCTTATTACTCTTCTAATATTTGTATATCTGTGCACCCGTAATGCTACTGTGACTCTGTAATTTCCTTTGGGATCACTAAAGTATCTATCTATATAAAGTATATAAATGGAATCTAAAGTATCTATAAAGTATAATGAACAAAGGTTAGTAGAGGTAAGCTACACAGAACTGTGCAGTACAACAGAAGGACCTTTGGCTCACAACACTGTGTCAAATTAAATGCCCAACTAAACTAATCCCTTCTGTCCACACAATGTCCAAGCCACTCAATTCTCTGCACTTTCATATCTGCCTCCATTACAACTCCGAGCAGCAAATTCCCCAGGTGGCCACCACCCCTTGTGTAAAAGAAACGTGGCCCTTGCATCTCCTTTGAACTTACACCCGGTGCCTTAAATACATGCTCCCTAGTATTAAGACATTTCAACCCTGGGAAAAAGATCTTAGCTGGCTCTCTTTTACCTCTCATAATCTTATAAACTTCCATCAGGTCTCCCCCCAGCCTCTGCTGCTCCAGAGAAAACAACACGTTGGTCCAAACTCTCCTTATAGCACCTGTCCTCTATTTTGTCTATTCCCAGGACCAAAATGCGTGGACCGTGGGCACAATAAAGATGCAGATCCTGCTGCTAAATCAATATTAATTCCATCTATCAAAGAACGGGGACCAATTCCTGCTCAGCAGCTGGGAATTGACACTACCGTCATTTTTATGCCACAATCATTCATTTTTTTCTGGATTTCCCAACTTACCTGACTTTGTAGGAACAAAACTGTCTGTTTCCAATAAGATCCCAGATCACCTGGAAAAGAGAGACTTGTTTATAACCCATTTCACTCCATCTTCAGCTCTCACAAACAGAATAAAAACAGAAGGCAAAATACCAAAACTGCAACCATCACTTAAAACACAAACAAGAGAAAACCTGCAGACGCTGGAAATCCCAGCAACACACACAAATGCTGGAGGAACTCAGCAGGCCAGGCAGTATCTAGGAAAAGAGTACAGTCGACATTTCAGGCTTTTCCTAGATTTCCAAGATTGCACTCATAAGCCACTTGAGAGCCCATAAATAGATCAGCGGAACAAAGACCATCATCTTCGACCTCGAGGGATAGCCACGACGAGAAGCCTGGCCTGTCCAATTCCTCCAGCACTCTGTGTGCGTTCATTAAAACAGAAACTCAGTGGATAAATCATTGCCGTTATATCAAGTGAAATCCTGACTATTCGTGCCTTCTTGAATGTAGGATTGAGATGATCTGGGGGGCATTATTGCTTTAAGACTGTGTTTGAAATCCTATTGGTTAAACAATACATATTAACATTTCAGTTGGATTCAAATGTTTGTGCTGATGCACCACGGCCTTGGCATGCCGTCATAGAGGGTTAAAACACGTTGGGCAGTGATCGGTGAAGTAGAGTATCCAGCACTGTCAGAATTTGTGCAGGATGATTCGTGGCCTCAGATGGTTTGACACCATGTACAGCCACAACACAAGAGGTACAGGACTGTCGTCTTCTCAGACAGGATAAAGCATAATTCGTTTCCACTCCCGTTCTGTGCTGACCAATGTGGGACTTGTAACACAGAGGGGGCAAAAGGTGCTTGCTAAGACAGGTGGATGAGCAGTTTCTGAGGTGGTGCTCTGCTTCTTCTAAGTTTAGCACTGGATTTCCTGTACCCAGAGTTACTCAGAGCCATACTAAATGCTCCTTTTCCATCCTTGTTAGTATTTTCAAAGACCTCGAGAAAATTCTCGTAAATGTTTCTGTCGACTGACTAATCTCTTCCTGTGGCAGGGTTTGGAAAAGAATAACTGTTTCTGAAATCCCTCATTGAGCACGGGACCAATGCATCCCACCAGTCCTGGGGACAATGGTTTAACAGAGGGCACTCGGCAATGGTTCCGTTATCCTTCTAATGGATTTTGCACATACATTGTTGGTGGTACCTCTCCAGTACTTTGAGCTATCTGCTGGAGGCTCTTCAAGTCCCAGAAGCAAGGATCAGTGCTGACCAGTCCGAGTCATATATACTCAATGGCCAAAAGCTGTGCAAGTGGAGATTCACCTCCTGCGAGAGGAGCGCAAAGTTTGCAAAGAGACCCAGTGTTTCTCTGTGAACCTCCACTATTGGAGGGCAGCAGCATACAATGGGATCCTCGCTTTTCAGGCGCTGAGTGTCAGGTAAACGGGCTTCCCTGAACACAAGGATTTCCAACCTTTTTTATGCCATGGGCCACTACCATTAACCAAGGGATCTGTGAACTGCAGGTTAGGAGCCCCTGCATTAACAGGTGAATGATAATGGAATTAGCTCTCTGAATGTGTGCAAACACAAGCATTGTTCACGTAAAGTATGCATGGACTTATGGACAACAGTCAAAGCGAATGGCCATGCATTTCATCACAGTACTCACGATCTTGTCCTGCGTTCAGTGTACATATACTCTCTCTTAATGACAAAAAAAGAAAAGCAAAAAAAAACTACAGCTGGAACTCTGAATTTTAAAAAAACACCAGTACAGTATATACTCAAAAGGTCAGGCAGCACATGTGGGGAGAGAAACATAGTAATTACTCAACAGGTCAGGCAGCGTTTGTGGAGAGACTGCAGAGGCTCGGGGTGTAGGGAGATGTAGAAGAGTGGGCTGAACTGGAGAGGATTTGTAAGGACGTCACTGTAGTATAGCGGCTAACGCGATGCTACTACGGGGGGGGGGGGGGGGTGCGTCGGAGTTCGGAGTTCAATACCGGCACCCTGTGGAATGCGTGGGTTTTCTCCGAGTCCAAAGATGTAACGGGTAGGCTAACGTCATTGTAAATTGTTCCGTGATTAGGTAGAGTTGAGATCCGGTTGGTCGGGGGTTGCTGGGCAGTGCGACTCGAAGGGGCCTATTCCGCATCTCTATAAAAATAATAAAATGATTAGACTTAAAATCTGTTTGGCTGGGACAATTTGGTATTGTATTAAAGGCACAGATGGGGTAAATAGTTGATCGTTGAATACTAAAGGTCTGAACGGGCAGCTGGTGGAAACAGACACAATATTGAACAGCAGAGATGGAGGGATATAGACTTTGTGCAGATCAAAGTGGCAATGTGGCCGAAGGGCTTGCTCCTGTGCTGTAACCCTCGCGGTCAAAGGGAAAACGTGCCAACTCCACACGGACAGCACCTGGATCTCTGGCGTTGTGAGGCTGTGGCTCTACTCGATCTAATTACGACATGAAACACAGCCTGTCTCTTCCCCACTACACGGAACCTGCTGAGATCCTCCTAGATCTACTGGTTTTATCACAATGCCAACGATGGCCGGGGCTGGGCGTCCGAGACCAGGGCTCCCCCTCCGCCTGCACCCGTTCACTATCACCCAACCCCCGCCCCTCCCCGAACACAGGCTATCCTGACTCCGGCTTGCCGAGCTCCTTTCCCCCCGGCCGCCGGCCACTCACATCGTCGTGCTGCATCGTGTCTCGTCACCGGGCCCGGAGACGCTCACACACGTTGTCTCAGACGGCTGCCATCTTCCGCACGCTCAGACCCTCGCGAGAGCCGGGCGCCGCCGATACGTCACCCTTGCGTAATGCCGCCTGCTGGCCGCCCGGGGGCGCTGCAGCCGGCATAGGGCGGCTGTAATTTTCCGGAAGATGTTGGAAACCTGAAACCAAATCAGGAGGCTCATGGATTTAACACAAGTGCCTCTTTCCACAAACTCCGTCTGGTCTTTTATTTTTCTTTTAACCTTTAATGGCAGTAGGCAGTCCAACGTAAAGGTGAATTACCACCAACGACTGCACTGGGGTGTGGTGCAGAGAATTGGGGGAAAAACCGCTACTACTTTTTTCAAATGAAAGCTAAAATTACCCCAAAAAAAACCATCAGATTGTAAATAGCTCAACCTTAAATTGTATTAAGGCATGTTTAGCACAAATAGAAGAAGAATTGACTAATTGTAAAATTTTCTCCCACTGCTCAGTGGGTATAAGACAATGAAGTTCTTTTTCCCATTCCTTCTTAATTTTTCCTGATACTTCTGGCTGTATTTTCATGATCATATTATAAATGATGGCTACTAAACCCTTCTGGCAAGGATTCAGAGCTAAAAAAAATTCCGTAATGTCCATTGGACATAATTTCGGAAAAAACTAACATGTTATTCAAGAAATTTCTAACTTGCAAGTATCTAAAAAAATGAGTTTTAGGCAAATTATATTTATTAGATAACTGTTCAAAGGACATAAAACTATTGTCTAAAAAAATCACGAAAACATTTAAGGTTGTACATAGGGCTCACATGTCTAAGGATAAACTTGCTCGATTTTATTCTTATGTTAATCCAACCTATGACAAATGTCATTCTGAATTGACCCACATGTTCTGGTCTTGCCCCTGCTTGCAAAATTATTGGAAAGATATTTTCAGTATTATTTCAAAAGTTCTGAATATTAAATTGCAACCACATCCTATTACTGCAATTTTTGGCTTACCAATGGTGGATAATAGTTGTTTATCCCCCTCAGCTCGGCGGATGATTGCATTTGTTACATTAATGGCTAGAAGATCTATCCTATTGAATTGGAAAGAAATTAATCCTCCAACCATATTTCAGTGGTTTTCTCAAACTATTTCTTGTTTGAGTTTAGAAATAATTAGAAGTGTTGTTTTTGACCCTTCAATTAACTTTGAAGAAACTTGGAGACCATTTATTCAACATTTTCATATGCGCTAAACTGACTTTTCCTAAACCTTACTTTTATTATCCTTAATTATTTGGATGGAGGTACGGAGTTATTGACGCTGCTGTGTATATTTGACATAATGCAATGGCCCATGTTGGTTAGGTTTTTTTTGGAGGGGTTTTTTTTCCTATTTACTCCTTTTTTCGTAATTACTATGAGTTTGGGAGGTTATTATATATGGATTATCATTTATTTGTATTTATACTTTAACCTATTAATTATGTATTCTCAAACTCTGTATCTTTGTTTCTCTTATGTTTGTTTAAAATTAATAAAAAGATATAAAAAGAAAGAAAGATTGTAAATAGCTCGCCTGGTCTCCCCACTGGTCCTATCAATTTATATTTGATCTTTGTTATTAATGTCTAATTATTTAATAGTTGTGCATTTATATGTGTGTTTAAAACGTTTTCAGTCAC